>NC_079317.1:36752251-37414334 GCF_029931775.1 Euleptes europaea
CCTCGACCTTCGGAGCCGAGGCACCCGCACTGGCGGTTCGAGTACAACCTCTGCTGGGCGGGGAACCCGACCCCATACTCTCACTCCTAGAGACAGAACTTTTGCCGCGCATTACGGCAGAGACTGCCCTGAGACTTGAGAACGCCAAAGTTCTTGCGGATCAGCAAGCCGCCGAAGCGGCTAAAGTCGCAAGAGAGAGAGAGGCTGCGGAAGCAGCCAGGGCGGCTGCAGCAAGGATTAGGAATCAGGCGAACGTGGACACGCGCCCTAAGGGCAATGTACTAGGGCTATCAGGTCTGTCCTTTTCCCCGGCGTTTGTCCCGTCGCGCGCGACCCAACGCGCACGCCGTTTGGCTGACCGACGTCGAGACTCAGAAGAGTCTGAAGACGAGGATTTATATGGGGATAGCTCTCAATGGGCCACAAGCTTCCGGACCAGTAAGCCTCATCTTACTGGTGGCCCAAGTGAGGAGGCTCATCTCTTAAGAGCCCAGAATCGGGAGCTCTCCGACCGTGTTGATCAACTCCAGGAAGTAATGGAACGTATGCTTCAGGAGAACAGGCAATTACAACAAACCCTGATAGCTCTGAGACAGCCCGTTCCGATACCGGGTCAGGGGGTACCCGTACAGCCACCCGCTAATGTGCCTGCTCCACCCTTGCCTCCTGGAGCTCCTGTTGCTCCTCCGCCCGGACCACCCGTGCAACCACCCGCTAATGTGCCTGCTCCACCCTTGCCTCCTGGAGCTCCTGTTGTCCCTCCGCCCGGACCACCCGTGCAACCGGGTCAACCTGCGCCCGGTCCTTGGAAGCAACTCAAATTGAGGACTACGTATGACGGATCTCTCGAGACTTTGCCTTGTTTCTTGCATCAAGTGGACAGTTATATGCGAGAACAAGGACAACTTTTCCCCACGGAAGACAGCCGAGTGCGTTACGTAGCTTCCCTTCTGACAGGTAAAGCGGCTGACTGGATGGTCCTCCAGTTTGACACCCGCTCTCGTGCTATTCGTTCCCTCAACAACTTCATGACTGCCCTGAGAAGGAGGTTTGAGGACCCCTTCCTGGGGGAAAGAGCCAAAACGGAACTCTTACAATTAAAACAAGGCTCTGCTACAGTTCGAGAATTTGCCGATGAATTTCAACGACTGGCAAGTAAAATTGTAGGTTGGCCCGAGACCACCCTGATCCATCATTTCAGGGAAGCCTTGCATCCTGACATTCTGAACTGGTCTTACATGCGAGGCGATCCCGATACCCTCGAAGACTGGATCCTATTAGCCGAGGAAGTGGAAAGCCGCCGACGCTTCATTTCTCTCGTCCGTCAAAAGCACAAGGAAAAAGGCACCCAAAAGCCTCAACCCAAAGCACCACTGCTCGTCCCACGAAATCCCCCACGTCCGCCCCAGGAACGTGAAGCCCGATTTCAGAGGGGTGCCTGTCTTACTTGCGGAGAAATGGGCCACTTTGCAGCCGTTTGCCCACGCCGCCAGGAAATATTTCGTCCCAGCACGACAACCCGCGCCCGAGGTCGTCCACCACGCAGAGGCACCGCGGCCACCCGCAGCGCAGCTCCGGGAAGACCCACACCCTCTGCACTCCATGCCGGGGACCCAGCCTCCCTGCCTACTACCAACGACCCCGCCGGGTCTCGGATTACAAGTGCCCCATTGGGGGACGATTTTCCCTCTTCGGATGAGGAAAATCCTTGGATTTCTCCAGCCTTAAACCTGGAATCTCCCCTCGACTTGTCAAAAAACGGCTCCGGTCTGTGGTGAATGGAGCGTCTCCACAGACCTCTCAGGATCTTCCTATCAAACCGAATGCTCCTACCAAAATTAAAGACGTGGACTCCACCGTCTACGTGGATGCAGTTTTACAGCAACTTAACGGTGGCCCACAAATCCCCGTCAAAGCACTAATTGACTCCGGTTGCTGTCGCACTCTCATAAGCGAAACCACTTTTGCTGCACTCAGAGCCGACTCTGAGGCTTTACCCGCCCCCGTCCAATTTGCCCAAATGGACGGAAGCCATTTCCAGGGGGGTCCAGTTGATCACCGCACCATAGGGGTGGCAATGGGAATTGGTTCCCACTGGGAACAAATAGACTTCACTATAGCCCCTATCCGATTTGAAGTGGTCTTGGGAATTAACTGGATTAAAGGACATAGTCCCAGTATTGATTGGGAAACAAACACTATCTCCTTCGCTAGTCCCACCTGCGACCAGCATCGGCAAAACTTTGCTCTGCTATATCCGCCCGTTCCAGCATTAACCTCTACTGCCCCAGCACCACCGGCTCTACCCGCTGTATACCGGGACTTTGAAGATGTCTTCGACCTTAAGGAATGTGATGCCTTACCCCCCCACCGGGCCTCAGACTGTGCGATTGAAGTGGTAAAGGACTGCACATTAACCAAGAGTAAGATTTACCCTATGAGCGCTTCCGAGCGCACTGTCCTCCGGGACTTTTTGGACAAAAACCTCGCCAGAGGGTTCATTCGCCCTTCGAATGCCCCAAACTCGGCCCCCGCGTTTTTCGTCCGGAAAAAAGAGGGCGACCTTCGCCTGTGCATTGACTTCAGAAAGCTCAATGCGGTTACCCAGACCAATGCCTATCCTATCCCATTAATATCCGATATTTTGGGACAATTACAGGAAGGCCGTGTGTTCTCTAAATTAGACTTGGTGGAAGCTTACTACCGAGTCCGTATCCGCGAAGGGGATGAGCACCTCACTGCCTTCTCTAGCTGTTTCGGAATGTATGAATTCCTTGTGATGCCGTTCGGATTAAAAGGGGCTCCGGGGGTCTTCATGCAACTCATCAATGAAATCCTACATGACCTTCTATATCGTGGGGTGGTGGTCTACTTAGATGACATTCTCATTTATTCGAAAACTATGGACGAGCATGTGGCTCTGGTCAGGGAAGTTCTGCAACGCCTGCGTAACCATCAACTTTTCGCAAAACTAGCTAAGTGCGAATTTCACCAAAGCAAACTCACGTTTTTGGGATACATCATCTCCCACCAAGGTCTTCGCATGGACCCCGCCAAAGTCCAAGCCGTCCTCGATTGGACTCCCCCCACCAACCGGAAGCAAGTACAGCAATTTCTGGGATTTGCAAACTTCTATCGAGGATTCATCCCTAACTTCGCCCAGGTGGCTCTACCCATTACGGACCTACTGAAAACTAAGGGAAAAGTAAGCTCGGCTGCCTTGCCCTCCGCGAAAATCCTATGGACTGAGCAATGCCAAGCCGCCTTTCTGGCCCTCAAACGCCTCTTCACTTCGGAGCCGGTGCTACAGCACCCAGACCCAAATCAAATGTTCATTGTGCAAGTCGATGCTTCCGATGTAGCCATGGGAGGGGCTCTCCTCCAGCAAGGACCGGATGGTCTTCTTCACCCTTGCGCTTACTTTTCAAAAAAATTTGCGCACGCTCAATTAAACTGGCCCATCTGGGAGAAAGAGGCCTCAGCAGTTCATCATGCACTGACTCTATAGCGACAATTCTTGGAAGGGTCTAAAGTCCCCTTTGAGGTTTGGACCGATCACAAAAATCTAGCTGCCCTCACGGGGTCCCATAAGCTATCGGCGAAACAACAACGGTGGGCGGAGTTCTTTGCGCAGTTCCGTTTCACCCTGAAGCACGTCCCTGGGAAACAGAACGTTCTTGCGGATGCCCTTTCCCGTTTACCACAATATCCGGTAAAACTCGAAAGACCCACCAACTCTCTGTTCACCCCTATGCAACGTGGGGCTCTACCTATGCTGGCTGTACAAACTCGATCCCAGCATCAGCACACCTTACCCAACGTACAAGCTCCGCCAGCTCAACCGGCTGCCCAGCCGCCACCGCAACAAACCGGAGTTCCCGCCCTTCCTACCCCTCCGACCGCCCAGCCGCCTGCAGTCTGCGCGCCGCCGCACGTAAGCACTAGCCCCATAACTGTTTCTAAGATCTCCATGGCCGACGGGGGGGCCCCCTCCAAAATCCCCATCTCCGAGTCCTTTTTAACTGTCCTTCGGGACCAGTGCCTTTTAGAACGTTCCGCTCATACCCTACCTCCTGGTGTTTTGGAACAAGGAGGATCCTGGTACAAGGACTCGAAATTATATGTTCCCAAGGCTCTCCGAAAGGACGTTTTACATTTAGCCCATGGAGCCAAAACAGCTGGGCACTTTGGGTTTCTGAAAACCCTTCACTTATTGCGCAGACAGTTCTGGTGGGGGGGAATGCGTTCCGACATTGACTCCTTCATCCGCAGCTGTCCCGTTTGTGCCGCTGCGAAACGATCGCAGGGCAAACCCCCGGGACTGCTACAACCTCTTGAAACGCCCAGCAAACCTTGGGAAGTGATTGCTATGGACTTCATGACTGATCTCCCTCTCAGTGGGGGTAAAACTGTGTTGTGGGTTGTTACTGATTTGTTTTCTAAGCAAATACATTTGATTCCATGCGCAGGGATCCCCTCTGCTCAGAAACTGGCCCGCCTCTTCGTGACGCATATCTTTCGTTTACATTCGTTTCCGCGTAAGATAATTTGTGACCGCGGCAGTGGTTTCGTTTCTAAGTTTTGGAAAGCTTTCCTCAAGTTGGTGGGAGTGGAACAAGGGTTGTCTAGTGCATACCATCCTCAAACTGATGGTCAAACTGAACGTGTCAATGCTGTACTTGAATGTTATTTACGCTGTTATGTTAACTACCACCAGGATAACTGGGTAGAACTGTTACCTTTAGCAGAATATGCCTACAATAATGCCATGCATCAATCCACAGGTTTTAGCCCATTTTTTGCTGTGTATGGACAAGATTTCAGTCCCATCGCTCCTACAGATGATATAGAGGGGGAGGGGAACCCCGACATTGCCTCCTGGGCACACGCCCTCCGTACCACTTGGCCCTGGCTCGTTAGCAACCTCGACCGAGCCAAACGTAAATACAAAGCACAAGCTGACAAACATCGCTCCCCCGGGGGTGATCTGCAAGTGGGTACTTTGGTTTACCTTTCCACCAAAAATCTCCGTTCCACCCAACCGTGCCATAAGCTCAGTGCTAAATACATTGGCCCTTTCCCCATCACCCGGGTCATAAACCCTGTCACGGTGGAACTGGCTCTCCCCAAATCCTTGAGGCGTGTGCATCCTGTTTTCCACATTAGCCTCCTCAAACCCCATGTTGCTTCTCCACGGTGGCATCCGGACCCACCTCCTGCGCAACCCATCATGGTGGGGGGGGAGGAACACTTCGAAGTCTCCAAGATCCTTGACTCCCGTGTTCACCATGGCAACCTGCAATATTTGGTCCGTTGGAAACATTTCCCCCCTGCCTATGACGAATGGGTACGCGCACGGGATGTCTCCGCCCCCGACCTCGTCGACGCCTTTCACATTGCTTACCCAGATCGGCCAGCCCCCTTGCGAACTGGGAGGGGGCCTTGAGGGGAGCAGAATGTCAGGCTGCTATCTCGGTTTCGTTATTGCCTCTGTCTCTGCGTTGTATTGTCTGCCCCCCAAGGTCGCATACCTAGGCCTGGGAACCCAGCTCCTGGGAAACTGTATTCAGCCTGTACGTGTAATCTCCCGCCTTTCCTGCCTTATAATATCTCCCAGCTAGTGAGCCTCTCATAGCTGTCATTTTATTCGTTTGCACTGTATGCCTAATTGACCAGTAAAAGCCATCTGTTTGGACTCTATATGACTTTGTGGTGTTTTCTGGTTCTGTGGGCCAAGGGCTGACACGTCACCCCATGGGTCAGTAATGACTCGGTGCTAGCACAGGGGACATTTACTTTTTACCGACTGGCTTGGTCTCTCATTCCAAAATTAAATAGCCTGCTACAGAATGCCATGTTGCCATTTGGACTTGAACACACACTGCCTTGCTTCATGTAATACTTCAAGATTATTCATAACGAACTCCAGAGTATCTTGCATGGCACCCATGAACAACTAGTGAAACTGCAAGCCAAAAAATGCCTATGAGCGTTCAAAGGCTAACTTGTTTTACTACTAATTTACTACTAGTAATTTGCATAGTTCTATTTGCATGTACCTTTATAATCCTTTGTTTTGACCTTTTATAAAAATACAAACTGTCAAAAGGCATCTGTTAGATCACTATTTCAATTTTGCAGAACTTGCTCAAACCATAGTGTCCACTATCAGTGCTTTAAACAGCAATCTGCCAGATCCAAGTCCAGTTCCCTATCCACTGGACAACACTGGTTCTCAATAATATTAACCACAGAACGCACATTATAACCCGATAATTAAATCCAGAAAACTCGGTCTTATATTTGATCATAATAAATAATTCAAACTTAAGAAAAACCAACTACCCTAGTTTAAGACTCCATCTTTAACTGCTTTCCCTGAGGTTCCTAACTCTCACTTTCTCGTTAGCGATCTGTTATATTTGTGTAAAGTTATGAGATCCCCAAGTGTTAAGACTGCTTTAGATTAGTTAAAGTATTATAAAATATTTCACACATACACAGAAGAAACTATAGTCAACGCATCTTAATCCAATTTGATGGTGTATCCAATGTGTCTACATTGCTGCAATATTAATGATGCATTTCTATGTCCATTTCTAACCAGGCATTGGTCACTGATTGCCATTAATGCAAGCGTTGTTCAAACCACCAGGAGCACTAATAGTAAGGTCATCATTCCCTTTCACTCCACCCAAATTACTTCATGTGGAAGTGTATTGTATGTTTGTATACATGAAACCTCTCAACTGATAATATGTCTCTATTCAGCAATTTTAAAAAAACTTTTAACTTCATTCTTATTTAGCATATTATCGCGGGACAAGAAGATTTGACACTACATCGGCTTCCTCTAATGTATGTTTGAAAATATATGGACAATCCGGAGACACAGTAATTACATTTAAATGGAGACACAATTATGTTACTCTTGGTCACTTGTTTACCTTCAACTTAATATACACAGATAAAGTTTTTAAATGATGCACTTATACCAAAATACCCTTCAGGCTTAATCTCTCTTTTTCAAAATCCCTATTGTTACCAGAGCATCTCTTCCTCAAAAAAAGAGAGAGAAATTAGGCTATTTCTTAAAAGGGCAGATGGCCAGCTCCTGAGATGTTATTCCTGTAAACTGACAAGGCCTTATTTTAATCTCATAACCCAGAGATACAAATATAGGGCTAGATCCAATACACCACAAAGGCAGCAATGTTCCCAGGAAGGACTTTTGTCCCCCTTCCCTTCGTACTGCAGCCCCCCTCCCCCCGCAAAGCCACTCCTAGGAATCAGGAGACCCTTTAGAACACTGGTTCCCAACCGGGGGTCCGCGGACCCCTGTGGCTCAGCGAGAACTAAATTAAAGCCCGCGAAACAAAGTTATAAGCCCATAATAAATTAATATTTTCAATTAAAAGTTCTCTATTATAAAATATATATATTCAAATATTATTCTAAGTTTAATGTTTAACTAACAGTTATGATTAAAGTTTATTTTCAAATTCTCTGAATTTTCATTTTGAACCTTGGGGTCCCTGCACCGAACAAAAAAGTCCTTAGTGGTCCCTGGTCAAAAAAAGGTTGGGAACCACTGCTTTAGAATGTCATGGGATGCAGTGCAGAGGAGGGGATCACCAGAGATCACCCCTCCTCACTCTTACATGTTTTCTTCTGCAAATGAATGAAGAGATCACACAAGAGATGGGGGTTTCTGTGGTTTGGGGAATAGGGTGAGAGCCGCAACAGGAAGAGGCAAAGATTCTTGCTATGATTTTGTTCTACATATAGAATATATCCCATAAACTTTACTGTGGACATGCACATTTTATTTATAGATTTATATCTGACTACCATTCTTTCTGATAATAATGCCTCCATTATAAACCTGTTCTGAAAGAAACATAGATTTGAGTCTAGTAGCACCTCAAAAGCTTATACTCAAAACTCATTTGTCTCCAAGGTGCTACTAGACTCAAATCTAGATCTTCTAATGCAGCCCAACATGGCTACCCTCTGAAAGAAACATGTCACTTATCTTAAGGAAGCACTGCCTGCTATTTACACCAGCCCATGTGAGAACACAACTGACCTGTAAATGCTGGAGTGGGATGCATGCACATATACATTTGTGTGTGTATAATCTTCAAACAGGAGTCTCTTAGATTGCTACTCGGATGGTTACTGCTTCATTTCCAGAAGGCCCCACAAACAGTTGCTTTTCAGGGGGCTGCAAATGGCAGAAACTGAAAAGCCCCATGAGCAAGCAGAGTACTGCCTGCAATGCTTTGGATCCTGGCCCACTGACAGTATTTTTCCATATACAAGGGAGGATGAGTAGGAAGCATGACCATATAAAGGGGTGTTGAATTACATGTTTCATCAAACAGAAGCATGCATATTTAAGAACATATCTGTAGCCACACTTTGTTCATCTAAGATCAAGTAGATACATGTATTTTCCAGTTTTGAATAGCTATTTAAAAACAAATACAGAATTGTTTATTAACTATAAATCAGGAATTATGCTCCTATTTCACAAGACACCACAACACACACATCAGTGATAGGCTTCAAAGTGAGCCTCCACTGACATACACAAGATGAGGCAAACTATCAAACAGTCCATTACACTTAAACACATCTAGAAGGGGTTTTATTTTAAGTTTTCATTCTCTGCAGTCTGAACCTGTTTGGCAGGCAAATATATCATAAGTGCTACATCCGGCTCACATTCTGAGTATCTGACAAGCGAACAAGATGTTCCACAGGCATATCATGAATAATCTTCAAGTGTCAGAAACCCATTTTGTAGCACCAGACACTTTGCAGTCCAGACACTAAAAGACAAGCCACACAAAGTCTCAGGAACATCTTTGTCACAAACTTTCAGTTACAGCTATCAAATACCATGACTTGAAGTGGAAATAGTAAAGATGGAATGCTTGCAACATTTAAGGGAATTGTAAAGGTTTTCTCTGTCCTTCCCCTGGCAAGTCCATCCTACATGTTGTCAACAAAATGCCACTGGGAGCACTCCCAAGCAGGCCTACTCAGAAATAAGTGCCCTGTTTTTTAGTGGGGCTTACTCCCAGAGTGCCCTTAGGATTGCAGCCATCAATGTCTAAAGATCAAGATGCAGTCTTACTAGAAATTCTGGGGAAGCATTTAAAGACAGTGATTGCTGTGTAACGCAAGTAATTCATATAAAGCCATATTTTACAGTGTTAGGTCAACCACATCACATTTTAGCATAAAGAAGATTCCATTCCACGTCTAGATTCCATTCCATCCAAATTAGCACTGGATAATTCAGTCACTCATTAGGAGAGAGAAAGAATCACCAATGTCTAGATTCAATTTCCATCTCAATCACTGCATACTAATCTTCCGGCAAGTTAATGCAAACCCAAGTGTGAACCCTACTCTGCCACTAGTAGCAAAGTGTGTTCCTTCCCCAAGAGAGGCCTGTAAAACAGGACAGTCACTGACAGCAGTACAATTACTGACACAGATACAGACTTTATGGACATGTTTATCTCCGCTGTAAATCCACACTCTCTCTCCACTCCGATTCACAAGTCATAAAGAAATTGCAGATAATGAAAAAGTTGGTGAAATTTACAGCATGTCGGAAACCTCAGACAGCCAGAAGAAATTAAAGAGCTGACTGCGAATAAATCACACAGGTACAATTAAAACTTCCCATACCTCTTTCACTTCTAAAACTGGCATACAATCCAATAGAGATGATAAAAAAAATGGTTGAGGTCATGATCCTTGAGCTGTAGATAGCGCAGAATGTTGCATGCCAAAAAATTAGCTAATTCAAGGGACTTGTGTGCATCCTAATTTCAATCTGGTATTGTGATGTCTCATTTCTTGCAGCAGAAGTACCCACACAGCAACCCTTTTCGAAAACAAGCCAAGTGTTCAATAAGCAAAAGAAAGAAACGCAAGTTCTTGCTCGTATACATGGCCAGTGTGCACTACAATGCAACGTACAACCCCTAAAACTAGAGTGAGGAGAATGAAGAATAAGCTTTCTTGTTTCAAGCAGATACTACACAAGCTCTCTATATAGCAATGACAGCTACTTTAGCTCAAGGTTCTTTTGTGCACCTATAACAAGGAGAATGTGAGCAGTTCATATATTAGGTATCCAGCCCCATACTCGGGTTGGGATATTGCTAACATACTAGAAAAAGAACAGCTCAAGTGGTGACAGCAGCACCCTAACTCAAGAACTAGGCTGGATATCCATAAGGTTTGTAACATCCAGACACATTGCCATGTATACAAAGCAATAGAACATCACAACATAAATCATGGACGACATCAGCATTTTCTCTTTGAACTTGACTAAATATAAATGAGTGTTTAAACTTTCTGGGAAGTAGATTCCAGCTTTGGAGTGCATTTTTAGTTCTTTGTCACTGGTAAGAACATCATAGTACAAGAGTACAACAAAGATGCACAAGTGTACAATTCAGCAAGTGTTCCCAATATTTTGAACCAGGGGCTTGATTTGTATTGCTGCTTCTAGAGAACCAAAATAGCCAGAAAAATTAAAGTCATGGAAAAACCCCATTTTTCCTAAGGGAAAAATGGAAATTTTGAAATATGCAATACTTACTTTCCTAGCAAACCTAAACTATCATAAACTAAATTACCATTAAACACGTTCTAGCATATGAAATGTTGCCAAAGTAATTTATATTTAAACAAAAAAAATCTTGAAAGGCTACAAAATAAACATTTTTCTCTAGTGCTCAGACTTCTGCATGCTAAACATTTTGTGTGTGACAGACTATGTCTTAAGATGTAATTTACTCATTCTAAAAGAGAATATATTTCATAGTTCTTTTTCAGTGCGCCCCTCAAAAAACCCTGGCATTTCCCAATTTTTCTGAATATTCACATCTTTTTCACAATATTTTATAAAGGGATTTGTACATATTTTCCACGCCATTCACAGCTGAGCAGAAACTCATATTTTGTTTGAGGGTACAGAAAGTGTAAGGTGAGAAACAGTCTCCAGGTGAGTGATCTTTCACTCAAAGCAAGGTAGTAGAAAGGGTTTCTCAACTGCTCATTTTAAGGATCCTTTATGTAGATAGTCACTTTTCAAACCATGTGTTACTTGATAGTAGGATCCTATGCAGCTGCTCAGAGGCCAAGTCCTTATCTAGCTGGGTATCCAGTGGGTAACAGCTGGCCTAGGCAGCACACTACCCAGAGCCACTTTTGTTAGCTGTAACAGTGGAACAGGAAGATGACAGGACGAAAGATCAGCAGACCACAAGTTACAGCCAACATCATTTTGGCTGTGCATCCATTACTTAAGGCCTCCTTGCACACTATTACAAAACCACAGGAAGAGTTTCAACAGGCCACTCACTCTAAACTCAACAGCAACTGAATGTGGTGTCATTTTTACCTCTCTAGGCTCTAAGGTATCGGACAGCAGTAAATTCTGTAAATTATGCAGCACCTGAATCCAGAAGATTCTGTACTGCAGCACTGACCCCCAAACTGTATTGTGATTTGGGGTACTTCATTACATGAATCATTTCTGACCAGATCAGATAATACTATGCTTATGAATCCTTTCAAATAAGATGAATGACTTGAAAGAACAAAAAATAACTGTAAAACGTTATCCAAGCGCTATCTAATCATTGCTGCAAATTACTTTATCTCAAGTAATTCTGACTGCATTTAAGAACAGATGGCATCTTTGTATTTAATAAGCCAATTCTCTGAGGTGAAGCTAGCTCTTGGTGAAGAGGTACCTGGCAAGGCACAACCACACTATTATTTAAACTTCACGTTCAGTTATATCTTATGCTGTACTACACAAGGAACCCTTAGGAAAATATTTCTGATCAATACTGAAGTACATTTTCATGAGCAGCACAAACAATACTGAGACTATGCTAAACTGAAACATTTTATTTGCCATTAAACCCTCCAACTGGATGAAACAACTGAAACAGAAATTGGGTTCTTTCTGGTTTTAAAGCATTTATATTAGCTTAACAGAACTGCAGCTCATTTCACTAAATATAATGCTTGAACACCACTGCTATGCTTGGGGCCCAACCCTTCCTGATGCCAGAAGTTGTTCTATAGTCAAAAGCAAGATTTCTGCTACCCAACTCTCTCAAAAGAAAAAAGTACTTGCACTCAAGTTCAAGTGCTTGCTGTTCTCCCATTCTTACATTTACACTTACCGAACAAAATTGGAAGTGCAAATGCATTTAATAATGGGTTCCAAATTTCATCTCTCATGGATATTTACTTGTCACTTATAAGGAGAAGGGTCTTTTTGTGGTTGCTCCAGAACTATGGAATACTCTCACTTGGGAGAATAATTCCTTTGGAAACAAAAAAGTCTGTCAGAATTTTTCAGAGCCAAATGCTCTTATTATGGTGGCTATTTGTTCTACTTTTCACATTTGTTAAAACTAATAGTTAATATAAAAAAACCTTTAACAAAACCTTTTGCAAGCCACCTTGGCAACTTCGTTGAAATTACTTATAGAAATGACATTAAAATATATAGAGAGGATCCTAATGACGCTGACCCAGAGAGCATATTACTGGTTAGCCATGCAAGCCTCTCTGAGCCAGCTTCGGCTGGGGAGGGCGGGTTATAAATCACAAAATAAATAAATTAAGCCTATTTTACTATGACTTTCAGTCAGCAACCATACATGACAGTCAGGAACATTCCAAGCTTCAGAGGATTACATAGCAAACACATTAACAGTTTAACAATAGGAAGCAGTCATATATGGAACTAATTTAAAACTTGAATGAAACTCACAATTACCAGTAATTCTCCAAATTTAGGAAAAAAGCAAACAATTACCATAAAACAGAAGTGTACATCAAAAAGCTGTAACGAGGGAGCAAAAATAATTCTCGTTAAAATTGCTATTCTAAGAATTAAAAGAGCTTAATATCTTGAAAATGCAAAGTAGCATAAAATAATACCACAATAGCAACATACAGACAAAAGTAAATGGAGTACTACATATAAAAGCCTCAAGAAAGGATAATAAAACAACATCACCCAGTCTAGTCTGTCACTGAAAAGCAACAAGTAACTCTAGGCAGCCTTCTGCTGCCATCTACTGTTTATCGAGTGGATCTTGTAATGACTCGGCTATGAACTGCTCTAAAAATGGTTTTATTATCTTGTGTATTAGTAACACAGGTTGAGTATCCCTTATCCAGACTGCTTGGCACCAGAAGTGGTCCGTATTTCAGACCTTTCTGTATTTTGGAATATTTCGGAATTTTTGCACATACATAATGAGATAGCTTGGGGATGGGATCCAAGTCTAAACATGAAATTCATTTATGTTTTTAATATTTTTTTATACATACTTTATACACATAGCCTGAATGTAATTTTAAACAATATTTTTAATTTTGTGTTAATTGAACCATCAATGGCGCTGATGAGGGCCTGTGAGTAATACCTGCATGCTGGCTCAAAAGGTTTTTCTTCAATGGCAGTCTCATAAAATTTATCATCCAAGTTACAGCTTTTAAAACAGAATACATTCTAGCACTTCTATAGTACTTACATTCATCAAGCCCCAACTGATACGCCAGATTCTGTAGACCTCTGACCTTCTCCATTAGATTAGCAGTTGTGAGACTCCCCAGCTCTAAAAACAAAAAGTATGGCCTAAGAGTAATTGCAGAGATATGCAGTGCCATTCTAAGCAAAATTACACTCTTCTAAAAACATTGACTTCAGCAGTCTTAAAGGGTGTAATTTTCCTTAGGTTTCCACATAAAGATATTTAGCAAAGATTTTCATGCTCTATCCTTAATATCATCCTTACATGCAAATGTATTTGTTCCGTTGCCCAAATAGATCCCCCCAAAGCATCATATAACATTGCACAGGCTTAATTAAAAATGGATATAGGTTTTTACCCATTCTTCTTTAGATGTTAATTCACAATGTTTTGGGATAAAGCTATAGACAAAATAGTGCACATGAGTTTAACACACATGCTTTTTAGTCTAAATATACTGGGTACAATCTAATCTGAATTACAACTGGTTTGAACAGCTTTCTGAAAAATCAAACACTTAACCTTGACAATGAAAATAGTAACAATGATAATACCATAACAGTGTATACTTCCAGGTAATTTTGCCACTACCAAACCAGAGTGGAAAAGGGGGTGGGAGACAGAGAGCAAGTATGCATCTGGAAAAAGAAAAAAAATGAGGATAGGGGGATTCTGGAAAGAGAGAGAAAATGGGGGGAAGTGTGTGTGGGGGTGTTGTAGGCTTTCCCTCCTTTGTAAGTTGTCTTATTTTAAGTTACTACATTTTCCAAAGACAGGCAGCTCCATAGGCTTTTTCAACCTAACTTATGGAAGCTTAGTTGAGAAGTTCAATTTGTATTTAACTTGATTTATCCAGTATTTTAGGAAGGATTTTGCATGTCAGTTTGAGAAGTCCTCTCATGAACACCAATCTCCATTTAAGACCATGTGATATGTACATCTCAGTCAGTGACATCCATTATACTCCAAAAGGCTCAGTCTTTACATTTCAGAACACCACAATTACAGACTGTTAACAGTCCTGCAAATTTCCTCACTAGGAGATAGAACTTGACTTTGGGAAGAGTGCACACTCTTTCAGCACTAATTTATATGGCAACATCAGCAAAACAAAACCTTCAACTCTTCCTGAGTCTTTTAGTCAAATAACAAAGACTTCACTAATGCCAGTTACGTGATGCTTTTACCAAGCACAGGCAAAAAGCAGCAACTCACCCTTCAACATATCAATGTCATCATTCTCTAACTCAGCCATCCACTTGGGAGGAGAACTGGTGATGGGCTATTTATTGAAAGACAGACACAAAGAAAAACAATGGTGACCTATCGCTTGGATAAACTTGGAATTATCTGACATAACATGTGGCTGTTTAGCATATTCCAAGAAACCACTCTGGTCAGATATAGCATATATGCTTGGAAGTTAATATGCAAACAATAGAGATTGCTTAAGACATTTTAATGTTGGAGACAGAAAATCTACCCACAAGATGTTATAACAAACTAACAGTGCAATCTTATACAGATATTACTCCAGTCCAAGCCCACTGATCCCAATGTGCTTTTTACTCTGCATAGGATTGTACTACAAGTAACTGCAGTTTGCTTCGTTTTAATGTCATGTCAAAATATGTTGTACCACCCAAAGAGTAGGGCTGGCCTTGGCAAAGAAGTGTAAAAACATCTGAACACATGATGTAGTTCACTGTTAGCCCTTTTCACTGATTGAGGTGGCCTTCCCTGCTCTAACAAAAAAAATAGAGCAAATGCATCAAGTTTGACAATCTCAGTATCACAGTGGTAATTACTCATTCACACACACACACACAAATGATCTACTGTGCTAGGATGAGAACTGTATGAGTTTATTTATTTAATTTATTTATACCCCATCTTTCCCCCAATGGGGACCCTAAGCAGCTTACACCATTCTCCTCTACTCCATTTTATCCTCATAGCCCTGTAAAGTAGCTTAGACTAAGAGAATGTGACCAATCTAAGGTCACCCAGCAAGCTTCCAGGGCTTGGGTGGGGATCTGAACCCAGGTCTCCCAGATACTAGTCTGACACTCTTAACCAATACACCACACTGGCTCTCAAGTTTCGTAAAATCCAGAAAGATAGCAAAAGCAGAGCAGAAAATTTTAAAAATATTAAACTGCAATCCAATTTTACTCACACTTTTAAAAGAAGCAGCAAATTCAGCAACACCTGGTACTGGAGACAAAACAGATACAGTTTCAGTAATATATTATATCATTCTGCATCTTCAAAGGACAATTACAATCCAATCAGAGAAAGTCCTAGAGGCTTTCAGTATAAAGGATTACTCATTTTATCTATAGTGGATTTTACAATTTGCTACACAGCAATATATTATTACATCATTCCGCATCTTCAAAAGGCAATTACAACCCAATCAGAAAAAATCCTAGAGGCTTTCAGTATAAAGGATTACTCATTTTATCTATAGTAGATTTTACATTTTGCTGCACTTGCGTGTTACATACACCAAGTTACTTCTGTGCACTGATCAGAAATGATTTCTCTCCTAACACATTTCCTCTGTTCTGTCACTAAAATGCACTTCATATTCCACAGTATGGTACTGTTTTTACTTGAAGCACTCCACTCTCTCAATTCTGTGCCTAAATAAAAGTCAGTGTGCCTAATCTATAACTAAATAGCTAGCTCAAACAGACTCATTTAGGTAACGGGTAAAGCAGATGTAGCATTCTAAGAAGAGACATGGTGAATGTTTCATCCTGGATCTGAACTCAGATTTGCAAATAGTGTTATAGACATTCATCTCAGTGAGGTGCTTCATAAGCCAAGAAAGAGCCCCCGCCTCTTATTTTGGCCTCATTCTTCCTGTATGGTTTTCACTGAATGATATTTATTCTTATATAGATTCATCCTTCACCATACATACACCAATTAATACTGTTTTAAAACAGTTGTAGAACTACTTAAAACAACTAGAGGATGCGAGTGTACTAGTTATGTTTCAAGCACTAATCAATACATGCCTACTCCAGCCTTCTTTTCTGAGTCAAAATGAACCATGCTGCTGTCTCTTCTCAAGTTTACCCCAGAAAAGAAAAACATATGCATGTATAGAAGGTAGACACTACCAACCAACCTCCACTACCCATCTTTGAAGAAAGGCAATGGGATCCTAACCATGAATCTCCTTCTATTGGTCTGAAGGAATTGGGGGGGGGGGGCAACTCAGGACTGTTCAAGAGAAAACTGACAGTATACAATACTAGGTATGTTTTGCTGACAAAAATTAATGAGCATGCCTCTGTAAAGGAAGGCACAGTTCATCCTTACGTGGTATTCTTGAACCAGGATGCAAACAGCAATAGGGAACTAGCTTTCTCCCAATAACAATTGCCTTTCTCCAGGCAACAACTATGTGAAGACCCTACTTGTTAAGCCTTTATATCGGGGTCCCCAACCTTTCTGATCCTGTGGGCACCATTGGAATTCTGACACAGCAAGGTGGGCACAGCCACAAAATGGTTACCATAAAATGGCTGCCATAGGAGGCAGAGCCAGCCACAAAATGACTACTATGGTTTACCTTCAGTCACAAGTGAAGACCCTTGTATTATGTTGGCAGCTGCTGCCAAAGCAATGTTTTTAAATATCTACACAGCTGATCATATCTCCAATGACCAATCAGAAGACTTGATGGGCAGAAGCCACACCAGGCTGCCCCCACTTTCTAAGAACACTTGGTGGGCACCATGGTGACCACGTGTACCACTTTGGGGACCCCTGTGTTATATACTCACAGCCATAAGAGCCCAGAGCTTCAACAGAGAATGGAAGAGAAAAAGGCTCTTCGTGGCAACTAATTTTTTTTGGTAAAGAGAGCTAGGGAATAACTCGCAGTATCTCCCTAACATCAGATTACAAAGTCTGAGCACAGCACAATTACCACATGGTTTCTACCCACAATCCTGCATGCTCCACTCAAGCACAACGTACATTGCTCTGGCCAGAGATCTGGTGAAGCTCGGTCCAACTTCTCAAAACTCAGCAGGGAGGCCTCTAAGTCTGCACCTAGAAGAACATCATGAATCCAATCATATTCAGCAGAAACATCTCCATCGCAATAATATACATTTCAATAGACCCTATGTACAGCCCTAGTAATTTCTGGCTCCTGTAAAGAAATGCCTTATTAAAATTTGTGTTAGTGTGAATTAGTAAGACCCATCAATTATCAGATTTAACTCCCTCCTCGGAGTCCCTAAAACTTTGTCTCTCATACTGATGCATTTAAAAACAAGAATAGTTAATATTAAGGCCCTGTGCAGTGCAGCCTCTCATTTCACACAAAGCAACAGTTTAGTTGAATTTTTGATATACTGCAAAACAGCCACTGTCTCTGGATGGATATGAGTCCAGTAGCACCTTAAAGACTAACAAAAATATTTTCTGGCAGGGTATGAGCTTTCGTGAGCCACAGCTGTGGCTCACGAAAGCTCATACCCTGCCAGAAAATATTTTTATTAGTCTTTAAGGTGCTACTGGACTCTTGCTCTTTTCTACTACTGCAGACAGACTAACACGGCTACCCACTGTGAATGATCTGGATGGATATATGTATCTGGATGGATATATGGAATGCAGCACAGCAGAACAGGAATGTATTCAGAAATTTGCTTGTGTCTATCCAGGCTTAAGTAGGGATTATAGTTTCCTGCACTCTAAAAACCTGAGAATGACATTGATTTAGTATTCTTGACCTCCCTATGTATACTCCCATGTACTTTTGTTTTATTCAGAACCCTGATGATCAACTGAATTGTTTAGTACAAGAGAAAATGTTACCTACCCTGTTCCATTGCCTTGGACAGTTTTTGTGTCCTTGTGTTATTTTTCCAATTCCAGTCTTAATACCACTGCATTACTGTGTTTTCTTAAGAACCTTCAATGTTTGACTGAATTGTTTTATCACATTTTTATGCTGCTTGCTGATTAAATGAAGAGTTTTCCTCATACTTGTAATCTGCCCAGCCTCACTGCATTATTCTGTTTTATGAAGGATGTTTACCATACTTTGCAACTTGCTTGCTGATTGACTAAATAGTTATTATATTTATAATCCGCCTTGAGTCCCAGTGAGAAGGGCAGACTATAAGTTAAGCTAATAATAACCATTCCTTTGTGCATAAACATTCCACCAACTGATTTCCCAAGTTTGCACTTAACAGTACCACGAATACTGGAAGAAGTTGGTTAATCTACAAAACCTCAGGCTACTCTCAGCCTCACTTTCCTCACAGGGTGTCTGTTGAGGGGAGGGGAAGGTGATTGTAAGCCGGTTTGATTCTTCCTTAAGTGGTAGAGAAAGTCAGCGTATAAAAACTAACTCTTCTTCTTCTAAAGGGAGACTATAACAGTGCAATCCTAAAGAGTGTTATCCCAGCCTAAGCCCATAAATTTCAATGGGCACAGACTGGAATAACCCTGCATAGGATTGCATGGTGAAAGTGACAACTAAATTGTCTTAGTATTGCAATTACTCCAGCATCTCTTTAACTTAAAAGAACCATACTGTACTCTATTATCTTGTAGATAAGTGTAAGATAGGCTATTTCAACGTAAATTAATACAACAGGTACAGTAGAACTTTCAGAAATGTTTAACAGATGTGTGCATGTAAGAGAAAAATAGGGATGGGCAGTGATCCTGAGTGTGAGAATCAGGATGCTGTAAGCCTGTCCCTATTGTCATTAGTAGTGCATGCTACAAGTATTATTTTAGGATAAAGAAGGAATTTCTGAGGCCTCATCAAATATGGTCTGAAACAGATAATGTCAACTTGGGTTCCTCAAGTCTACTTAAATATCTCAACCAATAAGGCTAACTTTGTATGCAAGCTCATTTAGGACTAAGCCTCAATGAATCCATTCCAATTTAGCAAATACACACGCAGTGGAATTATAAGAGTTACCTGAGGGAAGGACACATTCTACAGTCCCTGACCAATCCTTCCTAGAATCTCACATTAAACCCCATAAACTCAGGCTTGGAACAAACAGCCTCCCAACTCAACCCCACATAGTCTGCTGTGTAAGTCCCCCTGTGACCAATGCAGTTTGTTCCTAGGCAAGTATGTTACAGCCCCTCAACTGTACATATATATCCTCAAAAGAAAGCCTCAGCGATTTCAAAGAGATTGACCACGAAGTAAACACAAACTGAGATCTAGAAAGAAGTGATAAAGAGGTGGCAGAAAGCTGAGGCACTACAACGGACTTCAACTTGCAGGTGAAAGATGACATCGTTCACAGGTCCCCTACATTACCAATTGGAAAATCAGTACAGCATACGAACAGCTTTGTTCCTGAATTTGCAGTACATTTTTACACGGAAGAAAGTTTTAAAACGTGGTTCGCGCCACTAGAGTCTTATATAGTACAGCCTATTCCAACACTACATTCTACCGCATCCGTAAACCAAACCTGCACTGTAGCCATAACAGCGTTACCAGTTACTAAGAGCTACTAATGTAAAATACCCATTTCACCTTCTGTAGAAACCGCCATCTTTGTCCATCACGTGACATCCAACGGCCGCCCCCAGCTAGAATCTAAACATACGACGAGAAACCCAGGCTCCGCTCTACTCCCTCCCCCCGGTTGGGAAAAGACCTATCCAATAGGAATCCGTCTGGAGGGGGCGTTTACGCATGGATAGCCAATGGAAATCTGGAAACGACGGGCGGTTGCGAGGTGGGAGGGGAAAGCGAAACTTGGAAAGCTCAATATCCTATTGGCTTGTTAAGCTTTCAAAAGGCGGGGTTGGGGTTTAGATCGTGGCGTGATTGGTCAACTGGGAGAGGGGCCGATTGTTGCCCTTGGTTCGGTGGGGAGGGGGTTCTTGACAGCATGGCGGTGGTGGCAGTATTTCGGGCTTCCCAGGAAGGGCGGCGTCTCTGGCTCAGGGTGAGATTGCGTAATGGGGGCGCAGCGCCTCGGGGGTCGCGCGCTCGATTGGTTCGGGAAACGACCTCTGAACTCTGTGTCTCTGCTCCTTCCCCGCTTGCACGGGTTTGTAGACTATTCAGGCAGCGCAGGGGCTACGCGCTGGCCTCCTGCGTCTGTCACACCTTCAGAAGAGAGGAGAGTCTGGCCCGTATCCGGGCGTAACTTGTGATAAGTGGCCCTACGCCTCGCCCAAGTCTTGCAGAAAGGCGCTCCTACCAGACTACCCAGTCCAGTATTCCCACCTGGCAGGACTGTTGTGAATATACAATGGAAGACGCGTATGCCGCCCTGAGCTTTGTGGAGGAAGGGTAGGATTCTCTGCAAGATTCCTAGCAGTCACTAGGTTAGGTGCAGGGCTGCATTGGGCCTTTGATTTACTAAGAATGTTGCTAGGATCTCTGGCAGCCAGGATCAAGTACAGCTCCCCTGCCAGGACCGGGGGGCTGCTGACAAGGTCAGAGTTGAATGGCCCCCGCGGAGCTCACCCTCCTGGTCTCCTTCGACATTCCACTCTGACTGTTGGTCTGCTGGTGGACTGCAGTTAATATTCAGCCTGCTCCTGCCTTAGAAGAAGAAGAGTTGGTTTTTACATGCCAACCTTCTCTACCACTTAAGGCAGAATCAAACTAGCTTACGATCACCTTCCCCTCCCCACAACAGACACCCTGTGAGGTAGGTGGGGCTGAGAAAGTGTGACTGGCCCAAGGTCACCCCACTGGTTTCATATGTAGGAGTGGGGAAACCAACCCAGTTCACCAGATTAGCGTCCACAGCTCATATGGAGGAGTGGGGAATCAAACCCAATTCTCTAGATCAGAGTCCACCACTCCAAACCACTGCTGTTAACCACTACACCACGCTGGTTCCAAACCACGGCTGCATTCTAACTGGCAAGAGCTAGACTTGATGTACTTACCTGTTTTTGTGATGTACTCCTTTACTTCACATAGAAGAGTTCAGTTATATAAAATCTCCACAGGAATATTTGCCATGCACTAATTTTTGCGGAGTACCGGTAAGCTGTGTCTTCTAGAACTAACACATGGATCATAGGATTTAACTAGCTCTATGTTTTTTAAAAAAATGTATAGCTCTGTCTTCCCACTTTTCTGTTTTGTAGATTCCTAACTGGCATTCGTTATCCTTCTCATCTTCTTCAGTGGTGAGTTGTTCTTGCATAAGACACTAATAGGGAAGGAAGAAATGAAAATTACCCTTTTTGAAAGCTTTTTCCCCACATCATGTTCTCCTTGGCTAATAGTGGAGTGAATGATACAGGTCAGCTCCAGCTAAAAGATTGCTGCAGGCAAATCAGGGCCTTCCTGCCTAGGGGAAAGCGGGTGGGTGGAACTGGGTGAGTGAGCTGCTGGTGGAAGGGAAGACTGAGAACAGGTAGAGTGGGGAGCCAAGAAGACTGGGCTGGTGGGCAAAGTGAGAGCAGGCAGGAAGGATGGACAGGTGTGTGAACACCTCCAGGTAGAAGAACCAGGCATGCAGGTAGGCAAGAGTGAGGGAAGGCAGAAAGACCAGATAGGTGATGAAGGGGATGGGAAATTGGAGGCAGAGCATGTAGGATCAGGTGGCAAAAGAGATTTCCACTCCCTAGAGGTCACTTTTCTGTATTCTCCTGTTTATCCCTGCCTCTGTCTCCCTCTCCTCCCTCAGTTGTCTGTTTTAAGTCAAATTTGAGATCGCAAATTCCTCAGGGTGAGGACCAATTGTCTTCTAGTCTACAAAGCACTATGCACATGGATGGTGTTATAGAGATAATAATAATAGTTGCACTTGAGTAATCTAGCCACTGATCAGGGCTTTGTCTTCCACAGCCAACAACCAAACTATTCATTGATGGCAAGTTTGTTGATTCCAAAAGCAATGAATGGATTGAAATCCACAACCCAGTAAGTGAAGCAAATTTTATTTTTGTGCTTAAAAAAACCATTGTGTAGTTAACAACATTAAAAAGTGCATTAAAAAAAAGAAAGCTTAGAATTGCATTAACTTGAGTATGAAAGCTTTTACTTCATCTGTTGACATCAGGCCCTTGAAATTCTTTACAGACAGATATTTGACCCTGCTTTTAATGTTTATGCAAACAGTGAAGAAATGAATTTTTGACTGGAATTTTGATGGTTTCCTATTTACTCAAGGCTACTTCAACAAGGCACATGGTAGATGCATCCATCTGTGGAAGTGGGTTTGTAGTCCACAAATGTTTATTGAGCATTAAATCTGTTTGCCTTTTTGTCACAAGACACTTGTAGCAGATTAATATGGCTAGTCTGCTGGAATTTGGAATCAGTCTGTTTATGGAATCCCTGAAGCTACTCTGCTTAATGTATTCTGAAACCTTTCTGCAAGGGCCTTGAGATTCCTGAGGATCCAGTAGGATCCACAGGGTACATTAATCCTTTGTAAAGACAGAAGGCAAGCCCCTCTCACACCCATACAGATATAAAAAATGGAGCCCTCTTAGTCTTCTACAAATGGGAGAAGGGAGTTTTAGCCTCAGGGCAAGGGGACAGAGTTGTCTTGTAGAGCTATGACTACCTGCTGTCATCTAGCTCAGCCCTAGGAAATTTATGAACAAATTAAATGGCGCCTATACCAATCCTTCTGGGACCCACTGCTCACTTTGCAAGAGCTGTCCATTTATTTCAGCTCTCTGCTTCCTGCCATTTAACCAACTTTTAATCCATAAGCTTACTCAGGAGTTCAAAAGCCTTTTGAAAGTCCGAGTATGCCATTTTACCAGATCGCTCTTATCCATATGCTTATTAACCTGATTAAAGAAGTCTAAGAGTTTGTCGAGGCAAGATTTTGCTTTGCAGAAGCCATGCTGATTTTTCCTCAGTGGACTTTGTTCCTTGATGTGCTTAATAAGTCTCTCTTCAATAACAGTTTCTCCTAATTTATCTGGAAAAGATGTAAAGCTAATTGGCCTGTGATTTCCTGGATCCTGTCTGGAGCCCTTCATAAAAATTGGAGTGACATTTGCTATTTTCCAGTCATCCAACACAGAGGCCAGTTTTAGCAGCAAGTTACATATACTTGCTACTAGATCAACAATCTCACATTTGACTTCTTAAGAGCCATTGGATGAATGCTGTCCAGATGTACAGACTTGCTGGTTTCCAGTTTGACTAATAGTGCTAGTATTTGATCGCTCTGCACCTCAATTTGACTCTGTTCCTCAGACACCCTTCCCCAAAACTGTGGTTCTGGCATGGGTATAGGGTCCACATTTTCCACAGTGAAAACAGGTACAAAGAATTAATTCAGTTTTCCTGTCTTTCCTGTCCCCATCTTCCTTGTACAATCCTTTTATGTCTTTGTCATCGAAAGGCCCAACTGCCTCCCTAGTTGGCTTTCTACTCCTGATATATTTGAAGAAATGCTTGTTTGTCTTAATTCTTTTGGCCATCCACTCCCAGCTCTGGACCTCTTGGATCCTGAGCCATTTTATATAGATTCCAGTTTGGTATAGTATTTCCCTTTCCCTTTATTTCCTTTATGTTCTAGCGTGGTGTAGTGGTTAAGAGCAGTGGAGTCTGATCTGGAGAACCTGGTTTGATTCCCTACTCCACATGAGTGGTGGCCGCAAATCTGGTAAACTGGATTTGTTTCCCCACTCCTACACATGAAGCCAGCTGGGTGACCTTGGGCAACTCGCATTCTCTCAGCTTCACCTACCTCACAGGGCGTCTGTTGTGGGGAGGGGAAGGGAAGGTGATTGTAAGCCAGTCTGAGTCTCCCTTAAGTGGTAGAGAAAGTCGGCATGTAAAAACCAACTCTTCTTCTTCTTTATGCTTGTGGACCAATGAGTCATGAGCAAAACAAATTCAATAAGTTCAGCAATACAGAAATAACCAAACCTCAAAAGACAAGCTTAGTCTTTTGCAATCTGTTTTCCTTTAAAATGAGACCATTGTATTAAAAGGGTTACAAATGGATAGATTGAAGGCAAAACAGAAATTTACAAGATGGTGGGCAATCAAAACATTTGGTAAGTCAGAATAAAATACTCCAGATATCTACTTTGGTAAGTCCTGATTCAACAGTTACTACAATCTTTGACAATTAAGCTGCCCAGTTATGTTTCACTCATGGCTACTCCCAGAGAGAGTTGTGTGGATGTGTGCATGTCTCTGAAGAACATGAGAGAAAGAAAGGCTAAAAAAGAGAGGGAAAGAGAATGAAGGATAATGCAAGGAGGAGGCTTGGATATCTGAGAGGGGGAGTTATGGTGGAGACATGAACAAATGGAGTGGGGTTGGCAGGAGCCAGAGAACCAGGTTGTCTGGAAGAGAGACCTTAGGGACAACAAAGGGAGGCTCCATGGCAGGAACCAGGAACACTGTCAGAGCCATGGAGAGAAAGAGCATGGGGACTGTGGGCCATAGCAGGAAAGTGGGAAAGGTGAAGAACAGGGGAGAAATTAGATCATAGCTACCTGTCTTGAAAAGCACAGGCTGTCTCCTTAGTGGTGGAGGTAGGCTTAGAAAGAGAAACCTGACCTGAAGTGTATAGCTGAATCTCAGACTTAATTTTATATCTCCTAGGGGTGTATGTGTGTCCTGTGATAGTGGAGTCAAATTAAATTACCTTACTTGCTATTGTCAGGTAGAGAACTTATTTCCTTGGCTAATATGTGTTTAGGACAAAGCTAATAGTGACCTAAGAGTGTGCTGATATCCTGATTAGCTCAAAAACAGTGATTGAATATTGCTTACAGAGCTGTTGGGGCTCAAGTCCATGAGATGAATTTTTGGCTTTATAATTAACTGGGGAAGGAAACCAGTTAATTTGAAGTGTTAAACATTGTTTTAAGAATCCTCTTAAGTCTATTCTAATAATTGTCCTTTGTCACAAACACTGAGCAATTTTTGCACCTGTAATATGAAATTATCTCAGCTAACCAAGATGCTTGCTTTTAAAATGAACTTTCTTGCCAAAGGGAGTCTCACTTTACATTTTAACTGGCCACTGATTTCTTTGAGACTGGGCCTGATCTATGAGGCTTCTTCTCCTGGCCGACTGGGTCTAAAAGTAAATGTGTGTGTGTGAAGGGTTCCTTTACCTGCACCCTGTTTTGGGGTGACCTGAGGCCCTAGACAACTATAGGGGTGCTGGCATAACAAATGACAATTTCTCTGTTTTGCTGTCTTAATAGGCCACCAATGAAGTGGTTGGTCGTGTCCCAAAAGCCACAAAGAGTGAGATGGAAGCAGCTGTGGCTTCATGCAAAAAATCCTTGCGGAATTGGTCAGAGACCTCTATTTTGAGCCGGCAGCAAGTCTTCCTGCGATACCAGCAGCTCATCAAAGACAATCTGGTGAGGAACCAGCAGCAGTTTTTAACTCAGTTGGTATAAAATTGGAATTTTAACAAGCTTCCCCACAATTGCATTGAAAAGACAAGCAAACATAAAGGTTGCAAATCACTTTACACCTTTAATTAAAATAACCAATTCAGGTGTTATATGTTGCTGCTTATTTATTTAGAAAATGTGTGCCACCTCTCCAGAACTTGCTGTTGAGGCGGCTCTCAATAAAACAGTACTAAGAAACAAAACACTAAACTGAGTCAGGCCAATAAAACCAGGCCAGTAAGAACATGTCTGAACTTAAAAGTAGCATAAAACAGAGTCTGCCTAGAAATCTATCCAAGAGCGTGTCTGTGGTATTTGTTTGCCAGCTAAACTTTATTTCAAGAACTTTTGGTTTGTGATGAAAGTGTTTTGTGTGTGAACATGAGAGTGATGAACATTCGCCTAACTTATCATGCGGCTTCAGAGTTGCCTCTTCCGCTTACCTGCAGTATTCCAGAGAGCCAGCGCAGTGCACTGGACTATGATCTGGGAGGCCTAGGTTTGAATCCCCACTCTTCCATGGAAGCTTGCTGGGCAACCTTGGAACAGTCACCCTTTCTCAGCCTAACCTATCTCACAGGGTTGTGAGGCTAAAATGGAGGACAGGAGAATGAAGTAAGCCACTTTAGATCTCAGTTCCCAAGATGAATAGTCTACGTGACCCATTCACGCTGAGAACCAGGGCTGGGTGGGAAACAACTTGCCCAAACACAGAATGATTGTTTGGGTCATCCCTCCCTCATCATGTGGCGATAATGTGTCCCGTCTCTTGCTGTTTGTTTCCACGGGTGGAGTGAGAGGGTCTCTGTGTTCAGCTTTGTTGAGATGCCCTTTCCGTATCTTCTTGGCTTCTCTTTTTATCTCTAGAAAGAAATTTCAAAGCTTATCACCTTGGAGCAAGGGAAGACCCTGGCTGATGCTGAGGGAGATGTGTTCCGAGGCCTCCGTAAGCTGCTTGCGTACGCCTCTAGTTGTACATGGATAACTGCTTTCACAGGCTGAGTGGAAGGTTGCTGGGCTAGAGGTCTGGGATGTTAGAAGTATAGCCGTCAGAATTTTCCTGACAAATTATAAACAAAATCCTCTTTTCCTTTGGGCTTTAAACCTTCTTTTCATCATTTTGCTTTCTCTCCCCCCCTTTTCAGTTTAGGCTTTGATATACTGAAATGTTTGTCTTCCATTTTTTTGCCTTCTCAGATAATGCTGATAACATCCCTTGTAGCACATTGCTGTTAGTGTAGTATATGTTTCCATTGGAAAAGTTCATGCTCTGAATAGAAGTGATTCTTAAGCAGACAGCTACTGCTGGCAGAACAGCAAGTATTTATGGACTGTGATGGCTGTAGTTAAGCTGGAGATGATAAGCAAGTCATAAAAGTGTTGAAGAAAAAGTGTTTGGAGGCCAAGTAGCAGGAACTCATAGTAGCACCTTTTCTTTATCGCAGAGGTCGTTGAACATGCTTGCAGTGTGACGTCCCTCATGCTGGGCGAGACCCTTCCCTCCATCACTAAAGATATGGACACTTACACCTATCGCTTTCCTCTGGGAGTATGTGCAGGCATTGCACCATTCAATTTCCCAGCCATGATTCCTCTTTGGATGTACCCCATGGCTATGGTGTGTGGCAACACTTTCGTGATGAAGCCTTCGGAACGTGTGCCGGGAGCCCTCATGTTCCTTGCAAAGCTGCTGCAGGATGCTGGTGCCCCAGATGGGACTCTGAACATCATCCACGGGCAGCATGAAGGTAGTTGCAAGGCAGGCATTCATGGTCTTGGGGTTCCTTTATGTAGACAGGAAGGGGTTGATGAGGATGCTATTGGGCAGAGAGACATAAGTCCCACACCCAAGATTTGATTGTTTTTTGTTTAAAACATTTATAGTTTGCTTCTCCCAGCAGTAACAACGCAAGGACAGAGTGCTGGCACAGCAGACATGGGTCTGCTGGAAAAGTAGGTTTTGCCCCCACCTTCCAAAAAGCTATGACACCTTCTTATGTGCTGGTAATGATTAATGAATTCCAAATATGTTTCTTTCCCACCTTTTTACTTGTGTATTTTAAAACACTGATCCAGATGAGTCCCCACTTCATAAAAAAGCATGCCACTGAAAAGGTGGCGGGGGAGCTTTTCTTTGCAGATACTAATCCAGTTGATGAAAATGTGATTATTCAACCGATTGTGGTCTGTGAGCTAGAAGAATAGAGAGGGTAGGGTTCATGAAGCCAAGTCAGTCCCCTCATATGGACAGATTTTCTGGCTTTGATAGATTAAGTGCGAACATCTAAGATGCTTGGGATGTGGGCTGATGAAGAAGCAGCAATCTGGGTGTCTGTTTAAAAATGTAATCATTTTGTGTGAGGGCCGAGAATGAGCTTGTAATGAAAAAAAAGTAATGAACTGTTTTCTTCTGCTTTTGTTTTTAAGCTGTGAATTTTATTTGTGACCATCCTGATATCAAAGCCATCAGCTTTGTGGGATCAAATCAAGCTGGAGAATATATCTACGAAAGGGGTTCCAAGAACGGCAAGAGAGTCCAGGCCAACATGGTAAAGCATGACAAATAAAGAACTAATTGGATCTCTGCTCTAGGAAATCTGTTGACTGTCCTGTGACTGTCCTGTGAAAACCTTTGGATATTGATAACTTTAATGTTTTGAAACTTCATAGAAATAACATTTGATGTGATTGTTTTCTTATTCTGCATATGGAAAAAGCATACCGTATATACTCGAGTATAAGCTGAGTTTTTTAGCCATGATTTTTGGCTTAAAAAACTCACCTCGGCTTATACTCGGGTCAATACGGTAAATCGCCTGCCGGGCCCTCTCCCAGGGTGATCCCGCCGGCCAGCTGATGGGCGGGCTGTCCCGCCTTCTACCCCCCACCCCACCCGATCGCGCCTTGTGTGCGGCGGCAGTGGCAGCTTCATCCCGTGCATCATTTTCCACCCTGAAACAACTCTAGACAGCATTGCCTTATTAGAGGCAAACGTGTATTCCCTATTAATACATGTGTACTCCCCCCCCCCCACGGGAAAGAATACCCCAGGCCCTTTTGGGTCAAGAAAATTGCATGGGTGGGAAGGCTGAAGCCCCTCTTCTCTCCCCACACCCCCAATACCACTGACCCAATCCAAACCAGGCACTGGTGTGCTTGGGAACTTAGGTCTGCATGCTGCAGATTATAATGTGTCACAAGCAGTTTTTCACAGTGACCAAGATGCACCAGATCGAAGGCAGCTGCGGAAGCAAGGTCTCACAGAGGGTCCGTGCATGTCATCTCAATCAAAACAGTTCTCATTTGGTTATCTTGCAAACCATGGCTACAAGCCAAAGCAATATATATAACAAAAGGCAGGTTTTCAGCTTTTCCTTTGCAAAGGCAGCCCTCCCTGCCCTTTGACAAGCCCCTCAAAAGTTAGAGATGCAGAACAGCATGCCAGAAAGAAAAGCTGGCTGTCCCACCCCCACCCCTGTGGTATGTGGATGTGCCTAGTGTATGTGTACATACATATGTAGATTCCTGACTATTATATTCAAAGGCAAGGCAGGAGACCAATGGGACCACTAGCTAATCAGATCATTTCTATAAGTCAGTCTTCAGCAATGGTGATCAGTTCAGACCTGAAGCATATCTCTTTGCTGTGTCTTGTACTGGTGCATGTGTCGACTCCACTTCATCCCTGATGAGCTGGAGATGGTTAAGCATATTGTGATTTTTGAAGAATTGTGTTCCCTCTTTTAGGGAGCTAAGAACCATGGAGTGGTGATGCCAGATGCCAATAAAGAGAACACCTTGAATCAGCTAGTGGGAGCAGCTTTTGGAGCAGCTGGACAACGTTGCATGGCCTTGTCTACAGCAGTCTTGGTAGGAGAGGCTCAGAAATGGCTGCCAGAACTTGTGGAAAGAGCTAAGAATCTGAGAGTTAATGCAGGTATTGATCTGTATGTTATATAATTAAAGTTGTGAAATGGTGCCATTTGGTAGATCTGGAGCATCAAAATGGTCTGTAATGAATGGGGAAAGTTAACGGGGCAAGTATTGGCCACTGAAAAATCCTATCTTTACTATTTTGTAAGGATTTCCTTTAGGGATGATTTCTGCTTGATTATAATGTAATGAGGTCCCCAGAATGCTCCTTGATTTAACAGTGTAGCAAAAGTCACATTAGAACTCATTGCATTGTGTTGTCCTGAAAAACTGCTAACTGCCTACCTGAACAGTTAATTCCATTGAAAGCAGTTTTGAATACATGGTGCTTTTTGTTTCAAACCAAGCTTGTAAGTGAAGCTGAAGAGAATAAAAATTGCTTCTGAATTTTGGATGAGCTAAGCTGAGGGGCTTATTCTGCCCTCTTACTTGTTAAAATAGAAAGGTTTCCTGTTGAAAGGAGTTGACTTGTATACATTAAATAACAACTTGCTTATTCATTTATTTTATAACCTGCTTTTCTCCCCATGGGGACCCAAATTGGCTTATTATTTTCTTGTCCCCTGGTTTTATTCTTAAAATAACCCGGTGAGATTGGTTGCGAGTGTGTGACTAGCCCATGATCATTGGGGCAGGCTTCCTTGGAAAGAGTAGGTATTCAAACCTGGCTCTCCCAGTTCCTAGTCTGACACTCTAACCACTGCTGGCTGTTTTATTGCTGTGTGTTAGATTTTGAAGAACCGTCTTATTTTATTGTAGGTGACCAACCTGGAGCAGACCTTGGGCCTTTGATCAGCCCCCAGGCCAAGGAACGTGTCTGTCAGCTCATTGACAGTGGTGTGAAAGAAGGGGCCAACATTCTTCTTGATGGACGAAGCGTTAGAGTGAAAGGCTTTGAAAACGGCAATTTTGTTGGGCCAACCATACTGGCTAAGGTCAAGGTGAGCTGTTGCTGTCCTGGATGAGAGCAGACGGGGGGACTGTTTCATCTTAGGAAGAGACTGGCATTTATTGAGACTGACCAGTATTTGTGGCAAAACATCCTCTGGCTGGATAAGCATGGTGTTCGTAGCCAGGAGTAAAAACACTGCATCCCTTTGATATCCTGGCACCTGTCTGAATGAGTTCTGACTGGCCCAGGCATTCAGAACCCAAGACACAGATTGGTTAAGACCTTTTAACACATATGGGAGGGAGAACTGAAAAGGAGCTGTTCTTTGTGTGTGATATATATATATATATATATATATATATATATATATATATATATATATATATATATATATATATATAATATTATATATAATATTATATATAATATGGAGTCAGAGTAGCAGTGGATGGAATGAAAGGGCTAGTTTTATTGTTTTCGTTTTTCTGTCCCTTACTGCCAGGAGCTCAAAATGGGGGGCGGGTTGAAGCTGCCGTGCTGTGTCCACTTACGTGGGAGTCATTTCCATTCAACTCACTGGGTTTTATTTTGAAGTAAACTTGTGTAGGGTCAGACTAAATGCCTCATGACAATTATAGGAAGAGAGGTTAAACTGAGATAGTGAGTGCCCACAGGGACCAAGTGAGCTGAGTGCGAGCTTCCCACATCTGAACCGGCCTATGGCCAGTTCACAGGATTTTTTTAGTATCTTCCTTGTGTGTTCTGCAATCCAAATTGTTCTTGTTTTTGATAGCCTAACATGACCTGCTATAAAGAGGAAATCTTCGGACCAGTCCTGGTAGTTCTGGAAGCAGACACACTGGATGAAGCAATCGAAATAATAAATAAGAATCCCTATGGGAATGGAACTGCAATTTTTACCACCAATGGTGCCACTGCTCGGAAATACTCCCATTTAGTGGATGTTGGGCAGGTATGTAAAGGTTGGTTTTTCATGTCCAAAGAACTTGGTCGAGATTCTGAGGCGCAATAGTAATTTCTGAGTATCAGAGTCATGAAAGACCTATGAGAGCTGCTGCCAATCAGAGGACACAATACTCGGCTAGATGGACCAGTTTGGCCCGACAGTTTAATATGTTTGAGCTGTTTGGAGAGCTTAGCTGTGGACAGCCAGATTTCCCGCATCAAACCCCAACACACTAACCCTTGTACCAGACTGGTTCCCTATTGCCTTATGCGAGCGTTAACTATTTTCTTTTCAGAGAGTAGCCATGTTGGTCTGCAGTAGAAAAAGTAGATTCAAGTCCAGTAGCACCTTAAGTTTCCAGGGTATAAGCTTTTGGGAATCAAAGCTCCCTTAATCAGATACGAAGGGAGCTTTGACTTTCGAAAGCTTGTACCCTGAAAATCTTGAGGGTCTTTAAGGTACTACTGGACTCGAACCTAATGATTTTATTAATGAGGAACTAACACTGCAAAATAATTGTTTAGTGACTGCTTAATGAGTCCAAGGAAGAACATGGATTAGAACTTGGGCTGCTTAGATCCTAGCCCAGCATTATTTAGTGCTCTCCTGTCACTGACTGCTGATCACTAAGTTTTGTACATTTGATTTGTTATAATACAGTTCTTGGCTTGGCTCCATCTAGGTTGGTGTGAATGTTCCAATTCCAGTGCCTTTACCGATGTTCTCCTTCACTGGCTCCCGTGGATCATTCAGAGGTGATACCAATTTCTATGGTAAACAGGTAAGCTTTTGAAAAAAAATACATAATTGTTTCCTTCCTTTGGCCCTAGATGACATACTGCAGCCAATGTTAACTCAAGCAGACTTCTGTGAGGTGGACACTGGGAAGGAAGAACTTAACAGAATGCTAAGTGTTGAAGAAAAAATAGTCACATTTTTAGGAGGAGCTCCTAAGTAGAAACTTCGCTTGGCTCAGGGTAAGGGGGGGAAATCTTTGATAAACCTCCTTGAACCTCTAAGGCTCATTTGCTAACTCTTGTTCTCCATTCTTTTTTCAGGGGGTACAGTTTTACACACAGCTGAAGACAATCACGTCTCAGTGGAAAGAAGAAGATGCCACTGTTGCCAGGCCTGCTGTAGTTATGCCGACCATGGGGAACTAAAGCAGCTTCTTGCACTGGTCAGAGGTGCTATTGCGAATGCATTCTTTACCTCCTACAGTGCAGGCCGCTCCCAGACACTCAGCGCCAGCCTTGCCCTCTTCATTTCAGGACCTTCATTTCAAATCGAATTGGCTACGGACTTTTAACTGCAAGTTTGTTTTTCATCTTTGTATTAGCTAACCAAGCTCCATTTTTCTTATGAGATTCTCTTGTAGAGAAAATACGGTACTGTGAACAGCCACACAAAAGTAGGATCAGCTTCTTCTGTTCACTTCATTTCACAGTACTGAAATCAAAGCTATGTTTTCCATGGAATGTTACAATTTTCAGCTCCAGTTACTTCAGATGCTGCTACCACTCTGTTTACATCTGTTGTGTCCTGCTGCTGTAATAATCTAAGTCATATTTTTGTCCCCTTGAAGAACAGAGCAATATATTTTGGGAAAGGCAACACTGACTTAACTTTAATGAGTAGTCTTCAAGAATTTAATGCACAGAAAATGTCTGCTCCAGTAGCACAATGAGTGTATGAAATCTTGCTTTCACTTAGGAATGTAGTCCACCATGCATGTAAGCAAGGTGAAAACTTGATTTCTAAATAAATGCCCTCCCGCCTTTCAGAACAATGTGCCTACATGCTATTAACATTCTTGAAACTAGAATGCTGTGAGTTTCTGCTTTTCAGTGCTACAAATCCTCCCAGAAACAATGGATTGCCTCCTTAATAATACTCTTAACAGGTATTGAGGTAGAGGCTTTACTTTCCATTGCTCAACCAAGTGGAAGTGGAGAACTTCCTGTAACTAGTCTCTAGGACTAGTTACAGGCAAGCCCTTTAGCATGTAGGGTATCAATGTATATTACTTTGCAGAGGGAGGGTTTGAATAGTATAGTGTACACAGCTTAAGGTATGACTGGTACAGCCATGGGATGATGTACATTTTGGCTTCTTAATGTCTCTGGTGGAGTAACAACTGACTGACAGTATGTCCTTAAGTTTGAAAATCATGCTGTTGATTTTGTTTTATCTAATCCAACAATGGATGAACTACTTTTGTATTCTACCCTTTTACAACTTGCAAGCACTTGAAATCCCAGTTTATCTAATTATTTTATCTGTATACTAGAAGGGGTTCTGATGTTAATCATGAATAAACAGTTATTAAATTCAGAATCCTTTCTTTTCTTCAGACACAATTGATTTCAGTAATTAAGAACACAACTCTAACCTGGATTGCGGCCATTATCTTTTACCAGTACGTTTCCTTCCTTTACAAAACTTGATGCCCTCAGAATATCTTTCTCAGATTTTATTTTGGAATACACAATCATTGAATGCAAACTCTTTAAAATTAAAAACTGAGCTCTGGGTAAAGGAAATAACTGGGGGGAAAATAAAAAATGCAGTTTCATAGCTTCAGCATTATTGTCCTTATGGATGTGAAGTCCCAGAAGGAAAGTAGGTGAGGAAAGCTTTCATGATGTCAGTTGTTAAGTCAAAGCCACCTTACCCTAGATGTGGTATAATCTGAATATCTGGAAGGCTTGTTTTATGAGTAGTTGGCTCAGTCATTGGAGCCTGCTGAGTAATGAAAGTTACGGTGGGAGGAGCATCAGCCGCTCTGTAAGGGGGAAAATAAATGGTCAGCACAAACCCATATATTCATCCAGATTAGCCAAACTATGTGGCTTGCATTTCTGTTCCCCAATATTACAGAAGTATTTTGATTCAACCAGTGGGTATCCCTGAATACACATACACACACTTTCAAGGAAGTTACTCGATTAATGCTGATCCCACAGACTCTGAAAACTTGCCTTCTATTGAAATCAGCAAATCACTGGAGAGGCATCCTATATACTTTAAAAAATGAAACCTATCTTATTATGTTCCAGTCTTAATGTGGTCTGGGTTATGGTTCTCAAGTTCTATTTTTTTCACAGACCCCTAAGGTCAGAGGCCACTGTGATTTCCATCTGGTCGCCATCACTGTTTATCTCCCCAGTTGTAGCCGTACAGCAATTTCTTTGCAGTCTTTCTGTTAATTTCCCTCTCCTTTGCCAACAGGGTCAGAAATCCCTACAAGTCCATAGGTGAGGGATGGATACAGATCTTTTCCACTCCCTCTGACTGAACAGGGAAACGTAGTGCAGGCTAGTGGAATGTCAAAGTTAAGAAGTAGGGTAGGGAAAGGAATTTTAGAAGCATATGGAAGAGAATTGGGGGGGAGAATGTCTGTAATGTTGTCAGCAAGTGTCTCTGGACTATTCTTGGTGCCCCCTTCCCTCATGTTGGGAAGTTGAGCTGGATCCCCTCTTTTAACCTGATCTAGACAAAGAAGAAAATAAAAACAAGTGCCACCACTGACTGTAAGAGAATCTATATTGCCAGAAAAAGAATGTGACTAAAGGACTAGATGTTATCCTTACCGAGCTTTGCTTTCTGTAGTAGTAAAAGAGGCTATAGGAACCAAAGCTTGACTGTGTTTCCTAGAATGCAAGCAACAGGAAAAACAAGTTAAGTGATGCTGATATTAAGACTTTTCCCACTCCTGTGAAATGAAAACTTAGTGCTGATCTTAAACCTAGCTCTTATTTGCAAGTTATAGTCAATCATCCTATGCAAAAGCTGATGAAAAATTACTGGCTCTATAATAAATACATCTGAGTTTTAGATTGGTGCTAACACTGTTGTCAGGCTACTCTCTTGCATGACAAAATCTGCATATTTTTACTTGATTACCATGTATCAATTAGCAAGAATCATGCCTCAAAATAACCCACAATATTTCCACAATGCAAAGCAGTGCTACTAATTAAGTTCCCAAAGTCCTACAGCAAAATATTTTAACACTTCCTCTAAAATTACAGAGCTTCTTAAGAAAGATAACAATTTCTACCACAAAGTTAGGGCTTTTGTATATATACAAAAATTTCTTTAGTAAGTTACTTTTTCCTGCTGGTATTCTCTCTTGCAGAAGATGATATCCAGCAATGGGATGGATAAATCCTCCCCTCTATGAATCATAGTATCATAGAGTTGGAAGGAACCACCAGGCTCATCTAGTCCGACCCCCTGCCCAATGCAGGAATTTCACAACTACCTCTACACACACCCAGTGACCCCTACCCCATGCCCAGAAGATGGCTAAGGTGCCCTCCCTCTCATAAACTGCCTAATGTCATAGAATCAGCATTGCTGACCGATGGCCATCTAGTCTCTGCTTAAAAACCTCCCGGGAAGGAGCACTTACCACCTCCCGAGGAAGCCTGTTCCACTGAGGAACCGCTCTAACTAAGAAATTTCTAATGTCTAGATGGAAACCCTTTGGAAACCCTTTTGATTTAATTTCAACCCGTTGGTTCTGGTCCGACCTTCTGGGGCAACAGAAAACAACTGCACCATGCTCTATATGACAGCCCTTCAAGTACTTGAAGAAGGTTATCATATCCCCTCTCAGTCTTCTCCTCTTCAGGCTAAATATACCCAGCTCCTTCAACCTTTCCTCATAGGACTTGGTCTCCAGACCCCTCACCATCTTTGTTGCTCTCCTCTGGACACATTCCAGCTTGTCTACATCTTTCTGAAATTGTGGTGCCCAAAACTGAACACAATACTCTACGTGAGGTCTAACCAGAGCAGAGTAAAGCAATACCATCTCGTGATCTGGACACTATACTTGTGTTGCTGCAGCCCAAGATCGCATTTGCCTTTTTAGCTACCGCATCACACTGCTGACTCATGTTCAGTGTTTGGTCTACTAAGACCCCAAGATCTTTTTCGCACACACTACTGCTAAGACAAGTCTCCTCCATCCTATAATTATGCATTTGATTTTTCCTACCTAGATGCAGAACTTTACATTTATCTCTGTTGAAATGCATTTTATTGGTTTTAGCCCAATTCTCCAGCCTGTCAAGATCATCCTGTATCCTGGCTCTGTCTTCTACTGTATTTGCTACCCCTCCCAATTTAGTATCATCTGCAAATTTAATAAGCATCTCCTGTAGTCCTTCATCCAAATCATTTATAAAGATATTGAACAACACAGGGCCCAGGACAGATCCCTGAAGCACTCCACTAGTCACTCCCCTCGAACTGGATGAGGAACCATTGACAAACACTCTTTGGGTGCGATCTGTCAACCAATTACAGATTCACCTAACTACAGTAACAGGATCTAAACCACATTTTCCCAATTTGTCAACAAGAATATTATGGGGAACCTTATCAAAAGCCTTACTGAAATCTAGATAAACTATGTCTACATTCCCGATCCAGCAAGGTAGTAACTTTTTCAAAAAAGGAGATAAGGTTAGTCTGACATGACTTGTTCTTGAGAAACCCGTGCTGGCTCTTAGTAATCAGATCCATCCTTTCTAAATGCTCAAGGACTGAGTAGAAGCAGGACGTTGAAAAGGCATCAAACTTTCACCAAAAGGAGCTGTCTCCTTTGAAAAAGCAGGGCTACTGGTAGCCCTTGCAAGGGCCAAGGTGGTTTCAATTTGTGAAAGCAAATAAAAAAGATCCTCCGCCAGTTTGATCAGTGGGATAGTATTTTCAGTGTTGCAAAGCAGATGTATTGTTATTTTATTTTACAAAATTGAAACCCTGCCTTTCTGCCCTCCCAAGGGCCACCAAAGCTGCTATCAAATTAAAACATAATAACTCATTAAAAATCATTAAAACAAAACTGTGTTGTTAGTTGGTCCCAAACCATATAGAGCTTTAAGGTTCAAGACCCAGCAATTTCTTGTCGATGTTAAACAGCTTAGGTGATAAGACAGGACCCCAAAGGCCAAGGGGCTGAGCAGCAGTCCTCCAGCACCACCTTCTGAAACCCACCTTCCTGGGAGGACTGTAACAACTGCAAATGGGTGCCTTCCAGCCCAGAAGGATACCACAATCAATGGTATTGAAAGCTGCACTCCCTCTGTCCATCTCCTGGCACCAGGATAACCAAGGCTAATAAAGTCCCATAACTAGACTTGAACAGATCCAAACAATCCACTTCATCCAGGAAAGCTTGAAGTTGTCCAGCTGTACTGCAGAAATTATCCCTCCCCATGGACATTCCTGTGGCTGCCTTACACTCCAGAGTTATCTTCATTAATAGTGGAGCCAGGAGAGAAAATGAATGAAGCTGTCTTGTACAAGGATGATGGAGGCAGTTGCAGTAACCATTATTGTTGGCTGCTGCTTCCTACTTTTGTCAGGACCATAGTACTCCGGGCAAAGCACCTACTGAACCAAAACAGTGTTCTTTATGATCTGTTCCCATTTTGGCTCTATGCAGCCTGACGCTAAGGTCATGGGCACACATCCCAGATACACCTTAGGTACTGTCCCTTTGGGGAAGGGGTGGGGAGACGTTGGGGAGCCTCACCAAGATGTTCTTATAGCAATAAAGAATCGATTTTACAAATTAACCAACAAGAAAGAAAAGAGGGCTGTAGAAACCATATCGAAATGCAGATTGATTAATGCCATATTATTTGAGTCAGGGAGGGACCATGGCTCAGCGGTAGAGCCTCTGCTTGGCATGCAGAAGGTCCCAGGTTCAATCCCAGGTTCAATCCCCAGCATCTCCATTTAAAAGGACCAGGCAAGCAGGTGATGTGAAAGACGTCTGCCTGAGACCTGGGGGAGTCGCTGCTCGTCTGAGTAGACAATACTGACTTTGATGGACCGAGGGTCTGATTCAGTATAAGGCAGCTTCATGTATTCATGTGAGTCTCGGGTCCAAATGCCTTCTGGAATTCTTGCTTACTCCCTCAAAGGAGCACCTTTCTCTACAAATGCTGTTGGTGGACCTTTATTAAGCCACTACTAGGGCAACATCCTTGACCATTATTAGATATTGCTGTGACCTGCATTTGTTTTCATGTCTGTTCTTTCATATTGCGGCATTGGAAACTATTAGCACTATTCAAGAGTTACTTAACTGTTTTTCCATGATCAACTGTTAAAAAAAGTAACTTGCAGCATAAAACAAGTGAGGGAAGACATGTAATCGTTGCCTCTAAAGACAAATTATACAATGCTGGCTTTATCAAATGCTTATTCTTTTTGCAAGTTGGTTTTTGTGCCTTGTTAAAAATTAACAGAAGTTAGTTAACCAGTACTCTTAAAGCTGTTTCTACATCAATGGAGCATGGTGGTGGAAGGTGCTGTCAATTCACACAGCTGACTTATTACAACCCTGTTGGGTTTTCAAGGCAAGAGACGTTCGGAGGTGGTTTGCCATTGCTTGCCTCTGTATGGGCGGAGAGAGTTCTGAGAGAACTATGACTGGCCCAAGGTCACCCAGCAGGCTTCATGTGGAGGAGTGGGGAATCGAACCCAGTTCTCCAGATTAGAGTCTGGTGCTCCTAACCACTACATCATGCTGCTCAGTACAGCAATGAGCTGGGACAATCCTTTTACTTCTCCAGTGCTATTGATTAATCCTCAACATTCCATTACTAAATCCTGGCTTCTTTTTTTACCTTTGCCTTGGTAGGGCCTATGTCACTTCTGTATTTTAGGTACTAAATGCAAATAATGCTAGAATATATTTCTACAATTGCTGAAAACTCAAGGATCCACTAGTTCAATCCAGTGATGTGGCTATGAAAAAAAACACTGCTTTCCTAGCTCTCCACTGTCAGGCTTTACCCTCACTCAGATACAAGTCCCCCTAGTCTGAATGTTCCCTCCTAAATATTATGATGACATATCCAGCCCCTTTATTCTACAAGTACCTACACATTTTCCACACACTGGTTTGCTGTTACTAGCATGGGATAAACTGTTTGCACAGCAGCAGTCACGCTCTGAACTCTCAAAAACTTTTCAAAATATCTTGTGTGTCTGATTTTAGACACTTTTGATTTAGCAGTGCTGATCTGAGAACGTAAGAACTACAAAATGGATGGGCCCTAAGAACTCTGCCTACAACCCTTGTTCACAAATAGGACTTTACCGGCTACGGAGGCCATTCATCTTTGCAAAAAGTAACCTCAGCACACTTTCCTTCTGCTCCCAGGTCAATTCAGAAATGTCCACTTTTCCCTTCTGGATATTTGTCCTTTGGGAGGAAAAAGAAGATTAATAAAAAAATCACTAATTTACCAGCATAAGATCTTCTATTATTTAGGCAAGAAAAATGATCTTCAATAACAAGATAACTGGATTTGCAGATTTCACTCTCCCAGAGCACTAAGTAAACAAAGTCGTTGTAAACCAGTGGTTCCCGAAGTGGGCAGTACCACCCCTAGGGATGATCTAGGGGGAAGCCAAGAGGCAAGGAGGTGCAAGTAGTGGGCCCCTTTGACCAGGTTGCTCACTTATTTGACTGACCAGGCTATGGCACCATGCTGGGAAATTATACTCCAGTTATGACTTCACTGATTGCTCTCAAAATTAAACAGAGGTCCAGTGACACCTTAAAGATTCCCCCCACCCCGCATAAGCTTTTTTGAGTCAGAACTCACTCCATCAGATTCATGAAGTGAACATCCACAGCTGTTTTTATACTTAAAAGTTGCAAGCTGTCAAAGGCAGGCATGACAAGATACTACAAAGAGGACAGTTTGAAACAATAATCAAAGGGAAACCATTGCATTAATAGCAGGTGCCACTCCTAACTGCTGAAGATGGACAGAGTTGAGCACTGCTGACCATATAGGTCAGCCTTTCAGGATGCTTCAACTTGCATTAGCTGTCAGTCCGTGATTACAGGACAGCAAAAGTTTGCAGTCTTCAGTGGGGTTTCCAGGAAAAATGACATGCCCTTTCTAGCAATCTTCCTAATATATTGTCGAAGGCTTTCACGGTCAGAGTTCATTGGTTCTTGTAGGTTATCCGGGCTGTGTAACCGTGGTCTTGGAATTTTCTTTCCTGACGTTTCGCCAGCAACTGTGGCAGGCATCTTCAGAGTAGTAACACTGAAGGACAGTGTCTCTCATTGTCAAGGGTGTAGGAAGAGTAATATATAGTCAGAAAGGGGTTGGGTTTGAGCTGAGTATTGTCCTGCAAAAGTATTGTCCTGTAAGTATCAAGATAATGTGCTAATGAGGGTATGGTATGTTAATATGGAACCATTGTATCCTGAAGTGATCTGTTAATGTGTAATCCAAAACTAATCTGTATGGCTATTGTTGAATGTTGTCTTTGTCTGGAGGTTTTTCAGGGCAGGAAGCCAAGCCTTATTCATTCTTAAACTCTCCTCTTTTCTGTTAAAGTTGTGCTGATGTTTATGAATTTCAATGGCTTCTCTGTGCAATCTGACAAAATAGTTGGTAGAATTGTCCAGTCTTTCAGTGTCTGGCGAAACGTCACAGTTGCTGGCGAAACGTCAGGAAAGAAAATTCCAAGACCACGGTTACACAGCCCGGATAACCTACAAGAACCAATCTTCCTAATGTTTGCTGAGCATGGGCAATTGCCATAAGGAAATATTTTTATTCTCAATTCCTTCTTACTATAGTTACTGCCAATGATACACAAAGAAGAACTTTAAAACTTTACTTCACCAGCAGACATAAAGGTGAATGTAAAGAAGCTATTGCTTTACTTCTCTACAAAAAGTTTTAAAGAATTACAGAGGTTAAAAAGCGTTAAACTGAAGGGTGTGGGCATTTCCCCTGTGAGTTGTGTTCTACCATATTTTTCTCAGCACTGGTCAATGCTGCAAGCACAACACTAAACCACTTTCCTCCCTTTCCCCAGATATTCCAAGTTGATGTATGTTGTTTCATAGAGATTTTCACACTCAACTTCCATTCCCAACTGTCAAAACCAGACCTAAAACTTTTGCAGTTCCATCACATGTACCATTTCTCTGCTTCCAGGAGGTCCTTGTGCACGCTATTTGTGCTGTAGATATTGTCATTAAAGGTTCTGATTTTGGGGTAGTCCTCTTTCCCTGCAAATGCCGCCATCATTTTCCTCTGATAAGCAGCTTGGGCAACCTGCTTATAGCACTTCCTGCTGGTCACGATCTCCTGTTTCACCTGTTCCAAAGCATCCAAAAAGAATCTCTCCACCTCAGTCCTTTCATCTAAGATGTTTCTGGCCAGTTTCTTCACTCTGCTCATCTCTCTCCCTTTCATCTCCAACAGCTGCTGCAGCTTCTCAATTTCTGTATAACTGGCCTGGTTCCTTATCAAAGCATTCTGTTGAGTCTTTTTTAGTTCTGCTTTAAATTCTCTAGCCATGTGACAAAGAGCAGCTTCCAGTTTCTTCACCTTGTCTTGCAGATCCTGGATCTGCACTTTATCCCGGGTACTTTGCAGGATCTTCTCCTGAATTAACATTTCTTTTGTTTCCTTTACAAAAAAGATTGAAAATGCCATGAGATATTTAAATAAATTGTTGTCAGATTAACAGTATGAATGAAATGCAAATTCTAAGGGAATTGGTTGATTAATCCACTACTTCATAGTTTTAAAATTTCCCTGATTAAATCAAAGGAGCCAAGACTGAAGGCACATTGTTGTGAAAACTACATGGACAGGCCAGTTCCTCCTATCCTTGCTGAATCTGGTGAAAAAGAAGCTAACAGTGCCATCCTTAAGCACAGTTACACCCTTCTAACTCTATTGAAGTCAAAGGGGTTAGAAAAGTGTGGCTCTACTTTAGGATGGCCCAGTTGAAGTTGGTTTCTCCTTCCAGTTTATTCTGGAGGCTACTAGATATTTTGCATTTCACAGTGCAGCCACAGCAATTTTCTTACTAGCCACATGAACCCCAAGCTGCTACAATCTACCACAACATGAATGGTATGTGAATATTTTGAAGCTATTTTGGATCTGGTGAATTACTATAATTGGAATGGAAATACTCTGTATGTTCCAGAAGAGCAGTGGAATGAAAAAGAAAATTTAAACCATGTTATGTCATTCTGACAAAGGACTGTACCCTACCATTTCATTCTGTTGGTTCCTGCATTCTTCTGGCACAAGATGTCTCATGCCAGAGAACACACAGGTGCTGATGGAATAAAAGGGAAAGATCCAGTCCAATGAATACTAATTTATTTACACCATTTCTAACTCACCTTTCTCCAAACAGGACAGTATTCAAAGTGGTTTAACAATAATAAATTCAAACCCCAACTTAAAGTATAATGAAAACACCACAATAACTTGAAAGCAGCAGAAAACATAGATCCCAAATATAACCAAAACCACCTACAAGAACAGCTTTTATAGAAATGCTCCCCCTAATAATTCTGCCTTACACAACCTAAAAAGCTGCAGTGAGGAGGCCTTTCTGATATTGTCTGGCAGGACAGTCCTCCAAATGGGGGAATTTGTGATTATTAAATTATAAATTACTTCCAACTTGATAAACTATGTCCTTTCATCAACATCCTCAAAAAGACACCCATCCTGATGTTTTGGTGACTTGTAGGCATATTAATTTGGCACATGAATTACAAGCCAATAAACTGAAATAGTCTCTGATTATAACTATTTGACTCTATCACCTCCATAATGGAAATATACCAGTGTACATCTACATGTGTGATTCAGAAGAAGCAAGCAGGTGATTATTTGATGTTTACAAACCTCATGCTTAACTCCTTTCAAAAAGAAGCCTTTCTGTTTGCACAAACGAGAGGCCAGAATAAGACCCTCATCTTTCTAAGGTACTGCCAAATGTTAGCCATTTTTACATTAATCTTTGTGCAGATGTACTAGTGAATTGTTCCTAAACAAATATTTCAAGATCTCTTCTTTGTGCAAGAACAGGAAATGTCATAACAAGAACCTTCTCTTGCAAGAGAAAAGCGTTGTTCTCCTCCAGTTTTTGCTTGGATTTTTCTAACTCTTCTGTTTCCTTCATGTGATATGAAAGAGCCTCGTGAATACGAACATTCTCTGCAAAAACTGCTCTTCCTGCCTTGTCCAACTTCCTGAGAAAGGACAAAGGAAATTCAGCGGTTGGTATAACAGACTTTGTTTATTAGTCACAAAAACTTCACGGAACACCAACTGCAGACCCAACATGAGTTTACAGAGACAGCACTCACTCATATAATAAGACTATTCGTGACTAGCAATGTATTTAATCATAAGAAATTAAGTACCTGTTTGGATTACCTATAAATTATCCTACTACATGTAGCACCCTAGCAAGATTAAGGAATATAGAAATCAGATAAATCTTACATGATTGCTTCATGGTGGGCCCTTTCTGCCAGCATTATAATTTTCTTTTCTGCTTCTCTTTCCAGTCGTTGCTTAGAGAAAGAAAAAGCAAACATACAAGAACGGAGAGATTTTGTAATTAAAGCAAGACACAAAGTACTATTCAGATTTAAAAAATACAAGGAGAAAATTTTTGACACTTCTAGGAGAAAGCAAAAGAAGGTCCCATTGAAAACGGTGAAGTCCAACATCAACAAAAAAATTCTTACAATCCCTGAGACCCAGCCCTTTTCCTCAAAAGATGTAACTATTTTCTTAAGAATTATTTCGGGGAATACAGGCAATGTATCACAAATTGGGGTTCATGCCTTTATTAGAATGAAGACCTTACACATATTATCCAAACTATAGTGCATAACTGAGAGAAAAGGAAGCATCCTAGAAAAATCTGATACATTTTCCACATATGACAACCCTATACTCAATGCAGAGAAGAAGAAGAGTTGGTTTTTAAACCCCCTTTTCTCTACCATAAGGAATATCAAAGCGGCTTACAATCACCTTCCCCCACCAACAACAGCCACCTTGTGAGGTAAGTGGGGCTGAGAGTTTTTTGAGAGGACAGTGACTAGCCCAAGGTCACCCAGCAGGCTTCATGTGGAGGAGTGGGGAATCATACCCAGTTTTCCAGGTTAGAGTCTGTTACTCTTAACCACTACACCACACTGGCCATCCATGCACAATGCAAAGCCAAAGTTTTTCCCCAGAAGCAGTATGAACTAGAAGGAACCAGTAAAGCTGAAGCAGACATGTACATATAATGGCACATATGGTTCCCTAAATTAGAGTTATGTGTAATTTTCTAAAACATGATACCTTTTCTTCAAGAAACTTTCTCTCCAACGTGTAGAGTGTCTCCTTATGTTCTTTTTTTGTGGTATCCAAGTTTTCTTTTAGCTAGGATTGTAATAAGTATTTTATCATTATTTTAGTTTTCTAAATGACAGTCCAAATGATATTCCTTAGAGAGGTACCTCACACTTCCCTTCCCCACCCTAGCATTTCTGACACTCAGATTTTCTTTTATTTGTTAGGTTTGCATTTATTCGATCTCACTACGATGTCACCTTCAATTTTATAGCTGGCCTCTCATCTTCATATATCTGCGTTCACTCTGTGAGCACTCTTTCAACACAGCACAGACCCTTATGTTCTAATTCTCCCATTCTGACAAAACTTTTCCATTCCCTCAGACACGTATATCATCCAAAATTTACTTGAACCTTGGTTTCTTGAAGATACCTATGTACATCACATATTCTTTGAGGCAAAATATATTCGCCTTTTTACAATTGTCTGGAGGTTACTAAGATGTTGGTTTTTCTACTAAAATTCAAGAGACACACATAATTTTGAAATTCATTCTCATCAAATGCATCAGACCATACTGCATTTCTACAGTAAAAGTCACAACTTGGCAGACTACAGCAGATCCCAGTAGTATAAAAAGTATCCTCCTGAACTCCCCTGCAACTCAAAGCCATTAAATGTGAACGAATGGGGTGGGGGAAAGCCTCATTTTGAACCCTAATAAGGGATGGTGCTTACTAATTTAATCTGAGGGGATGAACCATTTCCTAAGGAATTATTTAGTGACTCCAGAAAATCACTCCAAAAGTAAAATAAGAATGATCAATGTTCATGCCCACAAAGCGCCAGAAATTAGCCGGAAATATTCTCATGAGCTAGCATAAAACATAATAATCTTGCAAGGGAGCTCCAAGGATAAATTCTTGGCAAACCAGTTCCCATATACTTGTATCTTTAGAAAGCACAAAGGGAACATGAAAAGTAACACTCTTGAAAAATGAAGAAAGTGTCCACTATACCTTTATGGAGTAGCTAAAGGGGAGGTAATTTCCACCTATCAAATGACAATAAAAGATGCGCAAAAAAGACCAGTTCCAGACTGGTGAGTTAGTTCTTCCTCCTTGTAGTCACTCCCCATACATATACTTGAACCCATCATTCCACCAATTCAGAGCTGTTACAAATACAGCTCTTTTTATTTCACTATCTCTGCATGGCCCAGATCTTTAATCCTCAGGGGCATTAGACATATTAAAACCAACTGATGGTGGGGAAAATACAGGACATAAGTTAAGATATGCTTAGATCATTTATAGTGAAATTTGCTAAGATTTTTTGCCTCCCTTTTTCTTTTTTGGTTCACTTTATAGTAGTTTTATTACTTAAAAGGTTTCTCTCTTATTTCATAAAAGTATTGCACCAAGCTTACACTTGGGTATGCACAGACTTAAACAATCTTTCAACCAGAACTGGAGCAGGTTAGATGCAGGGCACCTGAACTTGTCATCTGTTCCCTAACAATAATTTTGTGCATCATGCAGACTATGATTCTAACTCCACCAGCTTTTAGTAGAAAAATAACTAGCATTTAGAGTTGCAAAATATATGCTTGAAAATATGGTGTCAAAACTTAACACAGGACCCAGAAACGATGAAGCAAATTTTAAAATTTCTTAATTCATTGCATTCTTCAATTGTTGGGATTCTAAGCCTTGAGTAACTACAATTTTGGAGAGCCAGTTCAAGTTTCTCATCTTTGAATGTTAAAACAATACTCAGAAATTGGAGGAAGGGAGAATCATGAATGCTTCCCTAAGAACTTTGGAGGAAGGGTGGGAGAAAGAGGTAATAGATAGAAATTGTAACAAAACAACACATTATCCACAATTACATACAAATGATATGACTGAGGTTGCCAGCGTGGTTTATCCTAGATCTAGTAAAGATTCTACAATTTACATTTAGTGAGGAGCTGTGATAATTTTTTCACAGCATTAAGTGTATTTTGTGATGTGATATCAAACAGGATTTTTATTTCTTTTTATCCTCTTTTTATTTGATTCCAGTATTTAAGGATATATTTTCTCGTTGTGACTTACAGTGCCATCTTAAGCAAAGTTGCATCCTTCTAAATTCACCAAGGTCAGTGGCCTTAGACAGACGTAAATCTGCTTAGATTCTCTTCCAATTTAATAAATATTTATACTTACAAAACATATTTATTTATATTTACATAATAAATATTTATAATAATCTTACATCTTCGAGTTCTTTCTCCATATTTGCTTTCTCTTCACGAAATTCCTTTATTGTTTTCAGTTCAACCTGAATAAGACCAATTTCTTTAGCCTTCTTGTTGAATTTCTCCTCCATCTCTTCCAGCTGTTTTGTGAATTGCTCAGCCTGTAAATTAGATATGTTGCAAGAAATGAACACTGAAAACACATACATGGGGCAAGTAATAGTAAAAAAATTTTTTGGCAAGTGGACATGCAGCTCTAGCATCACATTGAAGTTGCATATTTAAAAGCAATGAATGTAAAAGTATGTAAATGTGGGAAACCTACCTGACAAAGTATTAAACAAAATGTAGAACCAAAATAAAGCTTTTGAACTGATTTGTTATTATTTGGTTCTGAGTCACTTTCTATCTACTTCTGGGTGCAATAACCAAAAATCAGAACTTCATTTCTCTTATACCTTGATCTAGCCATGCTTAAGCAAAATAAGTTTATCTGTATTTAATGGATCGTATGCCAATGTATGTTGTTTACTGCCTTGAGACTCAATGATAAAGATGAAAAATGAAGTAAATGTATGTGAATAAATAATTGCCATATAATTTTATCTACTGTATCACTCTGTTAGACCTAACCAAGATGTACTTTAAATACCCCCATGTTACCAACAGCATCAAACAAAAAGTTTACTCACCACTTTTTCATTTTCTTCTTTGGCTTGCTGCTTCATATCAATCAGCTGCTGCTTCATCTTCTCAAGCTACATAAAAAAAAAGAAATCCACAGAGAATTCAGAAAGTAAGAGAACGCTTTTCTATTCATTTCCTTCTATCAGCAACTAGAAAATCTAGCTCTCACATCTTAAGCCCTGTCCAAGTCAATCCAATAAATATTTAGGGAAAGGCACTCTGTATAAGCCTAGCTGGGTAGCCATATTGGTCTGCAGTAGAAAAGCAAGATTAGAGTTCAGCAGCACCATAAAGACCAACAAAATTTCCAAGGTATAAGCTTTCAAATATTAAAGCTTTCTTCGTCAGGAATCTTTATTATTATTTGTTGGATCTGTATGCCACCCATTCCTGACTAGGTCAGGCTCTTGTATAAGCCTCAGGAGTCACTGAGAGGTTGACTGAAAGACTTGTCCTTAACTGAACACAGGTTCCCCTCCACCAGGTCTTTCTGACCCTATTACTTTGTACATGCTCAAGGGCCCAAGCTTGCAACTCCCTCCAATTCTCCCCATCTGGGTCTCCAGTAAGGTGTTACTGGGTGTCCCTCCAAAAATACTATAGTGGGAAATTAACACATGAAGCTGCCTTATACCGAATCAGACCCTTGATCCATCAATGTCAGTATTGTCTACTCAGATGGGCAGTGGCTCTCCAGGGTCCCAGGTAGAGGTCTTTCATATCACCTACTTGCCTAGTGACTTTAACTGGGGATTGAACCTGGGATCTTCTGCATGTCAAGCAGATGCTCTACCATTGAGCCCTATAGCTTTTGTCTTGCTGTATACTAGAGAGACAGGATGCACAGGTTGTTAAACTGATGAAAACAATTCGTGCATTCCTGAGGTGGGGGGCTGAAAGTTCTCTGGAGGCAGTGTGACCCTACTGCCAGCATAAGTAGCCTCTTATCACGGAATAAGAGGCACTTAATGCTGGCGGCTAGGGCAGTTCTGTTGGTGCCTGGGCACTGTGGAGCTGCACATCGCTACTCCGACACCACAGTCTCTCCGGGACCTAAATCCCAGAAGGGATATGCAGCACTGGCATGGGGGGGAGGCATTCCCGGGGGTGGAGCTGATGGTAGTCTGCTTCCAAAGCCCCTCCAGCCCAGTAACGCCCCCTCCAGCAACAGCATGTGGGGGAAAGTCCGTTTTCTTTTTCCCCCTGTAAAAAAGACTTTTTTAAGGCTTGCAACAGCCAGGGAACCTCTTTAGAGGTGCCAAACAAGCACCTCAGCTATGCTGTCCCCGGCTGCTGGAAGGCTCAGGAATGAGCTGAATATCTCACAATATTTTGGTGCTCTGAGTGGTGATTCTAATGTTCACTGAAGATCCTTGATGCATTTTTAAGACATTTCTCCTGACTCAAGTAGCAGCATTTCGGGCTGCAGTGAGAAGTCAGATGCAAGGAGGTCACGTTCCACTGACCAAAACCCTTCTGTCAACAGAAAAGATTTGGCATGATTCTTGCTGCAGTGCATGGCCCACAATATTCATACAACAAGTTACTTTAAATAAGATCCTTGATGCATTTTTAAGACATTTGGCATTTTTCCTACTTTTCTTCTCTACTTATGAAAGGCTAGTTTAGGATTTTGAATGAGACAGAACAGGTCTCCAGTTCCATTCCAAATGTATGCTTGCCTACTCCAGGAACTCTTCCTTTCAATTAGCAAAAGCAAGCATGCATTAAAAGCAGAGTCATAAATGAATTATTCTATGGCCATATGATAACTAATTGTGGTACTGTGCATGCCACACCTACCTTAAAACTAAAACTACTGGCCAGCATCTGACAACGACCTCTTTCTATCTGATAATTAAAACTGGACACCTGTGATTACCCTGCAGACAATTCCTCGATGCTGACCAAGGGGGAGGTAGTTGTGAATTTCCTGCATTGTGCAGGGGGTTGGACTAGATGACCCCGGTGGCCCCTTCCATGATTCTAGGAAAAGATGGCAAGCCTGCAAGGGAGGGGCTGGCCGGGTCTCCCGGACTTACCATATCTTCCTTTTCGAATTCCTGCCTCTTGAGGTAGGTGATCACCTCCACCGTGTCTTTCTCCAGCTTTCGCTGCTGCAGCTCCAGCTCCTCGTTGTTGCGAGCGAGGCGGCGGGCGGCCTCGCGGTACTCCCTGCGGGAGACCTCCGTCACCTCCAGCCTGGCCTCCCATAGCGCCGCCGCAACTTTCGCCCGATCCGCCTCGGCCTCCTTCTCCAAGCTCTTCGATTCCGATTTGCTGCCTCGGCCGCCCTCCTTGCCTTTCTTTCCCCTAAGGAAGGAGAACAACGCTGGGCGAGTCAAGAATCAAGGGCCTAGGCAAGGGGATGATAGCAGCCTCCCCCCCCCCCGGATACCCGCCACACGCTTCGCTGCGTTTCCCAATCCAGAGCTGGTAACCCGGGGGGGGGGGGTTGCCTCTTTCTTGAGCTCCATGTGTCCTAGCAATGGACTTCCATGTGATAGTGAGTCAGGTCAGGCACCTGTGTCTCGCCTTGAGCCACATATAGCCATCTAGTTTAGCTCAAAGGGTGCTTTCACACATACAGAATAATGAATTTTCAATCCACTGTCAATGCACTTTAACGATCGTTTGCAAGTGGATTTCGCCATTTCACATAGCAAAATCCAACTGCAAAGTGCATTGAAAGTGCCCTTAACCACAGCAGCTCTGACGAGCGTGACACTATTTTACTCTAACCACGCCGATCTTCCTGCTAGTTACCTCCTTCCCTTGGAGCCTTTATCTTTGCCTTTCGCCATGGAAACGCAAGCCTCGCGTCCCCCGGGCTGTTTCTGAAGCGGCCCGTCACTATGGGAACCAAGCGGCGCGGCCTAGTGGCGTACCCGCGCTCGCCGATGACGGCATGCGCAGTGTGTAGACGCGACACGCGGCACCGGCGAGATGTGGAGGGTTGGGGGCTTGGACGAGGCGGTGAGTGGAGGCTCGAGCGCGGGAGTGTTGTTGAGGTGTCTCTCCGTTTTCCCGGACAATGACGAGTTTGGGTCCATTTCCGCCGCTCCTGCCTTCTTGTGCACTTCTGGCTGGGTTCTCAGCTCTCAAACGCCCTGGCTGTGGTTGCGTTTTAAAGCTGCCGCGCCACACCGTTCCTTTTTACGTATACTGTGCCCGTATCTTACGGTCTTTCCGCCAGAGCTTTGACTTCTGTTTCGGCATGTTGCATCGAAACAATGGGAAAACAGTCAGTTGCTTCGTTGGCACTTTGTCAGTTTTTTTGGGGGGGAAACCCCCCTGTCTGTGCCTAAGCAGTGGTTTCAACATCAGAAAAATACGTGGTTTCATGAAATACAAATTCATCTGTTTAATTTATGAGCTAGTCTTGAAAAGAGCGTTGCCTCTTCACTCAAATTGCAGTTGTGCCTAATGTGGAATAGTGTTCCAGGAGCACTGGGGGTAGATTTTTCCAGGTGGCTGATGTTGAATTGGTGCAGTGTCAACTGGAACAGTGTGACATAACAGGGTGAGTCCAACATACCTCTTTCTCCCAGGCCTGCTTGGCTTTTTGCCTTTTTCATTCAAAGAGCATTCACCTTAGTAAATAATTTTCTGCTGTTTTCAGTGAACCTTGTGCCTGCCTGAGATGTGCCCTTGAACCTGCGTGGCTCAAGTAAAAACTGGACTGAGATAAATTTTAGTATTTGCATGAGATAAAGGATAAACCTATGTTTACAGAGAGTGGTTGGTTTGAACTTTCATCCAGAATGTTTTGCTAGTACAATTAATAGTTAAGGGTTAGCTGCAAAGAACACTTGGAAACGGGTAAGTGCAGATGAAGTGACTTCTTTCACCACTGGCTGGCTAGTGAATTGGCTTTGGGGGACAATTTGGAGTAGATAAGTGTTTGGCTTTTGGCTAAAGATATGGCATGATTTTAGCATTGATTTCTGCCACCATCAGATAACAACTAGGAAGATCAAGTTGGCAAGATGAAATATTGGCTGTTGGTTTGCTCTTATTTGTTTTCTCCATGATTGGGAATGAACATTGAAAATGGTTTTCTGTAGGTACCACCAAGACACTTGTACACTTCCTCATAATCTGTAGACTTGGCTACTGCAATGGTGGTTTCTTTGCTTCAGCACCACCCTTTTCTGATCTCTGCCACTTGCCTGTCTTGTTTTTTGTTCATCTGAAACATGTTTTTCCTGTTCTTGGTTCCTGACACTGACTTTCTTTTTCATATCAGATTTATTATAAATTACTTCTCTGTATTTTCCAATCTGTTATCTTTCCCACTTCATCTCATCTTCGTTCTCTCATTTATCACAGTTATAATGTAGATGAGATATTTGATGCTTCTGTGTGATCTGTTTGTTAACAATGTTATTTAGATGTGAAACTGTGCTAGTTTTGTTCTGTGGTTAGTAACTAAAGGATTGTGTTATGTATATATAAACAGAGTACTGGGAAAGCACACGGTTCTCTCCTCCCTTTCTCAAACCTGTCTATACTTGCATGGGATAACTCTTGGGAATCCACTGTAAGTTGGGTTGCCAGCTCCAGCTTGGGAAATACCTGGAGATTTTGGGGGTGGAGCCTGAGAAGGGGAGGGTTTGGAGAGGGGAGGGACTTCAATGCCATAGAGTCCAATTGCCAAAGCGGCCATTTTCTTCAGGGGAACTGATCTCTGTCACCTGGAGATCAGTTGTAATAGTGGAAGATCTACAGCCTGGAGGCTGGCAGCCCTAACTGTAAGTCATCTAGAGTTCTGTGAAGAAAGAAAGAAGAGAGCTAAATTAAATAAATAACTGTGAAATTCAGAGATAGTAAACTCAGAGATAGTAACTCGTTTAAGATGAACCAGTTAGGCTCATTACAAATTTGACTCCAGATTTCCACAGTCTTAATCTGATGCCTTCTACTCTTATGTAGGATGGTTCCATGGCTTGGAAGGAAGGGGAAGGGTCCCACCAGCTGTGGAGGTTGCCACCATGGTGTTTTCAGTGTGTGTGCTGGGGGGGGGGGGGTTATGTCACTGCAGATTCCTTTGCAGATTTTAAGTTTTCATCTTACCTGCTGTGGAGACAACAGTTGCGGTTGCACAGCACAGGAGCACCTTTACAAAAATCTTGTTGTTCTTACTCTGTCCAAGTTGTGCTAGCTACCAGTAAAGCTTAAGATTCAGTTCTTTAAGTGATATGTAGCTTGGGTTTATGCAAGAATTTAAATATTTTTCAGACAAATTATTACCATTTTATTTTGGAACACTATAGCCTCGATTTTGTTGGGCCAAAAACTCTTCAGTCTGCCTATCAAACTAGCTAAATACTGCTGGATGAGAATGAGTGAGAGGTACCAGCAGATTACTCCCTGTATTACATTAAGATGACTTGACAGTTCTGTTATCTGAAAGAATAGGTTGTCCCACTGCTGATACACGATATCACTTTGAACGTAGGTGGGGAGAGGACATAAGTTTAAAGGTTAACTTTTGCCTGTTGTAACTAGGGGAATTGAACAAAAGGGCAGGTAAGGATTCTGAGAGGAAAGGAGCAGCAAATTTGAAATGAGAGCAGATGAAGGCCTGAGCTGATGGGTCCATGTGCCAAATACTGATTATACATTGGTGGACAGATATAATTAGTGGGTTGAGCATACAAGTAACGAAATCATTTATTGTTGAAAGGCTGATGCATAAGGTAGACTCTGGCAGCATAGGATGAAGCCTGCTGGAGCTAGGAACAGGTAAAGATCTGTTAAATACCTTCGAATATGGGGATGAGGACCCCAAATTAGGAGAAACAAATTGGTAAAGCAGGAAGACTGGGGATCTTGATTGGAAGGAGAGATGGCTTTTCTAATCATGTGTATTTGGTTTGTGTACATGAACACAAACCACTGCAGTGTAGTTCTGATTCAGTAGTAACTTGGTACTTTGGAAATCAGTGTCAAAAATATGTGTGTTGGGAGTGGGGAATCTTGCTCCTGTTCAAGTATATAGTGGTGGAAATATTGTCAGAGACAATGTCTGCATTTGGTTGCAGTTGATATTTCAGCATAAGTTTCACTGTGCGAGAGCCAGCGTGGTTGTAGGGGTTAAGAGTGGTGGTTTGGAGTGGTGGACTCTGGAGAACCAGGTTTGATTCCCTGCTCCTCCATATGAGCGGCAGGTGAACCGGGTTGGTTTCCCCACCCCTACACATGAAGCCAGCTGGGTGACCTTGGGCTAGTTACAGTTCTCTTAGAGCTCTCTCAGCCCCACCTACCTCACAGGGTGTCTGTTGTGTGGAGGGGAAGGGAAGGAGATTGTAAGCTGGTTTGATTCTGCCTTAAATGGTAGAGAAAGTTGGCATATAAAAACCAACTCTTCTTCGACTTCTCCCTGAGGCTAGTCATTCAAGGACTGGATTCGATTTTGGAATCTCTCTTGTATATTATTACCTATTTTAATCCACATTTTGTGATGAGGTGTTGATGTGCTGTAACCAAACAAAGCTTTGGTGAGGACATTTGTTCTAAAAATTATTTGCATCTGATTTGGAAGTCAAAGTTAATCTACACAATGACAGCAATCCTAGAGAAGTAAGGAGTACAAAGGCAGAAAACTGCATCTTTCCATTCTGCCTCTCTAGAAACAATACGCCACTCAATAGCTAACACCAGTGCCACGTGGAATGGCATGCTCTTCGCCCTCCTCATACATTGGTTCAAAGCAGCTGCCATCAGCAGGAAATGAAATTCACATTGTCCATAGCTATGAATGACATTTGTGTTCTCTGCCTGCCCAGCCTTTGAAATGTGACAGGACAGAGAAGCCTTGGCCCATTTACAGTTTTGCTGAATTAAGTAATGAATTAATGATACTGATAGTGTTGATCTCCACATTATCTTGAAGCTGTATGTTTGGAGGCTGAGTGGTGTATGTGTGTGGGGGGTATCTTGTATGTTTATGGAATTAAGTTAAACACAGATTTCAAATGGATTCCAAACTGCAGCCTTCAATAACAGTTACATTACCAACGTTCTTTTTGTAGCTTGAAGTATGGTGAGTTGTTACCTGTCTCTGTAAGAGGGTCAGCTTTCAAAGATGTGGCTAACTTAATATTGTTAAACCTTTGCTACTAGTTTATACCTTTTGTCTCCAGGAACTTCTAGAACTCTGCAAGTCCTGATTCACACAGCAGCTGTCCAGGGCTCCCGGTCATGATGGCACTTACCTGGATCTCTGTCGTTACCTTTCTCGTGCTTTCCTCCATTTACTGCATTGTTTCACATCACGAGCCAGAGATGTGGTTCCAAAACCTCTTCCCGCCTAAGGTGTGTCCTGCCAATGCCAGCATGGATACTTATTATGGTATCATGTTTGACGCGGGAAGCACGGGGACACGAATTCATATTTACACCTTTGTACAAAGAAGCCCAGGTAAGATCACATGGAAAGGTTGATGAGCAGATGTGTTTCTCAAGAGTATGATGTGGAACTCTTAAATCATAAGTGTTAGCTAATCTCAGCCTGGAGGACTTGTGCAACAAGATCTTAAACTTTTAATTTTCTTTGTGTTAGGAGTTGGGAATTTATAATTTTGTATTCTGATGGTCTTTTTTGCTCAGTCACTTTTGACCTATTCGTATAAATTTAATTCTCTTCCTAAATTGTTGCGGTTCAGTTGAGTTGTCTGCTTCTTGTGTTTCTTTGAGAAGGTTCCCAGTTGAAGGCTTAAGACTGACTGGTGGCTTTTTGTCTGAAATACTGTGAAGCAGATTGAGTTTTATAAGGACAGAAACATGATCATGGTATGAGGCACAGCTCTATGCTACTTGTTACATCAGTGTTTAAATTGATCTTGAAGTGAATTGTTAAGGGGGTGTTGGTTAACTGTAATCTCCCAACACACACAAAGCTGTGTTCTCAAAGCAGCCTTTGGTAGATCAGAGGGAGGCCATAGAAAGCCATCTTGTTTCACAAGATGGAGGAATGGGAAAACTTGGATGGATCACAATGCAGGAAATGTTAGATAACAATTTAACTCCTTAGGTTGATAAGCTTGTTCCAAATAAGCATTTTCTGTCCAAAAGCATTAGATTGTTACAACAGCTGCTTTATTTGCTTGTTTATTGCAGAAAAGCCTCCAGAATTAGAAGGGGAAATTTTTGAATCAGTCAAACCAGGTCTCTCAGCTTATGCAGATCAACCTTGGAAAGTAAGACATTATGATGGATTCCTTTGTTTTTGTGGCTTCTCTTTCCTCATTCTAGATGAAGTTGATATAACTTGAAAAAGAAAGAAAAATAATTGTCAAGAACCCCCAGTCCAAGGGATGGTCAGACAGCTCACAGATTTACCAAACAGCTGGGGTATGAATCCTCAAACCTCAGTCCTAGTAGCTGCCACCAGCCCCTTTATCTACCCAAACAGTGAGAAGCTAAAGGGCAAGCTTCCAACCTTCCTGGGATTGAAGTTATGAAAGTTAGCCCTGCAGGGTAGACCAGTTGCAGCAGGAGTTTCACAAAACAATTACTTGGTAGGTGTAGCAAGGTTCTGGAATTAGACTGAAGCCACCCAAAGACAAAAAACACCACAAGATATAATTAAAGTGATTTATTAAAGTTGTGCAAGAATATTTCTAAAGAAAACAGTGCACAGTGAGGAATTAAAATAACAAAGGCTAAGCCACTCAAGACTAAACACACAGTAAAACATTAGTTCAGAACAGCAAGATGTTACCCTTCTAGCTGAAATCCTCCAGCCGTCAGAAGTCCATTCTGTCCAGAGTCAAGAGATTCAGGCAGCATGCCTGAGCAGACCCATAAAGCAATCATAAGGTCTGAAGATGGATCATAGAGCCATAGTTTAGGTACCAAGAGTCCATAAATGCTCGAATGAAAAATGCTAACATTTATGCCCAAAAGATCTTAATTGGCTTGAGTTCATTAACCAATCAGATTCATTGCTAGTGGTGTTAATTAATTATGTAACGCTATTGCCAGCTAGATGACCAAGGGGGTCAAAGTGTGATAAATGGTGAGGGTTCAGCTAAAGTCTAAGCCCTTCCCATTTCTCACAGGTGACAAGCTCATATTTTTCTGATAAGTGAATGGAATGTGGTTAATTGGTTGTCGCTACAGTTCTGGCCTTGAGGAATAGGGAGTTAAGTTTGCCTCCCCTTGGCACCTGGAATCGTACCTCAGTCGCAAAAGGTCAAAGCTTGCTGAATATCAAACACAGTTATTTTCCATCTTAAATTTATATTGCAGGCTCTTTTCGCAGGCCGCAGCCTGAACCAGTGTTTGATAGAGGACAAGAAACTGCTTTAGGAACTCAGTTTCTTGACAGTAATATAAGGGTAGAGTGGAGTAAGGAATATGCATGGTGTTCACAACCAGGGTAGGTGCTGAGGAAGGCGTTGAGGGAAAATAGAGAAAGATTTGAAAGAAGCTTGAAAACTGCTCCTCCACCCAACGCCACTGAAATATTAATTTCTTGCTTTGTGTCAATCTTTAGGGTGCTGAAAGTGTAAGAGGATTGTTAGAAATGGCCCAGGAGGCTGTGCCACCTAGCCATTGGAAGAAGACCCCAGTAGTATTGAAAGCCACAGCTGGTCTGCGGCTGTTACCAGAGCACAAAGCCCAGGCTCTGCTCTCAGAGGTAAGGTTGGATTGTATTTCGAAAGCATAGGATGCAAAATCCAAAAATAAAAGCCAGTTCTGGAGGATGCAAAAGCTTGCATAGTGTTTTTTTGGTGTTTTGGTTAGTCTTAATACAAAGGTAATACCTCAATAAAAAGGTATTGGAGGGTATGGCATTGTGTAGAAAGGCTTTCTTAATGCTCTTTTTCCCCCCTTCTTGCTTGTGTGGGTATGTTTGCCTCTGGGTTTTGGTGGCTTTTGAGGGTTTTAACAAAAAATGTGGTATCTGGCTTATATAGGAACTTGGAAATACTGTTACAGTTGCCAGTATGGCTCTACCTTGATAAGAGTAGGGTGTCAGTGACAGAAAATAGCCCTGGTGTTGTTTTTAGTATCTAGAGGTTGAGTGAAAAGCACTAAACTTGCATCTACCTTCCCTTATGTTACATAGGAGAGGAAAGTTGTGCCGTACTTCAGTTCAGTTCCTGTTTCAAGGAACATAACCCCATTTTTTTTTCTTTTTGCAGGTCAGGGGAGTCTTTGAGGAATCACCCTTTCTAGTCCCCACTGATAGTGTTAGCATCATGGATGGAACATATGAAGGTGGGTCCTAGGAGGGAGGATTGGGATAACTGGGGGAAAATAATTATGGAAGCAGGAAGGAAGGAGAAGTGCCTCTCAGGGCTGACTGAAAGGTAAAAATATTCCTCCTGCTGCTCTCTGGATGTTAAAAATGACAGTATCCCTTCAGTCCCAAAGATGGCCGTAAGTTGAATATGAGTATCCAGTGTGATGCAGAGACAAAAAAATCTAATGCGATCTTGGGGTGCATCAACAGAGGCATAACATCCAAATCGCAAGATGTCATAGTTGCAGTGTACACAGCATTGGTCAGGCCGCACCTGGAGTATTGTGTGCAGTTCTGGAAGCCTCGCTATGAGGAAAGGCTGAGGGAGTTGGGAATGTTTAGTCTGGAGAAGAAGACATTGAGGGGGGACATGATTGCTCTTTTTGAGTATTTGAAGGGCTGTCACTTAGAGGAGGGCAGGGAGCAGTTCATGCTGGAAGCAGAGGATAGGACTCACAATAATGGGTTTAAATTTCAGGCAGAGAGCTACCGGCTGGATATTAGGAAAACGTTTTTTACAGTAAGAATTGTTAGACAGTGGAATCAGCTACCCAGGGAGGTGGTGAGCTCCCCCTCACTGGCAGTCTTTAAGCAGAGGCTGGACAATCACTTGTCAGGGATGCTCTGGGCTGATCCTGCACTGAGCAGGGGGTTGGACTAGATGGCTTGTATGGCCCCTTTCAACTCTATGATTGTTTTTTAATGGGTTTCCTATAGAGGGAAGCAAAAGACCTCCTTAGTCACACTAGTGAGACTTCATAGATACTACCAGATGAAAAGCGTAGTCTCTGTTAGACATGTTCCTTACCTCAGAATTCCAGCTGTAACAAACCTGGGCAAATTCTTAAGATTAATAGACTGAAGGAAGTTTTCCATCTTCTTTTTTGAGATCTCATCCTTATGATATAGTTTAGAATAGAAAAATACAAATTCTTTCTGAATATCTGTCGTAGTACAAATTGGTCCTTTTTGTGTTTGTATTTTGGCTATGATCTTTTTTTTTAAACGAGTCTCTTAGCTGGGTTGCCGAAAATTTACCTGGACGGTTTGCATGCTCAAAATATTTTTGCTTTGCACATTTCAATGACTTGTTCATATCTTCTGAAACTACCATATTTAGCTGGTGTTTATTTTCTGTAAAATAGTATTTCTTTGGATTTCTTGAGATTCAATAAGAAGGTCTTGTTCTAATTTTTGTAAATCCCAAAGTATACTGTTAGTTGATTGTAACTGTTGTTTTTTCCATACTGTGTGTTTGTGGATCATAAATCCTCTAATCACTGCTTTAAAAGCATCCCAAACTGTATTTAAGGTAGTTTCTCCATTCATGTTTCTTTCAAAAAAGTCTTTAACAAGAGCGTGCAATTCTGTTTGAATTTTCTCATCTTTCAAGAGTCTGTCATTTAGCCTCCATCTAAATGCGTGTCTATTATTCCACTCAAAAGAAATTGGGTTGTGGTCAGAAAAAGTTCTTGGTATAATGTGTACTTTACGTAGTTGTGTAAAAATAGACTTGCTTGCCCAAATCATATCTATTCTTGAATGTGAATCATGTCTTGCTGAATAAAAGGTAAATTCTTTAGCTGTAGTATTCATTGTTCTCCAGATGTCCTGAAGTTCAAAATCACTCATCATTTGAAAAAAATTTTTGGGAGACATCCCTCTTTATCATCTTTAGCTTTAGATTTCTTGTCCAAGGTAGGTGAAATGACTCCATTAAAATCTCCCATCAAGAAGACCTGTTCTTCAGTGTATTGGAGCAAAAGTTCATGTAGTTGTTTATAAAATACTGCCTTTCCTTCATTTGGTGAATAAAACCCAGCAATCAATGTTTTTTGTCCCATTATTTTTATTCTGATTATCACAATTCTGCCTTCTTCATCCTTGTATACAAGTTCTGGAGCCAAGTTAGGTTGTTCATATATAGCCACTCCTCTGGTTTTTGTTTTAGATGATGATATAAACACTTGACCCAACATCTTCCTTTCCAAGTATTTTTTGTCTTTTCTGGCTATATGAGTTTCTTGTAGACATATTAATGTATATTTTTGTTTATGCAAAAGTTTAAAAATCCTTTCCCTTTTAATTTTTTCATTCAGTCCATTCACATTCCATGAGATTGCTTTAGCCATGATGTTTGTTTTTTACGTAAGTAATCTTATGATGCTTGTCCTCCAACTGCTCCCTGTAAAGAGAGATCTTCTTCTTGTTGTTGTTCTTCTCTCCCTCCAGGAGAGGAACCCCCTAGGTCTTTTCTGTACTTTCTCATAAATTTTCCAACTTCAGCTAATGAGTTGATAGTGATTCTAACCCCTTTGTACAAAAAAGTTAGGCCTTGTGATAATATCCAGCAGTATTTTATTCCATTTTTTCTTAACGTTGCCGTGAAATCTTTGTAGATATTTCTCTTTGACATCAGATGTCGAGGGATGTCTTTTAAAATTATAAGATGGACTCCACCTATAGACATTGGAGAATCATAATGTAACTGCATAATAGCGTCCTTCATTCTGATGTCATAGAAGGTGATCATAACATCTCTTGGCTTAGATTTCTTTAGCCTTGCTGGTAAAGGAATCCTGTAAATCCTATTTATTGCATGATCTAAGGCCTGTTCTTCCATTTGGGTTAAGCCAGCTAATGTCTTCATTAAAATTCCTCTATTAGCTCCATATTCTTCAGGCAGATTGCGTATGCGAAGATTAGTCTCTCTGACTCTCATATCCATCATTGCCAGCTGATCTTTAGTGGATTCATCCTGGGAATGTATTGCATCAATCTGTTTTTCATGACTTTCTATTTTTTTCCCTTTATGTCCTTCTGTTCTTCTGTAACTTTTTAAACTGATGTATCCAATGTTTTCATTTCCGTTTGAATTGTAGTGACTTGGGTCTTCACATCTTTAATTTCTCCTGTCGTTGTATCCAGTTTTTGAGTGATGGATTGGGTAAAAGTATTCAGCATTGTAGTTAGTTGGTCCATCTGTTTTGATAGCTGCTCTTGTTGTTTGGACAGCTGATCATACTGTTTAGTATTTGATTCATTTTGTTTGGCAAACATCTCTGTAATTTTCTTATCCATGACGACTTCTTGAGTGGGTTCTTTACCTTTAGACAATGCAGGTGAAACAGTATGAATGGATCCTGACCTTTGGCGAGGTGCTGACATTTGGCATTAGACGTTTATTTTTATATGATTTTGGCAGTTCAGTGAAATGAGTCTCTAGAGTGTGGGTAGTATAATACCTTTTGGCAAGTGTGGCACAGTAAAAATCGCCGGTTAAAATTGCTTATTTCAAAGAATAATTAAGGTTTAAAAGATCAAGGTACCATAAAGTTTTCTGGAAGCTCTGGATCGGCTTTTAATCAGGAAACAGGAAGTTCGCCAGTATCTTGGAATCGCGGACCTTCCGTCGTCACCTTCTCTATGATTTTATAGCATGGGAGCTATTTGAGTGTTGCACGGAAATGACGCACTTCCGGTCCTACGAGGTGTCCGTCTCTTCCCGTCCCCCCTCCAAGGCTTTCTGATTAGAGTATGCCTTTTTCCTAGAGGCTTTTCTGGTACCTCGTCTTAAGAAGAACGTGACTGAGAAATTCTCACAAGCCAAAACAAACCACAGCCATTAAATAGGAGGGCTTTAGCTCTCTTCCTCCACCGGCAATGCTAAATCCAATTGGTAGTTTGCCATGTCTTTCAAGAGTCAAATTGTTTAGTCTACCCACAGATGAAATTGATAGAATCTCTGCCGCTTTATCTGATAAGTTATTTGCCAAGGAAAATTCTTGTTTGGAAGGTAAGAAGACGTGGTTTTCGGTGGTGGTTTTATCAATCGGTTAACAAGTCTTTATGAAGGTGAAATCAAAAGAGTTGTTGTCACTCACTCAGATTTCAGGAGGTGAGGTATTCTTTTCTTTAAGATGGTTAATTGGCCGGTAATAGGTAGAGGAAGTCCAAGCCTGATGCCAAAGAAGCGCTGACGGCGATGTTTTCCCCCTTTTTCCAGCGGGACAGCATCCAGACCTCCGGGGGACTTATAAAAGTCCCTCGGAGAGTGTGGGAGTCACACCGCTTTCTTTGAGTTGCAGGGGTATTCCTGCTTCCCAATTCACTAATTAGAATCGAGTTGGAGCGTTGAAACACTCCAAAATATTTCTTAGATTTCCCTGGGAGACTCTCCCAGAGAACTAGTGATATGGACGAGCACACTACTGGAACTTCCTTCAATCTATTAATCTTAAGAAGTTATCATCAGCTCAAAAGGATTCCTTGGAAGCACAAATCTCCTTGGAAGAGTTAGAAGAAGCTCTGGTTAAGCAAAAAACAGATAAAACCCCTGGTCCAGATGGAATAACAGCCTTGTTTTACCGAACATTTAAATTACATCTGCTGACTCTATTGTTGATGGTTTGCAATACAACAATGGATACTGGCTTGATTCCTGAAACATGGACACATGCTTTTATCTCATTGATTCATAAAGTTGGAAGTGATCCTGAGAAGGTTACAAATTACAGACCTATCTCTCTTTTAAATTGGATTACAAGATATATACCTCTGTTTTGTCAACTAAATTAAACAACTGATTAAAGACTTGATTCATGAAGACCAAGCAGGCTTTGTTCCGGGAAGACAAATTAAAGATAACCTTGGAGTACTTTTAGATGCTTTAGAGTACTATGAACATAAAAGCAGCTTTATGCTGAATATTATCTTTTTGGATGCAGAAAAGGCATTTGATATGGTCTCTAGGAACTTTATGAAAAAGGTTTTGGACAATATGAATTCTGACGAAAAATTTAAAAGAGGTATAAATGCAAAATATACAAAACAACAAGCGAAAATATTAGTAAATGAATCATGTCAGAAAATTGCAATATACGAAAAGGGACAAGACAAGGATGCCCACTTTCACCTTTGCTTTTTATTCTGGTCTTGGAAACATTATGCTGTAAAATACGAGAATCAGAAGACATCCATGGTCTAAAGATAAAGAAACATGAGTTTAAACTGAGAGCATTTGCGGATGATCTTCTATTGATTTTGGATGATCCTACTCACTCTGCTAATACTTTGAAAGGTATATTGGACTCTTACAGTGAGGTTTCAGGATTTAAAATTAATCAAGAGAACACAAACACAAACAATCTTTAAAAATCTTACTATAGCAGGACAACATGATTTTATTGACATACAGGATGGGAAAATGCAAAAAAAAATACTTGGAAATCTGGATTTCTATCAAAAATAAGGATTTGTTTACAAACAATTATGTCAAGTTATGGGAAACAATAAAAAAGAATATGCTGATATGGTCAAATAAGAAACTTTCTTTGCTTGGACGTATTTCGACCATACAAATGAACATTTTACCGAGATTATTGTTTCTGTTTCAAAATCTACCTGTAATATCCCAAGTAAAACACTTCGATGCTTGGAAAAAAGATTTAATAAACTTCATCTGGCAAGGGAAAAAACCAAGAATTGCCTACAAGTCCTTGGTAGACTCTAAAGATAGGGGTGGTTTCGCACTTCCTAATTTTAAACTATATGCTGAAGCAGCTGCCTTGGTATGACTTAAAGATTGGATGGAATTGTCCAGTACACGTTTATTAGACTTAGAGGGTTTTGACAATAGAAGTGGATGGCATGGATATTTATGGTATGGTAAAATTAAGACTCACGCATCATTTCAGCAACACATGGTTAAATCATCTTTATTTAAAACATGGTCCAGATATAAACATTTGCTGGAAACAAAAACCCCATTATGGATTTCATCACAAGAAATGTTGACGCTGAAACCGTTAAGACCAGCCCAATTTATTACTTATCAAGATCTTTTAAAGTGGGAAGGAATACACTGCTCACTTAAAGAACATGAAGAAGTTAAAGACAATCTAACTTGGTTCCAATATTATCAAATAAAATTGGTTTTTCTTCAAGATCAAAATTTCGGATTTTCAAAAAATAAATCGACCTTTCAAAAACTTATATTGGATACAAATGAACACTTAGTATCGAAAATCTACAAGTTATTGTTGGAACTTTATTTTGAGCAAGAAAGAATTAAACCCACTATGATTAATTGGGCACAAATGTTGGGTCACGATATACAACTTCATAAATGGGAAAGACTTTGGTCTCGAGATATGAAATCCATATTCTCTCAATCGTTAAGAGAAAATATTTACAAAATGATGTACTGTTGGTATTTGACACCGAAAAAACTGGCAAAGACTTACAAAACAATGTCCCCACAATGTTGGAAGTGTAAAAAAGAAATTGGTTCATTTCATCACATGTGGTGGACTTGTGAAAAAGCTAAAAAATTCTGGGACATGATATATAATGAAATGAGGCTGATTTTACAGAATAACATTCCAAAGATACCTGAAATGATGCTATTAAGTATGATACCGGACACTATAATTACCCAAAGATCATTTTTGATGTATGCCATTACTGCAGCGAGATTGACATATGCAGCTAAATGGAAACTGACTGAAATACCATATAAAAAAGACTGGATACAGAAAATGATGGACCTGATGGAAATGGCAAAACTTACAGCTTTAATTAATCAAAAAGATAATACGCAATTTTCGGAAGAATGGGGGGCATGGAAAACTTATTGTGCAACTAAATTTCAAATGGGGTCATTTAGAGGGTATTCATTAAACTAATATTTTTATACATATAAGTAAAAATAGCTTTTTATCATATGTTAAATTTATAATAAGGGCAAAATGTTATGTTATAATTGGTTTATTAAGTAATATATTAGTGAATGCAATGATATGTAAGATTAGTAACCATTTACAAAAGGGAAATAATTTTATTTCTAGATGGAAGGAGGTCAAACACAATTTAAATTTAATGTTATAATATATCAACAAAGTTTTGTTTTTCTGTTATTGTAATTTTGATGACAATGGACTGTTAAACTTGTTGAATAGTCGAGTTAAGATTTTGGAGAAAATAATAAAAAATTAAACACACACACACACACAAAAAAACCCTGGGCAAATTCAAACAACCAAACTGGCATTGTGAGTAAGTAGGTTATCTACTATATAGGTTGAATCTTGATACCCAGAGAAATGGTTGGATGTTTTATCACATGTTTTAATTCAGCCTACATGTACCAAGCAGTTTTCAACTCACTTTCCAATAAAAGATGTTGCAATGATTACTGAGAGATGACTTCAAAAGATTATGGAAGATACAAAAAATAAAGTTGTGGATATTTGGGTGGGGAGGGGAATTAAAGTCTTGGATAAAAAGCTTCAGTGAAAGATGAGAAAGAGAAATAAATATTCCAGATGCATGTTCAAACATATGGGTAAGGGATCGAATCAAATCCTACTTGGATAAATATGGTTAATTGATTAGCAGAAAACAGAGGTAGAGACAGTGTAGTAATAACTGCATTTTTGTGCACTGCATTTAAAGTCTAAATATGGAAAAAGTTTCAGAGGCTCTTTTCTTGCTTTTTGCAGGTATTCTAGCTTGGATCACTGTGAACTTCTTGACAGGTAATTTGTCAGTACATGATTCACATTTAAGGTGGACAGTGACTCTCCATAAATACTGAGCATGTCATCCTGTGGCTGTGGACTATTTTCTTGAGAGAGCCGGTGTGGTGTAGTGGTTAAGAAGACCCAGGTTCAAATCCCCACTTGTGCCATGGAGGCTCACTAGGTGACCTTGGCCAGTCACACTTTTCAGCCTAACCTACCTCACAGGGTTGTTGTGAGGATAAAATGGAGAAGGGGAGAATGATGTAAACCACTTTGGATGCCCATTAGGGAGAAAGGCAGGGTATAAATGAATTAAATAAATTAAATACATAAATACATCTGCTACAGTATCATATAATTCTGCCACAACCCAGCCAAGGTTGCCAAAAAACAATGGGAATGTGTGGGCAGTCTTTGAACTTCTTCAATGATATTTGTAGGGCAGCTGTATGGCCAGAAGCAGCAGACAGTGGGAACCTTGGACCTCGGAGGAGCCTCAACTCAGATTACATTTTTGCCACAACTAGAGGTGAGCAGTAGGTTTAATTCGGTATTTTTTGGATTGTTGAAACTGGATAATATCATATTTGTGATCCTATTTTTCTTAACACAGAAGCTAATCTGTTAGGTTGCTAGAGTCTATCAGGATTTTAAAACAACATTATAAAGAACGTGAACTGAAATATATGTGTGTGAGCCAGTGTGGTGCAATGGTTAGCATGCTGGACTAGGACGAACTAATGCCTTGGGCTAATCACACTTTCAGCCTAGCCTACCATAAAAGAAGAGGGGGAAACCACAGACACTGTCCTGAGCTCCTTGGTGGAAGGGTGAAATTAAAATGCATTAAAATAAATAAATAACACATTTAGCTTTGCTGCTCTTCAAACTCTAGGCCTTATTGTTTAAAGTAGGGCAGCAATCCAAACACTTTCCCTAAGGCTTGCTGGAAGTCTTGGCTGTCTGTCTCTTATTACATTTTTATCCCACCCTTTCTCCAAGGATTGCACATCATTCTCCCTTCCTCCGTGTGGGGCCATGGCTCAGTGGTAGAGCATTTGCAGAAAGTCCTGGGTTCAATCCCCGGCATTTCCAGTTAGCAGGATAAGGTGATGTGAAAGACCTCCATCTGAGACCCTGAAGAGCCGCTGCCAGTCTGAGTAGACAATACTGACCTTGATGTCCTGATTCAGTACAAGGCAGCTTCATATGATCTTCACAACTATAGGATTAGACTGAGAGGGAGTGATTGGCTAAGGTGACCCACATACACTCACTACAAGGAGCAGAGAGGATGCTTCTTAGGCTTAGCTGGGTTGCGAGCTGGAGAAGTCAGGTAAAATATAGCCATAAGTAATAATAATTGATATTGGACTAGCAAGGCTCTTACACTTCCCAATATTTGAGGACTGGTGTACATGATAAAGTACTTTGTAGAGGTAGTCATGCTACAAATAACTCATCAGAATTCTTTTTGCTGTTGTAGAAAAGCAGGCTTTCCATCTAATATGGATGTGATCTGTTTACATAATCTATATGAAAATCAAAGAGTTTCTGACCTGTTTTCTTAGAAGATAATCTTTTTTTCTCATCCTAATTTTTAGGATACCCTGGAACAAACACCAGTGGATTTCCTTTCCTCATTTGAAATGTTCAACAGCACTTACAAACTCTACACACACAGGTGAGTGGAGATGTCCTATAAAAACAGCCATTCTCCAGTGTATCTTGTAACTCGTCACAGCTTTAGGTATCTTAAAATTTTGTCATATACAGATATAAAGCCAGTATATTTTGCTGGTTGTCAGAGTTATTTTTAAAAAAACAACTGTTGCCGAGTGCCAGAAATAGGTGTTGTCTTTTTGCATTATACCGGTGTTTGCATGATGATAAAGAGTCACATGTTGGCATTTCATAACTGAGGTTATTTCAGCAGAATTCATACTTCTAAGTAGGCTGCTGCCTAGTCTTTCACAAATGGGATAGATCAGTGTGCACATTTTTGAACATATGCCTTATATTGAATCAGACTGCTGGGCCGTTTCATTCAGAATTGTCTACTCCGACTGACAGCAGCTGTCTTCAGGGTTTGTGGCAGAGAGAGGTCATTTGCATCACATGCAGCCTGAGGTTCTTTAACTGGAGATGATAGGGATAAAACCTGGGAACTTCTACAGGCAAGAGATGTTCTCTACACCTCATTGGCACATCTCTTTTTAGTTTAACATACACACAATGTTTTTCCTTGTTTGCAGCTATTTAGGTTTCGGGCTGAAGGCTGCACGACTAGCAACGTTAGGAGCCCTGGAAATGGAAGGTAAGGTTGGATAAAATAAACTGCGTTGTTTTTTGAAATCTTCCACATTTTCCAACTGGAGTCTCATTCTTGTCTGTGAGGCTCTTCCCTTGCCGGTGCTGCCCCTTCGTCCTCCTCCATTGTGTCCCGCTGCCCTGGGACCATGTCAGATCTAGACACAGTCTCTGCGTTTACTGGTTTTGGTTTGTCTTGGAAATAGATGGTACTTGTTTCCAATGTAAGTATTTAAGACAATTCTGTAGTGCCTGTCTCTGCAAGTGGACTCAAGGTGGTTACTATACAAAGAAAGGAAATAAAATACAATATAACTGGATGATAAGAGCCCCGTGGCTCAGAGTGGTAAGCTGCAGTACTGCAGTCCAAACTCTCCTCACGACCTGAGTTCGATCCCAATGGAAGTTGGTTTCAGGTAGCCGGCTCGAGGTTGACTCAGCCTTCCATCCTTCCGAGGTCGGTAAAATGAGTACCCAGCTTGCTGGGGGTAAAGGGAAGATGACTGGGGAAGGCACTGGCAAACCACCCCACAAACAAAGTCTGCCTAGAAAATGTCAGGATGTGACGTCACCCCATGGGTCAGGAATGATCCGGTGCTTGCACAGGGGACCTTTACCTTTATAACTGGATGATAATTTCAGGAGGATTGTGGGAGAGTCTTACGCTAGCCAACCAAGAATATCGGTAGTATTGTCGAAGGCTTTCACGGTCAGAGTTCTTTGGTTCTTGTAGGTTATCCGGGCTGTGTAACCGTGGTCTTGGAATTTTCTTTCCTGACGTTTCGCCAGCAACTGTGGCAGGCATCTTCAGAGTAGTAACACTGAAGGACAGTGTCTCTCAGTGTCAAGGGTGTAGGAAGAGTAATATATAGTCAGAAAGGGGTTGGGTTTGAGCTGAGTATTGTCCTGCAAAAGTATTGTCCTGTAAGTATCAAGATAATGTGCTAATGAGGGTATGGTATGTTAATATGGAACCATTGTATCCTGAAGTGATCTGTTAATGTGTGTAATCCAAAGCTAATCTGTATGGCCATTGTTGAATGTTGTCTTTGTCTGGAGGTTTTTCAGGGCAGGAAGCCAAGCCTTATTCATTCTTAAACTCTCCTCTTTTCTGTTAAAGTTGTGCTGATGTTTATGAATTTCAATGGCTTCTCTGTGCAATCTGACAAAATAGTTGGTAGAATTGTCCAGTCTTTCAGTGTCTTGGAATAAGACCCTGTGTCCTGTTTGTGTCAGTCCATGTTCAGCCACTGCTGATTTCTCAGGTTGGCCAAGTCTGCAGTATCTTTCATGTTCTTTTATCCTTGTTTGTATGCTGCGTTTTGTGGTCCCGATGTAAACTTCTCCACAGCTGCAAGGTATACGATATACCCCTGCAGAGGTGAGGGGGTCTCTTTTGTCTTTTGCTGATCGTAGCATTTGTTGTATTTTCTTGGTGGGTTTAAACACTGTTTGTAGGTTATGTTTTTTCAAAAGTTTCTCCATCCTATCAGTGACTCCTTTAATAAATGGCAAGAATACCTTTCCTATGGGAGACTGTTTTTCTTGAGTTTTCTGATTTTTGTTTGGTTTAATGGCCCTTCTGATTTCATACAAACAAGGATACTGCAGACTTGGCCAACCTGAGAAATCAGCAGTGGCTGAACATGGACTGACACAAACAGGACACAGGGTCTTATTCCAAGACACTGAAAGACTGGACAATTCTACCAACTATTTTGTCAGATTGCACAGAGAAGCCATTGAAATTCATAAACATCAGCACAACTTTAACAGAAAAGAGGAGAGTTTAAGAATGAATAAGGCTTGGCTTCCTGCCCTGAAAAACCTCAAGACAAAGACAACATTCAACAATGGCCATACAGATTAGCTTTGGATTACACACATTAACAGATCACTTCAGGATACAATGGTTCCATATTAACATACCATACCCTCATTAGCACATTATCTTGATACTTACAGGACAATACTTTTGCAGGACAATACTCAGCTCAAACCCAACCCCTTTCTGACTATATATTACTCTTCCTACACCCTTGACACTGAGAGACACTGTCCTTCAGTGTTACTACTCTGAAGATGCCTGCCACAGTTGCTGGCGAAACGTCAGGAAAGAAAATTCCAAGACCACGGTTACACAGCCCGGATAACCTACAAGAACCAATATCGGTAGTCTTTGGTAGAATGATGGTTAGGAATAACATTTTGCGGCTTCAGCCACCTGAACTTGGTCAGGGAATCCAACTTGGTTGATACTATTATAGTTTGAAAATCCCATGCTTCCATTGGATTGCTGCTACCTGGAGTGGCAGCCAATACTGTCAGTATGTCAAAAACAACATTTTGTTGTTTTTCATCCTGACAGAAAGTTAGGAGAAATAGGTGTATTTTAGTCGCATTTCTAAAAATTTGTATGGCAGGTGGCAGATGAACTGAGAGAGTATATTCTATAGTTTCTATGCTGCCACCTAAAAGGCCCTGTTGCATATTACCGCCCATCAAAAGGGTAGCACACACAGGTAGGTTCCTATTGGAGAATGTGGTCCTTCAGGTATCTCATCTTCAAACTGTTGAAATCTTTAAAGGTTAAAACTGGCACTTGGAAATTGTGCTTGGAAATTAACTGGCAGCCAGTGTAAATGATTCAGAGTAGATGTCATGCAATCATGTCACTGAGCTCCAGTTACGTCCAGGTAACTGCATTTTGGGTTCAATTCCAAAAACTCTTCAAAGGCAACCCTATAGACTGTTACAGTAATCTAATCTGGCTCTTATTAGGGCATGTGTGTATCTGTGGTCAGAGGTGACTTTTTACAGGAAGGATCACAGCTAGTTTATGTATCTAAGCTGATGATAGGCACCCCAGGCCACTGCTGGGACCTTGACCACCTAGTTGCAAGGGTGGGGTCAAAGAGACAAACTGTGAACCTGAGACATCAGAGGGAGTACAGTTCCACCCAGAACAGGTTGAGTCTCATACCCGGGATCAACAGGATCTCCAACAGATAGCATCTCCTCCTTGTCAGGATTGTTTGTTTACCAGCCTCCGGACTTCTACTGCCTTCAGATTCTAGTCCAGATAGTTCACTGCCTCTTTAGGATACACTGAGCATAAGAAATAGGACAGTGTGTGATCACCTCTCCCAGTGGTTTAATTGAAGATAGTAAAAATACTGGATACTGTGCTGGGAGTAGGTATCCAGACCAGCAGCTGTGTGTGTGCTCTGCCTACAGTGTTTGGCTAAGTTGGTGCAAGAGAATTCTTTGCTGCATTGTGACTGAAAGAGGAAAAAAAGCATGGGGGGTGTAAAAGTCTTAGAAGAAGGTGCCAGTGTCCATGCCTGCTGACTTAGCTGCCACAAATGGAAGGTGGCTTTGGGAGTTCAGGGCAGGGGTTGAATGCAGAGTGATGGAGTGAGTGTGCAGAGAGAGAATACCACCACAACCATCACTCCCCAGTCTCCGGTTTGATTTGGGAAAGCCATCCATCTCTGTCTGCTGGCTGGCTGTGGTAGCCCTGCCCCCTGCTACAATATGATGAGTGGCCCTGCTGTCATTGGAGAGGCACACCACAAACTTGCTAGGATGAAGCCACTAGCTTGCATTATTGGCATAATGCCTGTGCTGCTTGGCAGTGTGTCCTTCAGTCTTGGTCCCACCAATTAATCATGAGAAACTTTTGCTTTGCAGTGGGAGCTTTAATTGATCTACCTGCTACATTTTGTTGCTTAATTGTTGCTTAATTCTTGTAGCTCTAAGGGTAATGTCTACATGTAGTGGTTCCATTTTCTTCAGGTCTGCTTTCTGGCAACTTTGATAAAACCTTCCTTCATGGGTAGCAAACTAATTAATGCTGAGCAAATATGCAGCTTGATCTCCCCTCTAGGGGAGGGGCTAGGACTCAGTGGTAGAGTGCCTTCTTGGCATGGAAAAGATCCCAGGTTCAATGCCCGGCCTCTCCAGCTAAAAGGATGAGGTGGTAGGTGATGTGAAAGACTTCAGCCTGAGACCCTGGAGAGCCACTACTACTCTGAGTTGATGATACTGACTTTGATGGACCAATGGTCTGAATCAGTATAAGGCATCTTCATGTGTTCATGTGCTTTCTTTTTTATGGTTGCATAGGAGCTTAATGTGTTTCTGGTTTGGCATTTAATGCTCTAAATGGGCAGCCTGGAGTCTGGAATATCTCATGGTGAAAATGCTGTTTCCCCTCTGTGGGCTGTGCTTGACAGTCTCACCCCACAGTTCTTTCCATCAGAATTTAATTCCAGATTATTGCACTGCATGCTCAGACTTGAGGGGTCTATTGCAGCCCCCGCTTGCATTACTAGGAATACATGAGTGTGTGCAGTTTTATGTGCCTGGGAATGTGCATCCCTAATGATTTGCATTCTAGTTGCATGATTTGCATTCTGTTCTATTTGCATCCCTGACTAATGATTTGCATACCCTCGTTCACTGTTTGTAGTGAAAGTGTGTGTGGGTCAAATGGATACCTTTTGTCATCATTGAATCCTCACCTGCATCCTGTGCAGGTTTCATGGTCCAGCAAGAGAATCTGTGTGCGAAAATGGCTTCTCCTCTCAGATTTTTCTTATTAATCACCGAGCTGGAATGCAGACTGGCAGGGGATAAAGGCACATTGAACAATGGCTGGCATGTGGTTTGCATGGATCAGATAAGCTGAACAGGCACATTCAGTTCTCCAGAATTGTCCCATTCGCATGTGTCCAGGGAAACGTTCCTGGCAAGCCTCTAACTCAATGGTTCCCAAACCTTTCCAGGCAGTGCCCCTTGCCCTACCCCACAAAAAGCATTATTCAGGACAGCGTTTTGCATGACCCACTAAGGAAGATAACAAAATTCAAAATAGCAACAGAATTGGCCATCTTCTGGACATGTAGGGGTCACTGGGGTGTGTGTGTGGGGGAGGTAGTTGTGAATTTCCTGCATTGTGCAGGGGGTTGGACTAGATGGCCCTGGTGGTCCCTTCCAACTCTATGATTCATTGAAAACAGTAACAATTAATTGCACATTTATTCAATAACAAATTAAAACTTTAAAGTTTAATTTATTCAACAGAATTGATGAACTTGATCCAGTGATGCCAGCTTTTCAAAGCCTGATAGAATCTTAGATACCACATTTAGTTCACTGCTCAGTAAATTCTTAATGTGATGGATGGGATTGATGAAGTGATACCAGTTTCCCAATGTCTGGTTTAAAGTCATTGCCCCTTAGTACCCACTGCTGCCCCTTTGCCTCTTAGCACCCCGCTAGGGAATCCCACCACCTACTAGGGGGCAGTACCACCCACTTTGGGAACCACTGCTCTAACAGGCTAGCTGCATGCTGTGGAATTTCCTTTGTACTCTTCCTGATGTGTAGCCTTTCTTCAAAGAGATAACTGAGGCAGGGAATTTGGTACTCTACGCAGATATGCAAACCATCTGACAGGATCCAAGCTGTGAAATGCCAACTTGAAAGACAGACAGCATAATCCTAAGCAAAGTTACACCCTTCTAAATGCATTATCTTCAATGGATCTGAAAGGGTGTAACTCTTAGTCTAGGATGTGAAAGTCTAGGATTAGCCAAGCTTTGGAAAATAATTGGTTACCCTGTGTAGCATATACCGGTAATTATTAAAGTCAAACCTGAGCAGAGGTGAGTTTAGGCTGTGATTACTTTGCTTACATTGCAAAGCCCTAGCTGAAAACTTACACTGTCTGCTTATAATCTACTTTCTAAAGAGTGAATGGAATTTTTTTACTCCCCCTCCCCTCAAATTATAGGAGAGGCAAGAATGTTCATGTGCTGGAATTTGAAAAGACATAATTTCAAGGGGTGCTATTCTATCGTCCTTTTAAAAAATACATTGTTTCGTTATTATGACTGGGGTTCCCAAACTTGTTGTAAAGATTTCTTCCATGTGAATTTCACATACCACTACTGTTACCATGTTCCCCACCCCACCTTTGGGCTACCATAGTACAGAGTGCATTTTGCCCCCCCCTCTATCTGTCTAGATTCCATGCTGTCCATCCTTGCGATGTAAATTTCTGCCCATTTGTGTACTTTCAGTCTGTTTTGGGGCCAAAAGTATTTTCCAGCCTGAATCCCCCTGATGTTTCTCCCCTATAAAAACTAGGCCAGGGGCCTTAACCTAGGTGGAGTCTAATGAATTCAGCATCCTAACACATTCGTAAGAAAGCAGCAAGATCTACTTTTTTTTCTGAAAATGGAATGGGGAGTTTGAATTTTCACCAACTTTTCCCCTGCTATTATGAGGGGATTTAAAGTGTGAGTCGTCCTGATTTTTCCCATCTAATTCTGTTCAGCAGCAGATGGGCAGACATTCCGAAGTTCCTGTTTGCCAAAACAGCTGGAAGCAGAGTGGCACTTTGGGGGAGTGAGATATCAGTACGGGGGCAACAGAGAAGGTAAAGTAGAAGGATAGTAACAAGCAACTGATGGTGCTTCCTTTTTTTCTTTTTGTTTGTCTTAAAATTACATCTTTCTTAGGGGTGGACCCATGGCTCAGTGGTGAAGCATCTGCCAGCATCTCCAGTTAAAAGGATTTATTTGTTTATTAGGGAATGTATATGCTTCCTCTCCAAAAACTTGTTTGAGGCAGCTTACAAGTGAAAACAAAACCTTAAGAACATAAAATATTTAAAAAAACACAAGCAATTGGCATAAAAATATCATTAAAAATACTTGCGCCAAAGTATCCATAAACAGAAGTTAAAAGATAAACCTTAGCTAAAAGCCTGGGGGAAAGAAGTGTTTTGGTTTGGCACCTAAGGGACAGTGTAGTGGGTACCAGGATAATCTCAAAGGGAAGGGCATTCCACAAGTAAGGTGCCACTACTGAAAAGCCCCATCTTTGGTTGTTGCTTCTGAAGGAGAGCAGGGTTTGTGAGGCAGATTGTAAATGTCATGCTGGACAGTTTCATGCAGAAGTTAAGACAGCATGGGAAACACTATAGATCCCAGGATCAGGCAGCAAGTGATGTGAAAGACCTCTGCCTGAGGCCCAGAAGAGCTGATGTTGGTCAGAATAGACATCAGTGACCTTGATAGACCAATAGTTTGACTCATATGGCAGCTTCATGAGTTCATGGTTCTGGGGCCCATCATGGGGCTGTGGAATGACACAGTATAAATTTACTTTTTGAAATGTTTTGCCTCTCTGAATTAATGTAGCCTTTTAGACAGTACAAAAGGATGGGGAAAGCACTGCTGAACCCACTTGGAGTGGAGTGTTCGTCCTATCGTGTTAACACTGGGAATGTAGGAAGAGATCCTTTTGTGCACATGCTGAATATTTGATGGATGAGATCTGATACCCAGCAATGATCTTCACCCCAAAAAGAAGTGAATCCTTGGAGATAATAACCATGGAGGAATGTTAGGGTGGGGTTTTGTTATATCTTCTAGGTCTGCAATTTAAACTGTGCATTCTCGGTCTGAATCCCAGTGAAGCCATCTGTTGCTACAAGGGTTTGTTTGCATGACTTGTGGTTGTTTCTTCCTTGCCATGTATTTTTGGACCGCAGAGTAAAATGTGACTGTATTTTAAAATTAAACATGGCAAAGGAGTTAATTTTCCAGTCTGACCTGGTTTAATGGCTTCTTAAAAGCAATAACATTGATTCTTAATCTGTTTCATATAACTATAGATATTTAAGGGACAAACAACTACCAGGAATAGCCATGTTTAGTATCTCGCACATTTATTTTAAAAGGTTAAAAGCCTTGGAGGGGCTGGAGACAGATTGGGCTGTGGCATTTGGATATAAACCCTTTTCCCTTGTGTCATTTTCCTGATCTCAGCGTCCCCCCATTATAGAACAGAATCTTAGCGTTGGAAGGGACCACCAGGGTCATTTAGTCCAACCCCCTTCACAATGCAGGAAATTCACAACTACCTCCCCCACATATACCTAGTGACCCCTACTCCAGGAGATGGCCAAGATGCCATCTCATGAACTGCCTAAGGTCATAATTATTTGCCATACAGATGAAAATATACAAGGACCATACAGTTAATTCCAGATGGGTAGCTGTGTTAGTCAGTAGCAGCAAAATAAAACAGGAGTCAAGTGACACCTGTACTCCAGCATAAGCTTTCGTGAATCAAAACTCGCTTTATGAGTTGGGTTATGCTGGAACAAATTTTGTTACAGCCCCAGTGGGCTCCTCACTTAAGTACCATATAGGTAGGTGCCTACAAGATTTTCTCTGTAGGGAACACAAATAGCAGTTTGGGGGATTTATTTTGGGGGTACAGCGGGTGCTGCTATGGCTGTTCTTAGCCTTTTTTTAAAAAGTGGGAAGTTCTAATGACAGATCTCCTAGTTCATGTCTAATTTGGCATGTTTAGAAGGATGTTTTCAGAAAGGGGATAAAGAGCTAGGGCTTTCTAAAAATAGTAAGATAAAGCACGGCAGCTCTAGTGAGGTCATATTATGGCAAGGTCTAGGAAGACTGCCATGTCCTTTCTGCTGCCGCCACAATAAGTCAGTTTTGCTCCCTCCAAAGGACAGAGTTCGTGACCGGGAGACTGGACCCGGCAGATCTTGAGAACACCCATCTGGATCTCCACTGTTGCACCACTTACTTGCTCTATTTTGTTTTTCATGTGTTTACATATTCTGTTGTGGCGGCTCATGCCCTGCTTACATTTGTGTGTTTATCCTAGCAGGAGAAACAGGATTTGAATCTTGTTATTCTGAAGTCCTGAAGGTTGTACAAGGGAAACTGCACCAACCAGATGAGATACGCAGAAACTCCTTCTATGCCTTTTCCTATTTCTATGATCGGGCTGTGGACACTGACCTAATAGGTGAACAGCAACTGCTTGAATCTTGCCTGACCTGAATGACATTTGGGCAATATTGTCTTTCTTTGTCTCAGATGGGACTTAAAGGGACCTTGTGTAAGGGTCTGCTGTGGAAGTCTTCCTTAAATATACCCTATCCAGCTATTTTAAGCAGAGGTTTATTATGTGATATGCTTAACAAACAAGACCTGGCATGAGAGCTGAACTTAGAAAATACAAGATCTCCCTTAACTGAAGCCCAACTAAGCCAGGGGACTCTTAGAAGTCTACACTAAGCATTCCAATGTCTGTAACTTCAAGTAGTTGTACAAGTTCAGAATGTAATCCACAATAATTAAAATCAGGTAAAGTAAAACTTTTTGTTCTGACATGGGGGATTCTACCTAAACTTCTCCCATTGTATACCACGTTAATCCTTTTAATCAAGCTAACAAAAAAGTGTTGGTGAATCCTTGTCTAGAAGTCTCATATATACCTTGTATTGTAAACTCCACTTGCCCAAAGTTACATTTTCTTAATCTTTTACAATATATTTCCTCAGCCATGCTATTATCGTTATTTTTTTGATATTTCAGATTATGAAAAAGGTGGCATTTTAGAAGTGCAAGACTTTCAAAGAAAAGCCAAAGAAGGTAAAGAAAAAAGTAGAAATTCGAGCTAGGGAATCCTCTAAACGGTTCTTCCCAGAGAAGAAGAATACTGTAGTTTATTTAGCAATAGCTGTGGTGTTTTTGAAACCATGCCCTATGTGAGTTCATAAAGATTTGTACATATACTTTCAGATAAGGGATATTTGTCACTTGTTAACTTGTTTTCTATAGTGAAACTAACTTTTAAACTTTGTAGAGTATTATTATGCTTCAGGGATGAGGAATGGTCTGAAAGTGTAAAGCAGCTCCTTGAGTAATTATGCTGTAGTGCATGGTTTTTTCTGATGAACTGTACGCAGTTTACAGGCATTGCAAACACAAGGATATTTTCCACCAGCCTCCGGGGGCTGATGCATTCTAATAACAAGTGTTCACGCCAAATGGGAATCATTCCAAAAGGTAGAGAGTTAGAACAAGCCACTTGAGGCTTCTCTGTTAGGAGCAGCACAGATACAACACTAGATGATCTTCCATCATGGCTAACAGATCAGAAGGAGGCTGTGAGATCATAGTCCCAGCCTTTGTCACCACTTCCCAGCCATACTTAATCATTGTTCCTCATAACCTCAACACAGAGGCTAGTCAAGATTAATCCTCTTCAATGAGTGTTCTTCCCCCAGCATATGAAATTCAATTATACACAAGAGGTGGTAGGGGGAAGGGAGCCCATGATCCCACTGTGCATGGGAGAAGGCTGGATGTGTGTGATGTTCACATCTATTGTAATACTAATAGAAGTTCTCCTTAACTTCACCATAGTGTGTGATAACCTGGAGAGGTACAGCTCTGCCAGCCCCTTTCTGTGTATGGATATCACTTATATTACAGCCTTATTAAAAGAAGGATTTGGATTTGGAGACAGCACAATGTTACAGGTGAGCAAAATCGGATGGGGGAAGCCATGGTTGAAGTAGGGGTGGGGTAAATGGGTGGGCTATGTTTAGTGGCTGGTTCCTGAAACTACTGCTGCTGCAGTCCACATGTTGCCATGGCTGTTGCTCTCTTTCCCCCCCCCCCCAACAAGATTAGCAAAAGGGTTTAACACTTCCAAATTCTTTTATAAATGTCTTATGTAAATTCAGATTAATATATTTGTATCCCAGGATTTTCAAAGCAGTTTCTTGTTATTCCTAATAAATTCTTGATAGTAGGCAATGTTTATCTTCACTAACCAGTGGTTCTTGTAATTAATGTTCTTCAGGTATGATTGAGCTTAAATGTAGCAAAATATAGACTTATGTATAGTGGAAATACTATTTTTGCTTGAGTTCTGCATCTTAACATTACTTAGCTTTTAGAAGGGATAGGATTGTTGTCTATTGCAATGCTTATTGTATGTGTCACCTTCCTTTTACTGCACTGTCTTCTTCGTTTGTAACCTCCTTCCTGCATTGTGGTATGTTATGCCTTCAGACAGTTTCTTGTTGGCATTGTTTTCCAAGTCTGCAGTCTGAGGCCTACTGCATTGTTTTGTGGTCTTTGCTGTTAGCGTGAATTTATTTTTATATTTTGTAATCCACCTTGAATGTCAGCAAGAATGGAAGACTATAAATGAAGTTAATACAAATTAAAATAATACAGTTGAAGCCTAGGAATCCCTTGTACAGATGTTCCTGTTGCATCAGTTGAGATTTGCATTGACAGTCTTGGTTGATCTAAGAACTGATTTCTTTCCTTTCCCTTTTTACAGCTGGCAAAGAAGGTGAACAACATAGAGACAGGCTGGGCTCTGGGTGCTACCTTTCATCTTCTGCAATCCTTGGGACTTTCCCAGTGAGAAGGCATTGTCTGCAGAGTACCTTTTTGGAAACAAGAACATGATGTTCTGAACAGTGTACAGACCAAAGAAGGGAAATAGTTACCTTTAAGACTGGGCACTTCTGAGCTGCAAGACAAGATGGGTTCTTCTAGGATAATAAGTGCCCTGGACATAAAATAATTTATGCCAAAGGATCTGAGCTCTAGCTCAGTGGCCTTGAAACTGATATTGTTCAAGGAGCTCAGACATGTCTTTGGCCAAAGCATTTAAACCCTCTTGGTACCACCAGACCTCAAGTCATGTTCCACAAAGTTTGCAGGCCTTTTGCACATGAAACAATGAAGGATCACATGTAAAGTAGGAGCCTAGCCTAATAACAAAAACTGGAATGAACTATTTACCCAAACTTTCTAATAGGCTGTTTGAAACTTGGTAATTAATCTTTTAGAATTAGCTAATTCCTAAAACTGGGGAAGGAGGTGCTTGGCTCAGCTGAAGGAGGTAGAAGAAATTGTCAACCTATCTAGAAGCTGCAGGGAATGGAAGTGTTTAAGAATCCCACAAGAAATGGTTTCACTTCTCGTCTTTCTATCTCCCTTCCACAAAGCTATGAGATGGCAAACAGTGTGCTATAAGCATTTTTCTGTCTGCTTCAGAATGAAGTTTTCTAGGGATTAACAGTCCCAAAATTTTTACAGTATATTCTTATAATCCATTTACTGCAGAACACCCAGCTGAAAAAAGTTACTCTTCAGTTTCTAGTATCAAAAATTTCTTCATGCCTGAAAAATGGTAATTAGCCTGACCCCAGAATGGCACTGTCAATTTCTGACTGTTGCAATGTATTTGTGCACTTCAACATTTCGTATGAGGGTAACATGAATGTGCAGTAACTGAATATTCTATCTTGGTATTGTGCAGATAAACAACTATTGGACAAAATGTTCAGATGGTTTTGTCCGGTTGCTTTTTTTTGGCTGAAAGCTAAGAACAAATTGGTATATCCACATAAAATGTTCAATCGTATGCTTATAAATATGGTGGGTGTCTTAATTTAGAAGAAACCACTTTCCACTCATAGGCATTCCTGATTCGTAAGGTATGATAGCACTCACAGTGGCTCCCAACCCATTATTGTACCCCTGATACTCAATTATAGTAGAGCTCAATTATTCCACTCCTTGCATTCTAGACTTGGCTGCTGGTAGTGAAACCAACTCTTGCTTTGGTAGTAAAAAGAATGGCAAATTGGAAGATCACTTGGCCCTGGACTACAGCAACCTGATTTGCTGAAACCCTGGGCAAACTGTCTGTGACCTCACGTGAAAGCTTGGGCGTGTCTGTTTTGGACCACTGCTATTCCTGTACCAAAGGCAATCTGTAGTTGGCAAAATCAGGGCCTTGATCACCGTAGCTATGGTATACGTCATAACAAATACACAACTACTGCTGTAATCAAGATTTCATGGTAGTACACCACTTCCTCAAATAAAATAGACCGCCATGGACTTGGTCTATATAAGGGGTGCAAGATTATAGTAATCGTTTTTTCTTCTGATGATCCCAGTAGTGATATGGCATTTATTCTACTTTCACAAATGTCCATCCCTATCCAGTAAAACAAGACTATTTATGCATTTAATGATCTGCATAGGATGGCTTTCGTTTAAAGGATTTATGTACATAAGTGGTAGAGGAGGAGTAAACACTAAATTCAAGCTTTCTAAAAGAAAAAAAGAAGCCAAAACAGGTTTTAGGAGTTTACATAGTTTTAAGTATATTTAATCCTAGCGCAGCACACGTTTTAGTTTACCTTCAATTATCACAAGCTAAACAGTGAGTAGACTGAACATGTAGCACTGTATGTGTGCAGGCTACATGCTCTAGGCCTTGAAATATCTTTTCATTCACACTTTGTTCTGACTAGTTGTCTGTAAAAAGGATACATAATTATCCATGTTTGTTAACCATGTTCATTTTTCTTGGTGCTGTAAAGCAGTTAAATAGTTAACATTAGGATTGGCACATGAGCAAGATAGGGCCTGAATGTCTATTTTAGTAATTAAATGATATTTTTAACAGAATGTTATTGGACTCCAGCCTGTAATTGATCTTCACCCTTGGTGCTCTAGCCTATATAATTAATGAGAATACTCTCGTAGCCCAGAGAAGAGAACAGGAAAGCAACATCCCGATCCTGTTTTTGCAGCAACCAGCCATCACATATCTAAAAGGCCAAGGCTGAAAAAGATGTTGAAGTAGGAAGAATCAGGTGATACTTGAGTAATCACCAACCTAACCGGTCTCAAAATGTGAGCTGGAAGTGATCCTTCAATCTGTGGCCACATGTAAACTCCTTCCAACAATATACTTCTACCAAGCTAACCTTCCAAGTTTCAGATGTCCAGCGCTGGTTAGGATCAACAGATTACTGGCATTATAGGTGAAAACCAACTGCTGCTCTTTCATAAGAAAAAAGACTTCATCTATAACAAGCAGACGTAAGAATCTCAAGTTCCTTTTTCCATCATCGATGTAAGAATCTCACGTTCTTCCTTTTTTCATCATCTAGTCAAATATCTTAAAACAAATGTAATGCAGCCTTTACAAATGAAGTCTGAGTCTCCAGCAATTGACAGTGAACAGTAAATCTAGCTTCACAAGGCAGTCACTTACTGGCAAATGCCATGATCTGCTCCTAAAAAATGGAGGAAGAAGAGACATATTAATTACATTTCTGGCAAGTGTTACATCTACAGCATACCCTCATCAACTGAAAAAGCAGAAAATGGGGTCTAAAGCCCAAACAACATGGAGGGAGATGAGGGATTGCAGAACAGGTGGAGGGAGACCCCCACGTAAGACTTCCATGTACTGTTCCCATGACAGAAATACCCTCCCCACTGCTGTTAACCACTTATACAAACAATAGGTTGAGGATGAGGATTTCTACTGAGGAAGTGTCACGGGAGAGTGCTACCCCCACCAGTAATGCCACATAGCCTCAACCCAAGTGCCCCTCCCCACACAAATGCTTTATAATATTAAAGAAAACAGTGGGAGATACAATATGCGTTGCCTGAATGCAAGATCCTCTACTGATAAATCCGTTAGTTCTTCATGCTGAGTAACCCATCATTAGGAATCACATGTACAAGCAAACTCCCCCCTCACCCAGGAAAAAGTAGAAGTGTTGCAAAAACATGGAACTAGGTCTGAGTTCTTTCTTGTTTCCTACACCCAGAGGTCATGTTAACCAATTCTTTAACATTGCCCACCAAGAAGCTTGCAACACTTCAGACCTGCACACATAGAAACAGAGTTGGTAGGGACCTCCCCCCACATCCCTAGTGACCCCTACTCCATGCCCAGAAAATGGCAAAAAACAAAACAAAAACCCACCACTCTGGCCTGGAGGAAAATTGCTTCCGGAGCCAAAAGTGTTGATCAGCATTACTCTAGGTATGTAAGTGTGGAGGGAATTGGAGGTTCTTGAGATTGGATTCTCTGCTTGCTTAACTCACCAGAAGAAAGAGTCAGAGATTTTACAGGAAAGATAGACAGATCTGGTACTCAAGATATTTCAAACAGCACACAAAACAGGTAACAGAATTCATGCAGTTTATTAAACCCTTTAAGCAAATATAAGGACAGAAATCAAAGCAAAAATGTAACAGACCCACAGCTAATCAAAGCGCTTTGGTTCATTCCAAGGAAAGACAGAAGATGGGAATCACAAGTAGAAACCCTGGTCTTCTCCCTAGAATGACACTGTGACAATTTGGTTCCTGTTTTATAGGTAAAACCGTAAGAGAAGGTCTCCTCTGGACCCCTCCCATTCAAATTCCTCAGGATATGAGTTTTGCACAAATCATGGCTAATCTTGTTTTAAAATATAATGTTGCAAAATAATTCTTTCTTGGATCCAGGGGTCCCTGACAAGCTCCCTGTTTACCCGTCAGACCTGCAAAAACAATTCTCCAGATAATTTGCTGCTGGCCTCAGCGACCTTGTTGTTCTCATAACATAATGTGGGGGCACCCAATGTGTCTTAGCTGAGTGACTCCTAGTAATGCCGTATCCTGTTCCCCTTTAAGGTCATGGGTTAGTTTGGAATTTAGGGTCAGTTAAAGGTCTATTTCATGAAGGCCATAGTCTAAGCTACAGGTTATAATATTTAGGTATATAGGATTCAGGTTTTTCTTAACTCAAACTAATAATGTTTAATACAAACTGATGTTCAATATAAAGAAATTCTCACCACAGTAAGAAAGGACCACAAGAGCCAAGCACTGATGCAGCCCTTCCTGCTGTTCCTCGCACTAACTAAGTTAACAGAATCAGCATTGCAGTCAGATAGCCATCTAACCTCTGCTTAAAAACCTCCAAAGAAGGAGAGCCCACCACCTCCTGAGGAAGCCTATTCTACTGGCGAAATGCTCTATCAGGAAATTCTTCCTGATGTTTAACCGAAAACTTTTGATTTAATTTCAACCCACTGGTTCTGGTCTGACCTTCTGGGGCAACAGAAAAACAACTCCACACCATCCTCTATAACAGCCCTTCAAATACTTGAAGGCTAAACAAACCCAGCTCCTTCAACCTTTCTCCAGACCCCTCACCATCTTCGTTGCCCTTCTCTGGACACGTTCCAGCTTGTCTGTATTCTTCCTAAATTGTCGTACTCAAAACTGAACATAATACTCTAGGTGAGGGCTAACCAGAGCAGAGTAAAGCAATTCCATTACTTCGCATGATCTGGACACTATACTTCTGTTGATACAGCCCAAAATCACATTTGCCTTTTTAGCTACCGCAACACACTGCTGATTCATGTTCAGTGTATGGCCTACTAAGTTCCCCATGTCCTTTTCGCACATACTACTGCCAAGACAAATCTCCCCCATCCTATAATTATGCATTTGATTTTTCCTACCTAAATGCAGAACTTTACATTTATCTCCAGCAATGATCAAATCCTTCATCCTGACAGCCGGGGACAGGCATCCACTTTAGGGCCAAACTGGATGTGATGGTGCCCCTGGGTCAGACCTGTGAATGCCGCTGCCCTTTTAAAGCATAATGAGGCAATTTAAATATGCTGCAGGGACCACCTGATCAAGATCATGACATTTTACAATTGCCTCATTAGGCTTTAAAAAGGCAGCATCCGTGAGTCGGCCGCAGGGATGTCTACTTTGGCCGTTAGCTTTCTCAGAGGCTGGCGTGCGTGCACGCACACACGCGCGCGCACCAGTCTCCCTTTCCAATAGGAAATGAGAGACCATTCTGGAAGGCTTTGGGGTAATCTTCCAACAGGGGCACAAGATACTGCTTCTTGCTTGGCCAGCAGACATTTCTTCCCCAAGAAACTGGGGATGGTGGTGGAGGCAACCGCCTCTAATAGATTTTTCAGTGGAAAGGGGTGCTAACCACAGCAAGGTATATGCTGCTTTGGGATAGAGCAGCATGGTTTTCCAAGGGAGTTCAATTGGAGTACGCCTTTATGAGGTGCCATTTCTCACCTGGTAGAAGCACTTCCCAGAAGCAAATGAGGTCACCTGACTTTACACAAGGGAAAAATCTGTACTAGGTAAGAAGTAATGCACTGCATGCCCAACCTTGCATGGGGAAAAGTGAGGGGGCCAGGAAGAGTGAACATGACATTTACATGCAACCCAAGGACAGTTTTCCAACAGCCATTCTCTATTCTAGACCAAGTCTGACAGTGTGCTAAATGTTGTCCATTGTATGTGAAGTCTACAATATCTCCACTGCCATTGTTTCTTTGGATGTAGCAGAATCAGCACAATGTTACTGTATGGTTGCTTTAAAGGAGGAATCATTCAATCCACTTGAGCCAAAATGCCAGCGAAACGTTTTATGAATGTTTTGCTTTCATTTTACAAAAATTATCTGCTTTGTATCCAAACCATAAAAGGCAAGATATAAACAGAAAACAAATATAAAACTTGTGTTGTAAGTGTAGTGCTCTAGGTACTTGTGTCTAAATGCTGGTTAGTGAACTACCAAGTCACAGGCAGCAAACGGTTACATTATTAGGGAATTTGTGATATGAAAATCTACTCATCCCCTGGTCTTCCATCATAACCCCATGGCTCCTTATGTGAAAGGTAGTACTTTTTAAGTGTCTTACTTTAATTGAAGTTGCTGCGTTAGTTGTTTGCAATCCCCATGTTCTTAACAGCACGAAAGGAGCTGCACTTGTAGAGTACAGCCTCTTCAGCAGGTCAACTGCAGCCATGATAGAAAGGTTGTGTCTCTGTCGTTCTTGCTCATACTGCAGAAGATGACTTAAAGAGCCTGCAACAGAATTACTGCATAAGTAGGCAGGTGATACTGATTACCATAAGGAGGTTAAACATCAGGTGTGAAGGCTGGATTGGGCTGACAACATTTTCCAGTCTGGCATACAGGGCCAAATAATGGGATCTGGGCAACCTAGGAAGGTATAAATTGATAGTCTGCTCCCATCTTGTGCTGAGCAGCATAACATTGAACTACACAGTTATCTATCATACACCTCTAAGGAGCTCAGGGCAGTGTCCATTTTATCCTCACAACAGCCCTGTGAGGTAGGCTAGGCAGACAGCATGACTGACACCCAATGAGTGTCATGGGTGCATGGAATTTGAACCTGGGTCTCCCCTGCCCTAGACCAACATTTTAACACTAGCTGATAACTAAGGGATTCCAACTATTTTAATGCTGCCAATAGCCATCCTTACATCCTCAGTTTTCAAAATCCTCCACTAATTAATGGAAGACTGTTCAACACAACATGATATGTCACCCTGAAATACCCAACATTTAGAACATTATAATTCAGAAGACCAGTTGAATGTATTTGAAAATTAAGGGCTTTCACTGGAAAGATTATCATGACCAGTCTCAGTATAGACATTCCAGTCACTCAAATATATACAAAACCATTGAGAATTTCAGTGCTGTGCTCCTAAAAATCACTAAGATAAATTTTATTATATAGCATAGTATGTACGTGAGTTTAGAAACTCACACACCATATTCAAAAGTATGCATTTTCCCTTGACGCTTACCATATGCACAGTTTCTCCCTTTTGCCCATGCTTAAGTAACCACTATTCCTGCCCCACTTACTCAAGATTATACACTTATACTCATCAGTAAATGCATATGAGCCATCCTTTTCTGGTTCTGTGTTCATAACTGCTGAAGTCTAAAATGGATTGGAATCCTAATGTAATAAAGGCTGCATAATATTAGAATAAAAAAGGTAAAGGCAGTCCCTTGTGCAAGCACCAGGTCATTACTAGCCCATGGGGTGACGTCACATCACAATGTTTATTAGGCAGACTATGTTTACAGGGTGGTTTGCCATTGCCTTCCCCAGTTGTCTACACTTTACCCCCAGCAAGCTGGGTAAGTGTTTTACCGACCTCAGAAGGATGGAAGGCTGAATCAACCTTGAGCAGGTTACCTGAAACCAACTTCCATCGGGATCGAACTCAGGTTGTGAGCAGAGCTTTTGACTGCAGCTTACCACTCTGCGCCATGGGGCTCTTAGTATTAGATTAAACAAGTTGGGGAAAATAATCCTTTCAAATCCTGAGCACAAGAGGGTGGCTAAAGATACTAAATTATCTGGAGAACGGGCCAGTAATTTCACACCCAAAATTACTGAAGAGCAGTGTTCATTTCACACCAACTTGAACTGAAACAGTGGGAAGGGACCGGATGGAAGACATTGATGAAATATAATGAATAACTAAATCCACCTAAGGTAAACTTAATTATGCACCCAGCTAGAGACTTGTTCTTAAAGGATTAGTGCCTCCGTCCTATTCACCCATTCCTGCATAGGCTCCTCCATTCCTTTGTGCTTTGCCCACCATCCAAGAGACGTGTGTGGCAGGATTAGCCGCCCCCGGCACTTCGCTTCTTGTTTAACTACTGAATGCAAGAACGCAACCACTTGCACATATGTTTGATGAGAAGGCACTGAAAAACAAGCTTGGCTACCTTCTTCCACTGCACCAGAGCAATTCCCTCAATGCTCTATGACCTGTGTTGCCATGACCATTCTACCTCCAGTTTGTAGCTCAGAGTTCTACCTTTTTTTGGTCTGTGACCAGGCCACCTGTCCTGCCATATCAGAAGAGTCCAGCCTGTCCATGTCTACAGAGTTGTTTTTCAAAAAAAGAATTCAGTTAGTCTCATTTGGAAGGTGCGTGCGCACAAGACAAAGGAGGGTAAGTTGGCTAGGAGAATAGGCAGGAGTGGGCCACTTTTGTATGACTGAATTTTGGTCAAGGAATTATAATAGCCAGCAAATTTGGCTGCAAAAAGGTGAAGCTTTAGCGTAAAAGGTCAAGCCTAGAGAAATTACTCAGATATGATCTGCTCTATGGCTATTATTATCAAACATTTGGATCCAGTCAAAGTACAATGACCCTCTGTCCAGCCTCAATCTCATGGAACAAAAAAGACCTCTGGTGGTCTTGCCCAAAAATCCCTCTCAGAACTCCTAACCTTTGGGTCAACAAAGTCAACACAGATGGTTGGGTGTTTACGTGTTCATAAGCTACCCACCCAGCAACCTCTCCACAGAGAAAAGGATAGCTAATATCCCCCTCCACCTGGCTTGCTGTCTTTCTTTCCAGTGTGGTGGACTAGCATTCAGCAGGTTCATATCCCACTCTGCGATGAAGTTTGCTGGGTGGTAGTCACATCCCCTCAGCATATCCTACTTTCATAGAGTTTTGAAAAATTAAAATGGAGGAGGGGAGACCAATAATACACTGCCATGAGCTTCTTGGAGCAATGATGGGATAATCATCCCTTTATTCTTTGCAATACATGCTGCACAGTGCAGAGGTATTGGCAGTACCTGATACTGCAATGTACTTGCTTTTGAGAGTCAAAGCTCCCTCCATCAGATCTGACAAAGAGAGCTTTGATTCTCGAAAACGTATACTCTGAAAATCCTGTTGGTCTCTAAAGTGCTACTGGACTCAAATTTAGCTTTTCTGCTGCACGCCAACGTGGTGACCCTCTGAAACTATCTGCAACGTACTTGAATACCATCATTGACTTGCATGCTTGTACTTCAGTTTCTCTCAAAATTTCTGATTATTCTGCTAAACTCAGAATCTCAGTCTTCAGCCCAACCTTGCATTGGAGTTTCATGGCTCTGTCCCCACAAAATCCCCTAAATTAAAGCATCATGGAAGCAACCTTTGAATTACTGTGCCCAGTCTGGCAGACTTTGTTGTTTCTATTATTGAGCCGGTTTTGAGGGTGGTTAGGCTGTAGAGTTCCCCATCTGTAATTCTATGAAACTTCCAATTATAGCAACACGAGTATGACCCAAATAGTGGACAAAAAGGTATAACTAAATCAACTTAGAACCTTTCCAACACAGTGCAAAATAGCTGTTTTGTTTAAAACAACCTTGATTGTGTAAATATGCAGTATGTAGCATATTGCACCTTGGTCCTTTCAAGCTCCCCTCTGACTCAATGGTGACACAGATTTCTCATTTTTACAGAAAGGTGCTCCTTCTATAGTCTACAGCAGGACAAAACTCTGTTGACCGCTTTGAGAACTTTTGAGTTCATGGGCAGTATAAAAATATTGCGAATAAATAAAATATATTTCTTTTTATTTAGTACATTTGCACACCACTTTTCCTTTACACCTTATAGACGTTTCCAACAATTTGACACAGTATAGAATAGATAAAATTTTAAACCCTTACCCAGGTCCTTCCCGTTAAATGCTGCAGCACTGAGATGATGCATCAAACATGTGATATCACCAAAACCCATATTTACACCTTGACCAGCTAGAGGATGTATTCTGTGAGCTGCATCCCTGAAAGGAGAACGCAATGGAAGCTTATGCCAAGCACAAAGAGCAATCTAAAATTATGGTATTCAAAAAGAACGCTGCCAACTGGAGTTGTATGAATTTCACCATAAGGACCTCGAATGATGCTTTCATACATCTGACAGAGTGAGCTCTGACTCACAAAAGCTTAAGTCACAATAAATGTGTTAGTCTTTAAGATGACACAAGATGTTTTGTTATTTTGGCTGCTGCAAACTAACACAGCTACCACCTCTGGAATTTGTCCCTCACTATACCCTTGGCCAATAACTGCCCTCATATACCACATCTGCTGCATATTCCCACAATGCCTGTACATCAACTTCAGCAATAGTTTTAATCTATGCCTCTGAAACTCATAGCAAGTCCAGGCAAATTGCACAAACCTCCTGAGAAACCAATGCTATCTCGTCCACACCCGCTACAATCTCCCCCCATGCCATTAGAAACAGCTCATTTCTATCACTCAAGATTATTTCCTTTTTGATACCAGAATCAACTCATCCTCCCAAAGATCTATCACAGTACTAAAGTTTCTCAATGTGAAATTACCCAATAAGGGCCACCCGGTGCTGAACATATTGGGTTGCATGCCCCAGTCCAAGAGGGAACACGGCTCGGCTCTTTGGATCCACTTTTGCAACACTTGGGGGCAACTGACGAGCTACAGACACTGATGGCATCAGCAGAGAAACAGCAGATCGGAACATGGATCCAGCAGTATCAATGAAGTCAGAGTGATTTGCATTGCTCCACTGAATAATGAAAGAGATTTGTTTATACGATATCACATAGAGAGACAGAGAGACTACAAAGCTAAGAGAATAAATAATGAAAATTGAAACAGATGTGAGTCTTCTAACCGTTCTAGAATTCCACCTATTTAAAAAGCTACAATTAGAAGAGGGAAGAAAGTGGTAACTGGCATTTATCACGGAAAACTACTGGAAGGAGGGATACAGAGAAAACAGTTCCTTGTCTTCTCTCAGACCTCTCAACATGCTTTTTATGCCGAACCCACACTAGATGCCTTCACAAGAAACACAGTGGGGTCCACAGCTGATGGAGTTTCAGTGGTCACCCTTCAATTGTATGTGACTGATGCTGGCTGTGCAGCAGTGCCAAAATAATACAAGGCATCATTCCTGCTCAGAATGGTAGAAAAATTCTCTAATCCAAATGCAGAACAGGACACTAGTGAGGGTAAAAAAACACCAAGATGAAGCTTGAAAAGTAAGCTGGAAGACAAGGCTGGCATTTGCCAAGTTATTTTGGGGAGGCGGGGTGGGATACATCTCATATTTAAGAGGAAATTGACTAACACCAATAATATATTCACTATAAGAATTACCATACAAACATGAACAAACCTTCACTCTGTTCAAACCAAAGTTAAGGAATTAAATTGACATGCTTGTTATCATTTTTTTTAAATCATGAGTCTTTAGTAAGTAGCACATCTATGAGGACAATACTCACAAAAGCAGAGTTGATAGAGTCCACAAAACTTTCCTCATCCATACTCTGAAGCTGAGACGCATGTTCATGTGACGTGGACCAGACCAAAGAGCTGACAGTGTCAGACAGCTGATTCAATAAAAAAAGGGGACCACCTTCACCAAATCTACCATGATGCCAACTAGTGCCAAGAATCAAATTCCCGCCCCAATATGTGGAAGGAGTCTATGAAAACAATGCTGAAGGAGGACAAACACCATTAATGAGGGTCAAACAGTGACCTGCTCAAAATCAGAATACATTAATTAATGTTATTTATGTACAAAAATGGGTTGAATTTACGGTTACGAAGTCCTTTACCGGGAGAAGAGCAATTGGTCCAGAGGGAAGAAATCTTTGCCACGCTACATTGTTATCTGTTGCCTGCAGCATGAGAGAACCAGAAGACGAATGAATGTTGTTACCTTTCTGTCATTTGTTTTGTGTATTCAGAAGTTGAAACCCAGACAAGATCCTGGAAAATTAGTTACCTCAGCTAAGTGAAGAGTAGCAACCACTGCTGACTGATCATATTGGTACTGAATATTCTGAATTCCAGCTGCCTTCCGGACCATGGAATTCTGCCCGTCTGCACCAATCTGCAAAGAGAACAGTAGTTAAAATTAACCGGTTCAACAGCTAACAACAACAACAAAAACTCATCCAGTTCTCATTATTGTGGGATCCTGCATGGCGGGGGGAGGGTTGGGGTCACTGGGGATGTGGGGGGAGGTAGTTGTTAATTTCCTGCATTGTGCACAGGGTTGGACTAGATGACCCTTGTGGTCCCTTCCAACTCTATGATTCTGTCCACAATGGACAGCTAACTGAACATCGTACCCTCTTGTCATGAGTGAAGATTCCATTGCCACAAAGGCCTCATATTAGTTGGGAAAAAGACTCTTTTGCAGTAAGCTGCTGGAGGATGGCTTGGAAAAGCCAGAGTTGGTTTTGATTCCTTACTGTTTTCAAAGAAGGTGTTAAAATAGTAACAGGTTCAGTTATAGGTATTAGTGTTTATACTTTGTTGTGTCCTTGTTGTTAAAGGGTGCCAGGGTGGGTACTACCGGTCAACAGGGACAACCCTTCTCAGAGGCAGTGCTGTGTGCCAGGCTACGGCCTCAGAGTAAGGTTATTACCCCTCTGCATTTGGATACTTGGAAAAAATAGATTTTCTTACATCCCAAGTCTAACAATATTTCACAGTAAACACATTTAAGACCACAGTTGTAGGGATGGATCCAGTTTATTTTATTTATTTATACCCTGCCCTTTCCTGGCAAGGCCGGGCTCAGGGCAGTTTACAACAACAAACCAAAACAATAAACCAATAGGTAAAATGCAGGATTAAAACATTATATTTAAAATCATAAATCCAATCTGACACAAAATGGCACCTCAACTACTCTCTCACCTCACGTATAATTTAACCAGTATTCATCACTGATATAGGGGGAGTCATCACTGATATAGGTCCTATTGAAGTAGAAAGATAATAACAATGGGGAGTTCTTTCCCATATTCCCCTCCCTCTGGCAGCTGTTTCCAACCCCAGGAGAGTTTATTGCTGGGGTCATGGGACACATATGTAAGTCAGGAGGCTGCAGTGCCAGGGGTCCCATAACCCCATTAATAAACTTTCCTGAGGTTGGAAGCACCTTCTAGGGGGGAGGAGAATGTGACAGAAACCCTAACACCTTACTAGGGCAAGAGCAGAGTGTCTGGGGTTTTGGACCCCTGGGGGTTCCATTAGAATGACCCATTCATTTCTATTCCACATTGAATGTCCAGGCAGACATTCCTGAGGTTGGGGGCTGAATGGGCTTCGGAAGCAGCATGACCCCTACGCTGGCGTCCATGCCACTTGCGCCATCTAGGGGCACTTACGCTGGCCCCCCTGGACCTTTTTGTTGGCGCAGCATCGTTTTCAATGGAGCTGTACCCCCCTTTTCCTATTTTTTATTTTTTCCAGGGAATGTCCCTTAGACCAGTTCCATGGAAAACTCACTGGTAACCCACAGACACCACTCAGGATCTCCTGAGAACATCTAGATTGACCTGCTGAGAAGGCACTCTCCGGAAGCCAGCATAGTATAGTGGTTAAGAGCGGACTCTAATCAGGAGAACCAGATTCGATTCTCCACTCCTCCACATGAGGCCTGCTGGGTGACTTTGGGCCAGTCACAGTTCTCTCAGAAAGCTCTCAGCTCGCAGAGGCAGGCAATGGCAAAACATCTCTACACTTCTCTTGCCTTCAAAACCCAACGGGGTCACCATTAATCAGCTGTGACTTGATGGCATTATCTACCACCACCACCGTAACATAGAACATGGGAAAGATCCTTGATCTGTGTGTCTGTGTATTGCTAGCTCCAGCCCCCTGTATACAAGTATAACCACACTGAACACTTTTTAACCACTCTAACTCACCTCTTGGTCCCTTCATGCTGAGTAATACCACATGAGATTAGAACCCAATCCAGTGGAAAGGACTAGGCAAGGGATGGTGCCTGATCAAACAGAAAACAAAGGCTTAGTTACCAGCAGTTTGGTCTGAAGTCTGCGTCCATCTGCTAAATCAATTTCAACCCAAGGGCTTGAGTCACAGGTTTGATAGGGAAGGGGCCAGGTGTACCCAAGTGCTCTGCTCCTGTAGAGAACTTCCACTCGGTCTGATGGGGATACAACGTACCAATGTCACCAAATAAAAGTTTTAAAACATCAAAACAAGTCAAAGCCTAGACAGAACAATCTACTAGCTTAATGAACTCCCATGTTTAAATTTTTCCATGGCGGTCAATGAAGTATTTTCCAGTGTTTAAATGTGGACAATTCTAAAAAGGAAAAAGGATTGTTCCACACTCAGAAGGACCAGACCCAAAAAAGCTCTGTCCACATCCCCCAGTTATGTGGTAGACCTAAGTTTCCCCATGTTTCATGTCTTCTATTTTTCTAGTTCACTGAAAATCCCTTGAGAGAACTCAAGATTCAGATACCTTTATTGGCATAGTAAAATAGCAACAAGAGAGAACTCAAGATTGGGAAAGAAGCCACTACCTGACATGGCATCCAGTTGTTTGGTTAAAGCAGACATGATAACGTCATTCTCTACTATATATCCCATTTCTTCCAGATTATCTTTATCAAAGATTATCATGGCTTCAGAACAAGCATCCCACACCTGTAAGAAGAAAAACGCTACTAACCGCATCAAGGAAGATACAGACACAAACAGAGAAAACGTTTTCCTCTCAGCAACTCCCACTTACAAAATTCAATGCTAAATCTCCAAGAAGTACAAAATTAAGGCATAAACTTAAGTTGAAACTGAAAAGCCGAAAAACACAAAAAATTAGCATGTAATTTATTTGCTAGATATTTTGCATGTAAAAACCTCTTGCATCCATTATTACTTGGCTAGCACCGTAGAGCAATCTCAGAATGTTATCAGAACTCAAATTAGTTGAAGTTGCTTAAATTCCAGTTAGCGTATGGCCTAACAATATGGTCAAATTGGTTGGTGGCGTAACATCAATCACACAGATCCTTGACCCTTGCCCTACATGCTCATTAGATTTAGCTAGATAATTCTGCATGGTTGGATCAGAAATTAGTGAATGCTTCAGAGACAGTACCAGTGCCTTGAATAAGTGCCGCCTCTTGTGGTGTAGTGGTTAAGAGCGGCGGACTCTAATCTGGAGAATCAGGTTCGATTCCCCACCCCTCCACATGAAGCCTGCTGGGTGACCCTGGGCCAGTCACAGTTCTCTCCGAACTCTCTCAGCCCCAGCAGATGTAGGAAATGGCAAACCACCACTGAACATCTCTTGCCTTGAAAACCCTATGGGGTCGCCATAAGTCAGCTGCGACTTGACGGCAAAATCACATACACCTAATGAAGCCATCCCTGATTCTAAATGATATGATCAAGTATTAGCCACTGGCAAAGTGCAGAAACAAGAGGTGGATGTACAACTCCAGACATTCTTGGATGAGACAGATGATTTAGACCCATTTCAATCCAGTTTCATGCTGGTTTTGGAACTGAAACTTCCTTGGTTGCCCTGACTGATAACCTTCACTTGGAGGGTCAGGCATAATACAACCCTGTTGATTCTCCTGGGCCTCTCAGCTGTTTTCCATACCATACCCTGTACTGGAGATATGCTGCTGGCGAAGCTCCACCAGCACCCCTGCCTCACACTGCCCTGCCGCTTCCCAGCGCAAGCATAAGTGACCCTGCGCCAGCATTACTGCCAATTTTGCACTAATTTTTGCAAGTGGCACTAACACCGGCGCAGAGGTCACAATGGCTCCTAAGGTGGATTGCTCTGTAAGTCTCTTTGTCCCAAAGCAACACAGAGTTGGCTAAATCTGAGGATACTTAAATCAAGCAATTGATTTAAGTATCCTCAGAACAAAATGAACAAGATAGATCTTTCTACAAAGCTGAAAAATGCCCAGGCTTGCAGAAAAATCTGAATCCCAAAAAAAGTACATGGGAGGAGCCCAACACCCCCAAATGATAAAAGGAACACCTGTAGGTTTAAGAAACGGAAGCTCCTTAATGACCCTAGCAACCAGCATTCCAGGCTTGGTTTTCCTCAGTAAAAGGCAGGGGGAGGAGGCAGGGCCTTTTTCCAGGCTTGCTTTAGCCTTTGAGGGAGAACTCATAGGGGCTAGGCCTGGCTAGGGTTGCCAGCTTCAGGTTGGGAAATTCCTGGAGATTTTGTGGTGGAGTCTGAGGAGGGCAGGGTTTAGAGAGGGGAAAGGCCTCACCTGGATATGATGCCACAGAGTCCACCCTCCAAAGCAGCCATTTTGTCCAGGCAGACAGACCTCTGTCGCCTGAAGTTCAGTTATAATTCCAGGAGATCTCCAAATGCCACCTGGAGGTTGGCAACCCTAGTCCTGGCAGCAACCTCTGAGTGACTTAATACCACCCGACTTGCATAACTCAACTTGGCCTGGCTGCTTGCTACTGCCATGGCCTTCAGAAATAAGGTAGGTGACTACTACAGGTAGGCTTTTTCTGTTGTACCACCTTTTTGGAACACTACCCACACAGCCATTTGCTCACCACCAAGTTTGCTTAGCTTCTGGCACGAGAAAGCTTATTTTATTCACTCATGCTTTTATCAATTCTAAGGCTGTATATTTTGTTCATGTTTTTATTCTTCTTCCCCCTCAGACTTTTTCTTATCTAGTTCTACTGTTGATATTACTGCGAAGTGTACTGCTAATTTAATTGATTTTACTGCTTCAGGTCTTTTCAGATGACGCTACAATCATTTGGTTTTATGTGGAAACTGCTGTTGGGTACTGGTTTATATATATTTTTGCTATTATTGATAAACTGTTTTAATAAGTAGGAACGAAAGCTGCCCTGAGGCTATAAGAGTGGGATACAACTATTTTTAATAACTTCCTATTCTCAAATGTCTACACAGAAGTATTACTACAGTTGTAAAATTTTGAAGTCTCTGAAAAAATCTGTCCCGTGCATATTTATGGAATTTAAAAGTATGCACACACAACACGCATACCCAAAACTTAAAAAGAGTTGCGAGCTGTGGCACCCTTTGCTGCCATAGCACATGTATCTTTAATTTATACCGAGAAGTAGAAAAAAAAAAGTTGAATTTAGAAAACATTCTGTAGTAAACTAAATAATATTTATTATTTGGATGGAAACACTCATTCAGCCTCAATAAGTAGGACTATCAACTTGTTTGGATATTAAGCTATGTGATATTGAAAATACTGAACTCTTAAAGAATGTATTACCCTTAAACACATTATAATGTTTTACAGTATTTTAATTGTCACCAAAATTATTTACATTTAAACAAAAGGCATTCTTTAAACATTTTGTCTGTCTCTACTCTATACATAGGAATTATCTTTATGTCATGCTGTATATTGTTTTAAATTAAAAAAATTATACTAAATAGTTTGAGCAAAACCTTGTTCGTTTCATTCATTCCAAAAGGGGGAGGGGGGAAATCACAGGAGTTTTGTCATTGTTCCCTGAAGTTTCCCAATTTTTCTATTAGAAAATTGAAGAAAAAACCTTAAGGGTTTTCCCATTCTATGCAATTTGAGTGAGAAAGCCCTTGTATTAAAAACGAGTTCACACATTCTAAAAGGGAAAATGTTTCACAGAACTCCCCCCCACCCCCAGTGCTTCCCTAAGTCTTCCGTTTTTCTGTTGGAAACAAATGAAAAGCATCCTCAGAGGTAAAGATCTGATCCCCCCCCAGGCCTTCACATCTCTAAGTATTACTACCCACTATTTACATACTATTTTTTCAAAGTCTTCAAGGAACTTCCCATAATTTGGGCTAGACCCAGTGGAAGAGCCTTGCAAGGTCACCATTCAAGAATCCCCAACCTTCCTAGCTCTCTTTTCTCCCCAGCAGCCATGTTCAACATCTGGAAAAGTTTATTCCCAGTGTCACAGGACCCATGTGGATTTGGGAAATTGCAATGGGGAGGGAGAAGGGGGCAAAATCTTCCATCAGCAGAGCTCTGCTCATGCAAAAAAACGGAAGGTAGCAATTTTTGCTCCTTTCCTCCCATCACTGCAGCTTCCCAAACAACATGGTTAATTCCACATGGGTCCCAAAACATCAGAAATAAAGTTTCCATGGTCAGACAGGCTGCTGGGGGGGAAAGGAAAGCCAAGAAGATGGCATGGCTGTCAGCACTTACCACTGACAGATTGCAAGATTCAACCCTTTATCTCAGTAATGCTTACAGTAACCCCCTAAGGTATTGGCCAGGAGACTAGGAGCATGATAATGATAGATACTTCCTGGGGCTTGCCTCTTCATGTGTTCAACAGCTGCACATGGAAGCAGAAATAACAGGTGTATTCATGAATCAAGACTCCCTTTCTTACTCTCCCAGGGTCTTGTGCAAAGGGAAAACCGATAGGGACATATTAATGGTTGTGAGGTGGGTACAAAATGCTCATCTGTGACTCTTTTGCACAAAACCCCACAAATATAGAAAAAGAACACACAATTCACTTGCATGTCATATGTGAAGCCACCTGTTCCCTTCCCTAAAAAGGAAGCAAATCATAGACTACTGAAAAATAAATGTCTTGAGAACTGAAGTCATGCAAAGTTATGTTACCACACAGACATAAACTGTATTTGTTGCAGTATCAGGCACCTGCATCCGCTGAAAAGGCTTGATTCTCATACTGCAAATATGATCCCAAGCACCAAAGCCTAGAAGAGAAAGGAAAGAATCCCACAACATTAAAAGAATAAATGTAACATCTCACAGATGTCTAATATGGAACCTTAGAGCCGAGGTCCAGACTAGTTCTCTCACTTGTTTCTACTAGATCCTTGGCATCTTTCCCTTATAAGCCACAAGCAAAACTGTGCTGGGTTAACTGTGACTCAGTTGTCATTTCTTTGGTTTTATCTGTTGGAAGGTGGAGTGTTTTAAGGAACAGAAGCAGCTTTTGGATCAAGGAAACTTTCCAAGGAACAATAATAGAGAAAGAAAGGGCAGTATTATTGAAGTTGCAACTGATATCTTTGAGCTGAGTTAGATCCCAAGCCAATCTTTCCAGATCCACCAGCCCACTGCAGTCTCCAAATCCGCACAGCTATTACTCCATGCAGATCCCTTGATACTGGGAATCAACCTTCCCAGGAATCAACCTGGGAATCAACTTTCCCAGGATAGGCTGCCAGGAAGAGACGAAAAGTAGGAATATCAGTAATCCTTCTGTAGTCACTGTGCGATCCTTGTGATGTATGCAATCCACTATATTGTTGAACACATGAAGAATACGGAGCCAAACTACTGGCCTATCAAAGTTAGTACTTCCTCCTCTGACTACCAGAGGCTCTCAGATGGAGCTCCTTCACATCATTTTATAACTCAAGGTGCTTAGGATTGAATTTGGGGCCTTCTCCATGCAAAGCAGATGCTCTGCAACTGAGCCATGTCCTCTCCCTGTTCCTGAGGCAAAGTCTAAAGAATCCCAAAGTAGTACATATAAGTTTTCTTTAAAAAAAACTCCCATCAAGGAAGAGGGAAGACACAGCTTATCCTCACTTCTCCTTTTCTTTTTGCTTGTGGGATAGAAGCAGGAGCTGCAGTAATTCATTTTATCACTGCCTGCTAAATGGGGGCTTATTATAAAACGTGTATCATAGAACAACTTCCTGTGTATTATATAATCTGTACTAATACACAGTGCCAATCTATGCTTAGTTATACCTTACTAAGTGCACTGAAGTCAATCGGCTTAGAAGTGTATTACTCTGCTTAGGATGGCACTGTATGTTCCACTCGATCACTGAGCAGCACACATTCCCAGGAAGATTTTTTAAAATAGCGACACTACTTTATTCTTGGACCTCTAAAACTGCACAACACAGAAATCGCTGTTGCTTTTTCTTCTTTGGTTTTAATTTTTTTCTCTTAATTATTGCTTTAAAAAAGGTACCGAATACAGTAGCTTCAGTTATGATATGGAACTGCCTTTTAAGTAGCATTCTGCTATCTGCAATTCAAATAAAGTACACTGCAATCTCTTCTTTCCTTTACATGGATGCTATATTACACTAACAGTGCAATCCTAAACAGAGTACACCCTTCTAATCACACTGACTTCAGTGGACTTAGAAAGATGTAACAGTTTAGCAGTAATTCTCAGAACAGTATGGAAAAGATTTTGATGTTAATGACGTTAGTTATCTATAGAAAAACCTTTAGCAGAGATTCACATGAATTGATCCTTTCTGCTAGTTCACCAATATGCTGATTTATGTCAAGTAAATGCTATTGAATGCAGTGATGAATCAACTATCTAATATGTGCCAAATATGCTAGTTTTGAGGCAACTGACAAGAATTCCCCTTCTTCCACTTCCCCACTGCCAAACACACAGAGAATTGAGCACAGATATGGTAACCTAACATTTTTGAGGAGTGGAGATGCCCTCCAAAGGGCAGCTGAGTAGGACATCAGCCATCTATTCTGAGGGGTGCTGGACAGAAACCTCACAGGCTGGCCATGATTCTTAGGCTTTCATTCAAAGAGTTCATATGCACAGCATCAAACTTGTCCGGACAAGAATTCGTGAATCTTTAAATCAATTTAAATAAGTGACAGTTACAGCTGCATTCTCTTTCTCTAGGGGATTTGGATCAACTCTCTAATGACTAAGATATACAGTCCACAGCTCTTCCAAGCCAGCAGCATCCTACCTGGTATGCACAACTACGCAGACTTGTAATTTTAACATCTCAAGATCAATCAATCCTATGTCCTGTATGTACTCATAACCTGACATCCAGATCATTATTGAATGCTGTACTTACTATTAAGAAGTGTGGCTGAGCCAGGAGTTATAGCACTGACTCGGTTACTATAACCCTTGGGCAACCGGTTAGTTGCTTTCTTGGGGCCAGCTTCAAGTAGCAGGATTTTCTTTTCATGGAGATGAGAATCATTTCCTAAAGAAAGTCAGAAGTTTAAGACCTTTTCAACAAAAATTACTCACGAATGTTTAACATCCCACAACAAAATATTCCAAGGAAAACAGGCCCCCTTTGAGTCATACCCTGAATACATAGAATAGCTTAGCACAATACCATAACCAACAATAGAACTTAGCACAATTCAGCATAGTCCTATATAGAGTTACTCCAATATAAGTCTATTTATTTCAGTGGGCAACTCTGCATAGGAAAGAACTGTTAGATCATCTCCCTAAATCAAAGTCTGTCCTTGTTCTTCTTTAAAAGGAAAACCGTTTACACAGTATTGCTTCCTTCCCAAACCAAAACAGGATCTTTAAAAAAAAAGGCTTTGAGTGCAAAGGAGTCACAGTAGGCAAGCAGTGAATTTTGGCAAACCTATATTTAAGCAACCCCATTGTAGCATGTTCCAGATCAAATCAAGCCTAAATTCCCCCTAGAAGCTAAAATGACCATACTTTGGTTACATTATGAGAAGACTTTGGTTACATTATGAGAAGACAAGAGTCACTGGAAAAGATAATAAAAGAGGATGACCCAACATGAGATAGACTGATCCAACAAGGAAGCCACGGCCCTCAGTTCGCAATACCTGAACAAGGTTTATAGGGCGTTTTGGAGGTCATTAATGCATAGGGTTGCCGTAAGTCAGAAACGACTTTATGACAATATGTGTGTACACATTGTAGTATGAGAGGCCATCTGGTAGGAACAGTGTAAGCAGTTTTGAACATGTTGTGTCTTTCACATTCAAATAATATTGCCGTTGCAAGCTTTTCAGAGGCAACTGATGGTGGCACACACTGAACTTCGGTGAAATGTTCAAACACGATTGTCAAGGAATTGCAATCCATGTCATTAAACTCCACCACGAGAAATTTGCTACGAAGCGTACAAAAAACTCGATAAGAATGTAAATATCCGCTTGACCCCCTCGATTTCTTGGGAGCTGAATAACAAGGACTTGTCGCATTTAAGTAACCAAGCTTGCGTTCAAAAGAAACTGAGCTGCCTCCTACCTAGTGCAGCAGCCATGGCGCTTCCGACCATGCCACCGCCTGACACCACCACATCGTACACCGCCTCCGAACTACTGGACCTCACTGAGCCGCCCCGCCACCCCAAGGAAGCGACACGGCCGGAACGAAAGCAAATCCTCTTCCTCGGCCCAAAGCCCCGACGTAAGGATAAGGCCATGGCAGCCGCCATAATTTCGGAAGTGATGCACCCATCACCATAACAACTGAGCGCGACCGGAAAGAGCTCCTTGGGCCCCTTTACCACGTCCCGAGACCGACAGCGGCCCGCCGCCTGCGAGACGCGCGTTCGGTTGGGCTGGGCGGGGACAAGGGCCATACTGAGCGATCATTGGTTACTGTGCAAGAGACTGCAGAAACGGCGGGTGCCTATTGGTAGAGCCCCAAGTGCATGGAGGCTGTTTGTGCTACGAGCCGCGTAGCGGGTGTAAAACGAAGATGACGGTAGTAGAATCTCGGGAAGCCGCGGGCGGGGCAGAAGCGACGCTTCCAGCGGAGCAGAAGGCTCGAGGGGTACGTATGCATGTGAGCGCGTGTGTCAGGCAGACGTTGGCAACAGCCTGCTTCCATGGCAACAGGCTGCTTCCATGGCAACGATAACGCCGCTTAGTTCTCGCCATGGCAGCCCCTGGATGACTGTAGCCACGCCCTAGTAGGGAAACGGGGTCGGAGGGATGGAAGGATGGTGGCCACGCTCGAGGGAACTGATGGGTGATCGGCAGAACACCACGCGCCTGCCACAGGCCAGATCTGTAACCATCCCTGCTTATGAAGGGTGCCTTCAAATGACTACTCAGTCCGCAAGGGAACCACCGCTCCCTCGATCATGTTTGCTTGGAAGTAAATCTCGCCGAGCTCAAGGAGCATGGCTCCCAAGTAAGTGTGTATATAGCCTTGCAGTCCTGAAACCGGGTCAAGTCACATCCCCAGATTGGCTTACTGAAAATGGGAGTTCACTGAACCAGTTCAGAACTGGGTCATTATACTGATGAAGCAAACAATATATTTGAGATGGAGGGTTCTGCAGGTCCATTCTGCGTCTCAAGCCTTTGTTTTGCTTTTCTGACTTTTTTAGGCATTTCCAGTTCAAGCACAGTCAGAGTCAGAATCAGAAGAAACACCACGGGACAACACTGCTGCTCTGCCCAGAAGAAGTGAGCTGCTGGATTTTTTCCAGCCAGATGAAGATATAATAACTCCTTCAAGTTCAGGATTTTATGATTCGTTGCAGGCTGTCAAAAGAAAAAACAAGCAATGTTTGTTAGAACTAGGTTTGATTTACCAGGCAAAGCTGGAGAACAGCCACAAGCTAGCCACAGAAGACAAAGAATTCGAAGACTTTTTCCAGGATAATGGAAGATTGACAGTGCCAAGAAAGTACCATGAAGCTGTGAAGTAAGACACAATAGATCCTCTTATTATTCTGTAGGATCCGTTGGTTGTACTGTGCAGTTGTGGAGCTTAAGGTCCAATTCATATCACAACTCCCTTTATAGCATGGCGTTTTTACAGAAGCCCAGTGGCACATTAAAGACTAACAACATTTATTCCATCATGAGCTTTCAAGAGTCAGAGCCCACTTCTTCAGATGCTATGACGAGGAAGTTGTATTCCACTTTTTAATAGGGATAATTACTGGAAGTGAGCTCTGACTCACAAAAGCTCATGCTAGAAAAAATGTTGTTAGTCTAAGGTGCCATTGAGCTTCTGTTTTATTTTGTTGCAATAGACTAACACAGCTACTCCTCTGGAAATTTTACAGAAGTACAATTACTTCATAGCAAGTCTAACACAATAGGCTTGAAGGCTAGTCTTTTTTACAAGTACCTAAATGTCTTTCACTTATTTAAAATAAAATGTTCTCAGCTATAACCTTTTCACCTTATTCCTGTGCCTTTGATATTTTTACCCTATCTTCAGATCTGGTAACATAAGACGGTACAACTCTTTGACTGACCTTACTGTGGATAGCCCATCCAGTAAGCAAAACCATCACTCATTTCCTCAGCCCTTTTCAAGGCCAAAGAGTGCCTCTGCTGCATGGATCTCCTCTATCACTGTTCCCCAGCCCTTCAAAATGACACTTCGAGAAGCTCATAAGAAGTCCCAGCTGTTAAAATCACATACAGTGCTTGAGAATGCCACATATAAGAAGCAAAGCCAAGAAGAAGCTGAATGCCAAAAACAGTTCAGGGCGCAACCTGTACCTGCCCACATCTATCTTCCGCTCTACCAGGAAATTATGGGAAAAAATGAAATTAGCAGACAAGTGGAGATACAGAAGAGAAGGGAGCTGCTCCTTTCTACACAAAAACCTTTCAGCTTTCAAGAAAAAGAAGAAATGAAAAAGGAGGCCATCAGACGGAAGGTTCTGGAAATATTGGCTCCAGCGGAGAAATCAGTACCCAAAGCCAGAAAAAAGATCCCCAGATTCATTCACGAACCAATGCTTGGGGATAAACTCAAAGGTAAAGCTCTTACTTTTATCTCTCAGTAAAGTACTTTGTGTCATACTGTTATAGAAATACAAAATAGTGGGAATGTGTACACCCTCATATGTGGCAGGAAAACACCACAAAATTCAAATATGTAACTAAAATGTTAATTGTGGCGATATAGAAAGAGGCACTTTTATTTTGACAAACTGCAACTACTTTTCTAATATAAAAGCAAATAGGGCCAGTCAGGGGAATTGGCAAAAGCGTAACTCTTGTCCAAGAGTAACTCTTGTCCTACTCTTGTCCAAGATCAGCATTTGCAGTGTGAAAATCAGGGCATAGATTGTTCAATGCACTGGCAAGATTCAGGACTGGAGGTTCTGGCCAAGAAATAATCAGTTGGGTTCTTTAACCAACAAAAAATGGAGGGGGAAAGACACAAACTGAGAACTCACCCAAGCCTTCTGTCAAATGACTCGGGCAAACAAAAGGGCATGTGTCATCTTCATTTTCCAAAATATCACCTTCCAGTTCTCAGTGGCATAATTAAAAGGCAACTTTATTCTCCATACCTGTTTTTCCTGTTTTACACACTGTCTAGTAGTTTTAAAAATCCATGTGATGTATTTGAAGTGTGGTCCACATTCCATAAATCCTGTTAAAGGGCTCCGTATCAGGCTCAAGTCCTCACATATGCCCTTCTTTGCTGCCTTTTCAAGCAAAAGGTGATGTCTAAAAACAACCTCCATCATCCACTTTACTCCAGAACACTCACAATTCCTGCATGCAAATGGGAAGAGTGAGATTATTAAATTATTCTACAAGATCTATGTTCTCTGTAGTAGTTGTGTCTTTGGCAGAAGAGATTACTTCTCTGTAACTTCAAAAACATTCTGAGTTTATAATTTTCGGTTGGTCTTCTTTGTTTAGGAATTTAATGTTTTGTTATATTAATGCCTCAAGGCTCCATCCAACATGTTATGTCTCAACATTTTCATCCAATCACCTTGTCTGAATTTTCATTACTTTTTTGTTTTAATCCTCAGAAGCTGAATTATTCAGAAAAATCCGTATTCAGATGAGAGCCAAGGATTTACTGGAAAACTCTTGGGCTCCCATTGAACTTGGCAATAGACAAAGAGGGAAAGAATCCCGAATTGCCTCCAGAAACAGAGAGCAAAAGCTCAGCTTTCTGCAGGACAACTTCAGTTTTAAACCAAGAATTAACACATCTGTGCCTGATTTTGAAGGACTTTACTGGGCATTCCAGAGGGAAGCGATAAGCAAAAGAGAAATCAAAGAAGCAACTCACAATAAACCATTCACATTAAGAACATCTAATCTCCGTTGTAAACATCAGGTGCCTACCCAGAAAATGATGGTAAAAATAATTGTTTTTAGCCTTAACAATTTTCGACTAGCTCATATATAAATCCAAGCTTTGAGCCTGGCCTTTGGCTGGGGAGGGCGGGGGTATAAATTATTAAATAAGTATCATTCTTCACTGTGTAAAATTAGACATCTATTTACACAGAATTGGGATACTGTGCGTTTGCAGAGTTAAACCTTACTAGACCGCCTTTATTACAGATCAAAATGAGAAATGCCTCACCAGCACCAATGTAATCTCACACTGGTAATACTTCAGTGTCTGTTCGGGGGGGGGGGAATGTTTCCACGATTAAATGTATATATCAAAGCAAATACATCACACTAAAACATTTCTAGGGCTGTTCCTCATGGGGAAGGAAACAGGCTATCCAGCATATTACGCATAACAAATTTTGCCCCTTTGAACTTTGGATATAAAGCACTTGAGAGAGTGTCTTCCTCAGTGTTACTGTAGAATCAAAAGGCCATTGAGGACAAAAAAATCTCTAAATGCAGATACACAAAATACTAGTTTTTACATGTTGATACACATAATAATATGTATTATTTGTGTAGCACCTACAACTTAAGTATGGTACAAGAAGAATTTTACAAAGCAATTCTGATTCCCCTTGTTTTCAGGATTGTCAGCAATCTTCCAAGGCTCCAATACAAAGAAGTCGTTCTTTGACTTGTCTGTCTTCCCTCTCCTCCAACACACTTCCAGTCCACATTACAGATGCAGTGAGAAAAAGGGAATCTGCAATTAAGTGAGTAATAATGCCTACCAGGGCTGTCTTAACGCATGGACACGCTGGGCAGTTGCCCGGGAGCCCCACAAGATTAGGGCCCCCAAGCTAATCTATGTATGTTGTGACTTGCATATTTAGCATGTGTTTTACTAAAGATAATGAACAATATTAATGTTAATTTGGGTTTGGAGTAAGAATAAATACTGAAGTATAATGTAAGAAAGGACTTGTTCATTATGGAAGCACCAATAAATATATATTTAATTTTATCGGCCATTTACATTTTTATTCCTGTGAGTGGTTGTGTAGGTAGGGGCCCCACCGCACTGCTTTACCTGGGGGCCTATAATGCTATTAAGACGGCCCTGATGCCTACATTGGCTCCCCTTGATTTTTTTTTTAAAGCTTAATGGTTTCTCTTTGAAATGAACTAGGATTCCATTGTCCATGCTCATTGTTACAGATCGCTCCAACAAGATAAAAAGTACAGGGAGAATGAAGGCATTCGCTGGGCAGAGCAGCAGAGGAGGAAATGTCAGGCTATGTGGAAGTCTGTGAGTTGCCGAGCGAAAGCCATGGACCCTCATAAAAGCTTGGAGGAGATGCACAAGGAAAAGCTGAAACAAAACTGGTTAGTGTTCTATGTTGCATACGTGTCAAGTTCATCAGAGCTAAATATTTCATACATTTGGGATTACTAAAAATTTAACATGTGGAGTGGGATTTGGCTCCAGGACTCAGAGCTGAAATCTACCTGACGTATTTGTATCATTTGTTTATTCTTCGGACTTATCGCCAGCACTGGAAGTCAAAGGACCTTTCATTTGCAAAACAATATTTTGTAACAGAAAAATAGTTCAGATCTTTTATGATGAATCTGCACTTCATTACTGTGGCCAGAAGTCATTTTGCAGCGAAGCATATTTAGGTTCGACAGTAAGACAGCTGAGCAGTATAGCAAGTAGACTCAGAAAAGCAGCTTAACTGCTTTTTCTCCAGATTTTACAGAGACTGGATGAACATCTGTCAGTGATGGAATCCTACAGTGGACCTTTGAAGCTCTTTCAATTCTGATTCCGCAGTGGACCAATACAGGGATCCGGAGAGCAAGTAGAGAAAAGAAAGCTCCAGTTCAACATGTATGGGGAAACTTTCTGTTGTCCTTACAGTATATGTAGTAAACAGTTTCAGTTTTTCAATCTCATTACTATTAGCTGGCTCCTGGTTAGACAAAACCTCTTGGTCCTCAACTACTGACCACAATGCTCTACAGCCCAAGCAGTGTAGCTGCTCAGCTATCTTCTGGCTTTTCTCAGTCACCACCCTCCACCTCACTGGGCTCCTTGAAGCTGAGGTTGCTGTCGGGAGACTTCATTCTCTGCAGAAAGTTCTGTTCCTCAGCTGGACACGATTTTTGTCCATTCTGGCTCAATCACACTAACCTCACAATTTATCTGCCAGAAAACAAAGTCCCATCCTTGACATCAGTGTGATGCACACCCCACTTTATTCTGATGTGAGAAGTTCTGGGGAATAAAATAAAACAAACATTACAGGTTTGGTTTCCTTTAGAATAGAGATGATTCACTCATATTAGATAACACTAATTTTTGTTTGTCACAAGCGTCAGCTTCAGTGATAGAAATCTCAAACTGTGTACAGGTCTATCTGAGTACTTTCACAAGGAATGACAGGCTGTGAGGAATTTGGGAGGATTTCTAATACAAAGGAAATTTTTCTTTCAGGCAGAATGACCGAAAGAGAACAAAGGAATATAAAAAAGAACTAGAAGACATGAAGATACGAGTGAAAAACAGACCGTATCTGTTTGAACAAGTAACAAAGGTAACTACTTTGGAATGAATGAGATGGCAAGATTATGAATTGGATGAAGTGGTCTCTGGCTCACAAAAGCTTCTGCTACAGTATTTTTTCAAGGTGTCACAAGACTGTTATTTTGGGAGGATTATAGAGGATCAAACAGGCAGTATTCCCTGATTGTCATACAGTCAGTATTCAGTTCAGCTTCTGCCTGGGAATTTTTCCCTGCATGGACAGCAGGAAGCACCCACACTAAAAAGCCAACACTCAGATGACATTGTGCTCAGTGTGTGTATGGCTCCAACCTATCCCCGCTTACTTTAGAGAAAATATAACCCATTTTCTCCAAAGGAGAGGAGCACCCATCTGGACAATCTCCTGTAGCCACATTGGAGAGAGCAGTGCTAAACTCTGCATTTACCTCTCACTTCCAATACTTTAAAGGACTTTTCCCCTTTCCTTGCCTGGGTTCATAATAGTATTATACATGGCTCAGTATGGAAAGGGGGGAGTGGGGGTCCATGCCACAGGGCTGCAGTATAATTGCTGTTGTGCCTGCATTTTTGAGCAGGTACAGTGGAAAAAAGATGGAGGAATGGGGGAGGGGGTGTTAGCAGCAAAAGGTGGTGAGGGGTGAAGGAGATGGACTTCTCCCACACTGCTTGTTGTGGCTTCTGAGGTGGGGAAACATTTTCATGCTCCCTGTGAGGATGCAGCCCAAGCAACCTTATTGACATTAGGCATCAGTAGTGGAAAATGTGGCAGGGAGAAGGGAAGGTTGAGGACAAAATAAAACATTGGATTATAGTTACTGATTATTCAAGGTACACAATATAGCAAGGGTCCCCAACGTGGTGCCTGTGGGCTCCATGGTGCCTGCCAAATATTTTTAGAAAATGGACAGGGCCAGGTGGGGGTTTTGCCAGCAAGGCTTCTGATTGGCATTTGGAGATTTGATTGGCTGTGCAGATTTAACAAAAATGTTGCTTTGGTAGCAGCTACCGCCACAAAACAAGGATATTCACTGTGTGAGTGAAGGTAAGCTGCGCCAGTAATTTTATGGCTGGCTCTGCCTCCTGTGGCAGCCATTTTTGGGCAACCATTTTGCGGCTGCACCCACCACCCTGAGTCAGAATTCCAAAGATGCCTGCAAGCTCAAAGAGGTTGGGAGACCCCTGCACTATAGCATATGGAGATAAAACACTAAGGCAGAGAAGGTGACTTCTAGTGTAGACGAATATATATATGTAATCTGGCATTTAATGGTACTTGACCACTGAATAATGTTAAGTATTTATGAAAAGGAGATCTCCTAAATGTTTAATGTTTGATTCCATAGCGTGGTGCCAGTCAAGGGGCACAGAGACTCTATAGAGACACTTTGCGGCAATTTGGATTGAATGAAGATTTTGTAAGAAGCAAAGGGAGAGAAGCCATTGACTTAGTGGGAATGCAGCAGTCTGAATCAAAAAGGTACTTGAAGTATATAAAATCATTTTCATCTATATAATTTTCTATTTTTTTTCCTGGTATGAGGGCATGCAATGACGCTGCAAATAACTAAATCGGAACTTACCAGTGTAAAAAGCCGGCTGTTGTGAGAAGAAAATGGGGAAACCCTACATTAATTGCCTTGAGATTCTTGAAAAGTTGGTATTCAAATGTAAAAGAGAAGAACTTCTAAACAGTTTTCTTTTTTAAATCAGCAGAACTCAGAAGTCCCAGAACGGTATTGGTGATGCAGCTACGCTCCAACAATCTCAAGAAGGGCAGAGTGTGCAGGAGCTCCAACAATCTCAAGGGCAGAGTGTGCAGGAGCTCCAACAATCTCAAGGGCAGAGTGTGCAGGAATTAACTTAGGAACCCAGGTTAAGTTTCTACATGCCTACAGCTCATTCTTTCCTTTCATCAAACATTATTCCTTTAATTTTGACTTCAGGATTAAGCAACAACTTCAGCATGACCAACTGGAGCTTTTATATTTAATTTACATTATAGTATTTGTAATCATGGCACATATTAAATGATAGGTGGTCCTCTTACAAAGCTTGAGCTCTCAGCTTTGAGTATCTGCCAAATACTCAAAATTGGATTGTGATGGGAGCTGGGGGAAGGGGGTCTGTGTTCGTGTGGCCCTAATGTAATAATGGAGTTCTTGTAATCGTCAATAAACTATGGCAGGCACAAAGTCCTGACTTCTGTTACAGGAAGAAGAGACTATCAGACTAGATCAGGGGTGTCAAACTCAATTGTTACGGGGGCTGGATATGACAAATGCCACTTGGTCAGGCCGGGCCATGCCTCGCCAGCCCAAATTAAGGGGGGGGGGTTGGCTGGCTCGCGGGCCGGATAAGAGCTCTCAAGGGGCCAGATCCTATGTACCTTATGCTTGACATCCCTGGACTAGATTGTGGAACCGCTTTTTTCTGCAGGCAAATGCAAACATGAGAACTGAGTTGTTTTATATCCCTATCTCCTTTGCACTGTTGAATATAGATTAGGATATTGTATAAATGTAGAGTATTGTGTTCTTACATGTTAACAGACATATAGTCCAAGACCCTATTATGAAACACTGCAGATGTACACAGAGGCCAGTTCAACTGGGATTAATGTGTGACATTATGATTCCTCCCATTGTTACAGATGTCCCGACTATTTGTTGCACTTTAATATGAAGGCAATCCACTTGCAACTTTTAGATGAACCATGCTCAAAGCTAAAATGTGCAAATGGATTGTCCTAATATTAATGAAGACAGCCACATTTACACAAAAAGGCAAGTCTTTGGCTGCTGTAAAGAATGACAAGCCCTGTTTTTGCCATGAATCTATTAGCAGCAGTAATTTTGGGTTCTGCTGTTCAAAAACAAGAGTAAACTTGAATCTGAGATAAATAAGCCGTTTATGGAGGTTCTTTATGCACCAGTGTGTGTTTGATCCTTAAAGAGAGCCCTCATTGACAGGCAGTGGATTGTAAATTAGGCTTGAAAGGGATAACGCTTCAACTCCAGTCATAAATTAGAGCTTTCCTAGCAAGCAAAAACCACACTCTGAAAGGTAATTAGTGCAGAACTTTTTCTAGCAGGAAAGTCAATATCCAAAGAAAACCAGCTTAAAACCTGACCTAACAGGGGCTCTCAGCTATCTCTGCCACGGAACCAGCATATTTGAATTCCTTCTTCCACATATTAAACAGTAACAGCCACCATATACACTCCTGAGATGCTTTATGTATTTTTAGTTTAAAGAGTGTTTTAAAAGTAATGAATACAACTTCCAGATTCCCAGGAATTCAAGATGCATGCTAACGTTTGCTAGACCTATACCCCACTTCCAATCAGGAGCTACTAAAGTAGCTCTGACTCAGCTCGTAGGAGATGCCTTATCTATATTTGATGAAGTGGACTGTACAGCATAAGCCTTTAAGAGGTAATCAGTTTGTTGGCCTCAAAAAGGTACTGCACAACTTTTTGCTTTCACAACAACAGATTAACATAGCTACTCCCCTAGAATTTCTCCCTCTTGGCTTCACCAATACTTCTGCATGTTCCACAGCTATTGTTAATCATCCTTATTTATACTTATAAAATATAATAATAAACATATTATAATACTACTGCATGTAGTTTGCCTGGTGTTTAGCTTTAGGAGGTAGTCTTACACCCCATACATCAGAACACACACACAATATTAAGATTTGGAAGTACATCATTTATTTACAAGAGAACACAATAGTTTCTACGTCTGATTTGTTTAAATTAAAGGCCCTAATAATTAGAAATTAGAAATGTCACACTGAGAAGCAAGTACAGGATGTCTGAGGCAATCTTCTGATCAACATCAGCAGGTCTTCAGTTTGGAGCATAAGCAGCACTAGTTGATGTATCTGCAGAAAGCAAGGGGATACAGAAACTCCAGCTCCAAGAAAAAAAACACAGAACCACCCCTACAGCTCAGAAGCAAGAGCAAAGTGAAGTGCCTTATTGCAGAATGCACTACAATCTAAATATTCTTCCCAAGAAGTACAAGCCAGTATGACACCATAACTTATGATGAACTTCAGAAAGGCAAAAGTAACTGGGGGCTAGTCATAAAAACATTGCCTCCTGGCTTTTGGGTGCCATTTTCAACGGGAAAGCATATTAGTAGTAGTTCCGGAATACATTCTTCAGGAAGAGTTTCCAGTGACTAAAGCAGAACCATACTCCAGGCTGGCATATTATAAGAAGTATGCTAAAGGCACAGCATACATGCTGGGAATTCTGGTACCAAATAGCTTCTTGAGCACATCACATAAGCCTGTGCTTTAACTTCATCGCTTGTGTTCAATACTTCATTGCTTGGCTGTTCCTTTTTGTAACTGTGAAGTCAATACATTATTATTCAGACTAGGTCAGTTCTTCATGTATATAAAAGAAACGCATGGAACACCACATTTCACATCCTTTTAATTCTCCCCCCCAGGGCATCACTGTACTACAACTGACATTCCTAGTCAGGTGTGGACAAATAGGCTGGTCACTTTTGTGGCCATATTCATCAGGAACTGAAGTATGTAGTTTAATTCACAAATAAAGACCAAATAGTTTGTACCGCTCCATTTTTAGAAATCAAACTTTCCCAATATCCCCAATAATTAAAGTAACAATGTGTCTCAAAGATTTGATGGTATTCAGTTATTTGGAACCAAAGCATTAGTAAATGCAGGAAGGGGAAAAAAGCCCATAACAGTTGTGTCAAAGGAGTTGCAAATTGAAAGACTACAGCTGCTAACATTGTTCTTGACATGCTTGCATAAGCAGTGTCATAATAAGAATGGTTTATCAATTCTCATACTTGCACAAACAGAATGCCCTAGAATGCGGTACAAAAGGAGACCTGATGTGAGCAAAACTCCCAATGGTACCAAACTGCAGTGCTTGGAGAATTCCCATTGGGAAAAGTGCTTTGCCTCTGCAGTGTCTTGATAACTACACTACTGTTCTGTGTTGAGAACAGCATGCTTGCAGAGGGGGAGACCACAGTATATACTCATTGTGCAGCTAACCAACAGGAAGAGCTCAGTTAACAGCCATATTTACATTGATTAAAAACCATGTAATTTATGTACTGTAATAAGCTTTACAAAAAGAACTGATGCCAGCAGACAGCTCTAACACCAATGTGGCAGTGTCAAAACAACTGCATGCTGCTTTAAGTACTGCTCAAAGGAACTGGATGTTGGAGAACTCCTTTAGTTAAAATAGTAAATGGAGTTTATTGGACAGAATGTTAGACCTGGGAGATGCAGGTTCAAATCCTTACTCTGTGAATTAAGTTCATCAGGCAATCTTGGGCCAGTCACTTTTTCTCAAATTCACAGTGACAAAAGGGAGGGGAGAAAACCTTGTGTTCTGCACTGGGTTCCTTGGGGAACATGAGATTAAAGCGTACTATAGATAAAAATGCAAAAACAATTTGTTTTCTAGTGCAGCAAATTTAGGCTACTGTCTTAGTTTAGCAACTAGTAACTATTACAAAGGACAAAACACACTGGCATCTTAGAAAGCAACTCAATTCTCCACTGAAAGCTATGTCACACTTAAAGACACAATATAATTCTTCTTAGCAAGCAGCCCCAAAATTAGAGCTTCTCTGAATTTTACAGACAGCAGAAGATGAGAGCCACACCAATACAGAGTCCAGAAACAGGAAAGAAAAGGGCAGGGGGGGAAGTATGTTTAATAGTTATAGATCCCTCTATAGATCTATAGCTATAAATAAAACATTTTCCCACTGTACCTTTTTTCCCTCTTTCTGGATTCTGAATTTTACAGATGCCAGATTAGTGCTGCTCAAACTGACCTGTGGATTCACTGCAGCAAAGCTGACACCCCGTAAGAATGTCTGGATGTTGACATGGGCATTAGATGATGAGATGGCAACATGACATCTGATGCAGCATGGAGAGAATTTGTTGCTGCTTCTGCAAGGACCTCTACAAATCAAACAGAAGTAGAAGTTACACCTGGCAAACCATTCCTATGGGATTTTTGTCAGGCAACTTACTTTAGATACCCAGATTAAAACCTACTAGGATGGATGTTTTACAGCAAACGCAGGGAACAGTGGCAGACTAAGAATGCAAGAAAAGCCATAGGTATTTTACGGCTCTACAAAGGAATTCAAATCATTTGATGATAGTAACCAACCCAAAAGCAATGGTTAACCACAGACAGGGTTACGGACAACACAGAAGGCCTGTGAGTAGTGCCTGCATGCTGGCTCAAAACGTCCGGTTTTTTGATCAGTCCGGATATCAGATGTCCAGATAAGAGATACTCAATGTGTATCCAATTTACAGGCTCCTTTAATCATATTTATACCCAGCTGCCCTAAATACAATCCCCCACTAGGCCCACGTACGGAATGAACTACAAAAGCAGCCACACCCTCCAATCCCAACCCTACATCAAAGGGAGCAGTGCTATGTACTCCAGTAAATAGGAACAATACAGCAGCCAACCTTCAGGAGGGAGGGGCATCTAATTTGTAGGACAGAGTGCACTTGGCTGAGAGAAATGCAGAAAAACTCTAGTTTCCTTCTGCTACCACTTCTGAGTGTAAGGACTTGAAAAATACTGATTTTGCACACACAGAAATGCTACTGGCAGAGGAAGTAATTGCTGCAGCACAGGACAGCTTTCACAGTGGCCAAGGAGAAGTGCGAGCAGAACAATGCCATAGGATCCAAGCCACTATCCCATTTCAGACCAATGCCAGGTGCAAGATATCTACCCCCACCCACATAAACCCTCCTTTCTATTAGACAGAAACAGTCTCTCACCCTCTTTTACACCAATAATTGATTCAGTGTCAGGCAGGTGCAAGGATGTTACATCGAGGCTAGGTGGTGAGCTTATGGATACCAGGTTCTTACTGGGTACTTCAGATTCTTCCAATAAACTACTGCCCATCAGCGATTCTGTGGCAAAACACAACATGCTAGGAGTTGAGTAGCTACTCCAGTCTGCAACACTCCTTTAACATCTTCCACCACAGAGAAAACAATCTCTCTACACCACAGAAATCAGAGCTATACAGAGAATTGTTCTCTCATTCACTGGGTTGTATCCCACTAGCTTTTCTATTGGCAAAAGGGGGAGGTGGGGCCTCTTTAAACCACTGGAAAGGACTATGGTGGAAGTTGTGCAACCTTAGTGGATGAAGGCCATGTGGGATGGTGGCTACAGTGAGGAAGGGCCAGCAGAAAAAGGTTTTCATGCCCTCTTGGGACCTCAGAATGAATTTTGGGTTTGGTAGGCTGAACGGAATTCCTGAGATATTGGTAACTCCAACAAGTGAATTTGATGAGGGAACCAGATGGGTGGCCTTAAAAAGGAGTTATTGGCTTTTAACCAAATTTCTTGAGGCAGTTTACAGGACAAAAGGACTTTGATTAGGAGGTGGTATACAAAATTCACATACATTCCCCTCTCCTCTGGGTAAAGAAAAGACTGCGCCTCAGATAAAATTTATGATTGTTTTTCAAAATCAAGATATCTTCAACACTTATTGGTCAAACACTCTTATACTTCAAGGTTCTCACCCACAAAGGTTCTTCATAGAATTGTTTCCACATCATCCTAGTAAGAGTTGTTTCCATCACCCACTTCTCCCAATAGCCTCTTGAAGATCAGTCTGTCTTTCCAAACCTGACCCATCCCTTCAACACTACACAGGAGGAGATAAATAGGTGTCATCTCAGTCTATTCAGTCCCTACCTGTTGGTTCATGCTGCGTGTTGCTAATGTTGCTAATTGTTCCAGCTCTAGAATGATGTTTCTTCATATGAACATTCCTACTACCACTCTGAGAAAATGTCTTCCCACAGATTTGGCATTGATGGGGCTTTATTCCTTTAAAAAAAAGATAAAAAGAACTGCTGAATGTGAAGCGTCGGTTTTCTATGCAGAACTAGTTTCTCATCTACAGACCAGTTTAAAGGTTTAGCACTAGAAACGGGTTACAAAACTATCAGCAAATACAAGAACTGTAGAATCTCTGTCCAGTAAGTCCTGACCTGCAGGGTTCAGAGGACCCTTCCTGGCTTTGTTAAGAGCCTAGGAGTTATACTGCCCCCAGCATTAACTCTGGAGAAGCAGTTAATGCAGCTGCTAAAAATGCTTCTTTCCAACTTATTTACCCAGGAAAATGGCCCCCCTAATTTGACTCAGCGGATCTGGTCATCTGGAACCATGCCACAGAAACACTGAGACTAGACTACTGTAATGCACTGTACATAGGTCTGCCTTTGAATACTACAGCTGGTGATGAATGCCAGATCTTGGTTATTTTTAGGAGCTAGGCAGATCATGCATATTACACCCATTCTCTATTGGCTGCCCACTGGTTACCAGGTTTCATTCAGGGTGCTGGCTACCACGTATAAAACCCTTTATGGCTTTGGACTCTCATATCTGCAGGACCGCCTCCCCCACTATGCTCCACTAAGACAGCTTCACTTATCTGAGTAGGGTGCATTTTTGCAAATGGGTGAGATCAATAACTGCCCATACACGTGCATTCTCTGTAGTGGCCCCCACGTTACAGAATGGCCTGTCTGAGGTCAGGAAGGCTCCCACGCTTCTGACATTCTGCAAACTATGTAAAACAGAATTGATTTTTATAATGGACATAGGGCTATATTATAACAATAGTTTTAGGAAGGTGCTTTAATAAAAGGAACGGAACTGTGGACTACACTATCATGTATAGCGTATAGCATGTATTATCTGTTGCTATATGTATTATCTTGCTCTCACTGCATTTTCTGTGTTGTTTAACATGTCATGTTGAATACTTACAGTTTGATTTCTACAATCCTAGCCCTACTACATTGCTTATTAGATGTCTGATCCTATTGATTGCGTTGACTTACATTATGTAATCTGCCTTGAGTCTCTGTGAGAAAGGAAGACTACAAAAAATGTAAATAAATTTGGCCCACAATCTTATGCACTGAGGAGGAAAGTTTTGGGCCCACATCAGAATAAGGGTTAAAAAGGCAAGAAGGCAAAGTAGCAAAACTGAAAAAACAAGACATCTCTCAGACAGGCATTATTACGTGATCTGTACCTGAGTGGACAACCTGGTGCTTCCGAAGGCTGGAGTATTCAGCAAAGGAACGACCACATCCCTGAGCCTCGCACAAGAAGGGCTTTTCCCCTGAATTGCAACAAGTTACAGTTAGGGTATTTTACTAGTTTTAACACAGTTGCAATGGCTCCTAGTTTACTTCCAAGCACAATTTAAAATGCTGGCTATTGCCTTATAAGTCTAATACTCTCCAACTTGAAGGACAGTCTTCTCCCACATAAATCTGCCCACCAGTTGAGTCAGACTTAAGAAGCCCTGCCTTGTATGCCCTCAATTGTAGGAGAAGCTAGTTTTTAAACTGGTGATTATCTGTGATAGCTGATGATCTTAATGTTTTTAAATATATTTATTAATATATTTACTTTTTTAACAACACAAAACATAAATGTGTCTGAACTGTTCAGATACATGATTACAGCAGCAAGAGTGGTCATCACCTACAACTGGAAGCAAAAATGTACATCACTGAATAACTGGGCAGACAAATTAGCAGAATGTTCAGCGATGGCCAGGCTGACAAATATTGTTAATAAAAGACCCAGAGAAGACCTGAATGGATCTTAATGTTTTATTGGTTTGAATGCAGATTTTTGTTAGCCACCTCAGACGTTTTGCAGCTGAGAGTGTGGGGGATAATTATATAATTCATTGCAGATCTGTGGTACACAACTGCAGGAGTAGGATTAAAAAAACAGGAGCACACACCAGTGTGAATCCTCAGATGGTTCTTCAGATTCCCAGCCGTTGTGAACTGTTTCCCACAGCCTAGCTCAGTGCAGACGAATGGCTTCTCGCCATTGTGCGTTCTCATATGCACCTTCAGCCTCTGCAGTACATAGAAACTTTTCCCACAATCTTTTGCAGGACAAATAAAGGAACGGTCATTCCTGGAAGACAAAATAGGTTTCATGCCAGCATTACACACATTGCAAGGAGCAATCTGTCCTTTGTTAAGAAAGAGCTTTCTGTAATGCAAAGTTTGGGGTTAATTAAATTAAAAGTGGGGGGGGGATGGAAGAGTGGCAAAGTGACATAGTCAGAACTATAGCCCGCTTTGTTTTTAATTTGAAGTGATTTAGACTGAGGTTATATTTTGACATCTTTTGGTTAACTTCTAAAAACTGGAAATGAGTTCTACCAAAATTAAAATATACAGGCAGTGCATAATGACATACACAAAACAAGTCCAGTGCAGAAGCAGAATTACCCATCACCCAAGCAGCAATTTTGTGATCATTTGGGCTGGTATAGCCACCATAGTAAAGCCAGGAGCACTATTATTATGTAGTCACCGAATCCCATGTAAAATATTGCAGATAGTGAATGAGAGATCTGGGTCTACACAGAAATATCGATCAACACTGTTTTAGTTAAGATCAAGGAAATATATGGAGAAGGTTGGTAATTACTCCTCCTAGCCAGTGGCTGGTGAACTATGAAAAACAGGGAGTCAATGTAATTTCACCAAGAAAAAAAAGAATTAAAAGATGAGGTAAAAGTTCATAATACAAAGACTCTCTAGTCAAGCCTTGAATTCCAACAAGGGGGGGGGGGGAAGAGATCATTCTGTTATTTATTCCCTGTATTTGAACACTTGATTGTTCCAGAGTGGGAACTGATAATGTACTGCATAAATACCTATACAGTCTGCAGAGCTCTGCAAAGTCACAGCTATAGCAAGTCTATACACCTGTGGGTTTTTAGGTGATATTTGAAGTGGGCCGGCCACACAAATGTCCTGTCACAACCCTCAACTGTGCACTTCAGTTTTTTCTCAAATGTCCCATCACAGTCCTCAACTGTGCACTTCAGTTTTTTCTCCACACGAGGCAGGTGAGGGATGGGGCTGGATTCTTTCAGTTGGGGGTCTCCTGAGCAAATGTGAACATTTTCACCTGGAATTGGGGGGGGGGGAGAAAAAAGAAACGGTGAAGTCAGGAGTAGGTGCGAAGGTGATAGATGCCTAACAGCAGAGAACAACTTAATAAGATACAAAACCTATAAACTGGACATTTGAGTTTTGCATATGACCAACCCTATACAGCAGAAGAGCCAGAGTGGTGGTTAAAGCGTTGGACTAGGATTCTGGGAAAGGTCCAAGGTCACCAAGCAGGCTTCATATGGAGGCGTGGGGAAATGAATTCAGTTCTTCAGATTAACCACTACACCACGCTAGCTCTCAAGGTGTTGGGACTAGGATCTGGGAAACCCAGGTTCGAATTCTCACTCTGCCATGGAAACTTCCTGGGTGACCTTGGGCCAGTCACACACTCTCAGCCTCAACCCTGGAAGTATTTGGATGGGAGACCTGCAAGGAATACCAGGGGCATGACGCAAAGGCAGGCAATGGCAAACCATCTCTAAATGTCTCTTGCTTTGAAAACCCTACGGGGTCGTCATAAGTCAGCTGTGACTTGACAGCAAATATATATATTTCTCAATGTGGAAGTTCTATTTTGGAAATGAGGCTAGATGTATTCATAAAAATATCTGCCTTTCCTATGCTTTTTAAGTTCTTGTTCCGCTTATTTACCACCCCTTGGATGCCATCATTTATGTACCTGAAAGGGCTTGCTTATGACATGTCATTTGCTAATCAGGGACCCTCAGTGATCATGATGACACACAGCAATCGCTGATGGCAAGCAAATACCTCTCATTGCCCTCCTTCTGTATCAGGAGTGGGGAGGGAAATCATGAGCTGCTACTTCCTTCCTGTGACACTGCGCTGGTGGTTTCAATACCTCCCAAAATTGCACAGCAAGAATTTAATCCTCCTCCAGCTCTAGTTGCATGGAGTTAGCAGTAGAAACTGGAGTGGAATGTGGATGAGTATCCCGACACACATCCCACTGAAAGGAATACAATGCAATTAAGAATGTGTCCACAGCACTATTTTCAATGCAATACAAATGCACGTTCTGCCTCAACTAGCTAACCACCTCCAGCTGGATCAAGATGGAGTGCCAGCCCAATTGCTTAAGCAGTGGGGATGCACTGCCTCTTCCCTCCCCAAAAACTCACTCAAACAAGTGGAAGAGAAAGGACACACATGTTGGCTCAGACTACTTGAAGGATTGCATGATTGGTTTCCTTAGAGGACTAAGCTTGCTTGTATTCATACTGTGGAGAAGGCATTGCCTATAATGTCAGTGTGCTATGGACATGTAATTTTCCACCGCACTATCAGACCTTCGCACCAGCAATTGCTGAGCATGTCTGGCCTTCAGTGATCTACACAGTCTGGCAGCAATTACTGGGCAAAGCAGTCAACTCCCAGCCATGAGCTGCAAGCTCACGATACTCCATTTCCCCCAGCAAACCTAATTAAGGCCTGGCCAAATGCTACTGCGAGTGGTTTTCGTATATGCAGCAGGCATATACTGCAAAACCTCTGGGTCACAGTGCCTGGGGTTCGACAGAGCTCGGGAGCCGTGGCAGGTAAGAAGTTGACGGGAAGAGTATTGGCACTTGTTACTAAGCCAGATGGAAAGGCTGCACAACTGGACAAGTGGGCTGAGAGTCAGTCTCGGTATAAGCAGTAGAAAGATACTTTCTTTATGTTGGTCTTCAACTCAGCATAAACTGACCGAATGTCAGAGGATGGTAGCTCCTTGAAATGACTTTTTATTAAATTATCGTTAACAGCAAGATATAATCAGACTAAGGCTACTTTTTCCTCAGCCTCAAAAGACTAAAAATCTTTATGAATATATAAAAGGTTTATAAGATATCCTGAAGATTTTACCTGATGGTGCTTTGAAAAACAACAACGACCTGCTTACCATTATTGCTTGCTTTGGCATTCTTGGCGAGCTGGGCTCGAGTGGCAGCAATCAAGCTGTCATGTGCCAGTTCTTGCACTCGTAAAAACCACGGGGTACTGCTGTCTGCGCTATCGTTGGAGAATAAGTCATTCCCAGAATCCTCTGCTTCACCCTGGACAAACACCAGGTGCTCTGATGGCAAGCCAATGCCTAGAAGAGAGGAAGTTTCATCACACTGAGAACAGAGATGAGATCTCTGGTCTACCACAACATCTGCAAAAACATTTCTGGCCACTGGACTGGAAAGAGCTGTTGATGGTCACAGGACCCCTGCCTAAGCGCAACAGCGATCAATTTTCCACTCTTGAAAACAGATCATCATGAACTCACTCGGACAGGCATCGCTTGCCATTTTAATAACGGAGGGAAATCTAACTACCGGTAGACCCTAAAACTGAATAAAAGTTACCTGTTCGTGTTAAATTGAGGAGGATAAAGGAAGTGCTATCACTAGGTTGGAGGTCTTGCAATAAACTAGAAGTGTCAGGACTCGGTAGAAGCTCAGGTGGTTTCTGCACAGTTTCTGCCCTTGTTTCCTCACCATCAGGTCCAACATTCACCTGGAGACTTCGCAAGACAGCAGAAGAGGAAACGTCCTTTGAAGGGCTGGCATGACCTGGAGAGTCATCTGATTAAGACAATCAAAATGCTTCTTTAAAATTTGAGAGATCTTATTTAATCATTACAGAAAATGAATACTGTAAGATGATGCTAGCTTTATTACACAACAAACCATTCCATAGAGAATTCTCTATTAAGTTTGTATCTCATGACATCGAAGGATGGCTGTAATTTAGAACACTGTGATATAGAGAAATAATATCCTATATCGTAAACTAACACTTTAGCAATACCGTAACATTAGCTCTCTTAAACACTGCTCCATGCCTATTACAAAACTTTCACAAAACTTATCACAAAACTTTCCTAAAATTAGCTTAATATTTTACCTGGCAACATTAACCTGTTGCATTCTGGGGATTCAGTAACAGGAAGGAGAGAGAGACAGGTAATATCTTTATGTTCTGGTTCTACAAGCCCTTGTCCTAATGGAATAGATGTGTTCTGAACAAACTGAACCAGCAGCTGAAAAATAAGCAAATGTTTTAAGTCAGTAACAGGTACCTAGAGATGCTGCATAGCTATTAAGTATATTTTGTCAGTTCTCTCCCACCTTTTCCAGGACTTCAAGAATTAGTATTTTTTCTGCCTTAACTGCAAAAGATACCAAATAAAGAAGTCACAGAACTAAACTTGTGTCAATTTTGGGCTCCTAGTTGACTTCTGGAATGAGAAAATGACCCAGGCAGCTGACATAATCACTCCCAGGCACTCTCTCTCAGGTGTTAGATTTCAGATAGCCTCTTAGTGTACTGAGGGGCTGCAGGCAATGAAAAGACAAGGGAGACAGCTAGAGTTACAGTAGAGGAAGACGTAGGCTGAATCTGAAAGGACAAAGGCAAAAGCTCATTTTAAAGCATACCCCATGGCACGGATGACGGCAAAGAAACAACACTTTTCTGCATCCGCACAGTGTAGGCCATCGAGCTATTCTGGGTGGTCAGAGGCCTGTTGGGACCTGGCCTGCAGGAGAAGGACTGCTCGGTGGCCCTCTATGACCGTTTTGCTTAACACTTTGTAGATAAAATCTCTCACATCTGCTGACTTGGACTCTACGTTAGCAGTGACAGGGTTAGATGGTGCCAGAGTGCAAACTTGTCCAATTGCATGGAATATTTTTTAGTTTATTCAGTCTGAGGATAGGGACAAGATCTTGGACGTTTGAAGCCTGCCACTTGCATGTATGACCCTTGCCCTTTCCTGGTTTCTTAAATCTTCAAAGGGGAGCTGGCTGACTGGGTTTAAGAGGCAGTTAATGCTTCTTTAAGAGAGAGGGTTGTCACCCAACCTTGAAACATGCTGTGGTGTGTCTTCTTCTAAAGAAGCCTACCCTTGATCCAGGACCTCTCAATAATTATTGACCAGTCTCGAGTGTTCTTTCTTGAGCAAGGTTATTGAACGGGTGGTGGCTGCACAACTTCAGGCTTTCCTGGATGAAGCAAATTGTTCACAGGCCTTCTGCTGGATAAGCAGGTGGCAGCTGTGGCCAAGTAGGCTCACAACCTAGCAAGTAGGTTTCCACAACTCATGGGCTGATGACCACTGTTTTAATACACTTGTGTAATATTGATAGGTAGGTATCATATGGACTTTTACACACAGCAGCATCCAAACCACATCGCACCATATGTTAGGTAGCTTTGCAACAAGGCATCACAGTTTGTGCTATCACTTAAAAATTGTTTCACAGGCCACTAGACCAACACTTTCACATCTTTTAAAGAGCTCAGCTAGCCAATGGCTCTGACAAATAGATTCAGAGCACGCAGTTCAAAGCGAACATATTGTGGGGGGGCACATGTTCTCTTAGCAGGTACTAATGAGTAATGGCCATGTCCGATCATTAGCCAAGCCTGGAAAACTTCCTCCTTTTAGATGTATTTGGCAATAAAACACTGTATTCGTTTGATTTTGAGGAATATGTTGTGGCCTTCCCATAGCTTTTACCACTCTACCTTCCATTTAGATTTTAATATGGAGATAAAAATCACCTGCTGGGACTTTTGAATATTCAACAGTATCCTTGGCTGCCTGCCATCTTGGCAGCCTGGCTAGCCAACATGGAATAGCACAGACAAGGGGAAAATGGGTCTTCAAATGAAAGTGCATAATAGGAAGCATTCAGCATGAGCAGAAGCCAAACAAATAAAAAACAGATACTGAACCGTGGAAATATCTGTATCAGGCTTGTCCAGACCTAGGAGCTTAAATCTCATTAACTTTAAATTATGTTAGCTCTAACCTTTTGGGAAATTCTGATGTGAGCTTTCTTGATACTCTTTGGTACTTGTGGATGAATGCTGCTACAGGTCTCAAAGAGTAAGTAAAAATTAAGGTGTTATATTCCATCAGCAGGATCACAGTCTTCATGCTGCAAGCATTCTCCAAGAACATCACAGTTCTTCTGGTTTCTGTGAGCTTAGCTGCTCCAATGTCACAGGATATAGGAACCCTACACCACCCAACTATCAAGAGCTTGAATTCTAAGTGTAACCTACAGGTGCAGGTGGTGGGTTTTGAAAGGGACCTCTTATGGGTGCAGGCCAGGTGAGCAACTTTGGAGACTTGATGAAAAAAGATCTTGTTTCTATATACAACAACCATATGCTAACTGCACAAATGATAATACAGGTTAAGTATCCCTTATCCAAAATGCTTGGGACCAGAAGAGGGGCATTGTGGGGAACCTGCCATTGGTGCGACCGGCCTGCACATGTGCCATTTTATTACCCTTTGTGGGCGCTCAAAATGTTTTGGATTTTGGATATCAAATTTTTGGATAAGGGATACTTGACTTGTATTAACAGCACGAACTGATACAGAAACTGATGCATCAAGCCATTACCTACCTCTGGTTTAGATTCTAGCTCATCTGATAACATTGATTCAAGTTTCTGATTCCCAATACAGACTTGGGTAAGGCACAAAGCTTAAAGTTCAAAGTGAACTATGTTTTGTGATTATGCACATATTCAATCCCACAACTCTGTGAGGATCTTCTTGAGAGAAGCTGTAGTAGAGAACTATTCAATTTAATCTAAAAGAGAACAGAAATGAAGGTGACCAAACATTAAACTCATAAAACATAATGCCCAATACAATGCTTTAACCTGAATTCTCTCGTCAGGAGCCTTCCTACCATTGTCTTCTTGTTTTTCAAGCTACAGCCATGACCAGACTGTTAAACTCCCATAACAATTGGGCTGTCAATCTCCAGGTGAAACCTGGAGCGCTGTCACAATTACAACTGATGCCCAGGTGACAGAGATCAGTTTCCCTGGATAAAATGGCATCTCCAGAGGATGGACTCTAAACATCCCATTCCTACTGCGCTCCCTTTCCTCCCCTGGCTCCACCCCCAAATCACCAGGAATTTCTCCACCCAGAGCTGGCAACCCTAGCAGAGAAACCTAGAACTTTTAAAACATCAATCCTAGAAATAACCTGCAGTGTTATGACTCACAGCAGCATATGTCTAGTTGCAACAAAGCCTTTGAGCATGTACAGAATATCTTTCTGTTCCTACTGCGTAAGCACAACTCGCTTAGACTACTCTTCCCATTCTCCCTCGCAACATCCCCCCTTCTTCAAGTTCTTCCACAAAGAAGAATCCTTTAAAAATCCCTAATGCCCATCTCCAAGTGAAAGGAAGTTTCCATGCAACTGCATTTCATCATGTTCAATATTTGGGACCACTGCCTCTCCTACCACTCTTGCCAACAACATTTAGATTTAACTCAGAAACCCACCTTTTGACTTATCAATTACTGTACAGCAGTACGCACGTTGAGGACGTTGGGCAGTATTCCTACCTGCCATAGGCCGGAGAAAAGCATCAAACGTCACTTAGTGAAGTGACAGGCCACAGGCCACTAAATCATCAGCCACGACTGACAGCGAGCAAGGACGTCGACACTGACCTGCTCCGCAGCACGACTTCTATTTAAAGTGAAGCGCTTCAGCGACTTCAGCGCCCAAAACAACGGCTGCAAACACCGCAGACGCCGTAGTTAGTCCAGACAGTGGGGAGGGAGAGGACCCCGGCCACCCACCCCCTTACTAGGCTGCCGCGAAGCTTCACCGGCTAAGCAAGCAGGACAACCGAAGGGCAAGCGTCAGCTTTGCACCCTGACCCCGGGAACAGCACGAGCGACACCGGCAGCCCCAGCAGGCAGGCAGGCAAACGCGCCTGGACAAGAGGCCTGCAGGGGTGCGGAGCGCCCTGCTCCACACCGACTGCCCTACGACAAGGCCACGGCCAAAGCCAGGCCACTCCCACGACGAGGAGAGCGGGGGCTCCTCCTAAGGACACGGCTGGACACAGGAACCGCGGGGGACGGGCGGAGCCATGGGACCCCCGGACCCTTCGCTGCGGCCCCTTTCCCTCCACTGTCCGGGGGGGGGGAGAAGGGAAGGACAGAGTCGCTCGTTTCTCCTGCCTTTCCCGGGGAAAAGCTTTTCTTACCGGCATCTCAGAACCGTCCGGATATGACGCACGCAACCACCGGAAGTTCTAGAGGCCCGGCTAGGCCACATCATAGAGATGCGAGCGAGGCGGGTACTTCTAAAAACAAACCCGAGAGCCTAGCCCAAACCACTCAGAGAGAGGGGAACGCGGATACGCCGGCTTCACGTGCGGCACCCGTTTGACTGCCGTCTTATGCGTGGCAGGTGCATAAGGCAAAGTGGCTCTGTGAGTACAATACTGATCCTATTCATGTCATACATTTGATGAAGCGAGGTCTAACGCTACAAAGCTGTAGCTGAAATAAAAGGTAGGTAGTCTTTGAGATGCCACAAGCCTGTTTGCCTCTTTGTTTTTATTGGCTGCCCCCACGTTCAACTGAGAACGGAAACTCTTTAGAATTTCACGCCAGAAAGACAAAAGGCCCGGACGACAGACTCACTAGAAGCTTCCTCCTCTTTGTCCGAGCTCCGCCTTCCTCTTGCTTCTAGGACGCGCTGTGGCGGATGACTCGTGTGTAGAGTTACAGATCTTATCTGCAATCCATTTACTGTGTGCTAGTGAGGTTGAAGTGCTACGGGATTCTTTAGGGCTATTTTGGAGAGGGCGGGTTGCTTCTCGTACTTCATCTGATGACGTGAACTCTGGTCCAGAAATGCTTCTGCCACAATAAATTTGTTAGTGCCACATAACGCCTTTTGTTTTCACTGATGTTATAATAGCCTCTTCCCCCAAAGCCAGAGGGATTCAAAGGCTCCAGAGGATTATGTGAGTGTATAAAGTACAGTTAAGTTGCAGCCGACTCATGGCGACCCAGTAAGGTATCAAGGCAAAAGACTAACAGAGGTAGTTTGTCATTGCCTTCCTCTGCATAGCAACCCTAGTATTATAGCTTGGTAGTCTCCCATCCAACCCTGCTTTAGCTTCTGAGATCTGACAAGATCAGGCTAGCCTAGCCATCCAGGTCAGGGCCAAAAAGATTATAAGCTTTTATTAAATCAGCAACTGAAATCCTATGCATATATGCTAAAGAGTAATTCCTTTTGAACTCCATGTGACTTCTGAGTGCACAAAATCCAGCATTTCAAGAATCATTGTTGTCGATCATTGCTGCAATGACAGAAGCCAATTGGACTGTTCCTTTGCGGTTATGGATAGAGCTAGTTGCAGATTTTCTAAAACAAAGATGGTGAAGCTTCATGGATCAAGGAAAAATAGTAGCTATGCTACACCAACGCTGGAATTAAACGCTGTAATTAAGCCTGGCCAGTAGAATTTATTGTGGATTGTAACCTGGATGTATTTATCAGTATATATAGTCATGATGTTTGTACATGATAAATTATGTCCCTCAGCCACATGCTTTTGTATTTTAAAGCTTCATGGATCCCAAAAGTGAGCAGCAGAAAATAATAATCTACACAAGCCTAAAAATGTCAAGGAGAATGATGAAATTATAAAAATTAGAGGCATGATCCTCTGGCTAAAAAACAACATTGGGGCCAGCATGCTTTATTTGTTGGTGTGAAACAAGATGCTGCACTACATGGAACACTGGTCTGATCCAACAGAGCTCTTCTTATATTGGAAGTGACAGCATTGCAGAGTGGTCAAAAATATGCACAGAACTGGCACAAATAGGCACATGGTTGCAACAGGGCTCAAAACCAGGTTTTGCCCCACAGTAATGCTCCCCCAGCCCTGACCTGGATGGCCCAGGCTAGCCTGATCTCGTCAGATCTCAGAAGCTAAGCAGGGTCGGCCCTGGTTAGTATTTGTATGGGAGACCACCAAGGAATGCCAGGGTTGCTGTGCAGAGGAAGGCACTGGCAAACCACCTCTGTTAGTCTCTTGCCATGAAAACCCCAAAAAGGGGTCGCCATAAGTCTGCTGCGACTTGATGGCACTTCACACACACAATGCTCCTCCAATGTAGTGCTTGATTCTTCCTCAAAAGAGCGCATTACAACCATTCATTTAGTTGCATCTCATGGAAATGCCACTGGGACTGAGGATTAAACCTGTGCCCTGCCCTGCCAAGCAGATAAAGACATAAAATTGCCTTAAACCACTGGTCTACTATGACTGGTAGCAGCTTTCCAGGGTCTCACATCAAGGTCTCTCACTTCACCTGTGACCTGATTCTTTAAACGGGAGATGCTGGGGGACTGATCCCAGGACCTTCTAGGTGCAGAGCAGACATTCTATCATTGCACCACTGGTCCTTTCACTATCTATTTGCATAGCCACATCCCAGCTTTTGGGGTCACTGAATGTTATGACTATTTCTGGCAAGAAATAAGGCCTCAAAGAGGCAAGAATCACGTACGGGAACACCAAATTGAATTAGATGAGCCCTATCGAACTTGGGTGCCTTTTACAATTTGCCTATGCATCATTTGTAAGTGAGCCTTTCTTTTTACTCGCTGGAACCATTGCAAGATGATGCTCCTGTTTTCCTCTCGAGGCTAAAGAACAAACACCTCTTGAACGGGAATAACGGTGGACAGTGACTGTTTTTATCCCCATTCTCAAATTGTCACTTACTCCTCCCTAAGCCAATTCATTGTAAAAAAATTTTTTAAAAAACCTGTCCTGCAATTAGAAGTAGAAAAGGGCAAGAGTCCAGTAGCACGTTAAAGACTATTTTCTGGTAGGGTATGAGCTTTCGTGAGCCACAGCTCTTTAAATGCAAAAATATTTTCTAATAGGGTATGAGCTTTCGTGAGCCACAGCGTGAGCTGTGGCTCACGAAAGCTCATACCCTGCCAGAAAATATTTTTGTTAGTCTTTAAGGTGCTCCTGGACTCTTGCCCTTTTCTACTACTGCAGACAGACTAACACGGCGACCCACTGTGAATTATCTGCAATTGGAAGGACAGCGCCCAGCCACCGAACATAGAAAGATGCCGCATCCTTCACCATCTTCCCTGTTTGTGCAGGATGCTTATGGAGGCGACACTAGGCGATAAGTCTTGATGATTACTTTCTTTCACAAGCAAGCGCGGAAGAATCTTCCCTCCTCCCCCCCCCTTCCACGTGCAAGCGTTGCAGATAAATTCCGCTCGCTCCACTAGGTGATGGCGAATGCCGTCCTCCCAAAACAAAGGCTCTGCCTGAGACGTGTCTCATGAGCAACCCCGCCTTTCCCTTTGCTGAGTCACAGACGCACGCTCCCCCCCTCCCCCCTCCCCCCTCCCCCGGTACGTTTGGTTCGTTCCTCAGCCTGCTGGTACGTTCCGTCCCGTCCCATCCCGCCGACCGCCCCTCCCGCCCCAGAAGCCCAATGGTCCGTCCCAGGCTCCCCCGCGGCTGCTGGCGGGTGGTTGGCTCCTCCAGTAGCCGAGTGGCGCGCGGTGCCGCCCCGCCTCCCTCCGCCTTGTCATTGATGTTGTTGTTTTTGTCGCAGGAGCTGGAGCGGAGGAGGCCGAGGCCGGGCGTGGGGCTGCGGCCGCCGGCGGCTGCTGCTGGGCCGGCGATGTCGTCGGTGTGCGGGGGGCCGGTGGGCGCCGGCTCCCTGCCCAGCGAGCTGGTTGTCCACATCTTCTCGTTCCTGGCGGCCCCGGACCGGCTGCGGGCCTCGGCCGCCTGCTCGCACTGGCGCGACTGCCTCTTCTACCCGGCCCTGTGGCCCCGGCTGCGCCTCAGCCTGCGCGTCTGCCCGGCCGAGCGCCCGCGCCTCGACTTCCTCATGCGCAAGTGCGGCTGGTTCGTGCGCGAACTCCGCGTCCAGTTCGCCGCGGACAACTACCCCAGCGGCGGCGGCGGCGGAGCCAGCGCGGTTTGCGAAGAGGCGGCGGTGGCGGCGGTGGCGGCGGACGGGGAAGCGCCTCTCTGCCCTCGCTGGCTGGAGTTGCTGAGGACCTACTTGGAGCTCGTGCTGTGCGTGTTGAGCAGCGTCCGCAACAACAGGTAGGAGGGACGTGGGGACACGGCGCTCCGCCGCCCGGGAAGGAGGGAGAGTACAGGACACGCTTGCATCTCCCCCCCACCCCCTTCGCCGTCTCCTCCTTCCTTCCCTTGCGCGGTTGCAGCGCTGCGTAACTGGGTGGCGTTCGACGTTTTTTTTTGGGGGGGGGGATGCTCCACCTGTTGAATTTTTTGCTTGCCTTGCAGCAGTTGAAAACGTGGGAGCCTTGTGAGGGGAAAGGAGATGGTGAACCTAATGTAAAAACGAGGTGCAGAGAGTATACAACCCTAAATAAAAGTGTTATAACGGGAAGGATCTGGGCCGAGAGAAGATTCCTGGACATATGAAGCTGGCTTTATTCCAAGCTAGACCACTGTGCCATGTAGTGCAGTCAGGGGTGAACCGGCTCTTTAACTTGGGAAGTTGCCCTGGAGGGCCACTGGCTAGGCCAAGGGGCCCCTGTGGTGCAGGTAGTGTTGGAGGGGTTGCTTGGCTGAAGCCCAGGCCATTGTGATGCTTGCTGCAGGTTTAGCATCTCTCCTTGGGCACGCTGACTCCTGTTGCTTTCATTGCTGCAGTCTCACCTAAGTGGCCCTTGCTGCGCTTCCTGCACTGCAGGGGCCACTCAGCTTAGCTTGCTCCTGGGCTGTTTTAATGTCCCTGATCTCTCCTGCGCTTGCTCCACTGTGCTGGAACTTGCTCTCCTGAGTCTTGGGTGGGGGATGCCTTTCCCAAGACCCGCTGTCTCTAGGCTCTTTTAACTGAATCATCTTTGGTTTTTTCCGCCCAGAGCCTGCTTTGTAGCTCCTTGGTGGAAACATAGAACTCACTGAACTGCAAGTCTGTGTGACAGGAGAGGAGCCGGAGTTATGATCTCACCGCTGTCATGGCTAGAACATTGAGTAGTGAACAAGAAAGGTGGAAATAGGAAACATGTTCGGTATCAGGAGGTATACCATAGTAAGACAAAAAGCCAAGGGTTTGAGCTGTGGAGGAATCCTCTCCATCACAGAGTGGCCTGTGACTCTACCATCAGATTGTGATCTTGCTTTAGCCTGAAATGTCAGGGATCGAGCCTGAGTCTTTCTAAATGTACAGTAGGTGCTCCACCACCGAATTTCCTTCAGTGCACTCTTTTAGGTGGACTCCTCAAGTGCTGTCCTGAAGCCTGTTCTGCTTGCTGGGGAATCCAGGGGTGATCTTTGACACAGTAGAGTTGTATTTGTGAGATGCTTAGCTCATCCTTAGTGTAAGAACAAAAGCATACCTGTTGTTTTAAGCTGTTAGATTTAATAACTAATGAATGTGTGTAGTTCAGGCAAGTCACCCCAGAGGTATGCATAGTGTTCCATTTCTCAAGAAAAGGATCAAATGGAATAGAATTCTCCCAAATAGAAAACATGGTGGATATGTGATGTCAGTACAGGGGTTATGGAGATCCAGTAAGTTCTCTGCTATGGCTTATTGTGCTTTTTGGGTGGCTTACTTTATGGAACTTTATTTTAGTAACTTGTGCCTTTTTATCCAAATTGTGAGCCCTGTTCCCTTCCATTGATAATGATATAGGCCATCCTGTGGCAAACGGTCCATCAACAGGCTTGGATTGAAACTAACATTTCTGTGGGCACAAGGATTCCATCCACAAAACATGATTTTCATGTCTCCCAGAAACAGGATTTCAGGGGCATTTAGGGCTGTTTGGAGGTGGGGGTTGTGCTCCACAGGCAAAAATCCTTGCACCCATGGAAACATTAGTCTATCCCTCTTTATCTAACCCTCAGTGTCACAGTTAGCCATGTATGTGACACTTTCAACAATTTCATGTTATGGAGGAGCAGACTGGAAGCGGAACATCCCTACTGCCTTTCAAGGTCATGTAACGAGGGAGTCTAATTTGAACAGTAATGTTCCAGAGCTGAGTACTTATCTTTTTCTTGGCTTTTGTTTCTCTTGCTTCTCTGTTTCATCATAGAATGAAACTCCCTTTTCAATAAATGTTTGTGCACTCCTCCCCTTCACTGTGCTCTTCTCTTTTCCTTGATCCAGGTCTGCACAACAGAGTACTTTAGAGCACATAACTCACACCCAGTCTGGAAAACAAATGCTTACGATTGTACTCTTGTTTATATAAGACATGTATGAAAAAGGTACAGCAGGATCAGCAAGTATGTGCTGGTGGATAGGAGATGAATTTATCGAGCAAGTTTGTGGTGCATTTTCACAATTAAATTTGTCCTATTATATCTTTGGTCGTCTTGTTGACAGTATCCAGGTACATGCTGGTCTTGTGAATGCTTCCCTGTGTATTCCAACTTGTTTCAGACATTTTCAGAAGTGAACACTTCAATCACTAGCTAACCGGCCATCTGTACAAATGGTGAGCTGTTTCCAAGACCAGGATGTTTGTGGATTTTTTACTACGATGCGACTGGAAAATGTGGTTTATTGGAGGATGGAGAAAGTCGTGCTTCTCCTAAGCATCTGTAGTGCTTTTCAAGTGTTCAAAGCACTTCATGATAACTCAGTAACATGATCAGTAGTGGTCTTTCTGTATAGCAGTGCTTGAGTGATAATGGCTTGCTTCCCATCCAGTGTGTTCATGGCTAAGATCGAATGTGAACAGGAGATTTCCGTATTCTCAGCTCAATTTCTTGGTCGCTAGGGGCCAAACTACATGCAGTATTGAGAAATTCATGATCAAATAATTTGCTGTGGTTTATGAATTGGGGTAATAACAAAGGTGAAAGATGTTTATCATTCCCACTGATTTTTCAAAATACAAGTGCACCAGGGGTTGCTATTACCTGTGTAAGAGAAGCCTGAAGGTACCCACATGGTACCTGTATGTTTCTCCCATTTGCGTGGTGACTCCCTGCCGCCATGCCCTCCCCCCACCCTGTGCTGCAAATCTCTGTCCCAAGTAAGTCAGGGATAGGGCTTCTCCTCTGCTGTGATCTAAAGAGGTGGCCTAGGGATGGGGTCCTTCTGTTTTGCTGAACTTACTTGCTGCTCCTGGAAAAAGCAGCTGCTCGCTGCAAAAAACAAAAACAAAAAAACTAGTAGTTTTCCCATATAGAAGGATCCTATGAAAGGAAGAAACTATAAACCTCCTATTTCTTCCCCCATTAAAAAAAAAAAAAAAACCAGAAGGGTGGTAGCAGAAAACAAGTGGCAAGCTGTTTGTCTGAGGAGGAAACATTGTGGTTTGTCGTGTGTGTGGGGGGTATCTCTCAGGCAAATGCCCAAAGCTGTGGAGAAGCTGGTCTTCAGCTTAATTTACTCTAGAAGATGTTCCAAGAAAGATTCTTCGTGTAACTAATTTATTATTTCAGTTATACCCCAGTCTTCCTCCAAAAAGTGATTTACATAGAATTGCAAGGCAGGTTCCCATCCATGCCAAACCGGCTTAATTTCTGCGGTAGATCAGCTTGCACATGTGGATCCCCATGTTAGACTAGGGCAGCAGGGAAATTCTGAATACTCTATATCTAATTCAGACAGTTTCTGACTTGCATGTAAATATGCCAAAAAAAAAAAGAGCTGAAAAAAATAAAGGCTTTGAACCAAGTCCTTTGTAGCTTTGAAAATATATATATTTTTATTTCTCTCGTCTGTTTCTTCAGCCGTAGGTGGCAAAGTGTTGAACTAAACATCTTTGGGGTCGGTGTATTTACATTTTTGATAGGTGAAAAAGTATTGTTTTGACTTCTGTAAGTGACTGTGATTGGTAACTGTGGACCATCTTTCCGAATCCCTTTATTTCAGATACGTACAAGCTCTACAATTAAGATGCTAAACTAGGTCTTCCTGTCACTTCACTTTCTCTTTCCATCTGCAGCTGCCTGCTGATTATCTGTGCTTCCCACATTTGGTTTCTGAGGAAATGTGCTTGTACGGGAGAAATTGCTTGGTGATGTTAACCTATTAGAGCACCTAATAAAACAGATTAAGTTAGAAAACGCCATACATATTAGCATGTTCAGCATTTTGCAGTCAATGGGCTTCTGAAGTGACGTTAAAGATAAGACATTTATTTCTGTCATTGAACTCTGGGAACAAAAAGGCTACACTGGAGCCAAGTTGGCTGATAAAGCTAGCAGCAATCACTTGTGGAGGGTATTAGGATGTTCCAGTGCAGTGGAAAATTTTCATATCATCACTACCTATTGTGTCAAGTTGAAATACTGCAAGCAAATTGGCAAGCAAAACATTCTTCACCAGGGGATAGGAGTTGAGAGCAAAAATAAAATTAGAGGTTAGATTCTCGAGTGGATGGTAGCCTGGCTGAAGCAGCTACTCTTTGGAAAACTGTTCGGATCTTGTCCCATTTTTTATTCAGTCTCATAATAGGCAGTGATAAAGCTTTTGTAAATGTCTCCTGAGAAGCCGTACACCCAGCCATACTTCTAAAAATGTGCATTCTGAAACTTTGATGCTTTACCAGTCAGGATGTTTCTGTTCAAAGCAAGCATCCTTGTAAAGATCTTGAAGTTCTTTAATAATCAACTGGTTTGGCTAACTGTAATTGATCAAGACCTTATCATAAATGGAGTCTAAGAAAACAAATCCCCATGCTTTTGAATAGAATTTCAGCTCTGTTTCAAAGTTCTGCAATCCAAATCATATTGCATTGCTTATTTGATGTCCCATCCTGTTGATTGCATTGACTTATACTGTGTAATTTGCCTTCAGTCTTAGTGAGAAAGGTGGACTTATAAATGATGTAAATAATATATACAGACGATTTCAGCTCTGGATTGAGAGGTAGAGAAGGTTCATTCCTTCTGCTCAAATGAAGACCTAGTATGTTTGCAGAAAGCATTTTTTAAACAGCTCTTCAGAGAATGGTGAAGCAGTTTTAAGATCTGGGAGTGGAACTCTTGATCTGCATTATTTTATGTTTCTGATTGTTTTTCATAATTGTCCTGTATCAGCCTTGAGAGATTACATTTGTAGTTGGTATCCTAATAGCCTTGGCTGTAGCCCCACACATATGATGTTGTAGCATGATTATGGCACGTAGTGTGAAGAATGCATTGCACAATGCACATTGGGCTGGAAGTCCACTTTGCACATTGCAGCCATGCTGTCACACAGAGTAAGCAGGAGTTACTACTGAAAGGGGGTGGGGGAGTACCCCTTCAGGAATGCCTTTGGCAGAGTGACTTCCTGCCCACTGTCTCATATGGCTTAAATGGACAAAGATAGCTTTTTATTGAACTGCAAGAAGATCCCCAGGGCTTGTAGAATTCTTGGTTGTAAAATATGCTCCTGGTTACCCTGTGCAACCTCCTGAATACATGCCTCTTTTGAAACAGGTAAATGTTCTGGAACTTGTACATCATGGTCTGAGAACCTATGGAAACGGCTCAATGCCAAAGCAGCTGGCTGTTTTAGCTTTCCCCCAACCTTTTAGAAGTGTATAACTGGGCATGGGTAGGATAGAAAGGTCTGCACCCTAAATTGTTACTTGAAAAGTTTGAAGTATTTATTATTTTTATTTTACTTAATTTTTACCCTACCCTTTCCCAACCATGTTGGGCTCAGGGCGGCTTCCAACAATAATACATTATAATACAAATATAGGTCATAAGTTAAAAACACAGAAGCTTAAAAGATTGTTTTAAATTACATTCTTACTATATATATAATAAATTAATCTCAGTGGTGGGTTGGCCCATAATGATGGTGAGCAGGTGGCCAACCATGACCCAGAATTCACAGGTCCTCCAAGCAGTCGAGAAAGGAAGAAGAAAACCAAGGGAAAAGGAACAAGGGGGAAAAGGAGGAAAAAGAAAAGGAATGAAAAACGAGGGGGAGGAAAAAACTGCTAAATCATGCTCAGTAGTAGTTTATTATAATTTATTTTTACTGTGTCTCCAGGAAATCGCTGGGTAATTACTAGATTATAACTATCCTCAAACTTTTTTCTTATGGCAAATTGGTAACAAGCCATTTTTGCTACCCTGGGTGAAACTTGAAGAAGAGTTGGTTTTTATATGCCGACTTTCTCTACCACTTAAGGGAGACTTAAACCGGCTTACAATCACCTTCCCTTCCCCTCCCCACAACAGACACTCTGTGAGGTGAGTGAGGCTGAGAGAGTGTGGCTAGCCCAAGGTCACCCAGCTGGCTTCGTGTGTAGGAGTGGGGAAACAAATCCAGTTCACCAGATTAGCTTCCGCCGCTCATGTGAAGGAGTGGGGAATCAAACCCGGTTCTCCAGATCAGACTCCACCGCTCCAAACCACTACACTACGCTGGCACATCTCCATCTGAGAATATGACAGCTGTCACATGATTATTCATGTTTTATACTATGTGTTGTACATAGCTTTCAATTTGGTGAAAATTTTGGGTAGGCCAGTAAAATTCTAAATGTTAATTTCAGTGTTGCATACTAATAAAGCTGCATGCTAATAAAGACTGGTCAAAGAAGTAGCATGGAAAGACATATAAGTCTTTCCATGCTACTTCTATGACCAGTCTTGACAAATTGGTATCTGTTGTTACCATAGCATATTTCTAGAGCTGTTTAATTTAAATTTTCTCCTGTGAGCATTCATTTGTTTTTGTGATGACGAGAGTAGTTTCCCTCTAGTGTATAACTTTGTATGTGATACAGATATTGTGTTGCATGGAAACTGCAGTGCATATGAATATGCAATTGAAGGATTACATTGACTAGTTTTAGACTTGTGTCTGTGTTCTAACACTACACTGGCAAAGTCATCTCAATTTTTGTCACTGTTGCTTATGGCTCTTCCAATGATAAAAGTAAAATTGAATCACAGTAACAGTATCTGAGCTTGAACATGCTTGACAACTCAAGCATTTCTTTGGGTAAAGTTGCAAATTAGATGGTAATAGAATTATTTTGGCAAACAAATTCTAGTCTTCAGAAGCTGTAGGACATAGACTTGGATCTACTGGAGAAATTCTTTGCATGCGGGGGAGGGAGTTTCTGTGAAAGCCTTCTAATGGATCCAAGCCATAATGTGGAACTTGAGGTTCTAGTTTAAGCAGTTCTGCCTTATACATATGTTTTGTAAGGTCCTCAATCCATTGGTTTACAGGAGGTGGGCATTTATTCGAGTGAGCCAGTCTAGGCAGAGGGGAAGACTCACTGGTCACCACTCTGTTCCCAAACATGATCCCAAATTATTTATTATCTGTCTTGCATAGAATAATCGCTGTATTTCTCTCTGGTCATGAAAGTCTTTCATTTAGCAAGGTCTTGCATTTCCTGTATGTGGCTTGCATAACTTACTGTTCTCTGAAAATAATACGTGTATTTTCAGATTGTAATCCAAAAGCGGAAGAACATTTTTGTATAACTCATTCCTTAATCTACTTGGAACTGCAACTCAGATTCGTAAATGTTCAGTTACTTATTTCTGAGCCTAATTGTTATTTAATACTTGTAGGATTGTAAAGGTACGAAGAAAGGAGAAAGTAGGAATGAACAATCCTAAAAGTCCCGACTAATTTTTGAACGTGTCCCCTGTCTGAATTACAGAACGTCCAGTTTTTCTGTCATAAAAACTGCTAAAGGAAGTAAGAGGACTCTGTTTCCTTTATGCCTGTGTTAAATTTTTAGATGACATGCATATAAACATAAGTTATAATACCAGTGGTTATTCACTGATGTTACAATTTGTGCTTGGAATCCATTCACACTCTTGCATTTTAGGCCCATGTACAGACCAAAATCAGGGAGGGATGACAATTGGAGCAGTATTTTTATCTTGGTTTTCTTCATGGTGGATAGAGGGTTAGATACACACTCCTCTTTGGAGCCCATCTTATCTACTGAGTTGTAGAGGGAACAGAAAAAAGTGTGCAAACTCTGTTCTATTCTCCAAAATGTGACGGATGCTCCCTTTTCAGCTGCACAATACAAATGAAGTTCTAGGACCATTAATTTTTCCAGCTTTAAGCAAACTAAAAATTTGTTTTTCATCACAAGTTTTCATTTTTCACTTCAGTAATTTAACCCTCAACCTACGTGTGTTTCATGTGAGCTAATGCAGACTAATAATATCACTGGATTCTGTCACTTAATATTGGAGAGCCAGCGTGGTGTACTGGTTAAGAGCAGTGGACTCTAATCTGGAGAATTTGGTTCAATTCCCGGCTCCTCCACATGTACGGTGGACTCTAATCTGGAGAACCAGATTGGATTCCGCATTCCTTCACATGCAGCCTGCTGGGTGACCGTGGGCTAGTCACAGTTCGCTGAGAACTCTCTCAGCCTCACCTACCTCACAAGGTGCCCGTTGTGGCGGGGGGTGGGGGGGTGGGAGAGGGAAGGTGATTGTAAGCCGCTTTGATACTCTTTTCGGTAGAGAAAAGTAATAGAGAAGGGTAATAAGAATGAGAATGTTTACATGCCATTGGGTTGGACCCAATGAATTCATGTTACAGGTCTCTCTGCCTTCCCCTTGCACCTCCTAGAAGCTGCTTCAGAGGTTTTGGGATGCTCTTGAGCATTGCAGCTCTAGAGGTAATTGGCAGGTCACCTCCCATTCTAGCATAAACAGAACAAGAAGTGGATGTGTTTGTATTTCTGCCAATTTTTCCTTCTTACTGCAGTACCTTATACCTTATGCTCTCTTTTAGAGTCTTAAATGGAATTGCTGAAATCCAATTTTAAAATGGTACTTTAACATTTTCTTTTTGCATCTCAATCTGTCAATTAATTTAAAAAAATGCTAAATGTTTATGCATAATTTGTCTTTATGGGCCAAAGCAGGCATTATAAGAGACCCAGAGCTGCCTCCACTCTGGTTCCTTCTCCCTTGTAGTATTTAGCACAGACATGGCATGATGTGATGTCATCACACGGTGTGTCTCCTTGCCAACCAATGATGTGAAGCAGCAGCAGAGAAATGCACAGTGCAGAGACGTTACATCACACTTTGTGTTGGATGCTGTGAAAGGGAGGCATGGAGTGACAGTTGATCAGGATCGTTTGTGTCCGTCTAGTTCAGTCCTACACTGCAATGTGTATAGATTATGTAACTACACAACATTTCAAATGACAGTGCTGTTCTTTTTGGAATCAACAGTACCTGAGGGAAGGCATGTCAAGCTGCAAAGCTAAAAATAGTGACACTGCTTGATGTTCTCAGGCACTAACTGCTGCTTCTAATTAAAATGTTTGCATTATTGCCTCCTGATTTTTTAAAAAGCAGAGCATTTAGATGAGATATGAAAACTGGCTCCTTAGAAAGTCTTTGGGAAACTGTTGTGTTATGCTGACAGTAAATAGTACACTGTGAAAAATGACAAAATATTGATGCATTTGAGACAAGAAATTAGCTGCATGTGAATAGACTTTATGTAGATCATGTATTACTTCTTTAGAACTGCTAGTTGTGGATGGCAACAGTCTACTGAATTAGGTTAGTACTGAAAGATAGGTTACTTGCTGCTAAGGTCAGGTCACACTTACAACCAGAAGATGCTATTTAATTTCAGTCCAGAGGCTAAGAACTCAGTCAATTCTGGGAGCTAGCATTGCCTCCAAGCAACTCAGCAGGGAAGGTTTGGTGTACAGAAATAAATTGGAGGTCTCTTTCAAACAATTGTTGTGCTACAAACCAGCCTTTCTCAAACTGTAGCCCCTGGGAATCTGTGAAGGTATTCCAGGAGGTCTACAAGTCCTTTGTACTGATAGAGGGTGAGTCCTTAATGTGCCATCTGGCTAACACAAAATCAAACGTCTCTGCATTTTCTAGGGTTGAGAGCAGGGAGTCTCCATCTTAAGGAAAGGAAATTGGCTTCCCAATCTTTTGAAGGGCAGGAACTCTTAGAGCTGTTGCTGCCACCTGCCTTCACCTAGCATCCAAGTCACCAATCATAAAATGGTTGATTGGTTGAGTGGATCCCATAGCTCAGCCTTAGAAACTCTTAACTAGTTGAGGAGGACCAAGGAATTACAGTTCTAAGGGAGTCATCACACTTACTTCTGGTATGAACTGGTTTTTACTCAGTTTTCCAATGCAAAGGTGGTCAGTCAAGAGTGAGAAATCCTACTCTGCATCTGTAGACAATAACCAATGGTGCTTTTCGGTTGAATACCGGAATCAAGTCTGTGTCACTGAATATTATCTAGGGCAAGTTATTTTTTTTGTTTCTTTGTTGTTGTTGTCTCTGTAATTATTTTGACCACTATTGTCAATTTATCTAATCTGAATTGTTATATTGTGGAATTCCCTGCCCCAGGATGTGGTGATGGCTGCCAACTTGGAAGGCTTTAAGAGGGGAGTGGACATGTTCATGGAGGAGAGGGGTATTCATGGCCACTAGTAAAACCGGATACTAGTCATGATGCATACCTATTCTCTCCAGGATCAGAGGAGCATGCCTATTATATTCAGTGCTGTGGAACACAGGCAGGATAATGCTGCTGCAGTTGTTTTGTTTGGAGGGTTCCTAGAGGTACCTGGTTGACCATTGTGTGAACAGATTGTTGGACTTGATGGACCTTGATCTGATCCAGCATGGCGTTTCTTATGTTCTTATGAATTGGAAAGAATCCTGTTCAGGAACTTCTGAGGAAAGACTGTTCAGAGTATTGTGTGTATAGTAGGAATAATTCATGCATAAAACTTGCAGTGAGTTACCAAAAACAGGCAACTTTGGTGAAAACCTACCGCAACAACCTGGAACACAGAAGAAGATTGCAGCTGGGTTTGTTGTGCCATGACTTGATCGCAATAGGATTATTGTGCCCCATTATAGAGTATGAAGGAACGTGTAAGTCTTCTGGAATTTTGGCCCTAACCAGGATTGCCTTTTAAGCCTTCTTTAGAGTGCCTGTTTTGTGCAGCCTTTGAAGATGGGTTTCAGGAAGAAGGCTGTTTCGACAGCCCTCTGTATTCTGACCATTACATGTGAACAGTTTGTCTACCAGGAGATATAGAAAACAAGGTCATACTCATTGGGAAATCTTTTGTCAGAGGGCTGGATCCTGTCTGAATTCCGTGCATGGAAGCGCAACTTCCCCTTCCCCATTGCAGACCAAATGCCCTCAACTGAAATAACCGTGGGACGGGAGAGGTAAGGGGAGTTGAAGGGCTGCTGCATTGGGCAAAGGATCAGCAAAAAATTGCCTTCTCCCTTGCACGCACAGGTCTTTTCCATAGGATCCAGCCCAAAGTCCTCCAATTTTCATCCGACCCCTACTCTACCATAGAGTCCACACAGTGGTTCTGTTTTGATATGGATTTTGCTACCAATTTAAGCAAATGTCTCACCACTACTATTATAGACCTTGTATTATTTATTAGTATGTTTATTAACTATATTAAGGACCAATAATAATTTTTTCTAATCATGTTGTAGATGGTTGGGAAACATTCACTTTATTAGTTTCTAAATACTAGGTTCCTTTGGTACTTTTGACAGATTATAGCACACTTGTAAAGCAAATTTAAGTTAAGCTTAAGTTTTCTTTGTTAACCTAAATGCTGCCTAGCTAAAACAGACAAATTCAAGTCCCACATACAGGAAGGTTTTATAGTAACTATGCTCATAATGGCTTTTATTAAAGAATGCAGGCGTTTGAGATGCCTTCCAATGCAATGCCTCTCAAGACTTAACTCAAGTTTTCTTCCTTGCAGGAATCTCCAGAAGTTAAGTCTCTTTGGTGATATAAGCATTCTACAACAACATGGAAGTATATCGAATACATACCTCAGCAAGGTGGATCCAGATGGCAAAAAGATTAAACAGTAAGTTTTCAATAAGTGGTATTTAATTTAAAACAGTTGAACATTTTGCTTCACACAAACTAGATTGTTAATGATCTAGCTTAATAGAAGTAGAATAGAATCCACAGAATTCTGTCTTCTGTGGCCACTGTGTGGCCTGGGTTGAACAGAATTGTTTTGACAAGTACCCCTTGCATTCTTAGTTGTCACACTTTATTTTGCAAACCGTACAACTCTTTTCTTTATGCAGTTGCTCTAAAACGGGAACTGTTTGCAAGAGGTGGGAGAACAGTGTTTTGCAGGATGGGAAACATTTGTTCTAAAAGACAACTGGAGGGGGATCAAAGGCCATTTCATCAAATCCACTGCTGCAGCAAGGCAACTCATCTGTCTGTGTAGTGCATTTTTCCCCTGCTCTTACTCCCAGGAGCTCAGGGCAGCATATTGTTCTCCCTTCCCCATTTTATCCTCAGAAGAACACTGTGAAATAAACAAGGCCGAGAGAGAGAGAGACTGACCTAAGATCACACCCAGCAGGCTTCATGGCAGAATGGAGTTTTGAGCCTGGGTCTCTCATATCTTAGTCAAATACTTTGGCTGCCATACAGCACAGCCAGTTATGAGCCAGTCCAGCAGCCCCCCACTGGTAAACTATTCCACAGTGTGGGAAAAGGCAAAGGTGCTTGGAGATTTTGCCCTGATCCAAAAAGAGAGGTCCATGTCTGTGAACAGACTTTCATGGGTGTTGCCAATATATGAACAATATATGTTCATCCCTCCCTACTGAATTAGGTGGATGCATTTCATTATGCAATTAGAGGTGTGCCTCTTAAGGTCACTAACTCTGACACTTGGAGAGTTGCCTAGGAGCATAGTTGGATTAGGGTTTATGCTTTTAAACTCCAAATGAGGCCTTAATTATACGGGCACATATTTTAAATACTTGATTGCAACATACTTAATACAGAATTTTTAAAAACATTGTGCTGACACTCTTTCTGAACAATGCCTGAATTTTTTAAAAAGCCCCCATAGGAGAGGAGAGGGAATTCTGAGCTGCTGGGGTGGGAGAGGGAGTAGAAAGGGAAAGGAACAAACATTTTGTCTGTGAGCTTCCTTGGTTCAGGATTCAGTGCACTGTTATAATCTAGATTTTTTAGCTGCCAACTCACAAACCTGCCCAGATTTAATTCGGTGCCAAGCAATCTTATTTGGGGTGGCGATAGAACAAATTGGAAATGAGCTAGTTTGGTGTACACCAGCTTGAATATCTCTTTCTGAGTACTGGCAAGTATTCTTAATGACAGGTATGAGAAAATCTGTTAAAATTAGTAGAGGGGATTGTAGGTTGTAACATGTAAGCTCTTATAGCTCCTACTGTATTGGTTCAAAACAGAACTGCAAGCTTCTTCACACACACACACACACACACACAAACACCTGTTCTGCAGATACTAACTATTCCTGCTGTAACTTGGCCAGAAGGAGACCTTGTTCTTCAATCATTAGTCCCCTTCGCTGCTTTAGATCTGTGGGGCTTTAAAGAGGTCCATAAGCATTAGGAGGCAGCCAGTTTTTCCATGTTGCCACATTCCCCCACCCCAAGGCATATTGAATCTCCACCGTACAGTTCCTCTGGCTTGGGAGAGGAAGAACTGCATGATGAAGGGAATCTGAAAAGTGAATGTACAGAATATCACCATGCCCAGCCTCCTGAATCCTGACCATAATCTTTTGAAGAGGAGGAAGCTTCAAGGATAGGTTACTATTTGAAGTCACTTGCATATTTTAAAAGGAAGATTTCTGTGCAGTTCATAACCTTGCACATTGTTTCCTCAGCACTGTTATGCAGGAGGCTCTGATAGTGCCTTCTTCCCCCAGACTATTAATCTGAAATTTGTAAGACAATTTGTATACCTTTTGGGTCACTTGGTGATTAATTGTCATCAATGGATAGTGTGAAAATTAGTTCACACACAAGGACAGGCATCACTCTAATTACAATGTCAAATGGTGATTTGCACATGAGAAACAGCCATCTCAGAACAAACAGCATAGATAGAGCTTTCATATCTCCAAACATTGCTCTCATGTTCAGCTTTAAGTGACGATCCCATGTGATTTACACGTATGTGTGAATCAGGCCTGACTTTTACTCTGTGTATCTCATTTAAATTATATTCCAAATCTCTGAATCAGATTGAGTATGAATGTTATTGAGTCCATAGCGCAGCAGTGATTTCTGGCAATTGAGAATAGTCGAAGGCAAGCCACTTGTTCTTGATGAAAGGGGGATTTCACCCTCCTCACTGCATCCCACCAACCTGCATGGCTATTTTTCCACCCAGCTCCGGGAATCAACTTTCCTGGAGTTGGAAGGGACTGCTGGGAGGAGGGGAAAGTGAGGAACATAACATGATCATATGCAAGGGTACTGCTGGATCCAACCCAATAATGTGTCCACTAAATTCGGTTCTCGTTTGTTTGTTTTTTAATGGCACTGTTGAATTTGTATTTAATAGGATTTTTGTTTGTGTTTTATTGCAGAATACAGCAGCTGTTTGAAGAAATATTGAGTAACAGTAGGCAACTAAAATGGCTGTCATGTGGGTTCATGCTGCAAATTGTAACCCCCACATCACTGTCATCTCTCTCAAATCCCATTGCCAACACCATGGAACACCTGAGTTTACTGGACAACCACATCCCTGGTAATACCACTCTTATCACTGCTGTTGAATTGGAGCGCTTTGTCGGTCTCCGCTCACTCGCCTTGGATTTCTGTGATTTTACAGCAGAAATGGCAAGAGTCTTGGCTGATAATAACCATGTGCCTTTGTATCGACTGTCTCTTCTGGTCCACAACATTTCTGTAATGCACAAGTCCTTGGAATACATGCCAGAAGATGAGGATTGGAAGGCACTGACACGCAACAGCACTAATCTTCGGGTCTATATAATGGCTTTTGATATCAAGAGTGATGATATGTTAAGGATTCTTAAGCCCAGTATCCCACTGGAGAGGATTCACTTTGACAGCTACATCACTTGTGTTTCAGGAGCGGTTGTTGATCTCATATCTAGGCAGTATGATAAGTTCCTCACTCACTTCATACTAATGAATGATGTGATAGATACTTCTGGCTTCCCAGATCTCAGCGACAACCGGACCGAAGACCCATTGGTTTTGTTGGCCTGGAGATGCACAAGGCTGTCTCTTCTGGCAGTGCACGGTAGGCAAATTATATAGGCGCACAACTTCAGCAGTTTAGAAACTAATGGGTGTGTATGTGAATACACATGTGCAAAGGTTCTTTTTCATAGGGAGGATGGAAATCAGCTATGCAGGCAGGAATTTAACTTTACACTAATCTCAAGCATGATTTGAAGTAGTCTGTGCATATATAGTCATGATTACGTTTGAAAAACCATGGTGCACAAGCACCACAGTTGCAAAAAACAGGTGTGCTTTTTGTAAGAAATCCGGATCTCCACTGTTTGAATGTCCTTACTCGTCATGCATTACTGATTCCTTGGCAGCCATATTAACCCTTGTGTGTGTGTTTAAGATCACTGGCTGATTTAACTCTTATGCAGAATACCTTGTCTAATATTTTAAATACTAGTGTACCCAAGGAGTCAAGTATTCCACTGCCTAGACATGTGGGGGGAAAGGGATGGAAGCAGCCTCTTAAAATAGCAAAAAAACCTGCTTTGTGTAGCACACTTATAATTTTTATGAGCTGAGAATATAAACCAGCCAATTACTGAAGAAGGTGTTATATGGAACTATCTGTGGAGTTGGCACGGGGGAGAGGGAAGAAATCTGCAGTAATAGCAAAACAGTAATGGCCATTTTTGTTTTTCAGGTTACACAGTTTGGGCTCACAACCTGATCGCAATTGCTCGTCTTCGTGGCTCTGATTTGAAAGTGCTTGAAGTCACAGAAGAAAGCATTGATTTTGACCAAGGTGAACTAGCTGATCAGGATGTGGATCCGGTACATAATCTCATTGAGCAGGTATCCCTTGGATTGGGTCGACCTTGGCACGCAGTCATGGACATAGAATTACTCAGTGTCTTTACTGAGCCAACTCGTCATTTTTACAGAGAAATGCAAAGCTTCAGTGAAGGCATTTAGCTCTCTTTATTTACAGTTCCTGTGGTTACATATGCAAGTAGGGTCCTATTATGTTTTCAGTAGTGTGAATTTAACCCCTCTTGTGCTGTGTTTAATCAGTATTAGCTATATAGAATTATATGTATATTCTACTTCTTGATCAAAAAACGTAGTCGGGTATTGGTATAGAAGCTGAAAGTGGCAACGCTTAGGGCTTTCACGGTTAATGGACTTGTCTTTAAAAAAAGAAAAACTCAGATGTGGCCGATGGTTGTCTGAGGTTGCCGGCTAACTTTCTTTTTTTGAACTGAGTAACTCTGCAACTTCACTGATTTTACCTGTTGTCGGAGTTCTTGTGCTTGGGAGCCAAAACGTTTACTATCCATAGCCCAGTGGATTTGAATGCAGTCATTGTCATGTTATCTGGTAGCATGCTACTTTAGGCTTAAAAGAAAATCAGATGACTATCCAATACCATTTACTATAAACCTTTTGCTTTAGTTTCACATACAATATCCGAAGCATGAAATATTGCCACTCTGCAATCTCTTCCTTCAATATGAAACAGTAGTTTCTAGCACTGTGTAGCTTCTTCAGATGTTTACCTAACTCTGGAGGCTATAAGTTGTAGTTCCATTGTAAATGAATTGTAGCTTCTTTTTCTCGTGGTCTGTCAGCTTCTCCGTACAAGTTAGCTTTGGGCCCAGATTTAAAAGGAAATGTTGAAGTCTGTATGCTCCGATGGGGTAAAACCATAACAAGTTAGATATAAATTTATAAGTCTACTTTGCTTGCAAACAAACATTAGTCGTGAAATCCCTAGCAACTAAGTCACTGGATTTTCTCTGTCAGCGCCTGTGTCAGCTGCCAAAGAATAGATTAAAACGAAGAAGTGCCCACATGCTGGCAGGGGCAGGCCGATTTTTGGCCAGCCAGATACTGCTAGATTGTAATATATAAGGTCGAATTTCGACCTGTGGTACACAGCTGTGCTGTGGCTCAGTCAGCAACCTCAGAACTCTTAAACATGCACCTGTTTCACTGTGAATAGTGAATGTAAAGGAAGGAAAGGAAAACAGATACAAACCTTGTTCTATCACAGGTATGAGCTGCTATGATGCATGAAGAACATTCCATGAAGTATGTTTTAAAATCTTGTTATATCTGAGAGGCTTTAAAAGCCGATATAAACTGTTTCAGGGCAACCGCGGTACAGACGTGGTCTCTGTGAGACTTCCACCTGACCCAAGTTTTAAGTGGTACGAATGTTGTGCATTTAATGTTAAAGGACAGTCTGCAATAATAAAAGTTAAGTGGCCAACGTGGGTGCCCAGCAGTGCTGAGACCTGGCTGCCATATTGTAAGCTTTGGAAAACACAATTTATGCAACAGATGTCCAGATATGATTCTATTTATGGAAAAGTTTATATGTGTTTTACAAATGGTTTTACCATCTTATATTAAAATGACCTTTTGACAGGTGTGCGCTGTTTTGTCTCCAGTGAGCACATACCATGCGGATTTTATATGTACATCAGTAGAGTGAATCCACTGGCACAGTGTGTGTATATGCCAGATGTGGTGAGATTTTATCTTATAAATGTGATCAGACTTAAAAGTATCTCCTGACAGAAAATGTAAGGAAACCAGCTGAGTGTTTGACTTGATGACTGATGTTGTATGGTTTATGTTAAATGTATATTCTTTTAATCGATGAATAAAGCATTAAAATTGATGGCTGCAAAATATTTCATTATATCAACACAGTCATTTTGGCATCAGACAAATCATGCAAATAATTTGCAAACTTAACAGCTTGCTTTTTTTCTTAAGTGCAGTACAGTAAGCGTTGAAGTCTGAAACAATCTGCTGGTTTATTTTCTAATGCTGTATGAGCATTTTAGGAATATAACCTGAGCAAAACAATGGATTGGTTGGTATAATGTTTATTTAAACTGGCAGATCTTGAAGTATAATATAAAGCATATCCAATCCTTCCAGCAGTAATTGCTTATATCAAAACCTGATGTTCTAGGAAACTATTGATATTAATTTCCTGTCCTCTTATTAAATGGACCAAACACATAATATACCTTTGGCTTGCCATTTTATTTATTAATGAATTTTACAGTGCTGCACATTTGACAGAGTTTTATGGTATATTGTAAACTGACACTAATTGTGAAATCCCTAGCAATAATTTGTGTTTAGCAAATCCCTAGCAATAATTAGCCATCGGTGGGTGGGGACACATGGTGGATGCCACAGAGAAAGCAGCCTTGGCACCAGCGGCCTTCAGGGAGTAGAAGGCCTTGCCAGCAACATCAGCAGTGGGGCCCACATCAGTGATGTCAGCAACCAGACGCAGCAGGCACCACCCCCTCTGCAATGGCAGGCAAGAGTACACCAGCACCTGCCCCTGGGATGGGGTGTGCCTGAGCCAGGGCAGGAACAGCCAACTTGACCAGCCCACCAACCAGGCAAGGGCTAGTGATGGAGGAAGCAGGTGGCCAGGCAAGGGCCAAATTACATGTTAAACTGGGAGTTCTGGGTTGAAGCTCCAAGGGGTTTTTGTTGCAGGCTCTTAATTCAGATTGGGGAGACTAAATCTAATTCTTTGCTCTTGTGCCATTTTCTGGCTTGAAATGACCCGTTGGGACTGGTATTTGATCAGTGGAGGGAGGAACAACATAAGGCAACCTGATGTTTTCCTCAAAAGACTAATAGCAATTCCACAGAGCCATTTCAGGATTAACTCATCCTCTTCCCCATGCCATGGTCCAAAACCTAATTGGGGTTCCTGCAAAGCTGCCATTTTAGAAAGATATACACAAAGGTGCTGTAACTATGGAATTCCAACATCTTATCGGGAGGGTTGTGGCTCAGAGGAGGGAATGGAGAGGAGGGCCCAGCTATATGTTGAAGGGCTTGGGAGCAGGATTGGCTAAGCAAGCAGGAAGGAGGGAGGGCAGGGGAGGCAGAACCCCTTTTAAGGAAGATTCGGAGGCAAGCCAAGGAGAAAAGATGGGCCCTGCTCTAAGGTGGACAGTGCAGGAGTCCTGGGAAGAGGGAGGGACAAGATAATGCAGCTGTCTTCCCCTTTCCCATTCTGAGGCTTATGGAACTCTCTTTGGGGGCTGAGAGAGGAGGGCAAGCTGGCCAGGGTTGACAAGGGAGTGCCAAATCTTCTGAGCATTATTCCCCAATGTGGCACTTCCCTCATGTTCTGGGACAGTTGGCAAAGCAATTGCCCAGTAGGGCTTATGACTGTTAGATGGTTCCCACCTTGAATACTGGAGGATGGCTAAGTGGGTCTTGGGCCAGGGATGGAAGTAGATGACCTATCCTTTCCAACAATCCCTTCTCTGCGGGCTCTACTCTCATCCCAGTATCTGGGCAACTGTAGGGAGAAAAGAGAGGGAAACCACCACCATTGCAGTCACCTGAGAAGATCAAGCTGGCCATATACCTCCCTTCTCAACAGCCAGCTTGCTCTCTTCCAAGCACCTTGGCGATCTCACTCTCACACGAGCTACTGTGCCTCATGCTGAGGAGAGAGCCAAGCTAATAAAGAAGCCCTTGGTCAGAGGTACTCTGGTAATTTAAATGTTATAGTTATATATTTAATGTATGTATTTTGTATGTGTTTGGGGTGGCACAAAGTAGTCATGTGGCTATCTGTGAGCAGCAGAGTGAGCTAGACAATGTCTTTGGTTGCTTTGGCACCTGCAGAATGTTGCAAGTCCTTGACTTTTAAAGTTTTTCACTTCTTGCCTGGGAAGATGTTTAACAGAAACCATCAACAGCCATCCTGAGGCCTGAAACTGAGAATTGGTAAACTTCCTATTTTAAGCTTCAACAAGAAGACGTCATCCAGCCATACCTTGCAGCTGTAGGCAGTGTACTTTTAGGTCTCACCGGATGAGCTCAGTTCCTGCCCCCTCCCAACGCACATGCTGATAATTTTGTTTTATTCCTCACCACCTCGTTGTCTCTCCCACCCCCTGCCAATGTTGAAGTAGAAATGTTTGCCTTGTGTTCATACTTTTAAAAGATCGCTTGGTTCTTTTCTCTTTTTTTGTAAACTCAGTTGTTTTTAAGCTGAAAACTCCAGAGAGAGGGTGGGAGGTGAGATTGTGACATCATAATCCCCAGTCAGTGCAAAGCTTATGTCTATAAACTCGCAGAGCCAGTTTGTACCAAAGTCCCACAGAAAAGGCCATACCTCTGTCACTAATGTGGTGAGTGCCCTTCTGGACTACGTTGACTTAAAGTTTTAGGTACACATGTACTTTCCTATGCACAGTTCTGAAAGCTGACCATGGCCAAAAGGCAGACAAAAAAAATATCCTTAAGATATATCCTCAAGATATGTCATAAGTTTTCTAATATGGGCCCCAAGCCTACATTACTGTCACAAAAGCGGTGTGGTGAATGACTGTGCTCTGAATACAGAAGTCAGTCCCACTGAGTTAAATGGGACTTGCTCCCTAGTAAGTGTGCTTGGGTTGACGCCTGCACTAAACTCCAGGCAATTTAGGGGTTTCAAGGTCAAAGATACAAATCTGAAGTAGGCTTGCAAATATCAACCCATAAAGCTGTTACCAGATAACTACAGCACACCCTCACTCTCACAGCAAAAGCGGCGTAGCAACAATTTGGCCTAGTTGAAATTGCTAGACAATCTATGTCAATTTTAAGAGTTGTACCAGGGAGGCCTCCCACCTGCGTCTTTCTTTTTAAAGAATTTATTCAAAAAGGATTGCAAAGTAAAATATATTCCTAACAAAGACAACAGGCAGCATGCTCTATCCTAGCTCCCCAGTGAAAAACTGCCCACCCTCTCATAAGGTTCACATAAAGGTGTGCTCATTTACTGGAGATGCAATCTACACCCTCACTGACAAACAATGCAACCATAAACAGAGGCCTTTTATGCACTGGTTATTCGCATCACTGTCCCTCAAGTACTTCGGGGCTTCATGTATTTTCCAACCTTCAAAAGTCGCCTCGCTCTCCCCTCACGTTTTCAGGGTGCTGTTTTACCCAGAGTTTTAAGTCTGCCTTGATCCCAAATCAAAAGCTAATCCTGTGCATACCTGTCACTTTGGTTTTTTCTCCTGCCTATTCTCGCTTCTCCCTCCCACATGTCTGTCCCCCTCATCCAACCCCTCCTCTTGAAGCCATTATCAAGTACACTAGCAAGAGAATACTGGAATACCATGAGGTTGCTTATTTGGTCAGTTTCTCAGCTAGTGTGGGTCAGTTTCATATGGAACAGTTGAGAGAAGCTGAAATAATCACAAACAGCCTCTGTGGCTGCTTAGTTGGACAGTTTCACAATGAGTGTGGGTCAGTTTCAGTTCTCAGCAGGATGGAACAGAGCCAGGCTGATTTGCAGCCCTCCCATTATACGTATCCTCTTATAGGCATGAAAGACTTTTTTTTTAAGTGCAAGACTACTGATGGAACAATGAATGTCACAAATGACTGTGCAAGTGTTCTTATGATCGCTGCATTGAGTTATGCAGAAACAAATTGGTCGGGGCGAAGGGGTTGTTCACTCTTCTCTGCTTTAGCTGTAAAATGGCCACTCAGTTCAGATCAAATGGGAGAATCCTGCTGCGGGGCTGGTGATATATATATTTTTTTAAAAAAATACACTACAGACAATTACAAAGCAGCGTTTTTTTGGGGGGAAGACACTCATGTATGGTTCAGAAGCTCCGCATTTTCACTGGGGATGCACAATTGATCACAAGGTACTCCTAGAATTTCTTCAGGGCAAAAAGCCCCTGTGCGTAGTGTTTTGAGAATTCGACTGCAAACCACTTCTGTGGTTAAATGTTTCTCTCTAGATGTCTATAGTCACTACGCAGTTTGCCCGCTTATTATTTGACAACTCCTCGTCTTTCTAGAGCCTTTTGTTTAGCTAGACTGAATGCTAACCCCTCTGGTTATGCAAGGCAGAATTTTGAACATACCATACCCAGAAAAGACCTGTCCTTGCTCTTCTGGCTCTATTGATTCATTAGCTCATGCCCTCTTGGAATGCTGCTTTTATGAGGAACTTAGATCATGTTATAGCTCTCCCCTTTTAATATATAAATCTAAAGCCTCTGTGTCTGACATGCCTTTTTTATTAAATGACAAGGATCCCAAGGCTACATTGTCAGTGGCAAGATTCATTTCAGTCCTTATATCCCTCAAACATGAGATTTAAAATTACGCTGCTCAAGATCAATGGATCAAGGAACTTCTAAGGGATAAAGAAAGATGTCTATAGTATATTTCTTTGTTCATAAAGTATTTCACAAAGTCTTTCAGCTGGTAACTCGTAACATGTAACCTCCATGTGCTTCACCAATTTGTTATACCTTCACGAGAAATATGTCTGAATTACTTTACCAATTAAATACAGAACGACAAGCAATTAAGAGCAGAAACAGCAGGCGGGACTCCCAGCTTCAAGTCCAGAATTCTAGCTCTAAGAAGGAGGTCAGGATGACCGATTATTATGATTGCTTGAAGGCCACCTGATAAGCTTCACAGCTGAGCAGGAACTTGAAGCTGTAGCCATCCTAATGTTATACTCCGTGTAGCATGGGGCTCAGAAGGGTTCCACTCTGCTTAGGATGGCACTGTTAGTAACCCAATCATTCCATTTTATAGCATTCTAGAGTGTATACATCTGGACTCATTGGTAGAACTTAATTAAAAAAAAACTTTTTATGAAGCCCAGAATAGCTTAAATATAATATATACAGAGCAGCAGCCTATATTCTCTCTTCAAATGATCTCCTTATATTGCTTTGATAGAAAGTGTACTTCTCTGCTGTCCTCACCAGCAGAACTTCTGTGCACAAGCCTCCTAAGGAATCGTGTCTGGTCTGTACCTGACAGCAGTGGTTTTCATTCTTGCTTGAAATGCCACTGCAGGAACTACTGGTCCATCAAGCACAGCACAGTCTGCTGCCTAGAAGCCCTCCATGATCACAGGCCTGAAAATACTGGGGATTGAACATGCTCTCTTAGGTGAGCAAAGCTGATAATCTACCTCTGATGTGGCCCATTTTCAGCATCTCATTCCCATCAGAGGGCAGATTTGGGAATTCTGTTGAAGTGGTAGGGCACTACTGAAGGAAAAGAAGGTCTTTTTAAAGTTATTAAAGATTCACAAACACAGTCTTGACCAATTCATTGAGAGAACTGGCCCATCCATGTCTGATGAATTTATAAGTAGTACATATGAAAATAGATTGTGGGAGAAAGAGTTGAATTGCTAGTCTTGTGAGGTTAAAACCCTTGCCAGCAGTTACCTGTGATACTTGTGCAACCACATTTTCATGCACCATACATATCAGTAGTGGATATGCAGCCTCCAGAGGACTTACCGGATCCTGCTATATTCCTTCTACACTCCTTGCTGGAAAAAGGTTCCAAGAAAGCACCACAGCAAACAAATAAAGGAAAAGTGTGCCATTTCTAAAGGACTACCATGAATCGTACTTTTGGAACTGATGGAAAGGAGGAAATAATGTGTTTCGTTAAGCACTCAACACAGCAGTTACTATTAAATCTTTTAATTTTTTTCACATTTGCCTTTTAATTTAAGTCTACTTTTCACGTGCAATTACTTCTTATGAGACCAGACATGGCCAGAAACAGCTGGATGTTCTTACAGAGGACGGATTTGTACATCTACATTCAAAAATTAAAAATAATTTAAAATTGCTATTGTACAAAGGAAATCATTTATTTACAGTTCAACCATTATTTACGCAGCACTCTCCTGAGAATAATTCTATTAAGCTTCCATTTCACCAGTCACATCGAGTTGCTTAAGTAACAGCTGTTACTTAGCAGCAAATAATTCAGTCAAGAGAAAAGGGAGACTGAATTACTCTAAAAAGAATCAGGCTTCCTGTTGTGGTTCTTGATGATCTGTAGAGGGTGCAGTTGATAGCTGTGTTAATCCTGCAGGCAGTTCATTGCTGTTATCAGGTGGAGGTGGTGGAGGTGGAAAAAATCCACCCCTCGGGGATGGATACTGGTAAAAAGGCCTCAATGGAAATGGAGTTCTCACTGTTTAAAGAGAATGATCAGAGTCCTCTTTAGCCATTACTGAACAAAGGAGCTAATTTCTTAGAGACTTTATGGACATGCACTTTACTGAGAGCAGCAGAAGTTTTAACCAGGAAGCAGAAAGGGAAGATTAGAAAGGGAAGGAGGTCATGTACGCCAGAGCTTGTTTCTCAATAAAACCACTCTATGGTGCTATAAGAATATTGATGGGGGAGAGGGTAGGCAAAATGAACAGTGAATGCTTCAGTGATATCCATTTCCATTAATAACTACTGATTTTGTCCTCCTAAGTGGCAGATGCTAATTCTACCTTCACAAAGGAGACTGGCCAGGATGGTCTAGTGTCAATAGTAGCCTCTGGGAGACCCAGGCACAAAGCCACACTCTGCCACAAAGCTGGCCTAATCTACCTCAGTGTTGCTGTGAGGCTAAAATAGAGGAGGAGATAACAATGTATGCCACCCTGAGCTTCTTAGAAGAATAGAAGGATAAAAATCATATTAAAATAAATAAATGTAGCAAACTATTTAAAATTCCAGCCTCTATCCTTGAGCTCAACATTTTAACCCATTTACTGTGAAAACACTGGGCCTGTTTTGCGAATCCAGTCTCCGCCTGAGAATGGAAACAGATTATAAATTATTCTGGATTTTATCAGACGAGATTGTTAATCAACAACTTCCTTTAAACTTAGGTGTGAGTTTTATGACTGTAAACTGGTATACATTTAAAAGGTAAAGGTCCCCTGTGCAAGCACCGGGTCATTCCTGACCCATGGGGTGACGTCACATCCCAACGTTTCCAAGGCAGACTTCATTTGCGGGGCGGTTTGCCAGTGCCTTCCCCAGTCATCTTCCCTTTACCCCCAGCAAACTGGGTACTCATTTTACCGACCTCGGAAGGATGGAAGGCTGAGTCAACCTTGAGCCGGCTACCTGAAACCAACTTCCGCTGGGATCGAACTCAGGTCGTGAGCAGAGCTTGGACTGCAGTACTGCAACTTACCACTCTGCGCCACAGGGCTCCTGGTATACATTTAAGCTCCACTAAAATAATATCTTCCACTAAAAATAGTTTAGTTTTTTCAACCTACTTGGCCACCCATGACTAACTAAAGCCCCATTAATTTCAGCGGTACCTATCTTTTCCCAGATGCCTCAAGTTATCCTGCTTTTCAAAATTAACATATTTAAATGAAAACATTTAATGACCTAGTTAGAAAAATAATGTTTAGTGGAGCGATTACATACTTGGCATTGAAGGATGTGGCAGACTGGCAAAATCTCTTGGAAAATAGTCACGAGGTCCATACACACCACTAGGAGGCACTGGTGGAAAGGGAGGGCCTCTTCTCATGAAAGGCCCCCGTGGATCCATTGGCATTAGAGGAGCTCTCAGTAAAGGGAGAGGGGGAGGAGGCACAACCCCAGGACGAAAGTTTTCAGCTTCAGGAGCAACAGGATGGTCTGAAACATTGGCCATATTCTGTGGAACAACAAGAAGAGTTGGTTTTCATACCCCGGTTTTCTCTACTGTAAGGAGTCTCAAAGCGGCTTACAATCACCTGTCCTTCCCCCCACACACACACATAAAACAGGCACCTTGTGAGGTATCTGGGGCTGAGACAGTTCTAAGAGAACTGTGACTAGCCCAAGGTCATCCAGCAGGTTTCATGTGGAGTGAGGAATCAAACCCGGTTCTCCAGATTAGAGTCCGCTGCTCTTAACCACTACACCATGCTGGCTCTCAAGGGAAAGGGATACATTAAGTTTTGGAAGTAAGGTATTTTTACAAGACACTGAGCTACAGAGGTAGCTAAAAGCAGGCACCCAACCCAAACCAAGGAAAATGTGCCTACATGAATTAACTGTTCCAGGATTCCAAGGCTGCATTCAGATGGCAGGAAAGAGACTCAAATCATCAGGATCAATGTCCTCCATCCCCTCCTCCTTTCATATATTCAGCTGCAATCAAAGACTTCCTGGTTCAGTTTGCTGCGATTTCTGAATTTAAGTCTTAAGCCCATCAGTGTTTCTCTCTCTCTCTCAGTAACTAGGGTTCTAAACCAGGCTGTGCTTTACAATCCAAGTTACTGAGAAAGAAACAATCCCCAACTTGTTAGGACACACACATTCAGAATCCCAACAAACTGGGGTTAGCTGCTGTGTGAAAGAATGTGCTGGATTGGAAGAACCACTGGCTTGGTCCAGCAGGCTCTTAATGAAACTAGACTGAAGACCTCCTAAACCAGAAAGTCTTCAATTGCAGCTCAGGATGTGAGGGGAAGGAGCAGACAAGTTTGAGACTCATTCTCCTCATGAACAAATTGAGAGTTGTTTGTGATACCTGAACCGTGGAATGCTAATTAAAAACTGGTCTCATCAAAACATGACACAATGTTATCCTTGTGTGGGAAATATATTTCACTCATTTCCCTGATGGCGTTTTGCCTGTGCATCCTTTCTGCAGTCTTGCTCTTTCATGTTTTAAAGTTATTCATTTACAATGCAGAGATCAGTTTCTCCTGGAGAAAACTGCAGCTTTAGAGGTGAACTCTATTGTATACCATAAAGTCTAGGAGAAACCCCTCCTCAGACATCACTCCCAAATCTCCAGGTATTTCCCAAGCCAGCACTCGCAAATTTAATCACAGATAATGTGTGTTCAGTATGGGGAGGTGTCAACAAGATAATTATATTACAATACAATAAACAGCATTGTGGCAAAGGAAAACATTCTTTTAAACTACTACTCACACTATCATTGGGATTATCTTTTACTCCATTTCCACTGAAGCCCATTCTCAAGTGATTCTCAGATATGTGTCCATCTGGGCAAGGGAAAATATAATATTCGTTTTAGCATTAAGGAACCTTCTAGATACATTTCCTCCAGATCGTAGGAACACTGGACCTATGACAAATTCCTCAGGATTCAGATCCCTGTAAATCAGCTGCAGCCAAACTATCCAAGACTTGTGATACTTCAACGACCAAAACATTTGTTGTGGCAGAAGCTTGCATGAGATAGAACCTATCTCATCACATGTTTTAACACCATGTTTCAGCACATTTATTAATGCAGTTTGTGAGCATATGTTCATGTTTCTGTTTGTTTCAAATACAGCTCCTGTATCTGAGCTGCTGTTTTACCACCAAGACAGAACATATTTTAAGGCCAATAAAAATAAGGCTAAATTCTGTAACCAATTTTTGCTCATAAAGATTACTGCAATAACTACAGATTCTTCTGAAGAAGCCCCTTGGGCAAATCACGTAGGGAATTTTTATTCTAAGTATTCTAAGTAATACAAAATCTTTTTACCTATTTTGCACCATTGGCCTTGGCCTTATTTTTATTTCTTGTTACTGGGGTGGCCCTTTTGAGTAAGAAATGTTATCCTTTGAAATAGTGTGCACACCACATAATATTATGTAAGTGCTTTACTGGTTGCAGAGAACTATGAAGGACTATATTGGCAAGGCTTATGTCAAAGTCTGCATCAATGTTTCACCCATCTTTGATCTACAATGTGGGGTGAAAGGATTTTTTTCTAGTATGAATGAAGTATTTTTTTCAAAGTGTGACCATAGTTGACACAGGGATACACAGTTACTCATATCAAGCAATAATTTAACTTATGTTAAGCAAAACAAATTAGTCCAATTAAATTGCAAAAGGACAGCAGAAGTTTCCTAAACTTTTAGTACCTCTCTTTTTGTTTCATAATTGTGTTACAGCTTGCATTATACACAGCAAACAACATTTGTTTCATAATACCCGTCATTATTGGCATAGTTTGGTATGTTACTACCAGAGAACAGAAAGTGCTAAAACCTCTGTGTGTCTGGATTTCTTGTCCTAACTACTCTAAAGGATTACTTACTGCTATAAGCAATTTCATAATAAATTCTTTCATTAAGGCACACGAAGGCAGCAATTCCTACCTGCTTTATCAAAAGAAGGCATATTGTAACTTCTTAGCTCTGCTGGGCCTGAAAGCCTTCCAGAGTTTGGAGGGTTGGGATAAAATCTCTCTTGTCTTTGAGGGGGAAGAGACTGGTCATTATACAGCTGACCTACAATTCAATAAGATGTATGTTTTATTTAGTGGATTAGCTCTAAAAATCAGACCCAGTAAACAATGCCTGCCATCCTAATTTATCTGGTATTCCATGCACTATGAAATATATAACATTAAGACATGAGGAATAAGCAGCACTTATTGACATTGGTCAATAGAAATCTGACATTTAACTCCCATTTATGGAAGTCTTCCACCACCCAAACAATACAATGGAGTACTGAAACAGAGCTATTCAAATTTTTAGAATCTACTCATGGTCTTATTTTTACATATACCCCCCCCCCAAAAAAAACCCCAAACCCTTACACCTGGAGAGTCCAGTGCTGCAGCAATGTAAAGAACACAGAAAGGCTCCATTTTAATTTGCAGCAGCAGTTTTAGAAATACATATTTCACAATGAAGAATGTTCCGTATTTAGTTACCTGCAGGAAGAGGCATTATCCTGCGATCTCTGTCCCATGGAGGGGATAAAGAACCACTGTCTGAAGGTGGTCTGTGAGGATTAGATAACCTGTCAGAACTCAGCTCTTCTCTTTCATTACCAGCCTCATACATGGCAGCGTTCCCTGGTCCTCTTGATCCTAAATCAAGTAAGTTAAGCAATGAATTCATTCTCTGGAGATACTGGAAGAGCTTTCATTGAGTCCGCAAGCACCAAAGTCATGACCTTTTAACTTGTTTGTAAGAAATGGGGGGGGGGACATTGCTCCTGAAGCCCCTTCCCTTGGTGAACTGCAGTCCCATGCTCTTTCCAGTAGGGGTGCAAGTGCTCAGTCACAAATACTATATCTGCTTTGAGGGGGGGGGAACCTGAAACAAAGTCTACATTATATTCAGATTCCTCTCACTGGGTAAAGAAAGAAAGAATGTTAAAGCCTTTTCATCAACCTAATCAGCCCTCGCAACAATTTGGCAGAGATTATTTTCTCAGAGCCCTCACCTGCCCCCTCCCTCCCCAGTAGTTGGAGAAAGACCATCAAATTCATTTCCCCACCCCTGAATTCACTGCCAAGAGTTGCATTTTTAAAGAAAGAAGTCAGCTGAAAGAGATTAGAGGGGTTTCCCCACTATTTAGAAGAATATATTATAAGAATAAATAACTGATAAAAGATGCAGTAGAGACAAGTGCTTAATTAGAATGGTCTCAGTATTTAATTACTATTCAGAATGTTGGCATCTTCTTAAGTTATGGTGCATTCTTCTTACCTACACTGTTACAGTTATACAAGCTCAGACTCTGAACAACAGCAGAGTGCTAGCAGCGCTTTAAAGTCAGAGACTGAAACTTTCTCCAGCCTCAAACAAAAGGAATGACTGCTGAGATCATTCACCACATTCCATCCATTTTTATCACTTAAAAACTAAACTTTCTTCTGCTGAGGAATTCTTGCTACAAATAAAAGTTCTACTTTCATCTCCGTTCCTTAGCTTTAAAGGTGCCGTTGGATTCTTTTTTTATTATTATTACTAAATGAACTGCTGGTTTTGAAAAAAAAGCTTGTTTTTTAAAAAATTAAAAACATTTGGGTTTTTTGTTTTGTTTTGGCTTAGGCATCCGCCCAATTTGTATTGGTTCCCAGATTCAAAGACGTCACATGAACACACAGCGCTGCCTTATAATGAATCAGACTGTTGGTCTATCAAGGTCAGTCTTCTGACTGGAAGTAACTTTCCAGGCTCTCAGGTAGAGGTCTTTTGCATCACCTATTGTCCCTCCTGCCCAGCACATGCTGATACTTAGATTTCTTCAAGCTAAAAAGTAGTCCAAAGTGGGTTGTTCATTCACTCATCTAAAAATGTAACTTTGAATCCAAGCAAATATGAAGTGGGAGGAAAATTACTGCTACCACTTTTCCAGAAATCTTGTGCAAGTGCTCGCAGTAAGATCCCACATCATTACAGCAGTTCTTGTCCTTCTGCAAGTTGTTGAGTAAGGGGACAAATCTCTTTAGATCTCATTTTACTTATTCATAAAAAGCTCTCATGCAAAGGGTTTACAGTAGCCCTCTGTGAGCAGGAGGTACCAAATCCATGAGAATGATACCTTTGGCTCCACCCCACATGTTAATGCAAACTATCTTTAATAAATATAATCCCCAAAGGTATTGTGTTGCTGGCACAAACCATAGGGCATTTATACTGAAAAACCTAAAAGGGTCCTTTCAATTTATATATTCAAAAGTCATTACCAAGAAAGGAGGGATAGACGAAGAGGAGAGAGAACTCATAATAGTTAAATTTTTAAATTTAAGAATTGTACCTCTTCCTCCTCCACCTGGAAGCACAGGTGAAAGTCTTAATGGACCCTCCAATAAGGTTGGGGGGGAAAGAAAAGCTCTTGTTTCAGATGAAGGTCTGCCCATTGGTGAGGGTCCATATGGGGAATGCTCTGGAATAGTTAAAACAAAATACTAAAATTCACAAGGTTAGCGTTAATAGGTGTGTGTGTGTGTGTGTGTATATAGAGAGAGAGTAATTATGCATATCTCACCTCAGATCCTGTATCTGTGTGACACAAGATTGTGTCACAAGATTTATAATCTTTTCTGGAATTAAACCACTTTTGGGACTAATTGAAATGATACTTCAGATTTAAAAGAAGATAAATTTAACTGAACATCAAAATAAATGTATACTGTGCTGCAGTTCATTGAACTGCTAATATCTTGCATGCATACAGAGCCAGCTATACTTCCAGTAAATATTTCTGCAAACTGTCAGGATCTCTATTCCTACAACAGAAAGCACATTTTAAAAGGTACTATACCTCTGCCAAAGGTTCTAATTGGAACATCAAAAGCGTAAGGATCTTTTATCAAAAGATCACATTTAAATTCTGATTCTGTTAATCTAAAGGAAAAAACAATATATTACCAGAGTGTTTTAAAATACAATCAAGTCAGTTCATAACATGACATAGTATTTCTAGGACACAGTTTTTTGGCTCATGCAAGATAACATATGCCAATGAAACAAATTATGAAGATTAATAGTTAATATATAAGAAACTACTTCGATAAAATGCTAGTAATCTAATCCTAACATTTCTTATGCCCAAAAATAAGCCATGTGGTAAGGATACTTACAAGGCTTCCCAAGGCATTATGTTATTGCCATACCAAGAACACAAAAAAATTGTTATGCTCACAGTGCATTTTAAGCTATGGCTCACAAGGGGAAGATGCTCACAGAGGGGCAAACTAGACGTGACGATATCCCTGGGTCTGACCTGTGGATGCTGCCACTATTTAAAAGCCTAATGAGGCAAGTTTAAAATGTCGCAAGGCCTGACTAGGCCCCATAATGTGTCAGGGTGGGGTCCTCTTGCCTCCTCCCCCGGACTGCTTCAAGTGCTGAAATAGCCGTGGGGAGAAGGATGTGCAGCTGTTTCAGCAAGAACATCTCACTGAGCCACTGGCTTGATCAGGATCAGGCCCTCATGACGTTTTCAAACCACCTCATTTGGCTTTAAAATAGCAGCAGCTTCCTCAGGTCAGACCCAGCAATGCTGTCATGTCCAGTTTGGCCCTGAGACGGACCTTTCCCATCTTTCCTCTTCCCACAGCAGCTCTTTGCAACCCCTGAAAAGGTATTGCTAGTGGCCACAGGATCCCAGCAGACAAAAAAACCATCAGGTAAAGGGGCGGGGAGCTGCAGTGAGAAAAGGGAAAGAAGTGCTTTTGCACCCATGGTGCACTTGTTCTGCTGCGCTGAAATCAGTGCAAGAGCAAAGAGTGGTGATTTCACCCAATTCCCTCTCTTCTCTTCGGTGTTTTGTCTACAAGGGTCCTATGACACCCAGAAATAGCTTCCTGATGGTCACTGAGGACTGCTACAGGAAGCGAGGGGGAGATATGCCACAGTGAGCACCTTCCATTCATGCAACCACAGGATCCAATCCTTAGCGCCCCAGTACTTTGCTATGTATGTTCAGAACGGCTCATGAAAAAGGGGAACACTAATCTTAGGACTGTTCATGCTGCAACATTCTTTAGCATCTCAAGAGTAAAAGAGGGTTTGATTTTTTTTTTTTACAAAACATATTAAGGGCAATAGAAGATGAGTCCCTCAATTGCTATAAAACACCCAGTGACAAAACAGACTTTCATTAGCCAAATAATACTATTATTAATTGTTCCTTTCCAAAATAACCATCTCATTATCTTATATACTAATAGCGAAGTCGGCCAAACATTTAGATACTTAAATCTGGTGACTGGAGCTGTGAACCGGCAAGACAGATCTTTCTACAAACCTGAAAAGGGCCCCAGGTTTGCTGAAAAATTAGAAATCTAAAAAAATAGATTGGGGAGGTTAAAAAATCCAAAAATAATAGACAGAGCGCCTATAGCTTTGAAATTCTTTCAGTGGCTGTTGCTAAGCAACCACAGATTCTAGGCTTCATTTTCTGTCACTAAAAGGTAGAGGGAGGGGGCAGAGACCTTTCCAAGCCTACTATTTTGGCCTTTGAGGGATGACTCATTGGGGCTAGGCCAGGTTAGACTTGCCAGTTGCAGGTTTGGAAAGTCCTGGAGATTTTGTGGTGGAGTCTGAGGAGGGCAGGGTTTGGGGAGGGGAGAGGCCTCAGCAGGATATAATACCATAGAGCGCACCCTTCAAAGCAGCCATTTCCTCCAGGGATACTAGGCTTGCCAACCTTCAGGTGAGGGCTGGAGATCACTCGGAATTACAGCTGCTCTCCAGATGACAGAGATCAGTTCCCCTGGAGAAAATGGCTGCTTTGGAAGGTGGACTCTATAGTATTATACCCTGCTGAGGTTGCTTCCCTCCCCAAACCTCACCCTCCCAAGGCTCCACCCCCAAATCTCAAGGAATTTCCCAACCTGCAGTTGGAAACCATAAGGGGAACTGATCTCTAGTTGGGAGATCTGTTGTGATTCCGGGAGAGCTGCTGCCCCCACTGCTGCTATGGGGGGAGGGGGGGAGGAAGGAAGCAGGTGGGCAACTGATGGGGGGAAGGGGAAGAAAGAGAGAGAAAGTGACAGGCATGGAGGAGAGAGAGTAAGAAAGGGGGTGGCAGGAGGGAGAAAGAGCGAGAGGCTGAGAGAAGTTGGGGGAGTGGGGAGGAAACAAAGGTGGGGGGGATGGGATAGCTGCTCCCGCAAATTTCTTGCAGGTCCCCAGTTGTTTTGTCTAAATCTTAAAAGTGTCACACACAAAAACAAGCAGCTTCAAGTTTTAAACACAACGAACTCCATAAGATATAACACTTCTTTCCATTGTAAATCTAATTTAGTTAACATCTTCATTTTTTGAAAAGCCTTAAGTCATGTCACAGTATAGAAATCCTTCACTTTTCCAAGAATGCTTTCCTACTGGGAATTTTATTTTGTTTCCACATCTTGGCAAATATTAATCTTAGCAGAGCTATATTCAAGTCCAGTAGTAGCCTAGAGACCAACAAGATTTTTTTTTTTTTGGGGGGGGGGGGTATAAGATAGGATTCCTATCTCACTACAGATGCTAATTTTCTGCCCCTAAGCATTTCTACCCTGCTCTGATCAACCTGGTTACATTTTGCACTGCACCTCTGCATCCTGACTCCTTTCTTGGTAACACCCCTTCCATCTGAACTGGATGTAAGGACTCAGGGACCTCCATTCCTACTTGTGTCTGACAAAGGGAGCTTTGACTCTCAAAAGCTTATACCCCGAAAATCTTGTTGGTCTCTAAGATGCTACTGGACTTGAATCCAGGTCTTCTACTGCAGATCACCATGGCTACCCTCTGAAACGAATCTTAGCTGCTGTCACTACAAGCACACGGAACTGTGTTGGAATGGATACCACATCATTTAACAAGACTAGTTCCAGTGTAGAAACAACCTTGTATGCAATACCATGTGACAGCATTACTACATTTTCCAGAACTTCTCTGCTCTGATACCGTTCCGCCACAGATGAGTAAAGTTAACTTAAGGTTCATCACAGAACAAGCAGTGATTGCTGGCACCACTATAAATTCTTGTCAATGGGGCTGTGGAAAGATGCCAGTGATGTAGCATGTTAAGGGTGGGTATTTGTAAACAAATGTACAAAGTTAGCTCAGTACTTACTGTTGTCTAAAATGCAAACTTTCCTTCCTTATATCATTGAGGTGCCTTTCAGCTGCTCGGGCTGTTAGCTTTAAGAACAAAATGCTCATCAAATACTTATTTTAAGAAATGGTAAAGAAACAGTTTATAAACTTCTTTGCAAACTTAAGCAGTGTGTGAGAAGCACCACTCCCTCAGCAAATGACACCTAAAAGGAAGCATCCAATTCACACACTTGACTGGATCATGGGCGACCATCACATCCCAAAGTTCTGTAGTCCTAAAGAGCGACTGTTGAATAAAACCTCCATGATACTTGGCACCTTTCCCCTCCACTTATCTATTTCTTGATACTGTGTTAATACAGCTGCAGGGGAAGCTGCCATCTGGACAAAACCCTGTATTCTATTTGAAGCAATCTCTCAATACATTTGAATTACTTTATAACAGTGGAGCGAGAGTTCTTTTTTATTTGTTTGGTTTTGCGGTAACATTTTGTTCCACCAACTGCAAAGTTATCACAGGACAGACTGTCTTTACTGTCGGGTAACAGCCAAGAACAGCCAAAACATTTATCAAAATGGCACTGAAGTAGGCCCAGAATGCAACTGAGTAAAGCTAACTATTGTAAAGAACATCTAGTCTGAAGGATTTATTTTTACATCCTACCTCCTGCTGCAGCTGGCAACTGCAACAGCTTCAGTGGTGTTCTATATCAAGCAAATGAAGCAGAGCTGCCCGGATTTCACCCCTTTTGCCTGGGCAAATCCACACTGGCTCTCTGGGCCTAGGGTTATGCACTAAGCTCCATAGAAAGCTTTGTTCTACTCTCCATTCTCACCCCCTCCTGAATGTGCTTCTGCTATGTGTGGTAGTTTTCTAAAACACAACTGCAGCTGTGTCAATTGTTACCACTCTTCCTGCACCTGTATCCTCTTCCCTGCCATCCAAGTACCACAGAGCTATGGCACCTGGCTTTGAAAGACCCTTTCATCAAGTGGGAGGGACAGATATTGTTTAAAACAGCACGTCAAAGATTCCTAAAGTTTTAGTGAACGATTCGAATGATTGAAGGAGCAGCACGCATCCATCAGCATTTGCAGCAGCCTTCACAGAACCTAGAAACAAACACTTAAGCTTCCATTAACATGTAATCCTGGAGTCTAAAGCAGCAGCTGTGTGTTTTTTCTGGGATTTTTTGTAGTCCAGAGGAACAAGCACACATCTCAGAAAAAACCAGATGTGCAGTAATCCCTACTGAACCCACAAGACGGTAGTAAACACCACACATTCCAGGCAGATTCAAGAGCTTTAGTACTTGTGACTTACCCAATTGTCATGAGCTTTCTTCTCATGTGACATAATCTGTTAAAGAAAATTGCTTATTAGATCTAGGATGCCCAACTCAAATAATTCCATTTCTACATTTTCACGCTCTCAGTTTGCTGCACTGCCACATTAACTGTGGCAAAACACTGAACCATATTTTAATGCAGTTTTCCCTCTCCTTTTTCAAAAACATGCAGTCAGCCCCTTTGACCCACTGAAGCTCAGTGCACTGTACCACTACAGGCCTACTCTAGATTCTCTCCCGGTTAACCCTCCCCTCTTTCTACATTCCACGGTATTTTCCTGTTCCCTAAAATGTGAATTTGTCTCTCTCCACCCCAATCTCTAACTCCCCTTTGCTTGCCTCCCAGCCCTCTCACTGCATCCCCCACTGCTCAACTATTTCTCCCCAAAGGGCTCGCTGCACCCCATGAACCCCTTGTGTCCTGTACTACCCATCTTCCTTTCAGCAGCACAAGTTTCTCTCCACCCCCATCTCTCTTTCCTGCCTTTTATTATTGAGCTTGGTTCCCCCCACCCCCACTGTCTCCCTCCTATTTGCAGAGTTCAGCAAAGGGTTTCACACTCTCAGAAATTAAAACCAGTGAACGAGTCCAAGATGCAGGAGAGCCATGGAGCCTGCCAGGAAAAACTAGCTGTTCCCTCCACCATGCACCTCTAAATCTAGGGAGGAGGAACACCACAGATGTAGAAATACAGGCGATGATGGGCTTGAATGAGCTATGGATGTTTCCACAAAGAGGGAGGAAAGCCCTGCAAATACTGGGTATTTTGGATTTCCTCAAAGATGCCACTGGCCCATCATTTTCTGTTATGCAGACATACATTAGGTGGTACTTACTCTGTTTTACTCAAAGGTAGGCTATGTGAATAGTTAGTAAGGCCTTAAGTGAGATGATGCATAATTAATTCGAGCAATGCTGTTTATTAAAAAAAGATGACTAAGGTTGAAATTGGTTCTTGTAGGTTATCCGGGCTGTAAGCAACTGCAGCATCTCAGTTAAGCAAGCAAAAGATATATACCTGATTCTGATAAGAGCGAACTGTTCTTTCCAGCTCATCTTCTAGATCTTTTGCTCGTTGTCTGTAATGGAATCATTACACACTGAGGTTAATTTTGCACAACCAGTGTTTTATAAAAAGGAATATCATCATCAAGGCTTATCAATAAAAGCATAGGGTTAATCAGTAAAAATCAAACCTAAAGGAGAACCCTACAGAAGGAGAAAATGGGGCACTAGTCATAAGAGACATCTGTCAGCACAGAACTATACATTTCCTGTATGTTATCATATCAAGTTCAAAGATTTAATTTTGTATATTCTATAGAGGACAAAGGTTTAATCTTGCATACTCTATACAGGAAGGCAGAAACAAAATCTATCTTTACCGGTAAGTGGTCAGTTCTTCAGCAGCATGATTAATTTTTCTGTCAACTTTAGAAAGTTTTTCTTCTTTTTGCAGCCGTTCTTTCTCTTCTACAGTTAATTTCCTTACCAAAAAGAGAGAGAGAGAGAGAGAGAGAACAATCCATAGTCATAACCCATTATTTTCTACCTTTCTTAGTTAAGCACTATGAAAAGCATTAGAAATTAATCCGGCAAGACAAAACAGTGGGATGTCCTATTGTCTACATATTTCCATACTGTCTGATTATTAACTTACTATTTAAAGAGTTCTTTACTAGCACATCTACGCATACCCTGTACATGGAGCTGCCTTTTAAGACAGAAACTCCAACTGGTACAAAACAGGTCACTGCTCCCAGAGCAGCTCCCAGAATTAAAACGTGAAGTTCAAGTGCCAACGTAAGCCCACAAATGGCAAAGTCATCTGGCAAGCTCAAATGACACCAGGACCATAACTGACTGAAAATTTAAAAATAAAAATTCAATATCTGGGGGGAAAGTTCACCAACCATTAAGCCAAGAATCCACCAACCCCAATACCTGTGGAGGTTCATTTCATTTTCTTGATACAGCTCTGTCATGACTTTTAGTTTTTGCTGAAGCTTTTGAACTTGATTTCCAAAATGTGTCTTTTCAGACTGCAACGTGACATGTTCCCTTTGTAGATTTTCAATGCGTTCTGTCAGGATTAGAGTTAATTTCCAAATAATTAATATTGTAAAGCCTCAGAATAAAAATCCTACAGGAATTATTTAAGTTATAGCATTTTGCTTTAATGGTGAATAAGCTCTGAATACACCTAAAACTTCCTAGTATTACTAGGCCATATAACTCTAGGAGGCTTAGCTGAAATCCCCCCCAACCCAAAATATAGGAAAATGTTAGTTGTCAAAGATCTGTGGATGAAACTATGCTCAGACATCCTTCACAGCAGAAATGGGCTTAAACTACCGGGGGAGGGGGGACGACGACGACGACGTCACAGACATGCATATATGTGGACACACAAAAGCACTACAGGTGGAGTATCCCTTATCAGGACTGATCCGAAAACCGGACCCTTCGAGCTGGCATGCAGGCAGATCCATGCTGCATACTTTCAATATTTCCTCTCACCTAAAAATATAAAATACAGTGTATACTGCATCGTAGGTGGAGATTTAAAGCCTGCCATTGTTAGTTAGTTTGTTGTTGCTCTTGTTTACAAGCTGATACAGGTATTCTGCTGAGAGAGTTACACCTTTGCTCTCTGATGGTTCAATGTACACAAAATTGTTAAAAACACCAAGACCACAGTCACACAGCCCGGATAACCTACAAGAACCAGTTAAAAACACTGTTTAGAATTACATTCAGGCTATGTGTATACAGTTTATATAAAATGTAAATGAATGTGGGTCCCACCTCCAAGATATCTCATTATGTTTATGCAAAAATTCCTAAATATTCCTAAATATTCCAATATATGGAAAGATCTGAAATACGGACTACTTCTGGTCCCAAGCAGTCTGGATAAGGGATACTCAAACTGTATTACAGTAAGCACATACATATGAAATATTATTGTTATTTTTGACCCTGATGCCAAACAACTCAGCCCTTATTTCAACCCCCAAGCCATGTATCAGGCTGCAGGAACTGGGGCCAATGAGAAATTGCCATTAGCACCACAGTGCCCAGACAGCGGCTCTCACCAAGACTCTAAGAATCACAACCTGAACCAGATTTGCTCTCAGCATGACTATGTGGGTGAAGTCTGGAAGAGAAATTACAGTTCCAACATCTAAAACATCACTAGCTCTTCCTCGCAGTGGAAGTTTAATAAGTCCAACCAAGAAAGACATGCCTATGCAGACTTAAGATACAAAGCAGCATTTTCAGCTCCCCCCCCAAAAGCCCCCCATGGATCTGCTCCTCTGGTGGTTGAAGGCTTTTTATACTGGAGAGGGAAAGCTTCTGCTGGCAGAATAGATCCACGGGATCCAACCTATACAGCCCTATGAATATAAGATCAAAAAGGTGACGATCGTTTAGGTGCACAGCCCAAAGCTCTATGACAGGATCATTCATTCTCAAAAGATCCCCATCAAACTGAAAGGGGCAAGCCAGCTGCAGTCTTGTGTGGTTTATTGTTTTATTAAGTAGAAACCTGTGGTACACTGGATGTTTCAAATCTAACAAACTGAAAATGCATACACAAGATCTCTAAACAATTAAGCGTGCTTGATTAATGCATGTTTGATTAAGAGTGTAATTACTGCCTTACAAGACTGGGCCAAGGCCCACGTAGTACCACATTCTCTGCAGGAACTCCAAGCAACCACTAAATTCTATGTGATGCACTGGAAAACCAGCTGGAAATTAGCTAGTGCTCCACTGTCTACCTTCTGCCCACTCCTGGCATAGCCAGCATTATCCAGTTTATACCTACTGTAATCTAAGATTTTTTTTTTGCTGTCAAGTCACAGTTGACTTATGGCAACCCTGTAGGGTTTTCAAGGCAAGAGATGTTCTGAGGTGGTTTGCCTTTGCCTGCCTCCACGTCATGACCCTGGTATTCCTTGGAAGTCTCCCATCCAAATACCTGCCAGGACTGACCCTGCTTAGCTTCTGAGATCTGATGAGATCAGGCTAGCCTGGGGCTATCCAGTGTCTGCAGGACAAAAAGCTTCATTCAGGCATCAACCAAACCATAATGATTTGGAGTTGAAAACGTGGCCTCCAAACATCAGTTTCCAAATACACAATAGGCAACTCATGATTTAGTGCCATCTGTCTACTATCATTTTACATACACTTGTATTTAACCTGACACATTTTGTCCCATCTTCACTGTATGGCTGCCTTTGAAGGTGAAGCAACCACCATCATTACAGTTTATCAATCTGGACACCATTCCAGACACAAACTACTTTGCAAAAGCACTTCAAGACAGGATTTCTGATTCTTCTTTGCTGGCTATTCACAAACCATAGTTTGCCCATTCAGATATAAGAGCAAACCATGGTTAATCCTTTTTATCTGCAATTTGATGTGATTTTAGTTCAGTACAAATTAATCTAAACTGCTCAATAAAGCAAAATATAAGGTGTTGAGGGGGAATTAAAACCATGATTACCAACTTGGTCTTGGGGATAAACCTTTGCTCAATACCAATATGGAAATCAGCTAGACTAAAGAAACACACATCTGCTGCATCTCTAAGACAGCTGCTAACAAACTATCACAGACTCCCTAATTCTACAAATCTTTTCTTTAATTTCAGCCATGCCTCCTACTTCAGAAAAGAGTGCAAAATCCTAAGGCAGGAGACAAGAGAGAAATAATCTTCCCAAGGCAAAAATATTAAGTTTATGACACAATACTGTTCATAAGATCATCCAGCTCAGAGTTAAGAATTGAGACTTTGTTTCTATGTGAACTAAAAAATCCTCAATATTCCATAATTTGATCAACAATCTCAACTCATTTCAGGAATTTAAAATTAACTGAATTAAGCTATTAGGATAAACTTTCTGTAAATCTGAATACACAGATCTTCGTATACCTTACTTAAAAACCACCCTGAGAAAGGGGGATTTTTTAAAAAAGATAAGCCATTCAAAATCTATGAGAAAAATTCACAATTACCTGCAAGTTCCTCTTTTGCTTTGTTTTCATCAGTTAGCTTTGAATATATTTGATTTCTTTCCATTTCCAATGATTTTAGGCAAGCATTTAGCTATATCAAAGAGAAAACATAAATTATGTAAGATAATAATTCTGAGAGCAACTACGTCTATGTTTGTTCTTATTGAATACATCCTTGTGAAGGTCTGGATTCTGTTCTGGCTACAACAGTTTATCTAATGCCAAGATAAAGGGTATCCAGCATTCTCTAATTAAACAGCAAGACCAACCCTCCCTTTATTGTTTTTTTAAAAAACATACACACCCCAACAAATTTATGTTTTAAAAAGTGATTTCTACAAGAAAATTACTTGCCTACAAGCAACGTACTGATATATTCTCAAGCTTTTATCCTTTCAATAAACTTACTAAGATGCCAAGACTGTATACACAGAACACTTTCTTTTTCCTTTATTATTTCTAATGGTTTCTGTATTAGTAAAAAAACCAAAAAAACAAAATAATATTATTACAATATTACCTTAGCAGCATGAATCAGCTTCCTTACAGTTCGTTTTTCCTGATCATCTAGTTAAGGGAAAGAAGGGGAGAGAGAACAGTAGATCACAATGAAAAGAATGTTACTTTAATACTTCAGAGATTCATTTTGCCCCATTACAAATTGGCAGTTCTTTGTTTTAGAAATCCAGGGGATGAGCAGAAGAAACATTTCTCATCTAAAAAACGTTAGTGAATTAGAAGTATTCTTAATCATTTTCCTGTTTAAATTACTTACACTCGGGTTAAGATAAAATTGAACTGTTATCAAATCAGTTTGTTTTCTGACAAACTATACAACTGGAGGGGCAGTCTCATTCAGTTTGATTTTTAACTGTGGATTTCCCTCATGTGAACATCCATTTTAAACCAATCTTAGTAAGGGTAACCTAGATGAAATGAAGATCACAAATCTCCATTTTAAAGTTCAATAACAGCTGCACAAGGCACCAATTGTAATATATTTAAAGCATTTGTAGAGCTTCTGTCCTTTATAGTTCTAGGCAATTTACATGTGACATACCATACCATAAAATCAATTTAAAATAAGAGATCTCAGTAAAAAAGTTATCCAATCACATAGCCTACCATAAAACTAATACATCAATTAAAGTCCCTATGAAACAGTACTGCTTGACAAGCTCTCCTGACCGACAGCAAAGACAGTAGGAGATGAAAACCGGTAAAGTAAGCAGCTTTGGGTCCCCACTTGGGAGAAAGGAAGGGTATGAAGTAAGTAAATAAATTGAGATTAATCTGAACTTTCAAGTACAAGTTATTTATTTCAATATATTTAATACTGTTGAGCCATAGTTCACGCAAAATGTTTGCCCAGGACAACCTTGCCAAGATTCAGGGATGCTAACTCCAGTTCCCTAAATTCAGGATTCCTATCAAACAACTAGCTTTCACTGTCTACAAGCTTAGGAGAAAATCTACCACCTGGAGTGAAAGAGGCTGTTTCCTGCAAAAGCTCATGCAACAGTAGTGCAATGCTATAAAAAAATTTTCCTTCCTTCTGCCGCTACAGCCTGAAATGTCTGCTCTTCAGGAATTCGAAAATAAACAGTCATCTTGCTTCCCACTTCCTCTACCCAGCAAAGAAAAACACCATTTTACCTAGATGTTCCCCGTTCTCTGTTTCTTCCCTCGTATTGTTAGCCCAATAGCTGTCTTCGGTATCATCGTGTTCCTCTACTGCGCTGCTCCAGTCTTTCATCTTCAACAAGAATTCAGTCAGTGTCTGCATGTCAGTTACCAAAAAATAGGAATTAATCTTTGGCTCCACAAGGAAAGATTAATGCGTTAAATTAACTTGTAAAACAGTTGACTGTGAATATTTTGTTGAACATTACCAGTTATCTTCCTTGACTCAAATAAGCAACCACGCAAGGGGGAAAAAACTCTTTCGGGCTGTGAGTCAGTAAAGTTGACTGCTTTAGGGATCAATGAAGCTATGCGGTTTCATCAATCCCTATGGGAGAAATCTTTATTTCTGAAAAGGTCCCGGGGATGAGGGACAATGAAAACAGTGGATACTGAGCATGAAGATTTGGAAGCACAAGTAACAAAGGGGCCACACCCAACAAGAATGGGAGGCAGAAATGGGGGGGGGGGAGAATTATTACACGCATAATAAAATTGGTTCTCCCTTGAAAGAGTAACTATGACACTGTAAGAATCATAGAATCATAGAGTTGGAAGGGACCACCAGGGCCATTTAGTCCAACCCCCTGCACAATGCAGGAAATTAACAACTACCTCCCCCAACATCCCCAGTGACCCCAACCCTCCCCCCACATGCAGGATCCCACAATCAAAGCACTCCCGACAGATGGCCATCTAGCCTTTGCTTAAAGACCTCCAAAGACGGGGACTCCACCACCCTCCGAGGCAGCACATTCCACCGTCGAACATCCCTCACCGTCAGAAAGTTCTTCCTAATGTTTAGGTGGAATCGCTTTTCTATTAGTTTAAATCCATTACTCCGTGTCCTAGTCTCTGGAGCAACAGAGAACAACCTAGTTCCCTCATCAACATGACATCACTTCACATATTTAAACATGGCTATCATGTCTCCCCTCAACTTTCTGTTCTCCAAACTAAACAAACCCAACTCCCTAAGTCTCTCCTCATAAGGCATGGATTCCAGACCTTTGACCATTCTGGTCGCCCTCCTCTGGACACACTCCAACTTGTCAACATCCTTCTTAAATTGTGAATAATAAAGGAAGTTTGCTTTGGTGTGTGCTAGAGTCACACACATGCAAAAATCACCTACTTATTTCAGTTGTGGGGGACCACTGGCCATTTCTGAACTGTGAGAGCACATGCTGCCCCAAATTTTATTTTTCTGCATGTTTGTGCAGCTTTATTTAGGGCTGGCTGAATACAGTGTAACCCCATTAAGCACTTTTTATCATATTACACAAAACCCTGTCAGTTTTTTATCAGCATCCAGAAAAACAGGATGAGCCACTACAATAACCTGAACAGTCTCTTAGCCCTTTTAATCATTTTGCCACTCACTGCTAAATGAGAGTATTTTACCTTGACTTGACTGTCCTTGTTTTTAAGAGACTCCTCCATATCTGCTTTAGAAGATTCAAACATTTTTATTTGTTCGTTTAGTTCACTAAATCGTTCACCCCATCCTTCGGCTTCTTGTAACAGCTGGAAAGGAAAGTATGCAAAGATCACTATTTCATTTACAATTTTATCACAAACTTAAAGATTTAATTTTAAAATCTTTAGAAACTGGATCAATGATGCAACAGGCTTTGGGCCTAGCAAAAGTATAGAAGGCCCCTCTCGGGGAACTTAATGACTTGTAGTTTCAGAGAGAGTTAAGAGATGGAAGTTATACAAAGGTGCAAATGAGATCATGGGGCCGAGAGTTTCCAAGACCAGAAATTGGGAGTAAGTGTTGCCTCCACATTCCATCTCATTAAACACAAGGAATCCTGGGTGGAGGAAGGTGGCTTGCACTCAGGTGGCTTGCTTAATTGTATTGCAGCTACAGAGAATGTGGTCATGTGTTAGTCACATAACTGATTGGTCAGGTCATATGTCTAGCAACACACCTGATTGGTCAATTAGGATGAGGCCACTTGCTAGAAGTTGGGCATAAAGCAAGATAATAGAATCATAGAGTTGGAAGGGGCCATAACCCCTGCTTAATGCAGGATCAGCCTAGAAATTTGTAATTCTAGCTTGCATCCTTCTGGACACCTGTTCTTTGGGTCATCCTTTTGACTGGGTTAGGCCTTGTGTGGCCAGAAAACCTGCTTTTGGACTTTGAAACTTTACCTGGACTCTGTTTCTCATCCTGGTCAGGTAACATCTGTAATCAAAGCCTTTATAAGTATTTTAGGTTAGCTGTTTAAATTTTATTACTTTATCCTTGCTTTGCACTTCTCTTATATCTGTAACTTTTTTGCACATTTCTTTCAATAAATCTTATTAATTATACCATGTGGTGTTATTTGTGTTTGGGGGCTTCAAGCTAAACCCAGTACTTTAGCTATCACTGGCTACAACTTTCTTTTATTCTCTGCTCTTATGACAACAGTCTTGAGCACAAACAGTTCCAACAACAGAACAACAACAAAGAGAGTAACAATAACAACAACAATAAATACACCTATGTCAACTAAGGCACCAGATTGCTCAGATCTAACTGTTAGATTTGATTACATAGGGGAAAAACTTGGCAACTGCCAGGGGGTGGTATTATGATTGCTTCCAGCTAAAAGGAATCGGCTACAACTACCAAAGTAATTGTTTTTTTGAACTCAACTTGCAAGTGTCCTACCTTGCATAACTGACTTCTTGATTAATACCTGGGAGGGCTGGAGACTCTGTCCCTTGGTCTCTAGCTGGAGGGTTAGCAGAGGGACTGGTGGTGGCTTGTTACCCTGAGTGGTAAGGATTCTCTCTCTCACTCTCTCTCACACACACACACACAGAGTCTTTTTGTGTTTTGTTGTTGCCTAACCTTTCACTATCTTTTTGACACGCACAACTAGAGACGAAAAACAAAATGATTATTAAACAACAGTCTGGACACACACAAAAGGTCAACTGCTGAAGTTAATGGATTTTTGGCTCTGTGTATTTATTTGCATGGGAGACCACCTAGGAGCATTATATAAGTTGCTCTAAGCTCCTCTGAGTAAAGTATGCATAAGACAAATATCAAAGCACCTATGTGGTGGATGTTTTGCTAGGCAGAATCATTGTGAGCCACACGTCTGAATGCTCCCTCACATTTAAACACACACAAAACCATCATATCAGGAGGATTTTAGCCTAGCCTTTTCCTTGCCTCACTCATGCTTGAAGTACAGGGGATTTTTGTATTAGAGAGAAGCCTGTATTCTGCCACACATTTTCCATTACCTTTCCATCTGGTTTTCATTATATTATGTACTAATTTAGACTGACTTTAGAAGCATTTGCAACTGTATAAATTATTTCAGTCATGGTATAATGTCACAAAAAAAAGGGAAAAAAAACACTGCAAAATTACACTGTGGAACAGACATATACCTGTTTTTCACTTTCTTGAAGACGGCTGTTTTCCTCTACTGCATCATGAACAGACTTCTTCAGTCTCTCTATGTTGATATTGTACACTTTTAATGTAGTTTTAGCCTAAGTGACAAAGAATAAAATAAGCTGGTTTTATAGTTAGTCTACAAAAAGACACACAATAACGTCTCCATTTCTGGATATATCTATTCATTCTAACAGAGAACTTTGTGGCAATAGACCAGTTTTTGGTGGCAGACATTTTCATGAGCCACAGCCCAATTCATGTCAGTCTGTTGCTTCTGTTTTGTGGGGATGCTCCGAGGTTTGTTTTTGGACTCTGACCTTATCATAATACAGCTCTTACCAATACAGTACAATGATTTAGGGTTGAGATACTCACACTGAAGTCCTATGGAGAGTTACTCCAACCCAAATTAATTGAAACCAGTGGGCTTAGATTGGAGTAACTCTGTACAGGATTGCATTGTGAGAGACACACAAAAAAGCAGCTCTGCTGAATATCTCTCTCTCACACAAAAATCCATCTCATCTATCACCCCGTTCCCACCGCAGTGGCCCATTAGATGGCCCACTTGCAGGGAACCTGCAAGTTGGTCAAGTTAAAATGACCTCCAGGTAGCCCACACTGCTGCAGGGATAAAACTGCACACAGTCCCTATAGTACTGTATTTATTTATGTAATTTATATTTAGACCATTTTTATCCCATCATCTCCTTGAATTACATTGTACCCATGACTTACTCATTCTGCCTTCTTATCTTAGCTCTTCAAGATTAGAGAAGTAAGGCAACTTCAGTGCATAGCCTGCAAAATACTGCTCTGTTTAACACGGTTTACGCTACAAAGACTGTCTTTCTTCCTACCAAATGAGACTGAATGATACTTCACTACACTGTACTTCGTAGTGCAGTGCTAAGGAAAATGTGAAAAAGAATGCCTGGGAAGACAGAGGAAGGAGGAAAACTCCTAGAAGGAAAAGGGAAACTGGCAGACTGTACAAGAAGAGTGACCATTGTTGAAATGATCTAAACTACTATATACCACTGTATCAAACAAAATACAATTTGGACCCAGGTTCAGATCCCACTCCGCAATAGAAGCTTGCTGGAAGACCTTAGGCCAGTCACAAAGTCTTAGCCTAACCTACCTCACAGGGCTGTTATGAGAATAAAATGAAGGAAAGGAGAACAATGTCACCTGCTGTGACTGGGGAGAAAGGTGGGGTATAAATGAAATAAACAAATAAAATTAAAAAACCAAACAGACTTGCCAGATGACTATATTAGGGAAGTGTTTCAGAAGAATGGGCCATATAGCATATTACCTTAGCTTGTTACAAGACATGCCTAGAAGAATGAAAAATCTTGACAGCATGGTCCAAGGTGATTGCTGAAACAATGGAACAACTCTAAGAAATTTACATATAGATCTAAACTTTGGCTTACTTCAGGTATTTGCTGACAGATAGATTTTTCTTCATTTTCTAAAGACTCCAATCTTCTCTGTATTTCAGCCATCTAGAAAGAAAGAAAAATAATTATATGACTGTCTCCTAAATTCTGGCTTAAACTACCTAGTCAAAATAGATGCAGAATAATATTTTAGTGAAAAATACCGAAAATATGTTGTCAATCTTGCTCTACTTTAATGAATTATCTATGCAAGACACTGTTTCAATCAAGTTTTTGCCATCATTGTGCCTATGATAGCACGCAGGCTGCATGAATAGTGAAGGTCTAGTTCTTGACTCCTCCTGCCTTTTTGTTTTATTTTCCTTGAAATACTTGTGTTTCTATAGCAAAGGTAGACAATACCTTCCAGCAGCTATTATAGCTTTCAGTGCTAAGGTATTATCTCAACTACTCAATGGAGCAGCAATCTGGGCCCACAGGATAAATGAGACTATGGATACACTAATACAGTTTTTATGTCAGATCTGTAAGATCCTGAAATTTATGGCTTGAACTTGGCCAGCATTCTGTCAAATCTAGGACTTGGATACTGTCATTAAATAAGAAAAAAAATAATGTTCTCTGAGGATAATAGCATAGTACATGAAACAAGATAATTTCTCCAGTTCCTGGAATCAAGCTATAACAGAAGAACTGAATATCATACGATGCCCAGAGAAAGTAGTTTCTGTGCTAGGGTGGCCTCACCCCAAAAGACTATCAAGCAGTTGACTAGGAAGATTGATATCAATAGTACTATCTGCCAGGCTCATTTGCTCTACTCTCCCTGTGGGAATCCCACCACTCTTTACAATCCCAAAATACTCATTTAACCTTACAATTCCAATACATGCAAGCAATTATGCTCGCAAGATTAAATGCACTGCCAGCTGTCATCTCTGAGGGCCACATATTAGGTTTACCATTTTCAGATAGATATTGTGGCTGTGCTTTAGGGATCACAGACCCTGTGCAGCATGTTCTCTTTGAATGTCTGTGGTATTAGGAGGCTAGAGAGAAATGGATCAAACCACTTATGTCCTAGTGAAATGAGCTTCCCCTAGATACTATAGTTACTAAATTTGTAATGGATTCTAGGCCAGCAAATACTCTTTTTGTTAGCTAAATTCCTCGTTCAGACCATGAGAAGTCAAGCAGCCTGTGACAAGGCATCTTCTCTAATATGGTATAGTGTGCTCTCTCTAGCTTGAATTCTTCCTTTCTTATTATTATTCCTAGTTGGGATCGATTGATACTACTCAAGACCTGTAGGTCAGAGGAGTAGAGAAAGTAAATACCTCTATTTCTAAGAATGAAAGGTCACCACTTCTCTGGGTCAATAATAATTATCTTTCAGGGATGTAGCTGGCCAGAGAATTCAAACCACCCTATGATATCAGGGTACAAACACAAGTGAACCGACAAACTGCTAAAACATAAGCCAATTTTTCTCTTCTTCCTCTACAAGGCTAAATTAAATTTCTCAGAAATCAATGGCATGTTTAAAATAGTGAATATTTCAAAACATGTTTTAAAAGAATGATGAAGCAACCTCTGAAAATTAATGGGTTCTGCCTATTGAATGTCAAAAGGCATCATTCACTGTGGAAAGATTCTACATATGTTTGTCAAGAGGCACCCAATTCCAAACAGCATTTAGATATCAATTCATTTCTCTTACCAATCCATTTAAGCTAGCAACAATGAGAAAAGAAAATCTGACTCGGAATGGTTCACAGATGATGCTTACAAAGCACTCCTTAGGCATGCAATGCTAAATTTAGAACTACCAATGCAGGCTAGAAGGGAAGGTACCAATACACTAAAGTATCAGTCATAGGTACACTAAGGCCTACTAAACACAATGGCACTTGCTTCCAAGGATACAGGCAAGTCACTCCACGTTTCTCTATTGTTTGTGAAATCAAAGGATTGCTTTGAAGGTTTAGCCTTACCTAAAATCTCATACTGCCACTTTCTTTTTACTGTCCTCACTTTTGAACCTTTTAAATCCATTTGTTTATTTATGCTAGCATTTGCTTGTTTTTGGCAGTACATTTGTTTTAAAATAGGGGGGAACACTGTTAGTTCTTAAAAATTAAATAAACACCTTTTTAAAGTATAGGATTAGGTTACATATTACAAAAGTAATACTAAAGCTGCAGTCCTGTGAATACTTATTTAGAAGTAACTCTGCAGGGCTTACTTTCACATAAAATAGCCTTACACGGTCTGGGACCATCGTATCTATGGGACCGTCGCTCCTGGTATGCACACACACACCGAGAGCATTACGCTCTGCTAATAACAGCTTACTGGTGGTGCCCGGCCCAAAGAGTGTCTGGCTGTCCTCAACTAGGGGCAGGGCTTTTTCCGCCCTGGCCACAGTCTGGTGGAACTCCCTTTCTAATGAGACCAGGGCCCTGAGGGATCTTAAAAAATTTCCACAGGGCCTGTTAAGATGGAACTTATTCGCCAGGCCTATAGTTGAGGGCAGCAACGGTTTATCATCAGAGCTGGCCCCCTCCCCTTCCCTCCAAGCTTTTATCAACCATATCAGGGTCCTGACTGCTCTCTCCAGGCCACTATGGCCCTATGTTTTTATGATGAGTGCCACTTGTGTTTTAATTAATTATGTGATTGATACTGAGGAATATTAAAGTTGGTTATGTGGTTTTATTATATTATTGCTGATTATGTGAGCAGCCCTGAGCCCGGGCTTTAGCTGGGGATTGAGGGCAGGATATAAATAGAAAATAAAGAAAATTTTATAAAATGGGCTACAGTTAACTGAGAAAGCCATAAGCTGTACTTGGATACCAAAAATATATATGAGAGCCAAATCCAAAGATATCAAAGAACTGACGTGTTTCGCTCATAAGAAACTTCCTCTATCACCCACAAATGATTAATATCAAAGAGCTGGATGTACTGACAGACTACAAGTAAGCATGAAAAAAACACTTAAGTTAAATATCGCTCTTTGTGGACTATGAAGTACACTGCGTTTTTGATTAAAAAAATTACATATTACATTCTCAATAACTAGATCTTATCCACTAAAACAGAACAAAGATTAGGGGAGCAGAGAACTTCCTAACATTTATAATAGTACAAAGAAAATTATACTATCATGTTAATATTTTAGGTCACACTGGCTGACATGAAAGACATACCAAGTCATCTTGTTCTGATCCTTTAGACTTCTCTTCTTCTAGTTCTTTTTCTAAACATTCTATTTCCTTCTCGATCACAGAGTTTGAGCTCCTCAGTTGTTCACACACTGTCTAAAGGAAGCAAGTTTTAAAAGATTATGTGTGGACATTTATCACTGCGAAGTATAATCTAGAAAACCACTGCAGTCAATGAACACATTCATTTTAGATGTATTGCAGAAACATTAAAACGAACTCCAGAGAGAAGGCTGCGTTGAGATGTAAATTTTACACCAAATAGTAAACTATGTATTATGTCTGCGCTTGCCTGTAACCGTTGTTCATCAAGTGATCTTCTGTGCAGGCAAACATGGCACAGCGCAGACAAAGGCCAGCCGTGGAGATGAAGAATCCAAAGCTTTATAGAAGTTTTGAAGCATAAGGAATGCTCTCCCTCTCCCCCTATCTCGTGCTGACGTTTGCCTCCCTCATGTGCCGGTTTGGGCAGGAAATGCTGGTGCGAAACACGGAGGGGGGGAATGCTCCTAATGCTTCGAAACTTCTAGAGAGCTTTGGGTTCTTCATCTCTGTGGCTGGACCGCATCTGTGCAGTCCCACATGAGACATGTGAACAGAAGCTACAAAGATGAACAAAAACTTCCACAGGATTAGATCCCCCTCGCAAAAAAACAAACAAGCAAAAAAGACCCACAAAAGGAGCTCAGTTTACAGAACTGAGTGCAGTAAATGCTTCATTAAAAGTGTGGATGGCTGTGAGTCCCCTCCTGAAGAAGCCTGAAGGCCTATGTTATTTTATTAACTATTAGCTGATTTTTTGGGGGCAAGGTGCTTAAGCAAGTGATAGCTGTCCAACTCCAGTCCAGACCTTCTTAGATGAAATGGATCATCAAGCCGTACTTCAGATTTTGACCTGATTTGGAAAATGAACTTTCCTTGGTCCCCTGACAGGTGCAAACTGACAGGATCGCATCTCCCCTATTACTCACACTGGCTACCTATTCACGTCTGGGCACCATTCAAATTACTAATTGTTACCTTCAAAGCCTTAAATAGTCTGAGACCTAGGTACTCAAAGAACTGCCTATTCCCATATGCCAATCAACTCAGGTCATCTGCTGAGACCTCTGTTTACAGGCCCCCACATTTTTAAACGAGTAGCTACCAGAGAGAAGACCTTCTCTGTTGTGTTACCTTGTCTTTGGAATACTGCTGCCTCAACCCCTTGTCTATTGCAAGATCTGTCCCTTCCCTCTCTCCTCACCTGAAAAGCACATTTTTATTTTAGCTCTTGTCCACTGATTTGATAGCTACTAGTTTGTTGTGTTCTACACTATTATATTAAGATATTTAAGATTTTTGAATTGCTATTTTATATTGCTGTTCAGTGTCCTTGAGTTTAAAGATGGCATATAAATAACTGAAATAAAGAAATATTTACACCCATCCCCTCGGCCAAAACATACTCCTGAGATTCAGGGGACCCCTCGGAACTGTGTAGGATTTGGCACAGTAGTTTGCCAGTAATGGGGAAATAGGTGGTGGAAAATGCTCCCCCGCTTGTGAGAGCAGAAGTATTCTACTCACAGAAAGGGAGGTTTGGCTCCAAGTCATTGTCCAAATGAAGAATTCACATTTTATACCATCCAAAATAAAAACTCTGCAACCTGAATAAATCATTATTTGCTTATTTTGCATACTTGATTCTTATTCCTGTTTGTATCTTGCTAAGACCTAGGGAAAATCCTGACACCCCACATCTTCTGAACACCCAAAGATTATCTCAGGCTCTTCCTAGTCCTTTTAAAATTTTGGAGATGTCTCGATACACAAAGCAAGAAATCTTTTTTGAAAAAAGCAAAGCTGAGTTTGTCAAGGTCCTAGATTCCTCTTGCACAACAAAATTGTATCTGTATGTATGTGGATTGCTATATTCACTGAAAAATGAGCAACAAGTTTAATAACTATGTTGTTCCATTGGCTAGGGAATTCGAACTGTAGAACTGAAAGAATCTATGGAGGGGATTTATCATTTTCCCTTTACAAACAGTCATAAAAACTGCCCAAAGCGCAAACTATGTTATAAAAAAAATACTTTATACAATTATTATACAAAAAGTGCTTTTATACCCATACAAGTGTTACCTTAATGTTGGATGCATTGGTTGACTCACTTAGAAGGCTGGTGTCCTTCAATGAGTTTTCTAACTCATCATACTAATAGGGAAAAGATCCATACATTAGCATTAAACACAAAAAAAGGAATTAAGAAAATCCAAAGACATGGACTTCAAATTGTTCTATGAGCAAAAGTTCCATTTATTTCACAGCTTTAACAAAGAGCCTATGTTAAGGACATTTTTCCTTCAGGTTGTTGGCAACCTTAGCTATACCCCCCAAATGACAGCCATTTTGTGATGATGGCCAATAACTGTTCTCGAAATGCCAGAAGTGCCTACATGCTCAACAAGGTTGGAGATCCCAAGACAGACAGACCAACAAGCGAAGATGATGAAGACGACGAAGAAGAGTTGGATTTTATACCATGATTTTCTTTGCCTTTAAGGAGTCTCAAACCAGCTTACAATCACCTTCCCTTCCCCTCCCCACAACAGACACCTTGTGAGGTACGTGGGGCTGAGAGAGTTTGGAGAGAACTGTGACTATCCCAAGGTCACCTAGCAGGCTTCATGTGTAGGAGTGGGGAAAAAAACCTGGTTCACAAGATAGTCTGCCGCTCATGTGGAGGAGGGGGGAATCAAACCCAGTTTTCCAGATTAGAGTCCACCGCTCTTACCACTACACCATGCTAACTATGTTCAATTGTTTATTCTCGAGCTATACCTGCAGAGTCTTCACTAAAACCCCTTGTGCGGGCAAAGCATAACAATATCCCCATGCAGAGTATGAATGACTAGTTACAGTGCAGGGCTTCTGCCAGCATAAACTGTGTACCAACGGGAGACTACTGGGCCATGGGAGAAAAATGGAGTGGAGTCAGGAAGACAAGTGGGACTTGGTGAGAATCCAATATTCACTCAGAGGCCAGCCCCACCCCTGTGCCAGCATGATATTATGCCAGGATTAAAGGTGGTGTAAAGAAAGGCACCCTACATTGTATACAACAAAAAAGATTACTCAATGAATGGCTAGATTATATATTTTAAATCTTAGGAGGAAGCAATAATAGAAAGTATTTCTTTCATTTAAGCATAGAGGAAAACAGCAATCAAGTTACCTCTTTTTTGTGGAGGCTGAGCTTTTCTAGTAGTTTACATTTGTCTTCAACAAGTTCAGCAACTTTACTAGCAAGTTGCTTCTCTCTTCCTAAAAAGAAGGAGGAGGAGGAGGAGGATGTGGTAACTTAAGTGGCAGAAAATAGTTTCAACTCAAGTCCTTAGCTAGACACAGCCCACAGACAAAAAAGTCAAACTTACCAACATAAAGTCTACTTCTGACCTGCAAAAGAAGAGAAAATATTGCTATCAGTTTACAGCATTACACACAATTAAAGCTCAGCTTTCAATCTTAGAACAAGATTGGAATACCAAAATCCGTACAAATTAAAGCTAACTCTCAGGTCTGAAGCAGATTAACATCAGGGCTCTTAACACAGCTAAGAGAGCTGAAGAAAATCAGAGAATTCTGCACTCACTCACTCCAACCTCCTTCCCTTTAATCATGCTCAAGATATATTTGTTTATTTTGACCTCTACCCCAGCCTTTCCCAACCAAGGTCGGGCTCAGGGCAGCTAACAATCAATAAAATAAGTACAATTTAAATAAGTACATTATACAGCATATAAATCAGGATTTAAAATCATTTCCAATGTTAACATTAAAATTCCAAGCAGCTCCCTTACTAATAGCTAATAATAAACCTAATGAAGAATGGAACCTCATTCAACTTAATGTCAGTAGTACACAATATATCACTGAAGCGTGGTTGAGCACAAATTCGCTTAGGTTGTAGAGGCATGCAATCCCATCACCTAGTCCCAACTATTAAATCAGCATTGCTCCAAGTTACAAATATCTCGTGAACGAACACTGTGAATAACTCAAAAATATGAAGTTCTCCCAGAGCATCCTTTTTGTACTCCCTGCTACTAAGCAACATTACCCCTTTACCCTGGCACAACCCCAAGATTCTTTGTGCGCTACATCTCCACTTCCTCACTTTACTGACACTTCCCATGACAAATCACAATTTATAGTCTCAAACTAATCTGGACTGCAAGGCAGTATTCTGGCATAATTCTTTTGGAAAAGCATTCAAAATACTTAAAAACCCTGCCTTCTCTAAAACAAGCTCCTAATTAGGACAGGGCTAGAATGATTTGTCATCGTCATTAAAATAAAACAGGAAAAATGTTGTTCAAGAAAATATTCAGTATCAATTGAATATTGGTTATGAAATATCAAAAGAAAGGAAACCTCGAAATAAAGAAATACAGCCACAACATAAAGCTAGCTTTAGTTTATATCAAAGTTCTTTTCTTATATCATCTTATTAGAATCACACATAATCTCAAACAAATTAAAGCTGGCTGTATTCTTCAGGATATAAGGAAATGTCAATACAAACAACAACTTTTGGGGAGGAGGGAGTGCCAGAGCTGGGGGAACGCAGGGGTTAAACTGTCATAACTGAGTAATCAGAACTTTAGAAGACACATATCAAATAGTTCAATAATTTAGATGGATAACTAAGAGAAAAAGCTGTCCTAGCAAGTACAATTTAGTAGGTCTTTAAACTGGTTTTGAAAATAAAACCTAAACTTCCTTGAAGATTTTAAACACATCAATATTTAAACAAATACACCGACATAGATTTTGATAACCTAATCAGAGCACCAAAATACTGGAAAGAGTTTCCTTTAATACACCCCAAACCCTCCCAAATGTCCAAATACTGCATCAAAGTGTCAAAATATAGACATCACTAGCATTTCTTCAATATTAAGACTGACAAGAATTGTATCCACCATGGGTATGTGCACAGTTCTCTCTGTGCAACCCTAAACCTCAGTGAATATGTTAATAGAACACATTTCCAAGTCAACATAAAGCACAGAAATCAAGCTGCATAATTATGCTCTAATAAAGAACTCTGAACTAACTTTGAAACAATTCTTGAACAACCTGGTACAACATTGCATTTGTCTTACTGCATACTTACTGACTGATAGCTCCTGTACATTAGTAGAAAGACAACAAAAAGGACAACAACTGCAGAACATATCACCATTTCCCATGGGAATCCATAAAGATTTGGACCGGGTCTCACATTTTCAGGCAATGCTGCAACAACCTTCAAGAAAAAAATAAACAAAACTAGTTTTTCTCCCCCAACAAATGTGAACAGGATTGGTTAACACTGGTAGCTTTGATTATGTTAACTCAGGATTTTTCCAGAATACAATGGTTAAAATGCTTTCCATGCTAGAAATACTACAGAAAAGTTGAAAGGAGAAAAGGGACTATTGTCTCATAAGCAATTGTATACACAAGTGCTGACTACCAACTGTTGGTATTCCACAGTGAAGTAATTCAACCACAGAGGCTGCATTTATTTGCTTTTTGAGAAGAGACAAACGGTTATCACAAGTCCTATATTTGGTTTTCAGATTTTATTTACTTAACAGTTACTGTACAACAGAAGACAAATTTTATGGTCATGATACAAAGCATACTTATAAACTCCTCTGAAACATGACATACAGTTTGATTTGACACACGTTTACTCAGGAATAAATCCCACTATAAGCAATGAAGCTTGATCCTATGTAGTTGGGTGCACTAGTCTCCAACCCATGACCAAACCTACTTGAAAGTAAACCCACATAAACCTATGGGATTTGTGCCCACTGTAAGAATGCATAAGGTCATACTGCCTATTCACCTCCAACTGTCACCAGAAATAATGATATTCAAAAAGTGCAACAGTTTAAAATACTGTGAATAGTACAGACTTGACACAGGAATGTGAAGAGTTATTAACAAAGATTACCAAAAGTGTTGAGATAGATACTGTCTTAAACTGCTAGATACACTAAATGGCAAAAAAGGAGAAGTTTGTTAGAAGCCTAACACTCCTAGAAAAATATTGTCGAAGGCTTTCACGGTCAGAGTTCATTGGTTCTTGTAGGTTATCCGGGCTGTGTAACCGTGGTCTTGGAATTTTCTTTCCTGACGTTTCGCCAGCAACTGTGGCAGGCATCTTCAGAGTAGTAACACTGAAGGACAGTGTCTCTCAGTGTCAAGGGTGTAGGAAGAGTAATATATAGTCAGAAAGGGGTTGGGTTTGAGCTGAGTATTGTCCTGCAAAAGTATTGTCCTGTAAGTATCAAGATAATGTGCTAATGAGGGTATGGTATGTTAATATGGAACCATTGTATCCTGAAGTGATCTGTTAATGTGTGTAATCCAAAGCTAATCTGTATGGCTATTGTTGAATGTTGTCTTTGTCTGGAGGTTTTTCAGGGCAGGAAGCCAAGCCTTATTCATTCTTAAACTCTCCTCTTTTCTGTTAAAGTTGTGCTGATGTTTATGAATTTCAATGGCTTCTCTGTGCAATCTGACAAAATAGTTGGTAGAATTGTCCAGTCTTTCAGTGTCTTGGAATAAGACCCTGTGTCCTGTTTGTGTCAGTCCATGTTCAGCCACTGAAAGATACTGCAGACTTGGCCAACCTGAGAAATCAGCAGTGGCTGAACATGGACTGACACAAACAGGACACAGGGTCTTATTCCAAGACACTGAAAGACTGGACAATTCTACCAACTATTTTGTCAGATTGCACAGAGAAGCCATTGAAATTCATAAACATCAGCACAACTTTAACAGAAAAGAGGAGAGTTTAAGAATGAATAAGGCTTGGCTTCCTGCCCTGAAAAACCTCCAGACAAAGACAACATTCAACAATAGCCATACAGATTAGCTTTGGATTACACACATTAACAGATCACTTCAGGATACAATGGTTCCATATTAACATACCATACCCTCATTAGCACATTATCTTGATACTTACAGGACAATACTTTTGCAGGACAATACTCAGCTCAAACCCAACCCCTTTCTGACTATATATTACTCTTCCTACACCCTTGACACTGAGAGACACTGTCCTTCAGTGTTACTACTCTGAAGATGCCTGCCACAGTTGCTGGCGAAACGTCAGGAAAGAAAATTCCAAGACCACGGTTACACAGCCCGGATAACCTACAAGAACCAACTCCTAGAAAAAGTTTGCTAGAAGGCCAAAGCACAAGAACTGGCTGCACAAAGACTTAAGGCAGATTCAAATCAATGTTTTTCACATGATTAAACCACCATTCAGTTTCTTGCTACCCCTCCACCTCAAAGAGGACTGGGTGTGATGTTTAGTCCTGTGAATATTCCCTCAAGAATGTCACCATGCTCTGGACAACCTTTGAACAAGATGCTCATGTCAGGCTAATGCACTAGCATTAAAGCCATTGAGTAAAGAACTTAGATCCCACCATGAGAACAAAAGATCCACTTTTTCTGAAAAGGACATTTGTATGTATACAGGCATCCTGTTATTACTACTAGCATGCCAAAATGTCACAAATGAATAACCTGTGGCAGACAGGGCCATCAGGTCGACATGGGGAACGAGGGAGAACAAACTGTTCTTCCTGGCACCTTCATACTACTTTTGTGTCTGATCGAAAACCACTGTTTTTGAGTACATACAACCAGGGCTGGGTTCTTGGCTTGCCATCTGTCGCTGATGGTCAGACACAGGTCCTTATTTCGGAAACACTCATGGAAAAGATATTATAATTGATTTTTGCAATTACAGTGTAATACATTACAAAAATGACATTTTAATATTCTTAATGCTCAGATACAAGCGATATTTCGTTTTGTTAGTGTCCCAATGCGGCCCTTATTTTAGAATGCTTCAGGTGGCAGTCCCAGGCAGTACTCACATACATATTATCTTGACAGACACACCACTTCATTATTTTATTACTAGAAGTATAAACTTCTACAGCACTGTCCTATGTAAAAGCACACCACAATACTCACCCTACCTGTCCTCATAACAAACCTATGAGGCTGGTTCAGCTGGGTGAATTGCCAGAGAACGCTCAAGTGTTTTTTTCCTTTGGTGTGTGTGTGTGATGGAACCAGAGAGTGGAACTTAAGCTTCAACACAATGGGCCAACTCACATGCCTATATTATCACACAGTATCTGGCAAAGTAATGTGTAAACTAACGTGGCAGCTGTTACAGGTACAGGAGCCTCGTGAAGAAACAAGTAAACAACTTTTCCCAGGTTAGTAGTTCCATCCCTAAAAGAAAATTCACAGTGGGTAGCCAAGTTAGTCTGTCTGCAGTAGTAGAAAAGGGCAAGGGTCCAGTAGCACCTTAAAGACTAACAAAAATATTTTATGGTAGGGTATGAGCTTTCGTGAGCCACAGCTCACTTCTTCAGGTACAGCTAGAATGTGAATCCATCTTTCTTTAAGCAGAGGAGAGTGAATTCAGACAAGCATTAGTATGTAAATGTTAACAGTATGTAAATGTGAATAGCAGGCATGATGGGATGAGGTGTGGTCTGCAGAAGAGTCTGTGATGTCCAGGGGAGACATGGGTGTGGAGAAATCAGCACTGGTCATGAGCCATGAATGCAAGGTCTTTATTCAGCCCAGGTAAATGCATTGACTTTAGTTTGAATATCAACTGTAATTCAGCAGCTTTCTCTTTCCAATCTCCCTTTGAGATCCCTAAAAGCACCCCCATCCAAGGGAACAACACTTGGGGGATTTCACCAATATTATTACAAAGCCTCAAGTCAGAGGCTATAGGTAGGCTGTAACTGGAGGCCGGGCCTTTGCCCCCAAAAGCTGGCTCCAACATCCGGAACATGTGAAGCAAGAATGACGACTTGCCACTGAGGATGTGCAGAGCACACTCCCCCAACCCTCATGGCCGAGTATCCTCAGCCACCCCAGACAGCTGCGACTGGGAGCTCTTACAGGTCGAAGGGGGGGGGGGGCATCGAGGCAGGCTCCGGCACATCTCGGGTTAGAAATGACCCACTGGGGAAGGAGGTGGCCGCAAAGCAAAGGGGAACTCGGGCAGCAGTGGCCGACCGTCCCTCCACGCCTGCGTATACCCCACCCGCCCCCTTCCACTCACGCTCCGAGCGCAGTCCAAGACCTGCCCGCAGTAGCGCTGGGCGCTCGCCCGCCAGGCCGGCCAGAATCCCGCGGCCACCACCTCCGCGGCGTCCTCCGGGCTGCTCCCGGCAACGGCGACGTTAGCAGCAGCCATCTTTCCCGCGCCCCCCCCCCCCAAGGCCTCTTCCTGTCGTGGGCGAACGGGACGTACCACCGGCGACTTGGGAGAGGGGGCGGGCGGGAAGAAACCACCGAGGCGGCGAGGGGAGGGGTGACAGGGAAGGCCGTAGCGGCAGGAAGACGAGACCGCGGCCTGGTTCTGTTTCGTGTGCGAGGCCAGGTGGAATGAGGAGGGGTAAACAAGGCCCCGGTTCTTTGGCTATTCATTAGGGCAAACAAACAGACAGACAGACAAAAAACCCAGTGTGGTTTTAGGGATACTAAAACGTTAGGATTCTTTGTAACCTATCCTCATTAGTCTGTGTACAGGGGTACAAATGTTGGCGGCAGGAGGAAAAAGAACGATTATGCCTCGAGGGAGAATCAATTGAGCAAACAGCGTGGGAGATCAGAGAAAACAAGGAAGACAAGGTAGACTCTCTGTGGGACAGCGTACTTTGTAAATTGATACTTATGGCTGGCCTTTTTAAATAGAAAAAGGGCACAGAGAGAAAGAGAGTAGAGGACACATTTGAAGGAGCTCGATAAGACTGTTCTGCTTCAGCTGGTATAGGATATTTTCAGTTGGAACAGGCTATTTATAACTCAACATGGAAACAGTTGTCCCTTTTCTCAAAACGAAACTCGGTTCACCTGTCACCCATTTCAAGTGTTACTGTTCATAACCCCAAAGAAAATCTACAAATCAAATAAACAAGGAACAACATTCCATTAGTAAAGTAGCACTTAGTGAAGTGTCTCTGCAGCAGTCCCACAATTTTACCATCATAACATCACTCTATGCATACAAAAAAACAAATTCTTCCTCTTGTCAGTTGAATTAGTTTTAGAAGAAACACATACCTCTTCCTCTGCTGTCTCCATCTGTAGACCAAGAACTGCGATCATGCAAATATTACTTTTAGAAAATCTAAAGAAGCAGTAAAATATCTCTAGTTTCTTTATGAGAGTTCCCGATCTTGAGAGACATGTTTCCAACTCACAAGAGATCTTATTCTGATGTTTATGCAATTAGGGGGTGTAAAAGGGAGGTTAATGACAGGCGACGTTTCTGACAGTAGTCCCACACCCTCTTCCTTGTGATACCCATGGTTAAATTACACACAGCAAGTATATGGAAAGGTATTGCTAAACAGACGATCAGATACCACTTGCTTCCTTGCAAAACTAAAACATGTCAGCAGTGCCATGGCTCAGCAGAAAACATGATCATATCCAATTGACAAGCAGTAATGGCTGAAATACAAGTCTTGGATGGAATGAGAATGCATGTATCTCACTTGCTTGGCAAATCTGAGAGCCAGCGTGGTGTAGTGGTTAAGAGAGGTGGTTTGGAGCAGTGGACTCTGATCTGGAGAACCGGATTTAATTTGGTGAACTGGATTTTTTTTCTCCCCTCCTACATATGAAGCCAGCTGGGCTAGTCACAATTTCTCAGCCTCACCTACCTCACAGGGTGTCTGTTGTGGGGAAGGGAAGGTGATTGTAAGCCGGTTTGATTCTTCCTTAAGTGGTAGAGAAAATTGGCATATAAGAACCAAGCCTTATTGTTGTTGTTATTAATTCCCTCTTGCATGGCTTTTTGTTTTTTTGTTTATTACCAAGGTGGCTACATGCACTCCATTTTACAGCTCACTAGGAGGTCTGCCGCCCTGACCTAGATGGCCCAGGTTAGCTTAATTTCATCAGATCTCAGAAGTTAAGCAGGGTCAGCCCTGGCTAGTATTTGGATGGGAGACTACCAAGGAATACCAGGGTTGCTGTGCAGAGGAAGGCACTGGCAAACCACCTCTGTTAGTCTCTTGCCATGAAAACCCCAAAAGGGGTTGCCATAAGTCGGCTGCGACTTGACTGCACTTCACACACACACACAGTAGGTCTGCCAACTCCAGGTTGGGAAATTCCTGGGGAAAAATTTTTTTGGGGGGGAGCCTGGGAAGGGTAGTTTGGGGAGGGGAGGGACCTCAGTGGAGTATAATGCCATAGAGTCAATCCTCCATAGCAGCGATTTTCTTTAGGGGAACTGATCTGTTGATTGGAGATTAGTTGTCATTCTAGAGATTGGCAGCCCTACTGGCATGCAAATACTACCTATGTGGGGATTAGCGCAGGGGATGACAGCATAGCACCAGCCAGATTAAGTGTTTTTCACATGACCATTCTGATTACATGTAAATTGGCCCATGCCAGCCTGCAAGTTACTTTACCTGATATCCAGTACTTGCAACTAGCATCCTGATAACCCTGTCATAAGCATTAATCAGCTCAGTGATAGATCCTAACTCATGCTTTTGTACTCGCTACTGAGAGCCACAGAAACAGGAATGCATAAGTATACCAACCCATGATGCTTGAGATAGAATTAGCTGTTACATCTAATTTTATGTAAGAAATCTGATTTTTAAAAAATGTATACTTACAGCACTTTAAAGACTAGCAGATTTACTGGGGCATACAATTATGTGGGCTAGAGCCTACTTCATCAGGTATATGAAGCGAATCTTCAGCAGATTATGTAAACCTATGGGCACTGAGAGGGGAACATTGTAGGGGTTGCAGGAGCATGAATGCAGGAGGAATGTATGTAATCCACTTTTAGTCTCCCATGACAAAGATGGACTATAAATTATGTAAATGAACACATTTCTATGCAAGCTAAAGGTGTATAAGATAAGGGCTGCTTCCCCACATGGAAAGCAGGAAGCCCCCACATTACAGGGAACATCCACATGATGTTATGCTCAGTTTGAGTACAATTCATAACATTCCCAGGGCTGCTGGGGGTGGGTGGGGAGACTACTTTTGCCTGGCTGAGTGGCTGTAGGGAGAGTGAATCTGTGGACTAGGGTTGCCAACTCCAGGCTGGGAAATTCCTAGGACGGAGTTTGGAGAGGGCAGAGTTTGGGGAGTAGAGGGAGTTCAGCAGGGATGTGATTCCATAGAATCTAGACTGCAAAGCAGCCATTTTGTCCAGGTGAACTGATCTCTATAGTGTGGAGATTAGTTGTAATTCCAGGGGATCTCCACTCCCCCACACATGCTAGGAGACTGGCACCCTTATGGACATTTCCTCTAGCGTCCCCTATGGGGATGGGTCATCGCTAAGCTCTACTTTCAAAATGGTGTAGGTATTTTGCTGTGATGTGTCATCACATACATACTCAACCCTTTAACTGTCTCCCCCCATTTCCCTGCCAAGCCACACTGTAGCTCTACAGCATGCCTTTTTAAGGAAAGGAAAGTGACTGGAAAGGTACAGATAGGGCTGCAGAGGTGTCTTGCAGTGACAGGGAAAAAAGGAGAAGCAGGGGTGGTGGGAGGGAACTGGCAGGCGCAGGAACAGGAATGTGTGGACACTATTTCTGCTCGTACCCATACACTGTACTACTCTGTGCTGCCATGGCAGACGCATGTTATAGCACCCCTTTGTGGAAGCAGCCAAGAACAGTGGCTATTCACAATGGCTGTTAATGGCAACAACAGGGACTGCATCCACACATTGCTGGGTGTTGTGCTATTGTTGTGCTGTAGCAATTATTTGCAACTGGATTTTTCTGTCCAAACAAGCCAATTAATTTAACAATATAGTGCACTGCTTACACAGCATCCATCAATGTGTGGATACAGCCAGTCTTTAAGTTTCTTTTATATGGAACACCCTTGGAAGACCCTCAGCCACGAAGCTCACTGGGTGATCCTTTTGTCAGTTATCCATCTGCCATCTCATTTACCTAACTTACCTCATACCGTTATTGTGAGCATTACATGGAGGAAGGGAGAACCGTGTACCTCACCCTGAGCTCTTCTGAGGAAGAGTTGTGTTTGTATGTATATATATGTGTGTGTAAATGTTTATAATTATATATAAATTTTAAGTGCCAGAGAAGAACAACTGAATAACAGCTACATTTTACAGAGCAATCCTAAAAGCACTTTCCTGGAAATAAACCCCACTAAACAAAATGACTTACTTCTGAACAGACCTGTTTAGGATTGTGACCCATGAGAAAGCTCAATGTGAGGTAAAAAAAATTAAAGATACTCACCTGTTTGCTCATAAGCATCATATCTGAAAACGCAGAGTTTATAAAGTCACAGATGTCATTCAAATACAGGATTATCTGAAATAGCCATTCTCTTTCTGCTTCATATAAAAGGGAGAGAAACGAGAGAATAGGTGTTTACAGATGAAACTTTTTTTTTAATATATAATTTTGGGTGCTAGTTTTCAGATACTACTCACCATATCTGAAAGTAGAGTTTTGAGTCATCAGATTTCTCACTAATACTCTTTCTTTCAAATTCAGCTGACCCCTGTTTTCTGAAGTACATATATTCTCCTCAATAGTTACTGGAGGAATTCTGTTTGTTTTTGAATATTGACCACTGTTAGGTTTTTTATTGGAATTCACTGTAGGACCACCACCAGATGATTTTCCTGTATTAGTTGTGCCTATAAACAACAATAAAATGGTTTCATTTTATATTTATTTTAATCTGTCATAATTTGTTGGCATATGAAGATTTAGCAGATTGATTCCAGCTTCACATTCACAATTGATTTTCTTTTAATCATCAGAGTCCTCCCAATCTACAATCTCCCAATTTAAAATTACCCAGAAAATTGTAAACAAGGCAAGTTAGACACATTAAAGTATTCATCATCCATTAAGGTTTGAACATGTAACTCATATGTCAATTAATTATTTCATTTATATTGCTAGGGCTGTCAGTTTATTAGTACTTATTATTTCTTTGGCTGTACGCATATTACTACTGCTAATACTACCACACCACTCAGGTTTACAACAAAATAATAAGACAAATAAGGGAAATGGTTCTAGTAATGGATTAGGATCTGAGGGACCTGTGTTCAAATCCCAGTCTACTATGAAGTTTGCTGGGTGATCTTAGACCACTCATACGTGCCCAGTCAACGTCCCAGGGCACTAAGGATAAAACATGGGGTAGGGACAACAATATATGTCAACCTGAGCTACTTGAGGAATGGAAGGATTAAAAAAAGATAAGAGAGAAGGAATCAGCCAGGATATACTGACTGGTAGTAATAAGTGATGGTAAAGATCAGCAAGCAGAGGAAAGAAATATTTGACTCAATTATGGAAATTAAGTGAACAAGAAACAGAGAGAAGAGAGAAATAGACAGCAAATAGAGTAAGGTAAGTAATTTTTATTTTATTCGAATAAAGGAGTATAGACTTAAGAAATTAAAAAAAAAAAAACACAGGATGGGATGGAAGAGGGAGCTACATGAAAAGGCCAAAAGAGAAGAAAGCCATTGTCATAACAGTGAGCAGTGAAGATTAAACAGGCAGGAGACATATTGTCAGAAAAGAGGGTCTAGTGAACAGAAGCCAGAAAAGCTTCTGAAAATATTCCAGTGAACAGTATAAGATAAAAGTAGAGAATAGACTAAAGATTTGTGATACTGGTAAAGATACATTTAAAGTGAAACTGAGGAAATAATGGCAAAGTGGCAACCCAAATTAAACAGCAAACCAAATTAAATTAAATGTTTGAGGGATACTTGACATAATGTTAATGAGATATTTCAGGGAGAATTGGAGGGTGAACAAGGATGCTTAACATTTTCTCCACCTTTCAATTCTTCCCTGGAAATCCCTCCTTGAGCAGCTGACAATTTTCCTTCATTCAAGAGAAAAATTATCTGGGAGAGGAACACCTGACTGGGAGAATATGCAGAACACGGGAAGGGTTAACCTGTCCATTTTTGGAAATCTTACATTGGTTACACTAACAGAATATATTATAGATAACCAAAATGATGAAAAATAAGTTATTTCACACTTTAAAAGTATATTACACTTTAAAATTATAATCTTCCAATATCCTAACTGTAATGTTTACTGAACTGATTAAAAACCATGTATTCATCAACTAAAAAAGACTTCGTGTTGGACCCTTCAGAACACTTCTATGGAACACCCACAGATATGCTGTGGATCCAAGCCTCATTGGTTGATTGTTTTAATTTTTACCAGCTACATGTCTGCTGTTGAGTGTACTTCTGTCATGGGATATTACATTTTCCCAGAGCCCGTTTGGTTTTCCTATTGAAGCAAAATTAGTTCTCCATCTATTTTGTGTATTGTAAAATCATATTTCCTACATTTTCTAGATATAGCTTGGTACAAAGGGATACTATACTCCTGAAAGGGATATTGTCCAGCAGTTTTATAAGCATAAAAAAGCAGCAATTTCTTTACTCATTTAACAGTGAAAAAAGTATCTCTTTTTGTTTTTGAAAGTATTGTTCTTGCTTTCTCAAGCTTTTTAAACCACAGAGTGATCCAGTACCTGAGTCTGCGTTTTGTGCTTCACATTTTTTTCTGACATCCAGCATCAGACTTCGTAGTTCTGCAACTAAATCCATTTTCTTGTTCAAACACTTCTTGGGTTCATTCATAAATTTATTTTCACATTCCGCAGACGTAATCACTTGCCTCCTTTCACCAAAAACTTCTTCACATGGAAAAGCAATGATGTCGTGACAAAGATTTTCAATCTCTTGTTCCAGTACCAGCAATTCATAGCTTTCACACATAGTTTCTTGAAGTATCCTTTTGGATTCTTGAACTAGATTTATGTAATGTTCTTGGAATCCACTGAGTGAACTAGCTTCTTTTAGAGCCACCTCGCTATCACTTATCAATTTATAATTTTTGACTGTGTCCAGGACAGCAGATACAGCCTTCTGAATTAAAAATGGGTTAGCTTTTTGGCTGTCATCTCTCGAGTCTATAGTTATAGATTTTTCTTGGGTGTGTTTATATATTTCCTCCCGAGTCCCCTGTTCTGTTATTTTTAAATTATCTGTACTATAACTGATGGCTTTTGTATTCTGAACTTCACCTTTGTCTTGTTCAGGATCACTTCCCAATATATCAATCTCCTGTCCCAGGGTTACCATATTATCAGTGCTTTTTTCGTTTATTTGAGTGTCTTCATTATGCTTATTCTGAAATAGCCTTCCTAGAAACCATGACGTTTTTGTAAAAATATTGCCCACCACACCTTCTTTCCCTGTCTTGTCATTGCTGCCTTCTATGTTCCTGAGTGCTATCACTTTCTCACTTTCTGTAATTTTTTGGCTTTTTTCTTGACTATCTCCAGAAACAGCAAATTTTTCTACATAGTTTAGAGTTTTTGGAAGAACAAGTCTGTCTTGGGCAAAGTTCTCATCATTCAGATCTATAGTTAAATGGCTCATGTCCAAGCTATGTTTAGCGTGAAGAGGGACATGGTCCATAGGATGATCCACAGACCTCAGTCTAGGATCATCATGACCTGTATGAAATGTCTGGCTTTGCATATTTAAAATGCTGTTTAGTTGTTTATGGCCTTTGGAGACTTCAAGCTCTGGCACATCTAAATCTGGTGCTTGTGGAAAAAATTTTCTTGTACTGTGTATCATCTGACACGTACACTTTTCACCAGTCCCTTGACTCAGAATATCACTATTATCACAGTCTGATAGCTCAGGATGGGAAGACAGGACTTCTTGTTTAACTTTTAAGCCTTTTTGATCTTCCTTCAGATATGGCAAACTTACAGGCATTTTGGAAGAAAAAGTACCAGTAGGATAAGATAAGATCACTTTTTCTTTCAGATCATGATCATCAACTACCTTTTCTGTTAATGAAGCATCACTAACTTTAGCATTATCAAGATGTTCTTGTATTGGTTTTGAGCTGTGTTCCTCCTCACCACATTTTTCACCTGTCCTGTGAAATTGTGAAACCTGAATGCCTTTATTTTGTACACTGTTGTTGACAAAATCATTGCTCGACACGTGGCTGCCATTCCTATAAATCTCTTTTTCACTTTGCACCGCTTCCTTACATGAAGCCACTGGAGATGGCTCCGGGTTATTTAATATATTTGGGTGATTTTTATTTGTTTGCTTCTTCAGCTCATCTTCTGTATCCTGCATACTGTCTCCTTGTTTGCCTTCACTATGTTCTTCTGAGACATGTTGTGAAAGTTCCCCTTGTTCTTTTATTCTCTCTTGGGAAAACTGATTAATACATTCATTAGGAACTACATTTTTTAATAGATTATCATTGTCATCAGAGTTTGTAGAAAAATAATCTTTGGTATCATAAAGAAAAATGTTTCCTTTCCTTTTCAAATCAGGAGATTCATTTTTGTCATAGGAATCGACAACATAGTCTCCTTGTATATTGTAATTTATACGTTTTTCTGATTGTGCCTGTAAAAAAGACACTGGATCTGAAATTTGCTCTCTCTTCATCTGATCAATATAATCTATGCTAACTGTATGATCTTCCCCCTCCAATGCTTTTGAGACAAAATTCTTCTGCATTTCTTCTTTTTCATTAAAATCTTGTGTTCCAGATGCGGGGTCTTTATTTGTAGCCTTATAGTCCTGTGATAATTTTTGTACACTGAACTTCAGTGTTGGTGCTTCATGCTGTTTTTCCAATAAATGTGGTTTATTGTTAGGGACCAGTTCTACTTCACTATCCTCAGTACTTTTGTCCTCCAGTTTTCGATTACTGAACAAGGATTCTATTGCATGTCCTGATGGATGCTCTGCAGATGTAACAGGTAGCCTATTTTTTAATAAACTAGTACCTTCACTATCTTTGTTTTGCTTTGCCAATGAAGACAACAACATGTCTTTGTTGGAAATGCCTTCCTTCTTCATTGCTGGCATGTACTTTTTCTGATGAGATTGTGCCTTCTTTTCTGCTTCTTTGTTTCTTAATTCAGCACTACTTTTTGGCTGGCTGTTCTCATAACTGGAGCGAATGTTCTCTTTGCTTCTTTGCAAAGAGTCTTTGTCTTTTTCTGTTGAGCTTTGGAAGCTAAGTAGAAGTTCATAGCGGTTAAAAGAAAGGAAATTCAGAGGTTCTTCAAACTGGCTGGGCATTTCTTCACAATGAGGGGCATCTGTTAATTCTCTGCTTTGACAGGATCTAGAAGAAGGTGGAAAGTGGGCTGAATTCTGGGTGTTTTGAGAAACTAGTGCTTCCTCGACTTGTTGGTTATGAAAAAGATTTTTATGAACATCTGCAATATCCTTGGGGAAAAATTCATTATATTTTTTCTGGCTCTTTGTGCCAGGTGAGTGCCTATCTATCTCTTTTACTTCAGTGTTTTCTATTACTTCAACGTTTGCTGATAACATTTGCTCTCTGCTTCGTCTTGTATCTAGTGTATCGTCATCTGACACATCATGAAGTACCTCATCTTCAACTGAGTTGTCCCTCAGCCGTGGGAAATGATCTGTATGTTCTTTCAGCTCTTTAAACATCAGTTTTCTATGTGTTTCCTGGTTATTTCCTTCTTTGTGTTGCACTGTTTCAGTCATTCCTCCTTTTGATAACCTCTCTAGATATATTTCAGTGGCTGGCGAGTGTGAATTACCTACTTCTTCAGTCTTATTGTTTGGTCTGACCCCTATCCCATCATCTTCTATTGCTGGGGTGGAGTTTTCATGGGAATAAATAACTTCACCAGTGTCTTCCTGTTGTGTCAGTGAATCATTCATATTTGCTAACGCCAAAGCAGAACACTGCTGGTCCTCTAAGATAGGAGTGCAATTTTTATCATCTATACTGCAAATGTCCTGCATTTCCAAACTCTCAGGTTTTCCATGAGTAGTTATTTGTATGTGCTGACCATAGGGGATCCCTTGTTCTAATTTAGCTTTTACGGACTGAAAAAGTGAAGTACTGTCTTTCACTAATTCATCATCTCTACTTTCTTCATGATTTTTTGCTGCTAAAGAAGCCAGGAGGAGATTTTCCTCGGAAGTAGTTACATCAAAGATTGCTGAAACCTTCTCAGTGATTTTTTGTTTTCCCGCTAAGAAAGACTGACATGTTTGAGGACTGCCAAAATTTTCTTTCCTTGCAGCTGGGCTATCATTTGGGAGAAAACCTTGATCTGCACCGTGAGATGGTAAAAACTGATCTACAACAAATTCCTGCAACCTCTGAATGGATAAAGAGTCATGAGCTGGTTGATTATCTGATTTGACTCTACTAAAATCAAATATGCTACTATAAATACTATCATACCAACCTGACTGGTCATTTTTTCTCTCTGACTCCTTCATTATAGCTTTAATGTTAAAGTTTTCCATAGCTTCACTGTCTGATTCTGAACTGTGTTCTGCATAGTGAGATTTCAGTAGTTTGTCACCTGGCTCAGTGGAAACAGATCTATCTGTGGCCTCTTTGAATTCTGTAACTTCGTTTGTTAATTGCACTTTGGAATCTGTTTTTTTAACCTCTGTAATTTCTTGAATATATTTTTCTTGCTCTTCATGGGGTGGTGACTTGGATGTTCTCTTTATCAAACGTTGATCCACTACAGTGTCTGTTGAATGTACACTTAGAGGCAGTGAGTCTTCATTTGTACTTATTGCTTCTGTTCCTTCATACTTCTCTCTTTGAACTTCATTCTCATTAGAGTAGCCAAAAGTTAAAACATCACTTATATCTAAATCAAACCAGTTAGATTTGGATACTGTGGAATCCCTGGGTTCCTCTTCTTGTGTATCTGATGCTGTACTGCCATGGGGATCAGCATCCCCAGTGATTCTGGAGATGTCTTGGACATCTGGATAATTTTCTTTGTACAGCAAACCAAATCCAGCCTTCTCACTTCCAAAGTGCATCAAATCTGTCAAAGTATTCTGAAACCAGGTCCTTGGCTCTGTTTCACTATCATCATTGAGTTTTTTAAAGTCACTGTCATCAGTGATGGCTATTTTTCTGCGTCTGAATGTAATTTGTTCTGCAGTCTCTGAGATTTCTCTTGCAGGCTCCTCTTCTTGTTTGCCTCCCAAACCAAGCCAACCTGCAATACCAGTAACAGACCATGTAGTTTGTTTAGGGACTGGTTTCAGAACTGGACTCCTTTGATCTTCTTGCTGAATGCTCTCATCTACTCCAGTCATGCTGCCTCTGAGTTCTGAATCTCCATGCCTCGTAGATTCCAGGGTATGCTGGTTTTTGGATTTGCTGTCATCCCTGTCAGGTTCTTTATATTCCTTTGGGAAGGAAATACCTGTCACTTCCAGAGCCTCATCTCTGGGCATGTTTAATTTTGAGTATTCTTCTGTGTAAAAAGGTATATATTCATTTTCTTCATGCTGAGTATTAAGTATGCTGTCTTTGTTTTCAAAAACATATTCCCCTCCATCAAGACAAAGGAAATCAGTTTCCTAAAAATAAAAAAAACACAATACATTAATGCACCCATTGCACATTATTATTATGTAGGCAGTTTTTACTGACCACACTTACAAAGAAGATCTTCCCATTTCAATTGTTGTACAGTGATATCATATTAATTTACCTTAGTTGGGACTTCTACTTCCTCTGTAACAAAAACTTCTTCTGTTTGGACCACATCCCTTGGGAAATATCCAAAATCCTTACCTTTCTGTAAAAATGGAACATTTAGAGATGTATTATATAAAAATCATGGTTCAATTGCACTTGAAATGTGTGATACAAAAACAAACAAACCAATAAGTGAAACTTCTGCAATTTTGATAATAAAACTTACTTTCCTTCAGAAAATTCCCCCCTTTTTATGAGACCAGCCTGGGTGAAACTACATATCTAAGATAATCACAGAAGAAAATTGAGCAACTGCTGAAACTATCTTTTCAAGAACGAAAAGGTTGCCTTCTTCCCACTGGATACCCTATTTTTTCACCCAACCGGGATACAAAAAGAACTTCATACTAGTATTGCTTTCCATATTACCAAAGATACTCTTACACGTCACAATAACCAGAATTTAAGGAACTGCAATTTTGGCCAATGCTTTCCACTGCAGTTGATACAGTGTTGCTTTCGTTGTTGCTGCAAATACAGAATCACATGCATTGGCACTCTGCACATTTCCTTCCATCAGCCCCATGTTACCATAGTTTTCTCTGCTGTGCCACTGGAGGACTTTTTGAGAGTTAAAAAAAAACAGTAATTGCTTTAGCATGGCAGCACTATAGTATTAGAGCGCCACAGCAATTTTTAAAAAAAGTGCTATGATGGTGCAACTGCTAGGGGCTGACTGAAGAAAAATGGCACTGATGTGGCCTTTTGGAGGAATGGCGGTAGTTGCTGAATCAGCTGAAGCTGATAAAAGTTGTTGCATGTCATGGAGACCTGATCCTCTAACTGTAGGTCAGGACTCAAGCTATGAACCTGTTCCTCCAGGGGTAGTGCAACCCCCTCCAGGACAGGCTGACTCTGCAGTTCCTAAGCAACTTCTTCATTGACACACAGCACCTGAGTTGTCTGAACTGAGCTTCAGTTTCTGTGAAGTGCGTTTCTGTGTTTTGCTTCTTCTTTTCTGCCATTAGGTCACATCCCCATTTCATCTCATTTAATTGGAAATTAATTGGAACAGGATATGGCCATTATTACAGGCTAGTTGTCCAACGAGGTTTTTCCTCTGCTTTGGCTTCCTAACCGAGTGGCTTTCATTTGGGGAGTGGGGGGAAAGCATCTATATGACATCATCCTCTAATTGTCCTTCCCCCCCAGCCTGTTTTGTCCTCTGAGCTGGGCCCAGAGCCATTTCAGGCCACCATACAATAGGTTGTCTCCAATGGTTATTTGGAAGGCCCTCTTGCTGCAGCCCACTGATCTCTCCAAAATGTATCTCCTTAGGGACAGGAGACCTTCAGGAACAACATGGGGGTCATAGTGAGGGTCTGCAGTGGGAGACCTTCTGCTTGTGGACAGTGACCATTAGAGTCAGCCCAATAATAACCAGAATCGGCTGTTGATCTCACTGAACCTTAATGGCTTATACAGAAAGTGTTGTCTATTGACATACTTACACTTCCCGCCCACAAGTCCTCCCTTTTCCTTGAAAGTTTGAAGTATACTATTATGTCTTCTCCTGATTTGAAGTTCAGATAGCGACAGTCAGGTCCTGTGTAGTCTTTAATGGCTTTCACTCGAATTATTGAAGCTAGATGTAAAAAATAGAGACAACATATGAAGACTTCTGTGACATTGTTTTTTCCATTGTACACACATGAAACTACCTTGTACTGCACCAGAACATTGGTCCATCAAGGTCAGTAGTGTCTCTCATACTGGCAGTGGCTCTCCAGGGTCTCAGGCAGAGGTCTTTCACATTACCTACTGCCTGGTCCTTTTAACCTGAGATGCCAGGAATTGAACCTGGGACTTTCTACATTCAAGTGGAGGGTCTTCCACTGAGCCACAGCCCCTCCCCAAACTAATACTAATCAAAACTAGACTCAAAGATTTACTCTAGACAATTAATGGACATATTCAGCAAACATTGGGATTCAAGTCCAATAGCACCTTAGAGACCAACAAGACTTTTGGGGTTTGAGCTTTTGAGAGTCAAAGATCCTGAAGCTTTGACTCTTGAAAGCTCATGCCATGAAAAACGTGTTGGTCTCTAAGGGGCTACTGGATTTCAATCTAGTTGTTCTACTGCAGACCAACACAGCTCCCTCTGAAACTATCCAAATATTGGGTTTTCTTGAATTACTCAGTTCCACTGAGGGTGAACCTACCCTCTGGCAGAATGAGCTTTAAGTCAGTGGAAGTGGCTTCTTGCACTGGTGAATAGCTCCTTCCACAGGCAGAAAGATTCTTTCACTGGTGAAAAGCTCAATCATCAATGGAAGGAGTCATTGGATACAACCCATTGGTTCATTCATAATAGACATAGGGAACAACCCCATTGCTGCAGAGAAAAACTTATGTTGTGCAACCTTTGTAACCCCTCTCCCCCCAAATCAGAGCAGGCTGCTCTCTTGGAGACAGGGAATGCACAACTCTTTACTACCCCACACCAGCATTTCATCTTATGCTTCTTTCTGGGACAGAAAAAACTCCATTATGTACTGGGTTTTATTATTTATTTATTTAGGAAAAAAGTATGCCGTCTCTTCAGGATCCTGCCCAAAGTGGCTTACAAAATGAAAAAAACAAAAACAAAATACTATATTAATTAAAATCCAGCATTTAAAACCCAGCCCAGCATATTTTTAATTATGGCCCTTGGTGAAACTGACAAATGCAGTAGTGTTCCATATCTTTGGCATCATGTATAAAGTGGGTTACTGGTGCCTGCATGTGTAGCATTAGCACCACAGGGATCCATGGCCCAGGAGGAGGGGCTGTGGCTCAGTGGTAGAGCAGATGTTTGGCATGCAGAAGATCCCAGGTTCAATCCACAGCATTGCCAGTTAAAAGATCAGGTAGTAGATAATGTGAAAGACCTCTACCTAACATACTGGAGAGCCATTGCCAGTCTGAGTAGACAATACTAACCCTGATGGACCAATGGTCTGATTCAGTATATAGCAGTTTTATGTGTTCCATTCTGCAAATAGAAGAAGGGGGATTTCCTCCAATTCGTCCTTCCCTTGGCAGGCCTCAGTTCCCTTCTCTTGCTGTTCTAGGGAGTCCCTTGTCCCCCAGGAGCAGCGTTTTGGGGGACATATTTTGGGGCTGCAAGTGGGGGAGCAAGAAAGTTGTGCTTAGCTGATAGAGATTCCCTTCCCTCAGCAGATATTTCCAGTGAAAGATATTTTTCAGCATACATGGGAAACCTCCAAAGTATGGAGAAGCCATGGCCTGTTTTTGTTCTTTTCTGTTTTCATTATTGGCATGACAACCAGCCACTTTACTAATGCAGTGTGTTCATATGAGGAAACGTAAAGCCCTTCTCTCGGAAATAAAACCAGGTACCACATCTGACACGCAGCCTCATAGACCTGCATAGATTCCCACAACCAAGATCACTATAATATTTAAGTTTCCATTTGTCTGTGATTCACATGAATGCATGAAGCTGCCTTATAGAGAGCCAGACCACTGATCTTCCAATGACAGTGTTGTCTATTTTGACTGGCAGCAGCTCTCCAGTGTCTCGGAGTCCTTTCAGGTACCTAATCCTCTTTAACTGGAGATGCCAGGGAACCTGTGACCTTCTGCATTATTTATTTTTTATTGTTATTTACTGTATTTATAGTCCGCCTTTCTCACTGAGACTCAAGACGGATTTTTTTTTGCTGTCAAATCACAGCTGACTAGATGTGTAAATCAATGCAATCAAAAGGATGAGATGTCTAATAAGCAACATAATCAGATTAGGATTACAGAAATGTAATACTGAGCAAAATGTATGGGGCATTATATGTTAAACAGTGCAGAAAATGGTTTAACATAAGTAGAAAATGTGGTAAGAGTAGGAGAATATTTACAACAAATAGATAAGGCACACTAGGCATAGTGGCCTAGTTCACATTCTTCGTAAAAAGCATCTTGAACGTTTTTTATTGTAATATAGCCCTGTTGTTGTTATATAAATGACCTCCTAAACAATGCTGTTTTGTATAGTTTGCAGAAAGACCGATGCATGGGAGCCTTCCTGACCTCCTCAGGCAGACCATTCCACAAGGTGGGGGTGACAGCAGAGAATGCATGTGTACAAGTAGTTGTTGATCTTGCACGTTTTTTGCGTGGCAGCAGAAAAAGCAGATGCTCTACCACTGAGCCACGTCCCCTCCTATATCACATATTACAAGCTAGGTAAGGCAAGAAACAAAGACAGCCAAATAAGTACTAAAAATGGTATAAATTTAGTAAGTAGCAGCACACACACACACATTGTTTTTTAAGAACAAAAAGTTAATCAGGGACTGTGGACGGATATGTTTTGAATAAACACAGTGATGAATCTGAGGCTCTAGTCCTGAGAGTCAACAGCAAACTTCCCTACTGATCTTTGCCCTTTCACATATGCCTCAACACAGTCCCTTCAAATGGCTTCCCAGAAATAATCCTGCTGTTAAAAACATACAGATTAATTTCTCATAAAGCTAACATTTTGACATTTAAACTGTGCCTTCAAAATGCCTTGCTGCACTCTGATTTGTAGTTTGGATTTGAGTAAGTTTTGAAAAGTGTTATTTAAAACAAAGACTTTTGTACTTACTTTCACATTCTGGGTCACCGCATTTTTTCTGATCTGACAACGCTGTACTCTTCACGTTTGTTAACAGCGAAAGAACTAAGAGCAAGATCCTAACATCTACAGTCTTCCACATCCTAAAAAAGGAAAGAGCGAATCCTGAAGAAAATACCCAAAAGACCTGTTTGCTGTCCTGTTAAAAAAAAATAACCTATATTTTTTAGGCCTTTATTTAATTGCTAGAACATTGTTTTAAAATGTCGTTATTCCATTTTCCTTCTGTTGGCAAACTTTGCTCACACAGAACTGTGTTTCAGCAATCTGCAATGTCAAATATCCTGACTGAGTAGCTTAATCATTAACTGGATCCGCTAACCAAACTAGTATTTTGTAATAAGAAAGTAATTGCAGCCAGCTACATATGTTTTAATAGTATAAACAAGAAACACATCTGTGCATTTTATAAAACATTGTCGGGGTGGGTGGGAATACAATGTTAAGGAAGAAATGCTAAGGAATTTGTGATCATTAGTTTGGATTTTGTTCTGCCATAATTTCCTCCCTCAGAATCGATCATTTCATTTGATACAAATCACCCTTTTTATCTAGCATTAGCACATAACAACAGATACTGGTTTGGAAGCAGGAAAGGATAAATGGTAAGGACCCTTTTCCTTAGTTTGTTTGTTGTAGTTGATGAGTCGATTGCTAGGCCCCTTGTCTTACATGCTGACAACTGGGCTGGAAAGGATGCCTGTATTCCTGCTTATGTGCTTTGATTGACTGCCTGATTCACTATTACTTCTACCATCACCATTCGTGATGCTACATCTTGCAGTCTTGTTGATATGCATGGAAGTTGGAGGTGAAGTCTAGAAATGATAGGACAAAACAGACGAATGAGTGAAATCGCACATGACGCTGGTGAAACTGAGTCAATAATCAGGATTTTGTGGAAAAGACAAACACAGCATGCTCACAAGAGGCATGATGGGCTAGAGTACAGTGTTGAGCGGTCCCTGTAAGATATGTGTACCTGTGCTGTGGTTCAAACACAGAAACAGATGGCTGTGTGGATCTAAGGTATGCAGCTTACAAAGACACAGATCACAGGGTAAGGAAGGCCATAGGGATTTTGTAATATGTAGCAGTTGCCTCAGTGTGGTGTCATGGGACTGGTTCATAGGTCAGTATTGTCTCTTCACTCTGCTGCCCAAGTGTTCCCAAGAAAGCATAACGTGTGCTTCCTTGTGTTATGTGGGTCAGCTCACTTTAGTTTTCCTTCGGCTCTGCTTCTCCAACTTTCCTTTTATGTCAGTCTAGTCTTCTCCAGTTATCGTTCAGCTCTTCTATTTCCATTTTTTAATTAATAATTAGAAAAATACATTTGCTAAGACAAACATCATAAAAAGTTTGTTAAGTTAGCTTTCAAATCTTAATTAGTATTAAATCATAAAAAATATTAATCAAAATTTCAGTAAATATTAATAAACAAGTCCAAAATATAAAATATTAATCACAATAACGTAATTGTGAAGCCACAAGCCATCAGTTTGAGACCTTAGCACGGCTGTTCACAATAGGGCATTTTGGAGGTAATAAATTCACTGGGCCGCTTTAAGTCAGAAGCGACTTGACGGAACTGAAAATGCACTGCATTATTTAGTACTGTTATGGTTTGATGAGAGCTAGTGTGGTGTATTGGTTAAAGTGTCAGACTGTTTCTGTGTGCACTGTCAAGTAGCAACTGGCTCATGGCAACCCTAGGACCAGGCCGTTTTCAAGGCAAGCGATGGGCAGAGGTGGTTTGCCATTGCCTTCCTCAGCAAAGCAACCCGTCTTCCCTGGCTGGCTCCCCTCCAGTTGTGGCCAACTCTGCTTAGCTTACAAGCTCTGACAAGATCAAGCTAGTCATGGATATTCAGGCTGCTATAAATAAATAAAAACTGACCATTTTATTTCTTTTTTCTTGTAATAGTTTCAATTTGTTCTTCTTGAATTTCATTTTTTCCCCATTGGAGGCTGTGTACTCCTCCCCTCATTAGTACAACTACTGTGCCTGAAAATGACAGCAACCTAGGCTTCCGCACAATAGTGGGAAATCATGGCCCTGTTACAGAAGCAGCATTGGAGCAGTATCTGCATGACCTTCCTCTTCACCATCTTCCATCTACCATTCCATCCTTTGCACTGAACCCATCCTTTTTCTCAGCAGCAAAAAAGATAACCAAAGGGTTGAAAGGAAGGCATCCTCCCTGGATTGACCATAGGCTCTACCCACAATCACCCTGCAGCTTCCCGTTTGAGCACAGTTACAGGATTCTCCTTTGATCGACATCAAAGGAAATGCCTTTGTCATATGGAAGCTTACAAAATCAGGGGCATACAGCTCTTTTGGGGAAGAAACCAATATGGAAACTCTGCTAGATAACAACCACCCCCAAAGTTGGAGTCTAATGTGGCAAAAAGTATAGTTACAAACTACACAGGAAACTAGTCCTTTGAGCTTTATATATAAATGTACAAAAGCATTACCATAAATTTAACCCTTCATGCATACTCCTACCTTACCAGACCCTTCTTCCATACTGTCCAGTATACCAAATTGAGATCCTCTTCCAAAGCCTTGCTCTCTGTGCCCCTGCCTTCAGATGAGGCCCCTTCTTACTGGTATATTTAAATCTTCCCTTTATTCACAGTGCAGACCAAAATCAAAACAGACTGCAGCTGGTGCAGAATTCAGCTTGAGCATCCTTTGGCACAGCTCAGGCCTCATAGGGTGGTTGCTTGAATCACACCACCGTCAGTTCTTGGTGTGAAGCAGTCTCAACCATGCTGCTGCCACCACGCCCACAAGTTAGATCCACACCAGTTGCACAAGGAACCACCCCATACAAACCGCTTGACAGCCAGTGTGCTGTACTGGTTAGGATCAGACTAGGACCTGGGAGACCCAGGTTTGAGTCTCTACTCTGCCGTGGATACTTGCTGGGTGACAGTGCACCAATCACACATTTAGCATACCATCCATCACATGGTTTTTGGAAAGGAGTTGGTTTTTATATGCTGACTTTCTCTGCCACAAGACTCAAACCAGTTTACAATCACCTTTCCTTCCCCTTCCCACAACAGACACCATGTGAGTTAGGTGGGGCTGAGAGTGTGTGACTAGTCCAAGGTCACCCAGCTGGCTTCATGTGTAGGAGTGGGGAAAATCCTGTTCACCAGATTAGCCTCCACTGCTCATGTGTAGGAGTGGGGAAATCAAACCCATGTTCTCCAGATCAGAGTCCACCGCTCCGAACCATCGCTCTTAACCACTATACCATGGAGGACGATGTAAGCTGCTTTGGGACCCTAATGGGGGGGAAAGTGGGGCATAAATGAAGGTGGGGATGACCAGACATAGCTTGTTCAGAGGTGGCACTTCCCCTGCCCTACCCCTTGAAGTTCACCTGGCACTTAGTTTTCTCTTGTTTAGGAACCAGGCCAAGACTTTGAGCCACTTTGAGCAGATTTTCTGCAGAAGCAGTGCAGAAATTTTCAAATAAAAGATAGGGACCAGTGGAAAGAGGTGAGGATTTCTATCCCCTTCCCTTGAAGACTGCTTACTTTGACACCCATTCTAGTCTCAGGGGCCGAAAAACACCCAAAGCATTTTTTCAGGAAGTATAGTTTGCAGCAGGCTGGCAAATTTGATCCTATGAGAACCTGAATCCACTAAACAGGATTCAAACCAATGCTTTTAAAATACTCCTGAAAAAGCCAGTTGCCTGTAAAACCTGGCAATAGTAAAGAGCTTAAGAAAAAGCACAATACAGCAAGTAATCAAATGTACAGTGCAGTAGTATAAGAAAGCCACCTTTATTTGGACTTTTACAGAACAGGCCAATGAATACACTCCAGTTTTATAAAAAAATTTAAAAACAGTCACCCTTTTACATCACCTCCATCAACATGCCCAAATATTTACAGGAATTCCAAGAATGAGCCCAATTTCCCATTCAACAATTACTCTTAACACGAACAGACATCTTAGTCTCAGATGAATTTCATTGTGCAATGCACATTTTTATTGGCATTTGAAACTTAAACCTATGGTTAATGATAACCCAGTTTAGATGTGACTTATAATCTTCTTCCAACAATAAAGCATAACAGAAATGCAAGTTCTTAAAAAATATTCTAAGCATTAATCTAGTACTGGGGGACGAGTGGGCATATGCACAGCAGTTCCTAAGATTCTACCTGTCTAGGTCAACTCCAACTACTGATGTACTACATTGCTCCTACACATGGATACTAAGCTCATCATGGAACCATTACTAAAACCTAGAATTTGTATAATGAAAGTAAAACCTAGATTATGCACAGGTGTGCACTCCTTTACAGGACTTGGAAATTTACCTTGTCAGCAATTAGAGCTGAAGAGTCAATGCTAGGCAGAATTGTAAAAAACTGCATGAAGTATCCAAATAAAAGGAAAAAGATTTTTATGAAGCAGCAACAGGCTGTCTCAAACTCTGTAAAATGCATTTATTGCTACAAAAAAAGGACTTATGGTACAGAAGTAAATAACACCAATTTAACAGATCTACTTATTAAAATATACAGACTTGTAATTAAAGGATATTTTTTAAAAAGATGAAGGGGTTGTTAGATTTTTATTTCTTTATGTCTGGGTTTTCACATAATTTGATAAGTAACCTTTTGCAAAACCATGTAAAAGCAAAGAGTTTTCCGGTAGAGTTCTGCATTTCTCAGAGATTTTATACAGCATGCAATTAAGGCAGCCTTTTCTTCCTCACATGGGATCCTTTCACTCATCAAGTAATCTTCTGCTGCAAAGATTAGGCTAAGGAGCCTGGACTCTTCTGTCAACGCCTTTTGTCTTTCCTGTCTGATTTACGGTCTCTTTCACTCCGTGAAGTTCTTTTGCCTGACCGACTACTTTCTGAAATAGATCTCTTCCTGTCGGACCTCGAGATTTTATCCTTTGATCCTTTTGCATCTCTGCTGCTACCTTTCGAAGACTTGTGACTTCTGTCTACTCCTGAATTATCCCTTCGCTTCCGATCCAAGCTCCTCCTCCGCTTTCTATCCCTATTATGCCCCCGCCCTCTGCTTCGACTCCTGCTCTCGCTGCTACTAGAACTACTGCTACTTTCTCGACTGCTACTACCACTAGTGCTACTGCTGCTGCTGGAGCTGCTCCGACTACTACTGGTGCCACTGCTAGAACTGCTGCCGCTACTACTACTCGTAGAGCTAGTACTACTGGTGCTACTGCTGGTGCTCCGACTTCGACTCTTGCTAGTCTTGTTCTTTGCTCTGCCTCTGCTCCTGCTCCTAATCTTGTGCTTGACTTCAGCACTTCCTACCTGCACCTGGTCTGCCTGACTCTCAGGCAGCTTCTCAGGCGCCGCAGTTCCTTCTTTGACTACCTGAGGATCTTGATCTTGAGTGGATTCAAATAATGGTGGAGGCTGTGGCCAAAGCACAGACTCTGGCTGAAGCTGGGCCTCAGCCTCCTCTACTGGAGTGAATTCAGGTTCCTTTTCTTCCGTCTCCTCCGGTTCAGCATCAGCTTCTGGCTTGCTGGCTTCCTCTTTCTCCAAGGAAATAACAGGACACTCCTGGACTGGTGGAGCGTTACACTCCATTTCTGGTTCGATCTCTTTGCTATTCTCATTTTCTACTGGTTCTGCATTATCTGCCTCAGCTTCCACCACATCCTGCTCACCATCTACTGGTAGACTGTTTTCACCTTCCTCTTTCAACACAACATTATCATGCTGATTGTCCTGCTGCCTGTTCTCTTTAACCTCGGCTCCCTCTTCTACTTGAACCTGCACTTCCTCTTTCTGATCCTCCTCCTCCTGTTCTATCTCCCCATCCCTATGACTAACACCTACCTCCTTTTCCTCCCCTACCTCTTCCATTTCTACATCATTGCTCTGATTACCTGTCTCCATCTCTTCCACCTGCTGAACCACCTTACCCTCTTCCTGCTCCTTGTTCTGGTCTTCCTTCTTTTCTTCCTTCTTCACCTCCTGATGTTCTTTTTCCTTCACAGATTGCCGCCTGGGCCTGGCTTCCATTTTGTTAATTTGCTCTGCAAATTCAATGCGCCTATGTTCAAACAGTGCTGAAAAAAATAAGAGAGCACATAGTAAGCTTAATATGGCGGGTCTGTCTAGTTTACTCAGGTCTATTATGTGAGCAGGCTCTAATTTGTGGAAAAACTATTGCTTCTACCATCTGAATGATTCTCTGCCAAACAGTTTACCAAGAAGAACAGGAAAACATGTTAGAAAGAGACACCCAAAATGAATGAAACCACATCTTTATAACACTGCAGGAAGTGTCATTAAGAACTCTGTAATGAGCAATAGCTCAACAGAATTAGAAAAGAAACATCTGGGGCCACAACATCCTACATCAATCATCCTTTCTATGTATGATGCTACACATACATTATTATATGCAAAGCACATGCCTGTTCCCCCTCCCACATATAGTCAATGTACTGCTGCAAATAAGCATAAGTTGTTGTTATCATTTATTTCAATTTATATCCCGCCCTCATCCCTGGCTAGGCAGGGCTCAGGGCACCTCACATCAACCAACACATACAATAACGTTATAGGCTAAAGGGCCTAACTACATGTTACTACTACTTGGGATATCCCCTGGGTTGGACCACAGCAGTATTTTAGGAGCTCTGTGCTTCCCAGGTGTGAGAGCCCCCAGATTTGGATCTGGACCATAGAATACATAGATGAGGCTTTGATCTCCCCGCTGTGATATTTTCCTGACCTGAAATGGCCCTGAAGGTTATTTGATCTTGAGTGGATTCAAATAATGGTGGAGGCTGTGGCTGTGTACTGACACATTATGTTTCCACAACAGGACAAATAGTGCCCATATCCCTGGGCAATTTCAGATTGGGGCAATAGTACAATGGCGAAGTCTCAGCTCCCCCCCACCCCCATGGTCCTGATCCGAACTGGTCCTCACATACCTAGGAAGCACGGAATTTCAGAATACACCTCTCCATATGACCTGGGGACATCCCTTAGTTATGCTCTTAGTTGCTGGCAGTAAAATATATTTATTTGATGCATGCAGATAAGACCACTCCTACATAGTTCAACACACTACTGCCTTGCCAGCACCACTTTAAAGTTTTATTAGTGAAAGAGTTAAAAGCTTGCAGAAGGACACAAACATACCGTTTAACTTTTTCTGCGAGTCATCAAACTGCTTCTGTGTAGCAGAACACATTTTGCCAGGGATGTAGAACAGGTGAGGCTTTGTCTTTGTTCGTATGTATTTAATTATCTTGGCATTATGTTCATTCCATTCCTCTTGCTGGTAAAGAAAAAAGCATATTAGTTACTTCAGTATCAGCCAAAATACACAGCAAGCTTGGAAGGACTGTGGCTCTGAGTATCTGCTTTGTGTGGAGAACATCTGATACCAGCATCTCCAGTTAAAAAAGCATCTCATGTGTCAGAACACTCTCTCTGCCTGGGACCCTCGAAGGCTTAACTTAGCTAGCACAGGCAATATGGAGCAAGTTAGATCGGAGGTTTAACTTTGTAGAAGGCAGCTTGGTAAATTCACATGCTGCATTCAAACTCACCAACTGAGCAAGTTCAACTTTTTGTTCCAAAAGCCGCAGCTCTGTTTGTTTAGCACGTCTTTCTTCAAAAAGTTCTCGTCTCTCATTTTCAACTTGCTTTCTCTCTTCTTCGGCTTGCACTTCAAGTTTCTGTTCAATTTCTTGTCGCCTTTTTTGCTGCAGAAAAGAAAAGTTTTATGTACTCAGCAACATCCAATTTTGATAGGATTATCATACAACGAAAACTCAATTTTAGTTTGTTAAAGTTTGATTTTGATCCTGTGAACCTGGATTAAAATCTTCAGATACCTCATATCTAAAACTGCAATCCTAAACAGACTGAGTTCAGAGATCCACAAATATCTTTGCTTAGCAGTTATTGGGATGGATCCAACCATCCTCCAAGCATACATCCTCCAACCCAAGGGTCCTTCCTCAACCTAAGTGGCTCTTCCATTGGAGGAAAAGCCACTTAAATTGGAGGAATCCTTTCAGATTTTGCCCGAGTAGTAGAATAGGGGAAGGATCAACCCCACTGTTGCTAGTAGGCAGGGAGGCTTGGCTTTGTTGCTTCTTGTTCTAAGAACATGAGAAAAGCCACGCTGGATCAGATCAAGGCCCATTAAGTCCAGCAGTCTGTTCACACAGTGGCCAACCAGGTGCCTCTAGGAAGTCCACAAACAAGATGACTGCACAACCATCCTGCCTGCATTCCACAGCACCTAATATAATAGGCATGCTCCTCTGATACTGGAGAGAATAGGTATGCCTCATGACTAGTATTCATTTTGACTAATAGCCATGAATAGCCTTCTCCTCCATGAACATGTCCACTCCCCTCAAAGCCTTCCAAGTAGGAAGCCATCACGACATTCTGGGGCAGGGAGTTCCACAATTTAATTATGCATTGTGTGAAGAAATACTTCCTTTTATCTGTTTTGAATCTCTCACCCTCCAGCTCCAGTAGATGACCCCGCATTCTGGTACTGAGGGAGAAAAGCTTCTCCCTGTCCACTCTCTCCATACCATGCATCGTTTTAGAGACCTCTATCATATCTCCCCTTAACTGCCTTCTTTCTAAACAGCCCTAAGCGGTTCAACCTCTCCTCATAGGGCAGTTGCTCTAGCTCCTTGATCATTTTGGTTGCTCTTTTCTGCACCTTCTCTGCAATATCCATTTTTAGGTGTGGGGACCAGAACTGTACACAGTATTCCAAGTGTGGTCTTGCCTTAGATTTGCACAAGGGCAGTATGATAGCAGCAGCTTTATTCTCTATTCCTTGACTCATTATGGCCAGCATGGAATTTGCCTTTTTCACAGCAGCCACACACTGGGTTGACATCTTCATCCCTTCTCCAAAGGGAGAGTACACATAGTCCCAGCAAGGTAGTTTTATAGAGGAATAAATATCAAGTACTGTGTTGCTTTTCCAGTTTTAAAAGTTTTCAAAGCAACTTACAAAATTACCCTGCTGATCGCCAGAATTAGCCACCAAATGTAATGTTTTTATCCTGTTCTTTCTTGAAGCTCAGCAGAACACACGAATCAACCCTCCTCTAATTTTTCCTCTCAACAATTCTCTAAGATTGGTTAGGCTGAGTATGAACAGTGCAAAGTAACCCAGTGAGGTCCATGTACAAAGTGAGACTACAAACCTATGTCTCATCAAGTTCTTACGAGCTACACATTTATAATCTCTTCCCATTTTCCTTTCCACATGAAAATGTCTTGGCTGAAAAGACATCAATACATCAGCCTGAAAAGACATCAATACATTAAACCACCAGAAACAAGACTCTTTCCACAAGTAGGATATGAATTTCATTGTACGGAAGCATTACTAAATTCTTCCTTCTAGTTCAAATTACTAGGGACTGAAAATTAGTACCCTCTCAGTAGCAACTGTAGATTCTTGTTTGAACTTCTGAAGAGTACCCATCAACAGGCCAAATATACGCCGATTCCTGAGAATACAGAAAAGAGAAAAATATGATTACTCCAGACACTGACACAGTATCACAACATGATTTTTAAAGCTCTCCTAAGCAGCTAACAATACAGGTATTATAAAACGAAGTAACAGAGCATGTGATTTAAAAACACAGCCAAATTTCAAAAGCAATGAAAGATATGATAAAATGGGGGACAGTGTTCTAAAGATCTCATGGAAAAATTTGCAAGAAGGCACAATACAATAAGTCCCACTGACATCACAACTAGAGATGCTTAGGTTCATGGAACACAAGAGGAAGACTTCCAGAAACAGCTGTTAAATTCTGTATCAAAACTAGGTTAACATCTCTTGCTAGTCCTTGTTTTGACTCACATAAATAACGTTAATTCCACTCGCTACTGGCACTTGCAAGTTATTAGCCTTTCTATCAAAAAGCCGCACAATTGAACAAATGCACCTATGCACTTTTAAGAACAGGCTAGGATATAATGAAGCATCTCACATGTATAACTCATGCAATGAAGAAGCTAGGTGAAAAGTTACCATGCCTTCAGTATCTACTCCCACCATCCCACAGCTTTACTACTTCTTGGGATTTGAAAAAACCTCATGTCCCATTAAATGCAAATCTCAATACCTTTGTTTCCCCTTTTCATCCATAGTTTGATCTTGAATAAGGTCTCGGCGTGTTCGCTCTTTGGAGGTAGCAACAACAGAAGACTGCAACGCTGGCTGCAAGGACCAGACAAAACCATGTTAAATTAGAACTTTTACTAATTTCCTCCCTCCTTTCCCCACACGAACATTCAGCTATACTTTACTTTTTTAACATCGTCATCCTCTGCGTCGCTTTCATGGCGTGATTCTCGTCTTGTCCGACGCTCCCCAGCCAGCCTAAATTAAGAACATGTCAAACGGTAGAACCATAGCAATAATTTAAATGGGATTTGAAAATAATGTCAACAAAACCAGTAGTTCAGCGGCACCTTAAAGATTACAGTATTTGTTCCAGTATGAGCTAGAATAATGTTAGTCTTTAAGGTGTCCCTGGACTTCTGTTTTGTTACAATAGACTAACACAGCTATACCCTAAAAAAATCTATTTTGATCCTACCTTATTAGCAAGTTGCTTACTGGGATTTAACATATTCAGTGTGGCTGACCAGATGAACCAAACTGCACTATTTCTTCTAATGACTACTGCTTCCTGCAAGTATAAATTTTGCAACTTTTGGGGATCAGCTTTTCAGGCAGCATAGAGGGCTGCAGTAGAAAGGAAGGCCACAGGAAGTCTGGGTTTCAGCAATCAGAAAAGAAATGCTTCTCTATTTCTGCATTAGTCATACATGGAAAGATTTTCAAAACACTTCACATATTACTGATTTCTGCAAAGAAATTTGGCAAAGTGCAACGCAGCCCAAAGATTGAGGAAAGAGTTGCCTACTGAATTTGTTGTCTTATTGCGATAAAATGAAAATTACCATTACAAACCACTGATCTTCATCTGCCTTTGGAAGAAGTTGAAGGACCAAGACTCCTACACAATACATCCAAGGATATTTCACCAGGAAATGCATGGGGAGAGACTGTTTCAACAAACAGAGCTGCTCCCCGCAAGGAATGGATTAGTCTCGTGATGGCAAGTAGCTTACCGTAGTTGCTTGCTAACTTGGTTTTAAATGTATGCAGCTTATGATAGTTTGCTGTTGATGGGTGTGGGTTTTTTTTAGACACTGTAAGCTTCTGTGAGTCCATAATGAGCAAAGAAAAGTAGGTTAAAAGCACCTACACACAAGTTTCAAGTACACTCTTTTTTACCCACCTATTGGTCGCCCCTTCCAAATCCCTCTGTTTGGCTGGAGGTCCTCCTCCGCTATCCGAGAATCCACGCCTGAAATGAAGCAGAATACCTAAGTGTTGATGAGACCAGTGTAACAAGAGTGAAGGGCTTTCAGCATCTAAGACTCCACAACACCTTTTACAGAGATGAATACATTGCATCACAGGCAATGAGGTTCAGAACAGGTGCTCAGTTTGCATCATTTAATGGGAGAAGCTACTATCCCATGAGAAGCGTTTGCAGCAAAGAGCTGCACGTGCAGCCTCTATGACACTGTGATGCTTCAGGCAACAAAGTACTATCTTACAACAAAGAGATGTGCCTGTCTTCCAGACTGAAGTCAGCAGTCTCTTATCAAACCACTGGGGGAGCAGCAACCATAAAAACTGGTAGGTTGGATTTTCAGCCAATGAATAGTCATCTGAAAAGCAGACTTAGAACATCTACTTGCCTTGTCAGCAACCAGTGTCTTCACATGTTTCTAGTATATTCATGTATAAGCCAATTTTCACAGCAATCTCATATACTAAAATGATTTTAACACTGTGCACCATATTCATTTCATTTTTGAAGCATATACCCCATATCAAAGTCTTCAGGACAGCTACACAAAGCCTAAAAAAATCTAGAAATCCTCATAAGATTAATGTGTATATTTATTTTAATTGTTCCTTGTTTCAATGGTTACACAAACACCAAAAGCAATAGATGTGGCTCTTCTGAACAAGAATATAATTTGGTACTGAGGTATCTGACAGCACAGTACCTCCAGGGAAATATGTAGGCTGAAAAGTCAGACGTTATTGCCTAATCTTCCATTTTCAGCCTTTTACTTCATAAGGTTACTACAATATTAAATGAGGGCTGCTATGTAAACTAGCATAACAGAAATACTATTTAAACAACAAATAGTATTAGAAAGAGAAGTCATATGGTTACTAACTTGACAGCTTATTGTTTAAACTGCCTTCCAAAAGACACCTTTAAAACACTACATTTACTCATATTTAACTTTAAATCACAGAACTCTAAACAGGTCAGCGTTCTCCAGGGCTGCAGGTATTGCCGTGCAAGCAGAGGCTAACACACACCCTATGCAAATCAACCAGGGTTCTCCTCCAAATGCCCCATAACTTATCCCACATCATTATTAAACTGTATCAGTACAGAGAACCTTCATCTCTTCAGTCTTATGATTGCTGCTTACTCCCAAGTAAATAAATAATTATTAAAAAATAAATGATTTTTAAAAAATTAAAAATTGAATTTGTTATAAAACGCTTTTTGACGAAAAATCTATCTAAAGATAAGTTCTCTATTTAAGATACATTGTAGTCCAAAGGTTAAGGATTAGTATTTATTTATGTAGCATGAGGCTGTAGATTCATGCAACGTTTAAATTTTTGGGTAAATGAATTCCATTAATCCATTCACAATGTCATGCTCTTTTAGAGGTTTCTGTAAGATTATTTTGGGTAGTTTTTCCTATCTAGAATATGGTTTTGTAGTTCTCAAAACTGAGAATTTGTGTCTGCAAAGATAACATGCCTCTTATTCACAGAAAAAATATTATAAAATAAACATACAGAGTAGAGAAAAAGACTTTAATCCCATTGCTCCGTTGCAAATCCATGTACACAGAATCGACCACTAAAGTGCTAAATTTCAAGTGGAATTAATCTGGAATGGAATAGATCTGCACAAGGAGGTGTGAGGAGGGCGGGGCAAGCAGTAAAACTGAAAGTGAAACCTTTTGAGCAGAATTCTCCACAAGTCAGGATTTTGGTGTATATAGCCTGGGTTTATCACTTTTTTCACTGGAGGAGAAACCTATAATGGCAGCAGGCCATAAAAGAGACCCAGTTTGGGAATATTTTAATGAAGTTCCTCTACAGTGGGTATGGCAGGAATATGTGCAAAACGCAAATACTGCAACGAACGAAAGCAAGGCTTGGTAGCCCGAATGAAACAACATCATGAGAATTGCTGTTTATGTGGAAAACTGACTAGTGATTTAAATCAATTTGATTTAAATTAAATCCACCCTATAAACAAGCATAGGATCTAGCTGCACAGATTTTAAGACTTTGCACACAACCTCATGGCAGCAGTAATGGGGAGCTGAAGAAGCAACCAACAATACAAGGCAATGCAAAGTTACTCCAACCTAATGATTTCAGTGGTCTTAAATAACCCTGCGCAGGACTAAACTGTAAAACAGAATCAGGCCTATCAAAATATTAGAACATTTAATTCCCCTGAAATTGTGACTCAAACACATACTGATTTGTCCACGTGGCATTAGTAACTCAAACAGAAAGCAATGAGTGACACAGCAGAAGAACTGCCCAGAGTTCCACACAAAATCAGTACCACGTATTGGGACAAATTCTTACCTCAGCAATATATTTCCACGACCCCTACCTCCACCAGGGCCTGTGAGGGTCAGTAATCTACCTTGAGCAGGCCTGGAAAATACGAAAAGCCGTAACCATTACAAAGGGAGAACAAGACATCAGTGCACATCTGCAGAACATTTCGGGTGACCTCACATTTGGAGCCGCTGCACATCCCAAGTCCCCTGGGCAGCATTAACAGATTAAGCAGTAGGCTTCCCTAAGACAGGATCCTCCCCATCTCTAGCAGCTCAACAGACTATGTATGGAGCACATGTTTATCTCGCCCACCATCCAAGTGTAGTATACATTCTCCCTTTTACTTTCACAACTAGGGGTGCCTGGCAAGGGATGGGGGGCACAGGGTTGCCAAATCCAGGTTGGGAAACTCCTGGAGACTTGGGGATGGAACCTCAGTAGGGTACAATGCCACAGAGTCCACCCTCCAAAGCATCCATTTTCTCCAAGGGAAGTGATCTCTGTAGTCTGGAGATGAGATATAATTCTAGTGGGGACCTCCAGGCCCCTCCTGGAGGCTGGCATCCCTATTCACAACAGCCCTGCGAGGTAATTCTGGTGGAAACCAGTCACTGGTTCAAGGCTGCCCAGCGAGGCGCCATACAAATTGAGAACTGGAACCCGGGTTTTCAAGATCATAGGAGAACATCCTAACCACTAATACCATGCTGTCTACACCCACCCCCACCACTACTTTCCTTTCCCTCTGGGCCTCATTCTCACAAAGGAACTTGGGGGCTTTTCCTAATACCCCTCCCATTTTTACTCTCCGAAGAGCCTCTGCTGGCCATTTCTGTGCCCCAAACAGTCCACACCACGCCTTAAGAACGCATGTGAAAGCCCCACCCCCGCTTTACTTACGGGTTGCAATAAAAGCCCAAGTAAGCTCATGCCCTTTAGCTGCAAACTTGTCGGTTAATGAGCCTGTTTCCACTCGGCTCCGGCGCCCCCCGCCCCGCCCGGCCTCAAAAGGCTCACCCTCCCTTCAGCCTCACCGCACGTCGTTGGGGTCTCGCCCCGTGAGCTTGCGGATGTTCTCATCGACGTGCTTGAGACTCTCTTTCGCCTTCTCAAGCTGCTCCTGCAGAGCACGCACAGCTACCGCCATCCCTGCCGCCGCAACCACCACCGTGCGGCCTACACAGCAGAAAGCAAGGCCGGAGGAACCGTGCGAGGGAGGGATGGGGGAGTCGGCCCACCCACACGTAACGTGTCTCGTCCAACCACTCCACCAATCGCCATTCATACTCTGGAGCGACAGCTGGCTTACCCAATAGCTGCTAGAATGCCCAGCGAGAGACCGCCTTGTGCATTTAAGTGGCACCGAGATAATCCAATCATCGTCTTCTATCTGAGCCAATCACCCATTCCTATGTTTCGGAGTAAAATAGCTTCCAGCCACTCAACACTCTCCGCCTTTGCTGATCTAGCCAATCACCAAATGTCAGAGCGGACTGATGTCTAATCAGCCAACCAAGTGGTAAATGAGGCCTTAGAATTAACCAATCAAGTAGAGGAGATGAATTTTTTTTCCACAGTGGATGACCTGATCTGTTCGTTTTCGCGCGCTTTCGGGTCATGAACTGCCTTGAAGTATGAGAGGCGGGTCTAGGCTCAATACCATTAGCGAGTTGTTCTAGGTAGTTTTTAATAGAAAGTGGCGTTTGTTTTTTGATTTGGTTTTGCGCCGGCAGCCTCTATTATGCTCTAAAAACTTTCAGGTTGCACTTACTTGGAAATAGAAATAATTTAACTTGTGGACCTTATTTCTGAATTAGGAAAAATGTAGGTTAGGTTAATGCTATGTATATGCGTTATTTTTTTTTTTTAGTAAGAACCTCTGAATTACATAGTTTATTTCTAAGTAAATAAACTTGGAATCACATGGCAGCTTATTTAAAACAGTATGAGTGAGATGAGTTATAAATATTAATAATTACAGAGGGCTAGTCAAGTTTCAGCAAAAATAAACAGGAATCTCCTAAAAAAGGTAAAGGTCCCCTGTGCAAGCACCAGGTCATTCCTGACCCATGGGGTGATGTCACACCCCAACGTTTCCAAGGCAGACTTTGCTTGCGGGGTGGTTTGCCAGTGCCTTCCCCAGTCATCTTCCCTTTACCCCCAGCAAGCTGGGTACTCATTTGACCGACCTCGGAAGGATGGAAGGCTGAGTCAACCTTGAGCCGGCTACCTGAAACCAACTTCTGTCGGGATTGAACTCAGGTCGTGAGCAGAGCTTTTGACTGCAGTACTGCAGCTTAACACTCTGCGCCACGGGGCTCCTAGCACATTACAAACCAACATATTACAAATTTGCCTCTGAAGATGTGGGCAAATAATGCAAAATACAGTTTTATCAGCTTTTAGGCCTCATTGCCAGACATGCCACATTATTTATTTGGGTAGAAGGAAGGCATACTTTGGCAAAGTCCACATACAATAGTAACCTGTCGGTCAAGACTATATGCTGTTTGTTGCAACTGATCAACAAGGTCATTTCTGTGGTAATTGTAAAATTTCATAGACACTTTCCATCCACACAGTACTCAAGGTATGATAAAAACAACAGGTAAAACTGGACCAAGAAAATACCAGATTATATTGATGGGGAAGCCCACTGGGGATAGAGCTTCAGAAGAGAGAACTGAACAGGTGAATAGGAATCCAGTGCAATACAGCGATGATCTTTTTAGCACTCCAGCTAAGAGATGAGCAATGACATTCTGTACTAGTTGAATCTTTGGAACTGTTTGCAGGGCAATCCTACATAAAGCACATTGTAGTAATCCAAATATGAGTTTACCAATGCATGGGAATTTGAGGCAAGTTCACAATCTAAGAACTGGTTGCAATATTTACAATATTTCACACCACTTTTTCAAGTGACTGAAACAATTGTTCAGGTGCTTGTTTATAATATTTCAATGGTGCCTGCCTTTCCAAAAACTAAAAGGGCATTATGAAGAGGTTTATTTTCTAAATTGTGAAAGCATAGCTAATTTGGCAAGCACGAGTGTACCAGTTATACTTAGGATGTAATTTGCAGCTAATTAAGATCTCTTGGGTTCTTGGCAGTGAATTCCTGTGTACTAATGCAAACACTTATAGGGTCACCATAAATCAACTGTGACTTGATGGCACTTTGCACACACAACAGTGTCCTACTAACAGTATAACGTGTGTACCTGTTATACTTAGGATGTGATATGCAACTAGTTAATATCTCTTGGTGGCGTTTTTGGCAATGAAATACTGTGTGCTAACCGTACAAACCAACGCAGAGTTAGATGCTTTTAATGCTCTCTCAGCCTGATTTATGCCACGGGGTGGTTGCGAGATTATTTATAACGAAGTTTACGAACATTTCTGTATGCTGAGAACCTTGGGAAAAGGACGGGATAAAAATTATATAAAATGGCAGGTACTCATGTTTTCCCCCTGCTTTTATGACTATGCAATAAGAACACATAGAATGTATATAGATCTTTCCGAACATATACAAAGCGCTTCCCGAACATGAGGCCATTCATACCAATGCACGCACCATCTCGCGATATCAGTCCTGCAAAGCGATGGTATTGGAAGCGAGGCTGCAGATCTCCTGCATATGTGAATAGGATGAAGGTGCAAAAGATCGAGCTGCACAAGAGAGAACTCCTAAATTGGCATCCCGAATCCACCCATAAGACTGGACCCTACGCCCATCTCTCCAGAGCCTTCTCAGTAGCCGGGCAGCCTTCCAGCGCTCAAAGAGCAGCGCCCTATTAGTCCCGGGCGGGGACGTGCAGAAACCCCGCCCCGGGAGCCGGCGGCGGTTCCGCCTGGGGCTTTGCGGAGGGCCCGGTTGGCCTTGCCGGGGTGTGCGCGTGAGAGAGAGAAGCCCTCGGGGCCCCTCTCCAACCGGGAAGGGCCCGCCATGAACAAGTCGGAGATGGCGGACGAAGCGCTCTTCCTGTTGTTGCACAACGAGATGGTTTCCGGGCTGTACCGCGCCGCGGAACAAGGGGACGGGGTGAGCGAAGAGCCGAGACCCGCCGCTCTGCGAGGGGGGGGGGGGAGGCTGTAGCGACTCGAGGCAGGCCTGGGCCTGACCTGCAGTCTGGTGGGACCGTAAAGAGCCCCCTCCCCCCCCCGCGGTCGGTTGGGCTCGGGAGCTTCTGCCCCAAAGAACTTGCCCGTCCTTAGGGCGCCACAGGGCTCCTGTTAGTTTTGCCGGTTGGCCCTCGGGACTGGTGGCGGGCGGAGACCACCTTTATTGGACTAAAGTGTCCCCCCCCTTCAGAATCCACCAACGTCTATAGGGCGCAACTGATCTTTCTCAAGCTTCCTCCATCCCCCCCCCCCCCGTAGAAACCGAGGTTTTGTGGCTGCCCCGTTTTTCTGGCTTTGCTGCATGGACAGGTTGGCTAGACCTCCGGTTTAGTGTCCAGGCTGCCTTACCGGCAAATGAGTAGGGGTGACACAGGAGTCCTTTCCCCCCTTCTCCTCCTAACTGGGGGCTGAGTTTGTGTGTCTGGCCCAAAGGTCACCTAGCAAGCTTCCATGGCAGAAGGGGGATTCGAACCTGGTTCTCCCAGATCCTACTCTGATGCTCTGACTACACTACACCCCTCAGGCCCTAACTTGCAAAAGTGATGTGGCGAGCGACTATCAATGCAATCCTAAACAGATAATTCACGGTGGGTAGCCGTGTTAGTCTGTCTGCAGTAGTAGAAAAGGGCAAGGGTCCAGTAGCACCTTAAAGTCTAACAGAAATATTTTCTGGTAGGGTATGAGCTTTCGTGAGCCACAGTTCTGAAGAAGTGAGCTGTGGCTCACGAAAGCTCATACCCTACCAGAAAATATTTTTGTTAGTCTTTAAGGTGCTACTGGACTCTTGCCCTTTTATCCTAAACAGAGTTTCATCCTATTACCTTCAGTGGACTTAGAAGGGTGTTACTTGGATTAATGAAGTGAGTAAAGACACTTTTCTTAGGATTGCTCTGGAAGAGTAGGGAGACCTGGGTTCAAATGCCCATTGAATCCTGCAGGTCACTGAGTGCTATTGTGCCAGTCACTCTCACAATCTGACCTCAGCTTGTTTTGCAGATAAACATGTATGCTGCCCTCAACTCCTTGGAAGAAGGGCGGGATTGAAATATGATAAATAGTTAAAAGATGAGTGAAAGACTAGATTTTATGTAGATTTGCTACAGGATTGCAATTCTTGTACTTTCAGGAAAATGGACGATGCATCACAAAACTGGAGAACATGGGATTTAGAGTGGGACAGGGGTTAATAGAAAGGTGAGTAGAACCTTCTTTTGATACATAATTTATCTTTAAATATTCCACTTGGTTCTGTATGTCTTTTTTAGGAGTGGCATGAGGAGAGCTTTTGAAAGATGCTGTACACTTTATTTATTTATAAGATTTTTATCCCTCCCCGACCAAGATCAGGCTCAAATCCAGCATAATAACAATCATAGTTCAGATTCAATTTAACACAGTAACACCATAATACTTAATAATTAATCGTTAAAATTTGAATAACAGCCGCAATTTATGTATTGCCAACATCCAGAAGCGCCATTCAAATTATTAATAAACCTCTCAGACAGGAGAAAAGGGCAGGTGTACAGTAGGTACAAGGGTAGAACAGGGTGTACAGGGGTAGAAGTATACACTTCCAGCAGCCTGGTGTGTGTTATTATGAAATAGGACTCGCTTGAAACTGAAAAATATATTGGCCTTCAGCTGGTGGGTTACAAAACAGGTCCAATGTTGCAGTTGGGGGGCAATTGTGGATCCTGTGTTTGAAGAAGTTGTGGCTTTCCTCTGTGGCTTTCATTGTGACCATCCTCCGGTTTTGCCATTCAGATTGCTTTTCTCTTTAGGAATGGTTCATACATTCTGTTCTGATTATTTTGAACAACGTTGCAGTGTTTCTGAAGTTCAAAATGTATGATTTGATTTGCTACTGAACTCCACATAAAGTTGTGTTCATATTTAAACTTCATATTTAAATTATTTGTTTGGAATGTTCTACAAAATGTTTGGAGGTTCCAGGCCAAGCACCCTTTTACGATGGAGGCAGTGGTTTCCAAAAGGATTCTTCCTGGGCTCTTCAGAAGTACCGCCTACTCCCGTGAAATGAATGAAAGCTAGGATTGGCTCATTGCTTTGGGGAAGAAGCAAGTGTGCACCAGGAAACACATCAGCAGGCACCATGATGGGGATCACTGTTGTAAGACAACAATAAAAAAGAAAACAACTTAAAATAATTGGTTCTTGTAGGTTATCCGGGCTGTGTAACCGTGGTCTTGGAATTTTCTTTCCTGACGTTTCGCCAGCAGCTGTGGCAGGCATCTTCAGAGTAGTAACACTGAAGGACAGTGTCTCTCAGTGTCAAGTGTGTAGGAAGAGACTCTTCCTACACACTTGACACTGAGAGACACTGTCCTTCAGTGTTACTACTCTGAAGATGCCTGCCACAGCTGCTGGCGAAACGTCAGGAAAGAAAATTCCAAGACCACGGTTACACAGCCCGGATAACCTACAAGAACCAATGAACTCTGACCATGAAAGCCTTCGACAATAACTTAAAATAATAATAGTGGAACTTTGATTTGGAAAAAAGAAGTGTGCATACTTAATGGAATCACAACTGTTATTACATTGTGTATGGGTAAAAGACATAATGAAAGTAGCTGTAGTAACTATAGGGTTGTAATTTTCAAGTCCCTAACATTTTCATAGGTGAGTGTTTAACTCTCCCACTGAAGTTAGTGTGGTATAGGTGTTGAATGCTCTCTGGATTGCTCCCTTGCTTTTTACGAAAGCCCTGTGAATTTCTTCTACACACAGGACTGGATCCAGCAAATGGGATGGAAGAGAGGGACTCAGCTTTCACCAGTTTCTTCCCTTCCGCACCAGACCTCCCATTCCATGGCCACGGTGTACCTAGAGTGGGCGGGGGGGATGTTACGTGTCCCTCAGCAGCATTTCATGGGGTGGTGACAAATTTGTGACATGCTGATGGAAACTGCTTCCATCAGTGGAAATGTTCTTTGGTTCAAAGGTTAATTTTGTCACCAAAAAACATTATTGCTTTTGACAACTTACTTCACGATAATTAACCAAATGTCTACTCTGAATTGGTTTCTCTTAGGTTTACCAAAGATACTGCCAGATTTAAGGATGAATTAGATATAATGAAGTTTATTTGCAAAGATTTTTGGACTACTGTTTTCAAAAAGCAAATTGATAACCTCAGGACCAACCATCAGGTATTAATATTGTAAGAATATGGAATATGTAGAGCAACTGACATGTTGCATATCTGTACTAAGTCTGAAAAGGAGAAAGCTTGATTACATATACCAGACTGAGCTGAAATTATAGATTTAGAGCAGAGATATGCTTTCAGCAAAATCATGTTATACAGTTCTTGCTGTATTAGACCACTTCTGTAGGTGGGGAAAAGCTTTCTCATCAAAATAGTAAAACACATAGAACACAGGCATGTTATCTAAAGATTGTTCTTCACATTCTAATTTTCTAGTTTTCTCGTCTTGCCCGGTAAGAACTGAATCCCATGGTTTTTTTGATCATATAGTTGGATTCTTTCTTCAGAGCAATGTGTATGTAGCTTCATAATAGTCATCTGAGTGTTTTCAAAGAAAATAGGCATTATATTGCAAGAATAGTATTTGTATCCCAGTTGTTAGACTTACAACATTGGAAAGCAAAGCAAGCATATAAAATACAACAATAGACTGAGGATCTTACAAGTCAAGGAAGATTTACATGCAGTGAAAAATACAGTTCTGAATCAAACTGGCAACAATTTATAGAGGATTGTTTAGAATAACTGCAGGGTAAATATGAAACAAAGGGGGTTACCGCACTTGTATTCCCAGCGATGTATTAAGAGTTTGAAAATGTTATAAAAAATACTGTTCGCACTTTGTTTGGCCCCTTTAGCTGTGAATACTTCTTCCAACCATTTATAAGCCGTGGTATCCAAAAATCCTTTTAAAGCGATGTTTTTTACAACATTTTCAAACTCTTAATACATCGCTGGGAATACAAAGTGCGGTAACCCCCAAAGATAAAGTGACAATCATTGATGGGTTAAAGTCTCTTCACTTAACCCACATAAATGTTAAATGCATTATATCCACTACCTGGCCCTCAAAGAAAAGGATTTAAAATGGTAGTAGTTGTGCAATCCTTTGCCTGAACTGCATCGAAGCTTTAAAAGTAGTAATATAATGAAGTTAAAATTTTTGAGGAAGGTCTATCTTGAGTGGGGGTGTGCGAGTGTGAATTAATAGGCACAAATGTAATTTGACAGGGGCATGGATGTACACACATCTGTTTGTGTATGTTCCATTCCTCCAACCAACTACGGATGTGTTCCTTATGCATATGATTTCTGGCTGGATTGGGATGTTGGTGTATTATTCTTCTGTGGGTAGTCTTCTGTCTACAATGGAGATGGTTATTCATTTATGCAGGGCATCTATGTACTTCAGGACAACAAATTCCGTCTCCTGACTCAAATGTCTGCTGGTAAACAGTATTTGGAACATGCACCTAAGGTAGGTATTGCTTCATAGCCTATGGAAGTAAGTAATAGTAGATGCAAACTTCTTCATTGAATTGAAGCTCTATGAAGATGTTTTCTATGCATTGCGAGGGAGGGATCGTTATCACACTGGCAGGCCCTGACCCTTCTGCACACTCATTGTCCATGTGCTGGACACAACACCTGCACTGACTTTCATGCATTTGGGACTACAGATCTGTATAGATGTGGAAGAGGCTGCCATTAGAATGATTCTCCCTTCATGTAAAGAACAATGATGAATGCCTGCAGAAGGTTTTTCTCAAAATGGGAAAGGGCAGAAGTGGTCTTGTTAATTTTTTTTAAGCTAGTTAACTTTGAATAGAAAAAATTGTTGTTCAGAATGATTTTTGTATCTCCATGTATACTATGTGGAAATAGATTATTGCAAATTAGATAAATATTGGAAGGGAAGTATATTTTATATAGCTTCTCCTGTTCAATATACACTGGTAGTCTGGTTCATATCTTTGAATATGTGCTGCTATTAATAAGAGAGATCTGCTCATTGGCCTTCTGACTGCGCTTCCTATGTGTGTGACAAGGTTGTCATGTGATTCAGTCTACACTTTTGGGGCTGGCATCTGTATGCATAACAGACACAATCTGTTCTGACCCCAGTAAGCAAAAATGTACTCCTATTTAGCCATTCTTTCTTTATGTATTTATTACATTTCAGTATTTGGCATTTACTTGTGGATTGATCAGAGGTGCTTTATCAAATTTGGGAATAAAGAGTATCGTGACAGCAGAAGTTTCAGCAATGCCTGCATGTAAGTGCACTTTGTGTCTGAGGGAAAAAAAACTTCTATATAGCTGTGCCTTAATTTGAAGAAATTGTTGCTCAGTGCATTCTTTAAAACTAGTGAGACCAATTATTATCAGCCGCTGTAAAACTGTTGCTCTTAAAAGTGTGTTATAAGGAATCTGACAAAAGCAATCAAGGCTGGGTTAAGACATACTGAGGCCCTGATCTTTGTCAAGAAGCCGTCCTCTCCCAGGTAATTTGCTTGTATCCAAAGGCCCCTCATAATTGAAGGCCCTAAACTGTAGCTTCAGTGTTTTGTGCATAAATCCAGCTCTAAAAGGGATGAATTCCAGAGTGGTAGTTATGTTGTTGTTTTTTGTAGACTTCCAATTCAGCTCTACAAGCTTAAAAGGACCAGGCTTTGCCCTAGGTACCCAGATATTTTTAAAACGCAGTATGCAGATGTCATTGTGGATTGTTTTGTCTGTCCTCTATATGTTGAGCCAAGTTCAATGTGGCTGTAGCTTTTGGACTGCGGCAGGGGCTGCTAAGGTTTCTTTGCCCTCTTTCGCAGATCAGTTAGTCTTTCTGCATTGCATATTATCAAATACTTTGTTTTCCATGGTAATACCCAGAAACCATGAAGCCTCTGTTTTGATTGGCATAAGGCAATGAACTTGTACTAATAAAGCCAATTTTGTGACCTTATGAAAGGAATGTAGCATTTAAACGTGCATTTCTGATTGTTACATTTAAAACTTAATTTAGATATATTTATACCCTGGTTTAGCAGCCCAATAGCCTAGAGTAGCCTGACCTTGTCAGAGCTTGGAAGCTAAGCAGAGTCAGCTACAGTTAGTAACTCAGATGGGAAACTTCCAGAGTCTAGGGTTGCTATGCCAAGAAAGGCCATGGCAGACCACTTCTCATCTCGTCTTGAAAACCTCATGGTTCTGGGGTCCCTATGAGTTGGTTGCAACTTGACTGCACACTGTTATAATTATACACTGTTTTTGTCCCTGTGGGGACCCACAGTAGCTTATAACATTTCCCCCTAGTCCATTTTCTCTTCACAATTCTGTACGGTAGTTTGAGAGACCTGAAAAGAGTTATACCCAGTTATATGCCCATTGACTTCAGTAGACCTAGAAGGATATAGCTTTGCTTAGGTTTGTACTACAAGTCTTGCAGAAGATGTAGCCAACTGAGATTTGTTTAAATATGGCTGGATGTATTGTACAAGAGAACAGTACAGACTCAGGTAACTGCATTTTTTTGAACTAGATGAATAGTTGCTTCAGGTAAGCAAGGTAGATACTTTATAAATTCCTTTTTTTTCTTTTGCAGGTAAATTTCAGGTGATGATACAGAAGATTTAGAAAATGTGTTGAAGAAAACACCTGCCCTGTAATATCTTTAAATTGTATATTTATTTATAATTGCAGGTTAATGCAGATGCTGTGTCTATGTGAAACATCTGTTTTGCCAAACAACATGCTAGTTGTCAGATGATTGCTAGTTATCAGATGACTATTTATTTTGTAGATTTTTAGTAATGTCCCATTTCTACTTGTTTTTGGAACATGTTTTTTACAACTGTGTAAAGATAGTGGGATACTGGATTAAATACAAAGTTTGAATTTCTCATTTGTTGCCTAGCAGTGCAGAATTTATTCTGAGCTGACTTGTAAACGGGGCGAGCCTCTGAGCTACCAGCATCTTCTGAAGTGCTAATGAAGCCGCTGATGGGGTTCTTTTTTAAAATGCTATAGTAAGCACCCAAGCTCCTTTGTCTACAATGGGATTTCCTGGAATGGAGAAATTGGTTATTTGACAGCAATCTTTTTCAGGATGGGTGAAAGCTAATTGAGGGCGCTCATCTTAACTCTCCCCTGAAGTAGATTCCTCATTGAGGGTCTTGCTTTGTATTCCTTGCTTACATCAACTGCAGTTATTCCAGGCTTTTCGAGTAGGAAGTCAAGGTAGAATTCTTAATGTAACTTTCTTGTAAAGATCAATGGCACTGCAGCCTCTCTGCCTTTGGGAGTGCATAACAGTTTACATATAGACATCCTCCAGTTATGTTGTAAATTAACTAATGTACTTTGTCTTTAAAAGCTACAGCAGGCTGTTACCTGTATATACTGAAATGTTTTACTAAGCATTTCTAAACTTTCCAGCCTGATCTGAAATTGGGCTGACTATCTTCATGCATAGTTTGTGAATGCTTTTCTTTATCACAGAGCGGGTGGGGGAAGACCATGCATCTGTTGCAAATGTATAGGATGTTCCAAGATAGATTATAAATAAGCTTTTTTTGGATAAGAGCTCACTTCAGATGCAATGAGGGGATCCATTTATTGCATCTGAAGAAGTGGACTCTAGTTTATGATGGCATATGCTGCAATAAAATTTTGTTGGTTTTTAGAGATTACAATACTGTCCATTTTATTCTTGCTGCTGGAGACTAACAGCTCTCTCAAACCAGATTATGGCTGCAGTTTTTCAAGGTTTCTAGGATTATTTCCATCCTCCAGGTCTGTTTATATACCTCCCCAGTGCAGCACTTCCATTTTGAGGTTGTATTCTCACTGTTTGGCCCCGTACTGTGATCCCTGTTGACACTCCTCAAAAATCTAGTAGAAGAACTCTTTATTTTTTCAGTTTCTTGATTCCAGCCTTTCAGCGGTTCTGGTTGCAACAGGACTCACTGAACTGACCTGTATCACAACACTGCTTGAATAAAGCTATTTCTTCCGATTGGAGGCTGCTTGGGGACTGCTATTTATACAGCCAACTTCCATGGCTGCAATTGCTCTTGCAACTGCATTTTGAATACTATACATGCTGTAATTACTCTGCAGTTTTTCTGTTAGTTCAATGACCATTAAGGAGCAGCATTCATCCACATAAACCACTCTGTGGCTGGAAAGGTCCCTCCTGCATCATGGGGTCTAATGCTGAGATTTTTGCAGTCTTACCAATCTCCCACAGTTCATTGCTCGCCTTAGCTCAGTTTCAGGTAACACCCATTGCTTTTGTCATTTTTTTCTAGCTAACACAATGATAATATCTTGTGGGCACAGCTTTATTTCTCTATGGAGATATCTGCATGCTTTCTTCATATTTACAAGAATAGCTTAGTTGTCTTTAAAACCTAATGGGAGCTGCTTGATGACAGAAGAAAATTTTGTACATAAACTGAATGGAAACCTAAACAGCTCTTTTGAACACAAAGTGCATAGTACAAATATAGCCAGATTGCTGCAGGCTCTGCTACTGCAGATACTTGAATTTTAGCTCTCATTATCCTATAGGCTTAGGGTATGTTACAGAATATGACAGTAAAAGAGAAATCAAGTCTTAGTTTTGAAAGACAATCTTGAAACACTTTTCAAGTTTCACTGCCCATTCCTGAGCGTTTGGCGGCCGGGGACAGCGTGACCGAGGCGCCCCGGCGGCACCTCCAAACCTGTTTCCTGGCCGCTGAAAGGCTTTAAACGTTTTTGGAGGCTTTTTAATTTTTAAATGAGGCATTTTGCCCTATTGAGAACAGCAAGGCTGCGCCAGCAAAAAAGGCACAGCAACGCTGTTCTCCCCACTGGTATGCTGGGCCAAAGGGGACAGGAGGCTGCCTACTGGCAGAATGCCCAGCTGGCGTCCCTGGGCAGTGCTGCCATGTCAGTGCTAGGAGACCAGCGTCCGGGTACCCCCTGCTGATGTCCTAGCCCACCTGGACGGCACAACCCCTTTTTGGCCTCCAAAGGACTTTGAGGAATGGGCTGTCAGTAATCTAGATTCAGGGTAGGATGGCACAAATAAAGCAACTGCAAATTTCTAACACAAATTGATATAGAGTGACTCTGTCACTTTCAATTTTTTAACTTTTTATTTTATTTACGCTATTTATAGTCCGCCTTTTGCACAGGGACTCAAGGTGGATTACATGTAGTGATCTGTAAGGGAATTCAGACAAGCATAACTGAACAGGGTTTTTTTTAAAGTAGGAGTTGACCTAATAGTAATGTTTCTGTTTTATTGTATCTACTGAATAAAGTGGTTCATTTGATTTTATAACTCTAGCAACATTACTTAGGGAGATGGGGGAAGGTTAGAAGTTTGGTCGATTTGAAACAAACCTGAGTACGCATCATAAACTTTGGAAGATCTGTTATCTGAATAGAGTCTAAGCAGGTTGACTAGCTCATGTTATGAACTATATCTAGGCATTTAGAATCGCATGGACCAGGTCAAATATTTAACAGACCTCAAAATGCTATCATTTATAATTCAAGACAACTGAAAAAACTTTATTGTAAACCTTAAAATGCTCCATACAAATTTACATTAACTGATTGGGGGGAAATCTGTACAGATCTGAATTTTAAAAACCAGGTTTTTAAACAAGCTGATTAGTTTTGCTCCAGTTTAACCTGGATGAGCTTGCAATCTGGATACAGTTCTCACAGCAGCTTGCTGGCAAAGGAGTCTACATGAAAGCGTTTAGGCACTCTGCTGTTGACCTCTTTCAAGCTGAGTTGTCTGCAGCTGTTGCTAAAATCATTTTAAAATTACTCTTCGTACAATCCAGCAAGGTCATATTGGAAGGTAGGGCACAGCTGCAGTTCTTCACCCTTCAGTCAGAGGGGTTGGTTGGTTATATCGGCATAGCATTCCCCCACAACTATCATGACAGCCCATGCTTCTTTGCTCTCCAGACTTTATCAAGAGGGCTCATCAGCCAGGTCAAGCTGGTCAAAGTACCTGGGGGGAGGGGGGGAATCATGAAAACAAGGTATAGAAAAAAATCTTACTTATAAGACTTGAATATGCCAGAGATGCACCCAGTATCTTCCTTCAACTGAAAAATGGTGTATTAAATAAAGGACAAAGTTACAATAAATTTGACTGTCTTCAGTAAAAACAACCAGAGAAGTTCAGGACTAGACAGGAGGCCAGAAAGCCTGAACAGAAGCTAAGCATACAGGGGTTATACTAGGCACAGAATTAAAGCAACAAAAATAATTAGCTTTGGCAATATAAGAGTCAGAATCTCTAGCATGCGGAAGAGTGAAGGATTAATTCTATAGTAATCAAATTCCATTGTGAGATTGTCCTGCCCAATTTACAGCACACTTTTGCACAGGGATCAAAATACATTATGTCTAATGCAGCAGGAAGAATGCTCAAGGATTCTGTAGCATAGTTGCTGCTGTTGATTATTGGTGCATGGTTCTTACAGTAACCTACCCAGAATCATCCATGTCATTTTGAATCACTTTGGTTGAATCCTGTTTCTTAAATCTTCAGAAAGTAACTGAACCACCTCAGGAGGTGGTGGGCTCTCCTTTGGAGGTTTTTAAGCAGAGGCTAGATGGCCATCTGACAGCAATGCTGATTCTGTGAACTTAGGCACTTCATGAGAGGGAGGGCAGGAAGGGATGAGTCAGACTTTCGCTTACATGGCCCTTTCTTACATGCCCAGGGTAATGCCCATCACCACTTCGGGGTCAAGAAGCAATTTTCTTCCAGGTTAGATTGGCCAGGGATCCTGGAGGTTTTCTGTCATCTTCTGGGCATGAAGTAGGGGTCACTGGGAGTGTGTGTGGAGGGGGAGGTAGTTGTGAATTTCCTGCATTGTGCAGGGGGTTGGACTAAATGACCTTGGTGGTCCCTTCCAACTATATGATTCTAAGTGGTCAAGTTAAAGGCCCAAGCCAGTTCTGCTACACAGGTATAACTGTGGTCCTTGGAGTACAAAAGCTCAAGTTTCTAGCAGATCACTGGGAAAAACAGCAGCTCTGAACAGCACACCTATTTTCCATAAATAGGCAACCCAATAGATATGATATCCACCATACCTGCCAACTAAACAAATTAACAAGTTCAGAGCTGATACTCTTTCTTCATTCTTGTTCTCCTACAACAGAGGAAAGCAGAATTAATGCAGCATATATCTGAAGTTTAGGGAATGTCAACATTCACAATACTGGACAAACCTGGCAAATGTCCATAAACCCAAAGATAAGCTAGGGAACAACAACAGTCACCTAACTGTGACTGTCAGTATTCACTGGTGTATAAAATGGAGCAATACCAGTTTTCAGATACTGAGAAAACAATCTGATACATTTAATATTCTGTGAGTGTCAATCATATATCAAGGTGAGTACTCAGAATTCTTTCGGTTAGGTTCTGAAGGAAGGAAAGTAAAAAGGAAAACACAAAACAATTTATACAACCCAGATAACCGAGCGGAATGACACCCACACACTATAGACTATTTTCTAAATTATTTTTATTCGATAATTTGCTGAAGTCAGCTTACCTCCAAAACTCTCACTTCAGAGCATCTTCTCGCCAGTTGCCGAATCAGGGAGTGAGCCTCTGGTAACAATGGTTTTTCAAGACAGGCCAGCAAAGCATAAAGCCATCTGCCCTACAGGAATTTAATGGAAGGTGCATCCTGAAAGTAATGTTTCACTACTGGTACTTTGTCCAAACAAAGTGGGGAAAAGCCATTTCATTTTCAACATAGACGCATAAATGGATCGATCCCAATAACGTTACATTAACAGGTCTAAAAGTTAACCAGCCAGAATAAAAATGATTGTTTCTTAAGGCCATGCCAAATGCAGGGCCTTGTATAGCAGTTAAAGTACTGAACTAGGATCTGGGACACCCAAGTACAAACCTCCACTCTGCTATGGAAGCACTGCTGGGTGACCTTGGGCCAGTCACTGTGCCTAACCTATCTCACCAGGTTGTTGTGAAGATAAAATGGAAGGGGGAGCAATGCTGTAAGCTGATTTAGGCCCCCACTGGGGGAGGGGGAAAGCAGGGTATAAATATCTAAAAAATAAGTCTAATTTAGCCTGTAATGTGCATCTATCCAGGAAAGATGGGTTGTGCACAAAGTTGTGAACTGCAGACATAGATCATACAGGTTCCTTCATGACTGCTGTATTAACCAACACTAACAGAATTATGTTTCATTTTTGGAGTCTACAGTATCTACTTAGGTTTCTATAAGTTTGGGTAATCATAGTATCTGTAGAGAAGGGCCATAGCTTCTTAAAAGAGAAACCAACTTGAGATGCAGAAAACTGAGGTTCAGAAAAATGTACTGCTGATGAATGGCATGTCAGCAAGACCATATAATAGGGGTATAATTCTGCTAACTGTTAAGCAGGCATTTCACTGAAAGAGACCCACTTACTGACTGAAAGTGCATCTGGGCCCCACAGTATGGTTGGAAGGCCTGTGGTCCAGCAGTCTTGCTGAGGCTCAACAGGCCGGGATCTACTCAGTGCCTGTAACTCTATGATTGCCTCCTCCTTTTCCATGATGGGTGAAAGGGGGATAGGGGTGTAGTAACAAGTGATCCAACATTTCTAATTAATTTCCTCTAGCTAAGCTTCAAGAGGGACAGTTTGCTCCTTTGCATTTCGAAATGAACAGAAGAAGTAAAAGTTACCAGTTCTGAAGTAAATTCCTTCTCCGAAAACCAGTTTATCAGATATTCCAAGACACTGGTTACTGTCACCTTTTAAGAAGAGAAGCAGCTATGAAAAACAGCTCTCTATACTGGTGCTTCCTTATAGTCCTTGCATTGCATTTTCAAATAAGACCTACACTTGTATCTGAAGTTTCACAGAAACTCTAGGAATAATCCAGCAATCAGATATTTAAATAAATAGCAACCACTGCTTAAGTTCGCATGCAAAGCCACTATGTGATGCCAATGCAACTTCATATTTTGTGATCTTATGAGGTAGCAGCTGGCAGAGTCTACCCTAAACATTTTTTTCTGTTGGCCCACAAATTGAAGGATCAGATTATAAGTGACAAATATTCCTAGATGCATACAAATGTAAAGAACATTTTGGTTAAATCACACTGTGGGTCCTGGTACAGAATAACTTTCAGCAAGCTTTCTGTATGACATTGTTTTGTTTGGTAAGAATCACCATGAACTCATGAACCTGCCTTATACTGAATCAGACCCTTGGTCTATCAAAGTCAGTATTGTCTACTCAGGCGGGTAGCGGCTCTCCAGGGTCTCAGGTAGAGGTCTTTCACATCACTTACTTGCCTAGTCCCTTTAACTGCAGATGCTGGAGATTGAACCTGGGACCTTCTGCATGCCAAGCAGATGCTCTACCACTGAGCCACAGTATTCACTGAACACACGAAGAGGGACAGTGAGTATACTGGCCCCATCCCCTAGCGACTGCCTGATCATCTGCAGAGGCAACTGTGCCAGAGGCAACTGTACGAACTCTCACTCCCTGATCAAGGGAAAGAGAGAGAGTTTGAGCAGTTGCCCCTGATGACCAGGCTGTTGGGTGGAAGTAAGGCCAGTGTTCCATGTGTTCCATGTTTGAGTGGTACTCTCATGTGCACCAGGCTACCCTTATGGAAGGATGTCTAAATAAGTAACAGTAGAGTTACAATGAACTCGCCATCAACCTCATTTAAGAATGATAGTAGTTGAGATACCTGATTCATTCTGCTAACAATGCTCAGCAATGGAGGAAAGCCAACCTGGGGAGGGGAGGGGGAAAGTCATCAGAATATGCAAGATACAAAGTATTTATAGGAAATCTAAATTAATTGCAGTTGTGCAGGCTATCAGCTTTTATCTTTGTGCTTGCTACCCACCTGTACATAATCAATTCCTTGATTTTCATCATTGGATACTTGAACACCTGTATTTAAATACAACTTTTCACCCAGACAAAATTTTTTCCAGGCTTCTTCGTCATCTGGTTTGGGCTGCAGAAAGCAAGCAAACAAGGTATTTTTCTTATATTAATAAAACAAAAATAGTGCGGGTCCCCTCCCCCAAGATTACTTAAAGTACACTCACACACAAATGTTAATGCTACATGTTCAGTTTATAATAAGGCACTGTCCCATTGTGTAGCTCAACGAGAAGAGAAGAAGAAAGGCGCCCCAAAGGGTTGCAGTCCTCAGACAGCTTGCTCTGCAATATTCTAGAGCAAGAGATCTGCTGATCAAGATTCCAATGTTAAATTCTACTCACGATCGTAACGTTACTGTCCAAATGCTGGGACTTCCAGTGGTCCCTGTGTTTGTTCACACTCTGGAAAATTGTAAAAGTAAAATCTCCTATGAAATCTTCACTACAGCTACAGTGTTTAGTCCAGTTCAACTGATTAAAAGCCTTCTGACCAAATTAAAAGGCGCCCTCAATTAATCAAGCAGATATTTAAAAATCCAATTAAAAATACTGCTACTTATACAAGCAACAGTCAAGCAACAGTCAACCAACAGATGAGAAGAGGCATTCCCTTCTCTCTCATACACAGACTCATTGTAGTAGGCGTATTACTTAAAATAAAAGGAAGCCTTTTTCTTCAGAACTGTTTTTACTCAGATGCAAATTTATAAACATTTAATAAATTGTCTAGTTCCATCAACAGCATGTGTAATGAACCAACTAAAATTTCTTTCATCAAGTGATGGGTGTAGGCCTACCTCCTATACTAGGGGTGTCACACTCATTTATTATGAGAGCTGGATATGACATAAATGTCACTTGGTTGGCCCGGGCCACGCCTCGCCAGCCCAGATAACACACCTCACCAGCCCAGGGGGGGGTGGCTGCTTTGGCTGACTTATGGGCCAGATAAGAGCTCTCAAGGGGCCAAATCCGGCCTGCGGACCATGTGTTTGACACCCCTGTCCTATACTTCCTTTTGACTCGCACAATTTTTACTAGTTTTGCAATTTCAAGAAAAAAACAGAAGTGAAGATCCCCAAAGCCTTGTTTCCATAAACAAAGTAATGAGTAACAGACATGACTGTTTAATTTTTAAATACCCATTTTTTCAGAGGGCAAAGGTTTAGACCATAACAGGGCTTTTCCCATTATTATTAGAAGAAGGGTTGGTTTTTATTTGTCAACTTTCTCTACCACTTAAGGAAGAATCAAACTGGCTTACAATCACCTTCCCTTCCTCTCCCAACAGACACCCTGTGAAGCAGGTGGGGCTGAGAGAGCTCTAAGAGCTATGACTAGCCCAAGGTCACCCAGCTGGCATCATGTGTAGGAGTGGGGAAACTAATAGCGTTCACCACATTAGCATCCACCGCTCATGTGGAGGAGTGGGGAATCAAACCTGGCTCTCCAGATCAGAGTCCACCGCTCTAAACCACCATTCTTAACCACTACACCACGCTGGTTTTCCAGCCAGCCTCTGAAAAATGAGTCGAACCGAGAATGTAATGCCTATTGGAACTGGCATTGCAGTAAACTATCTTGAAAATGGGTACTATGAGATCAGGACCCTCCCAAGTAAGAATGGCTTCAAGCCTGGGCTAGGAAAAACATCATAGAAGACTGCTCAGGTTTCTATGTGCATGCAGTAGTCACCTGGCGAACGGCTGAAAAGTGAGCCACTTGTTGTCGTTGCCATTGCAGAGTTGGTGAATATCCTTCAGGGGCAGGGAGGCATCCTGAGAGCTACAAAAAGAAAGGGGAGAGCTACAAATGCTAGGCTGACAATAACAGTTCTGAATCCTTAACAGTTCACAACCCATGCATTTAAACCTATTACGTTTTCTCTCCTCACTACCTGAAGTAAATTAGGCTGAAAGATTGCTGTAAGGGCACACAACAAGTTCATTCACTATAGACAAGATCAGGGGGAAACTCAAATCACACTGAAGTAGATGAAACACTCAAGAGGTCCACAACCCTGTCTTCTGCCTTTGTAATCCACTTTCTGTATTATGGTATGCCATGCCTTAGACAGTTCATTACAGTCTCTGTTGCACTGTTTTCCAATTCTGCAATTCTAGTTCTACTGTATTGTTTATTGGAGGTCTTTTGTTGACTGATTGAATTATTTTTTATATGTTGTAATTTGCCTGGAGTCTCAGCAAAAAAGGCAGTCTATAAATGAAGTAAATAAAATATGGTTGCTATAGCAACCCATAGTCACCCAAATGCTAGCATGTTCCAACCAACAGGGATGGCCTCAAGCATACTCTGCCACAAGAGTCATGGGCAGAGGCAGGGTGCACCTCTTTCAAAATGATGGCAGGCTGTATCACATGCCATGGTTCAGAGGGAATGGGTTGCTTCCAAAACACACTACCTTGTCTGGTACTGCTCCCATATAAAACCAGTTTCCCATGCACTGCAATTGTTTTGCCCCTGTGGATCAAGTAATGAGAAAGCCCGGCTTTGCCGGCTAGAAATAACTAGCTAAAATCTGTGGACCCTGGCCCAGACAACATTAATTATGGTTGTTAACTCATCAAGATTCAGAGAGAGAAGAGAAGCAATGAATGTACTGGAGAACAAATGAAAATTGATTAGTAACTAGAACCCTAGAAGCAGTGATAATATTGATCTAGATATTACTTAGCAGAGTTGTATTCAACAACTGTTTGAACTACATGGGTACACCTTTGCAACACCTTTAAGACTGACCCACATCACTGCAATTCCAAGTTTTGTTCTGCAAGACTAGACATAATTTACATGAACTCTGTAAGATGTGAAGTTTTGCTACTGGTAATCCTTAAAACACCTCTCGCAATTGGGATGGAGAGTCGTCTTGCAGAATAAACCCTGAAGTTTTGTTCAATCAGCATGTTACTGCCTCAGTCACTCTTAAATGAACATGACAACATTGTAGGGGGCTAGAGTAAGATGAGTCAGGGGGAAAGAGTTCCAATCTCTGCTCAGCCATGAAGTTCAATGGATGACCTTGGATCAGCCATGGCTGTTGAGAATCCATAATGAGGAGAGAATCTCAATGTTTACTGCTGCCAGGAGCTCCTTGAAGCAAGCCAAAGAAATGTCATCACATTTCCTCAGAACTTACTGAAATATTCACTGTCTGTTTCTTTTTCAGTTTTCTGGGGTCTATCTGAGCCACAACAACATCTGGGCATTTTGCAGCTTCAATCCTACAAAACAAGAAAACAAGTGTCCCAATTTTTTAAACATGTCTCCCAATTTCTGGAGAAAAACAGAAATTATCTACGAATGCTTGCATTTTTTTCATATCTGAAGAGATTCTTCTATATGACTAAACACCACAATAACTTAAGGAGGCTACCACAACTACTCTTCTGCCCCAGCTGGGCTGCCACAGACCCTCTCTGTTGCCTTCTTATCTTTCACAGAATCTGGACTGTTTGATAGTGACCAGAGATTTTCATAACAATAGTGTCAATACTGACCACTTAAAACCAGACTATATTTTTTATACACCAACTTTCCCAACAATGTGTTTGCTGTAGTGCAGCATGCAGTCTTGCAGCTGAAACACAAGAGTCTTCCTTGGAACACTGACCTCTCCGCTACTATCCCCCCAGTTCTGAGTAGGGGTGCCATCTTTTTTGTGGCCCTGCTCCTGTTTTTTTTAATACCAGCATGAGAGACAGAAGTGTAGCAGCTAAAACTTTCTCCACATTACTTATGTTCATGCAAAGAAAAACTTCACTTGAAGATGGCAACTCTGCCCTGAGAGTACTTTTTCACAATTATTTCTAAACTTGTGCCGATCGACACATGGCTTGAATTCTAGCTCTCCACATTCTTCTGTCCTTGTAAATAAAGTGGAAGTTTTGGATTCACAGACCCACAGCAGAAGTTCTGAAGGCAATCAAGGTTTTCTCATAAAGTCTTTGTTTCTATCCTTCCTTCCTTTCCTGATTCTGTCCCGTGGCAGAACAGGTTGTGACCAAGATTAGGGAATCACAACACTTCAGGGTATAATTTTTATGCCACTATGAAAGCAGGACTAAAGTTTTCCTAGTTTAATCCACATGCACTCATATTCTGAAAATCTCCTGCGACAACAGGCTGTCTGGAGGGCCATATTCAGTTTGTGTGTAAAGTGCTGTCAAGTCGCAGCCGCCTTATGGTAACCCCTTATGGGGTTTTCAAGGCAAGAGACTAACAAGAGGTGGTTTGCCATTGCCTTTCTCTGCATAACGACCCTGGTATTCCTTGGTGGTCTCCCATCCAAGTACTAACCAGGGCTAACCCTGCTGAGCGTCTGAGATCTGACAAGATCAGGCTAGCCTGGGCCATCCAGGTCAGGGCACATTCAGCCTGATGGGTCACAAATTATGCAGGTGATCAAATGGATGCCTGCTAGCACACAGAACGAAACCCAGAAAAAAGGAGCATACGCATTGCACTGATTTCACTTCACCTTTCCTAGATTTTATCCCCATTTATTCAATGATGCAATACAGCCAAGCATCTCCAGACAAGCAATACTAAAGGAGGAACATAGGCAAAGTAAGACTATTAATAAAAAATAAATAAATGTCCCTTTACTCCACAAGTCTTGAGCCGTATACCACATACCTACAAGGAGCAACTAGATTCTTCATTAAGATCGTATAGAGATACCATAAGTGCCGAATCCAGGCAGAACCTAACCCGCTTGTTGATCTAGAGCACTGGTTCCCAACCAGGGGTCCGCGAGAACTAAATTAAGGTCCGCGAAACAAAGTTATAAACCCATAATAAATTAACATTTTCAATTAAAAGTTCTCTATTATAAATATATATATTCAAATATTATTCTAAGTTTAATGTTTAACTAACAGTTATGATTAAAGTTTATTTTCAAATTCTCGGAATTTTTATTTTAAACCTTGGGGTCCCTGCACCGAACAAAAAAGTCCTAGTGGTCCCTGGTCAAAAAAAGGTTGGGAACCAGAAACGCGGTCCTGTTGAACCATACGCAAACTGTGAGCGCACTAGAAGGGGCGACCCGATCCAGGTCACTCTGAGCACCGGCTGAGTGACGGTAAACGTCTCTACTCCTCCCTGCCTGCCCCCTTACGGGAGGGACGGTTGCACGGCCGTCTCTCAAAGGAGGTCCGGATCAACCCCCACTCGCCAAGGGCGGCCCCCTTCCCAACCCCGCTCTTTCTCTTCTCTCCACTGGGGCGGCCGCAGACCCTCGCCCAGCCCACTTACTGGACCCGCTTTAAATACTCTTGGGGGGTCCTGGGGGGCACGGCCGGGTCGAAATCCTCCGAGATGTCACAGTCCTCCACAGGCAAAAGGCGGGGCATCAGTTCCTCGACCCCCGACTCCATCGCAGCCCCTTCTGCCAGCGGAACGCGCTTCGACAGGGACCGCACAACGCATGCGCGAAAAACCGAAGCCGCCCGTGACGGCACAGCCGCGACCCGAACGCAAAACCTACGCGCCGGAGACCCTAAAGAGGGTGGGGGGAGGGGAACAGCTCCACTTTTTGAAAGGGGTTTCTTCGGAAATGGGTGATTTGGCTCCCCTCCCTTTCTTAACGTTTTTATTTTGGAGTTCTGTGAGAGCCGGCGTGGTGTACTGAAATGCAATAGAGGGGCGGAGCCTCTTATAACGCCACTTCTCTGCCGACTTCGCTTGAGCGCTTCAGAGCAAACCAGAAGATCGGCTGCAGTTCTTCCACGGAAAGGACAATCTGCGGGCATTTATGGGTGGGTCATTATTTCCTATTAACTGGATTTCTTTATGGTGTGAACGAATGATATTAAAGGGGATAGGAAAGAGCTGTCAGGCACTATTTTTGTTCTCAGTATTTGCTATTAAAAGAAAACGCGACGTCAACATTTTTATAACGCCTTCTTTTGGATTAGGAATGGGAGACACTTTAATGGGCCTTCGGGGGACAAAACTGTTACCGTGATATTGTTTCTGTGGTTTCGGAAACAAGAAGCTACGAACTGTGGACCAGGGAGGAATCGTTGGAGGCAGGGAACAATTTGGAAGTGTTCCTTCCTACCCCAAGCTCTCCCCTTCCAGGATTCTCCAAAGGGGGGGGGGGAGAAGCTTGAGCAGGCCTTCTCCACCACTCCTTTCCTAATTGATACTCAGCTACTGTCAACATTCCATCTTTCCCACATTTTCAAAGTTTTAAAAACTGTTTTGTTGCTAATTTACGAAGTTTTATTTCTCAGCATACTGAGTAGGTAGACTTCTCTCTCATCTCTGCAGCTTTTATTCTCCACGCACTCCAGGTACTGTACTACTTGATCATAACTCATGGGAAGATGAGGTGAGGGTGGCCATGTTACCAGTTTCTACAGGGCTGAGAAAAATTATGCTGGGGTCTAGCCCATAGGTCAGATTGGCATTCTCTCACCTTTCTCTGCAGTTCACTGAAACACAGAATTAGAACAGGCATTGTAATTGATTATCAAAGCCAAATTTCTGGCAGCTTCTTAATTATACTGAGTTTCCTATTTTGAGTGCAAGATATTTGTCCGTAAGAAAGAAAACATTCACTTCAAAAATGGATGAATGCAGGGTTTAAATTGCCTATTCAGACTTATACATTTTAAGCATAGCAGATAGCCCAGTCTAGTCTGATCTCATCAAATCTTGGAAGCTAAGCAGGATCGGCCCTGGCTAGCAGTTGGATGGGAGACCGCCAAGGAATACCAGGGCCATGACGTGGAGGCAGGCAATGGCAAACCACCTCTGAAGTCGCTTGCCTTGAAAACTCCACCAGGGGTCACCATAAGACATCTATGACTTGATGGTACTTTCCTCCACCAAGAGTTGAACACACAAAGCTGCCTTACACTGAATCAGACCATCAGTTCATGTAGATCTGTATTGTATACTCAGACTAGCGGTGGGTCTACAAGGTCTCAGGTGAAGGCCTTTCACTTCACCTAGCATCTGAATCCTCTGATATGCTAGGGGGAAAAAACCACCCTCAAAAAAGCACGAATGTGTTCACTTTAATTCCCTTCATCTTGTCAATGAAAGGCAAAAACGGTTTTGTAAAGTATTGTTTATTCCAGTCTACTTTAGAAACTTGTGTACCATCCCTACACATTTTATTAAAAAAAACTTTATAAAAATACAGATATATACACATTAGTGTTCTTCATGCCTTTTCACTTTTGGAAGCCTCTATATTAATCCCACCTAGTACACTTCCATCTTTAGGGGGAAAAAAGGTATCAAGCTCTGCTTTTTCTGTCAGTTCACATTAAAAAAACAAATCAAGTATATCACTACTGCAGATCTAGAACATGATGAAGACTTTAAGAGATACTAGGGGTTTTTCTATTCATTACTACATATGCTAAAACAGTATAGAGCACTTCACATAACAAGACCATCATTTATATCTTGTATTGCATAATTCCTACTTCAAGTGAGCCATCTGTCTTTAAAATCCTTGCAAGTACACCGCTGGTTTCTGTAGTCTGGAAGCAGTGGATAATCTAGTGCCAGCCACTTGTACAGTGTAGGTGCATGAGGTGGAGGATACATTTTAAAGGTTTAAATTTGCATTTTCAGTGAGGCTGTAGATGAATTTTTTCACCCACAGAATTAATTCTTATCTTACTACAAGATAGCATTATATATTAGTGCAGTTCTCATTTAAGAAAAGGGATTACTTAGTTCACAAATCAGCAGGCCTTTGACATATTAGGCAGAATCTGAAGTGACATTTGATGGACTGGAGCTTCTACCAATGCTTTACCAATAGGAGACACAAAAATTGCATGTTAATCATATAACACAAACCATGAATTGTAGATTCAAGTCCTAATTATCTACAGCAATTGTGCACTGAAGTCCAGGACTTGCAAAAAGGATATTTTTAAAATAAACTAATACTCAAGGTTTCTATAGTGGGGCTTCCTGGCAACCCAGGAAGGTAAAGAAATACTGATGTATGATTGGAAAACGTACATGTAAAGAATAGGGGCAATTTGATACACATTATAGCATTTAGACACAGATGTGCAAACATGAATTGGAAAGACAATCCAGAACATTAAAAAATGAAAGGCAGGGGATGAATAGACTCAAAAGAAACCTGCCTTTTATATAAAATATTAGTTTCTATAGCCTGGGAAAAGCAGCTATGAATTTGATATGCAACATGAGGTGGGGAGAAAGGAGAACATCTGACATCCTGGGAGCCTTTTATTTATACTTCCTTTTTATCAAAACCCACATATCCAACATGGCATTAAATTAGTCCTGAAAAGTCCATGTAACAATTTTTAATCCTAAATCACTTAAAAAAATACTGACCCCTAGGTTGGATCATGTGAAGATCTAAGTACCCTGAACTTTTACTAGCCAGAAATGGAATTAGGGACATCTGGTGGTTGTTATTGATAAAAAGCGAAAGAGTTCTTTTTTGTAGTGTGTTGGAAACAGTTTCTCAGAATCCTTCTTCTCTTCCACTTCAGTGCTACACATTGAAGTAACTACTTTCTGAAGCCTCCGATGGGAGCATCATCAGTGGCTTTGCCAAGTGACCACAACATTCTTCGAAAAGGCCTCTCTGCAGGACAAACGGAAGTTGTTTATTGCCATCCACTCTGGGGCAGACTCGCCTGCAATGTAAAAGGTGCTCCTGGTGTTCCCGATGCTGGTGGGTATGTAGTAAAACCATCAGGCTGAGATGTGTAGTTTTCAAGAGCAGAAGCTGAGTGGGCCTTTAAGAAAACACAAACACAAAAGGATGTTAACAAAAAAAACCAACACACACTCAGATGTGATCAGAGACATGGGGCAGAAAAAATTTCTGTGCTTCCATTTCTAACCGTTTATTGTTACATAAAATTAACAAATTGATATGACACTTTAAAGATATAATTGCCTATACAATATTAGACAAGCTTGACATTCAAAACTGATTATCCTTAGTATTTATTTATTTAGATATTTATACATGTAAATTATATTTAGATGTTGTTCTTCAAGATGGGGCCCCATATCAGAGTACGGTATTTTTCTCCCATCCTCCATTTCAACTTCACAACAACTACCTTGTGAGGTAAAGTAGTTTGAGAGAGAAAGATTGAGATAGAGACGAGGCCAAGGTCCCCCAGGAAGCTGCAGGGTAGAGTGGAAATTCAAATCTGGGTCTCCCAGATTCTAGTCCAATGTTCTATGATTTGTGAGAAAATACATATCTGTTTTACTGATTTGGAAACTTGGAGGTGGTGGTGGTGGTATAACAACACACAATGCAAATAAAAAACAAAGTTGTGGCTTTATCTGATCAACTTTGATTTTGACTTGATGTGCACAGCCAAAGTGTACAAGTTTCTCACATGGTAGATGAGATATTGTAATCATAAATCTAATATGGCACTATCAAGTAATGCTACAGAGAGTGACAGTGAGCTGGAGGTGCCCCAGTGATCTCTGTGCAAGAGAGTAAAGGTCTGTTGAAATAGATGAGGGGACAAAGCCAGGCCTCCCAGCCTATCTGCCACAAACCTTTGGCTGGGCTAAAACGAGTGTGGGTAGTTTTCAGTGCCTTTGGGTTTTTTAAAAATAATGCAAACAATGTGAGAGAAGTGCATGCCTTTAAATATTTAAAACTTGATTCCAGTTAAAAATAAATTTCCATGTAAAGCTTTGAATTCGTTTCAGTATAACAGTTAAACCACGTTTGATTTATTTCTCCCCTAATCAAATATTTCACTTCAAATATTTGTTGCCATTGGGACATAAAATTAACATGATTTTAAACATTGTTTACTATTAAATAGAAGTCAAAATAAACATGCTGAATCACATCATGGTCTACTGTAGGGGATAAGAGTGCTCCCCCAGAGTGTTTTTCAATTCCAGTTCTAGGAAAAACTTTAAAATTCAGTAGTTTACTACAAAAAAAATTAAAAAGAAAACGGAATGACACTTAAATTTGCGGATTTCCAATCCTACCTTCCCACATAGCTGCCTCTATTATATGTCCACATGAATTAGTTCAGATCTTGCTTCTGTATCCCAGGCAAAGTTTTCCAGAACAGGTATGCATTTTACATGCACCTCCTTAGCCGATTCTCAGGAACAGAAGTTACAGTTCCTGCAGCTTCTTTGTATTCAGTTACTAATTTCCCAAAATTCCCAGCTCTCCCGTGACACCTACTTACCTGCAGCAATGCTGACTGTGCGGCTGCAGTGTGCTGCAGTTCCTGAAGGGAAGACTGTGTGGCACTCTGGGCAAGTCCAGGGATGCCGGGAAGAGAGAGGAGTCCCGGGAAAACTGTATTTCCAGGGGCTTGAAGCCCAGAAGTCAGGCTGAAATCACCAGATGGAGAATACATTCAACACTGTCAACAAAGCGACATTTAACATACAAAAGCTCTGAACAATCTGAAAGGGACTACATCCTAAGGTAAGGCTGTACAGCTTACTGACACCACACATTTATATTTGTACTCAGTTCCGATCCAACCCTGTGAGGCGGGCTAGGCTGAGAGTGTGTGACTGGCCTAAGGTCACCCAGGGAGCTTCCATGGCAGAGTGGGGAATTGAAGTTGGATCTCCTAGATCAGGGGTGTCAAACGTAAGGCCCGCGGGCTGAATCTGGCCCCTTGAGAGCTCTTATCCAACCCGCGAGGCAGCCACCCCCCACACTCTAAATCTGGGCTGGCAAGGCATGGCCAACCAAGTGACATTTATGTCATATCTGGCCCTTGTAACAACTGAGTTCGACACCCCTGTCCTAGATCCTAGTCTGACACTCTAACTACGACACCACTTCAGACAACAGAAAGCTGTAAGATTCTGCCTAATACTATTGCTGGCAGTTCTTATTTTAGGAACTCTCAAATCCAACTGTAATTCAGGACCTCAAATGTGAAAACAAAACACATTCACTACAATTCTGCTCAAAGTGCCCCCCCCCCCCCAGGATAGACTCTAAGGAAATTTAACAGTTTACAAGCTACGCATTTCTGAATGGGGACAGAGAATTTACTGAAGTGTTTTAAAAGCTAATTACCTGCACTTCATCATTATGATCAGAAACCACACCCCCACATAAATGCTAAAACAATCCTGCCAAAGAGACTGCTCTTGGAAGTGAACAACATACCCAGCCTGGGCCACAAGTGCCGAGTTGAAGTTTGAGCTAAAGGCCGAGGCAAACCCTGGCAGCACTGGAGCTGGCGCTGGGGCTGTGGCAGCTGCCGGCAGCGGGGCGACTGCTGCTACTGTAGAAGATGCCTGGAGCCCAGGGAAAGAAGGGAGAGCAGGAGTGACAGAGGGAGTGTTAGAGACAGGGAAAGGTGGGAAGGATGAGCTGCATGAGCCTAGAGGGACCTGAGGCACAGAAAACAGGGAAGGGACAGCGCTGCAGAGGTTAAGGGAGAAGGGTGGCGCTGGGGCCGCCGCTGAAGCAATGAGAGTTGGGAGGACGGTGCTGGTGGAGCTGGCATGAGGCACAGAGATGGCCGATGAAGTCGTGGGCGGAATGGGCAACAGAGACCCTGTCGGGGTAAGTGCTGGGTTGCCGGGAAAAGCAAAGCTGCTGGTCAGCGAAGTAAAAGGTGGGAGTGCGTTGTACACAGGAGCTATCGGAGTAGATGAGCCGTGGGGAGCAAGGGAGGGGGAGCTGTTGAGAGGAGCGCTCAAGGAGGAGAGGCTGGAGAGTGCTGTGTTCAGGGAACTGGGGAGGCTGACCGGCAAGGAACTAGTGGAGGTATACACGTGCCCAAGTACTGCCGATAAGCTGGAAGTGCTGTGAGAAGGCACAGCAGAATGCAAAGGGCCTTTGAAACCTGAAAGAGTAGGGCTGGTGGGTTCAGTTTTGACTGAAGCTGGAAGGGCTGGAGCTGTCGGGGCGGATGAAACGTGTTGTTCAGGATTAGCAGGGCTTGTACAATGGGAAAGAGACACTGAGGAGGCACCGCTGACTGGAATAATGGAGGATGGCAACGTGGCCAACGGGGACTGCGTTGGTAATGCAGGTGGGACTGCATTGTTGCTAGCTGCAGACTGAGGTGGAAGCCCAGGGAAAATAGCCAGTCCTGGAGTGGAAGGATGCTGAAGGGCAGAGGAGGCAGTTGGAGTGTAACACTTGTTGCTGGATGAAGAGGATGTTTCAGAGTTCTGGCTTGTAAGACTGGATAAAGAAGCAAGCTCGGCTGTCACAGCAGAAGGCAAAACTGCCGAGCTCATTACGGAGCTGTCGTTTACTGACAGAAACCCCTTCAAGACCGACAGAAGTGGGTTTGTCAAGTTAAGAGGACAAGGGAGGCTAGTGGCAGGAGAACCAGCAATGGCAGAGGGAACGGGACTGGCTATCCCCTGCGGAGTGGGAGTCAAGGACAAAGGAAGGCCAGCGAAAGCAGATGACAATGAGTTGGAGTTACTGGCAGCGGCAGAGGCTGCTGGAAAAGGCAGGCTGGCAAAGGGTGCTGAGGCAGAGGCAAAAGCTTCATTAGGTGCAGGGATGGCACCCTGTGTGGAAAGCCCCTGAGGGGGGGCTGCTGCAGAAGACAGCGCAGAGAAAGTGGCAGGGAGGGGGGCGGAGGTAGCACAATGCGTGGATGTGGCAGGAACACTAGGCAAGGAATGGGATTTGACCACAGTGGGGGTAGGGGTTGATGACGGCTGAGGCGGATGGACGGAGGAGATGACCTGCCCGGGGAAGACGGGAAGAACAGGGGTGGACATGCTTATCCCCGGGATGGCTGGAGATGCAAGTGTCGACGAGTGGCTTATTGCCTTAACAGATGATGGGGTAGGGGCTGAAGTAGCAGCAGGGTTAGAACCATGAGGTGTAAAGAGATGATTCGTTTGTGTGGCAAAAGCTGGAAAGAAACAAAACCAGTAAGAATTCTTGGAAACCAGCGGAAATGCTTGTATTCAACATGATTGCATTCTAACACAGTTCACACAGAAGTGCATAGGAGCAAAATGAAAAAGTGTAGCACAACTGAACAAAAAAAATGGTATGCAAGAGTGAGACACAACCAGCAGTTCAGTTACTGTTGTTTGTACAGTTCAACTGTTTAAACTATAGAATAAGCAAAATTAGTTATTTCGCCGAAGTCCATAACTACTGTTGTATGCTTATCTATAAAGTCACGTGAGGGGAAAAAAAAGACACCCACATAACCTATTCAGATATCTTTCCTGTCCTTGTACACTAGCTTCACCACAGGACCAATACTTATAAGGCTTTTAATCTGCTAAGCAGAATTTTAAAAAAGATTTTTACATTTCAGGATTGTGGAAATATTTTTGAAAAAATACAGGCAGAATTTGGAGAGTACTGGAGTTCAGGCAAAATTATGTTTGTGGTGTACATATTGGCCTGCCTTTCTCCTGATCTCAAGTACCAATTTCCACTAACTATCCCCTCGTTTCTCTTTCCACATCTTCCAATTTCTGTACATCCTTAAATATTAGGCCCAAAGAGACAAACAAATGGAACAAGGATACAAACTAAGCACATTAGCATATGGTTACACAGCCTTGACCTAGATAGCTCCAGGCTAGCCTGATTTTGTCAGATCTCAGAAGCTAAGCAGGGTTGGCCCTGATAAGTATTTGGACGGGCAACCTCCAAGGAATACGAGGGCCATGACGCGGAGGCAGGCAATGGAAAACCACCTCCAAACATCTCTTGCCTTGAAAACCCTACGGGGTCGCCATAAGTCAGCTGTGACTTCACAGCACAAAACAAAGGTTACATAACATGTGACATGGCAGAGCCATGTTATGCCTCTCCATGAGGCTGGGGCAGGGAGGTGCCAGAATGAAGACATTCTGATCTCACCCTCAAAACATTTCATCACTTCCCAGAGCAGGAACCCAGTGAGAAATTGATATGGGGATTGGAACACTGACTCTCAAGTGTCCTCTGGGCTGAGAGATAGCATTCTGACCCTGACCTCCCACAGGAAATATCCCCATTGCAAGCTCCTGAGATGCAAAGAAACTTTGGGGGGAGGTACTGAATGCTGTTTGTCAGCCCACAGACCAGTTGAGAAGTGGTGTTCTGATCACTCCTTCAAACATTTATATGGCCCATAATGCAGCCACATAACTATTTGAGGTGGATTTATCCAGTGGATAAATCTTACTGTTTCTTTTGGGCACAGAATACAAATTGCACCTTTTAAAAGAATATGCAGGCATTAACATCAGCTCCCTCTTAATTGTGCTTTACTACTTGGAAGCCAGCTTCAAGAACACAGGCTCCCCCACTGGATTTAAGGGGCTGTGAAAGAAACGCTAAAACTATACTAGGACAAGAGAGCCACCTAGAGTGTCTGGGATTTTAGACCCCTGGGGTTTACAGTGTGTGTGTGTGTGTGTGTGTGTGTGTGTGTGTGTGTGTAAAGTGCTGTCAAGTCGCAACCAACTTATGGTGACCCCTTATGGGGTTTTCAAGGCAAGAGACTAACAGAGGTGGTTTGCTAGTGCCTTCCTCTGCACAGCAACCCTGGTATTCCTTGGTGGTCTCCCATCCAAATACTAACCAAGAAGCTTAGCTTCCGAGATCTGACGAGATCAGGCTATTCCATGCTGCCTTCCCACCTGGGGTTTACATTAGAATGACCCATTTGTTTCCATTCCACACTGGACCACCCTGACAGTTACTCAATTGAACAAAGGACAATCTGGTTTGGCCAAGCCACCTATTTGTATTGGAAGTTCAGAGGCATTACTAGATGTTTGATGGGGGTGGGAGTATATTTTGTATGTTTCTGATTGGTAATAAGAGCCTCTGACATCAGAGAAGGAGCTTTGTGTGGCATTTGCTAAATCAGATTGTCACTCTTAAAGAGGAGGCTGGCTTAGGTCCAATTCCATGGACCATAAAGATCTGGACATTTGAGATTTTCCCTTGTCTTCACTTTCCCCTCTACAGCAGAAACTGGGACCCCAGGAATTTGGGTAGGGGTTAAGGAATTCTCTAACATCTTGTTACTGCAAGGAACTCTGCAAATGCTCTGAGGAACTGCTACAGCCTATGTAACGTGTGTTTAGGTTGGTTAGTTCCACTGTATTACTTTTTATTTGAACCTCTGTGCTGTATTGTAGTGAGCCTTTCCCTTGAATTTTGTTTTGCCCGTTTTTCATCTTTTTGAATCCAACTACACTTTCTCTCTTTTAGAAGAAACTTTTTTTTATAAAGACATTTTTTCTGGCTTCGCTTAATACAATTTTCTTCTCTGGGATATTTCTCTTAATCTCTTCCCCACAAGCTAGATCGCACCTGGGCAACACAGCTGGTTATAAGGTATCTTCTAGGGTTTCTACCCTGTCATGTTGTCAGTGCTCTAGTACAGCGCTAGAAGGATACCTTCTCAGCAGGTCAGTCTAGGTGTTCTCAGGAGGTCCTGAGTGATGGTGGCTGGTTACCAGGGTGTTTTCCAGGGAACCCTTGGTTTAAGGGAGTTTCCCAGCAAGGAAAGACACCATCCTGCCTTCCTACCATAAAAGAGGCATCCTAGTAAATCAACACTAACAGAAGCCAAAATTAATTCCTTAATGTTTGGTAAGTAGGAGGACGGGATGAAGAGGGAGAAAAAGAGGATTGTGCTAAGGGATATTTTATTGCTGTGGCTGGTTGCCAATTCGTTAATCACAATTAACTGGAATATTTTCTGCAACAGTTCGGTTGTAATGCCGAGTTCTAATTTCTGAATTAGGAATGTGTCAGCACATCATTTTTTGAGAGCGTATGGCTCTCTTACCGTAAGAGTGATCTACAAACTGTGCTCTCTTCTGCAAGATTTTATAGATTTATAGTTTATTATAAGGAATGTAATGTATACACAAATATAATTCCAATTACCAAATTCTCTAGAATACAATAAAAAATGGGATCACCTCTGAATGGCACTCAAAACCTCCATGGCAAGCATGGAGCTTTCAATAGGACAAGAAAACAGTGCTGGTTCAAGAGGGCAAAGAGGTATGGTACTGGCCATTTCTTCTGGGGAAAGTATTGAATTGTCAAAATGGCTAGATCACAGAGCACAGCTTTAGAGTTGTTTGATCACTACTGACAGAAAAATAACTGATTTTTTATGGCCATCATTAAACAACTGAAGCGATGGCATCACCGATGCTTCCCAATTTACTTGTGCAGCTATGTCAAAAGTGTCTTCGGTCCAGGTTTGATTTGGAAATTAAGAAGCTAGAATAATTATGGGGAGTGGACAGAAGAGGTAAAAATACACTGGATGTATTTATGTAATTTATAGTATACCTTTCTCTCAGAGACTTAAGCCAGTTTAAACAGTGCAAGTGACTTATTATTCACAAGATTCCCATAAATTGAAACTTGACACTGGAATCTCGGAGGGAGGGCAGGTTTGGGCACTCTGAGCTGTATTTGAGTGCATATTGTTTCTTTTTGCCAAAACAGTGAAACAGCAGCCATTCAGCTTCTCTGACAGGAAATGAAACACTACATTACAGGATTAGCAGACAAGCCAGGGATAGGGAACGGGTTCTATCCATGCACAGACAACCCTCCCCCACAAAAAAACAGGATTTGTATACTGCCTCAGAAGTCTGAGGTTGCCATTCACTGTACAGCAAAATGCAAAGCTTCTGTGTGTATATGTTCTGGGATGAAAGGAGAGTTTTATTATACCAGAATAACTGTGAGAGAAGGAGGAAGAGTAGGTTTTTATACCCCGCTTTACTCTACCGAAGTGGCTTACAGTCAACATTCCCTTCCCCTCCCTACAACAGGCACCTTGTGAGGTAGGTGGGGCTGAGAGAGTTCTCAGAGAACTGTGACTGGCCCAAGGTCACCCAGCAGGCTTCATGTGGAAGAGTGGGATATTGAACCCAGTTCTCCAGATTAGAGTCTGTTGCTCTTAACCACTACACTGGCTCTCAACAAATGAGAACAAATAAAGCTGTGAAGTTGCGTATTCATCAACCTTTTTATCCCCTGAGGTTTATTTCCTACTTACACTGTACCAGCTATAGCTGCTCCATCAAATTAAGCTCAATTTAACCATAACTAATTTATATACATCTGTATGTTTGTGTGGTTTATAACACTGTAGTGTAGTCAAAGTAGCCGAAGGCAACATGTTGCTTAATGATGTATCATGTCCCTAAATGGACGAGTCTACACAGCAGGTGTGGAATTTCTCTTACAATATTCAAGGCTATAAGAAATATTTCCTATTTTTTCTGCATCCCGATTATGCTCCTATATTTATTGCTGGTTGAGACGCATAATTGGAAAAGACTTCTAAGCACCTGTTGTTACTTACAGCTTACCTTAAAATTGCTATTAAAATATAAATGGATTCTTTTCTAAAACAGCATTTGACGGAATTATCAATGTAGGCTTTTCTTAACATGTATTTTAATTTACTAGAGCTTGGGTCAATAGATGTGCAGCTTACCTTGGCTTTGGGAAGATTTTGCCTGATTGGAAAGCTCTTCATTTTCTACATAGAGAACATAATTCATGGTTTAACATTTATTTAACGTAATTTATTTCATTCATGGTTTTACACTTATTTAATGGAAACAAGCGTAATGGGTAAGAAGCAGACATTTCTCATGATTCCCTGCACAACCCCATGGTCTTCCAGTCAGGGGAGACTGGTCTCATTAATGCTGGAGGTGGAGAATAGTCTTAACAGTGCCTCCAAGAGCAAAAGGCCTTCCTTCTGCTGTAGAAGACATTCACATCCAGGATGCACTGTGGCTGGATGCCCCTACTCTACGGTTCAAACTTCAGCTTTTCTAGTGTTGGGAGGAAGAATGCCCCTTACCCTCGCACACTTTTCCCCATGTGAGGTCCCTCTCCTCACATTTTTGCCTCAGCATCATTGGCATCTCTTGAAAAGGGCAGAAACGCAAGCACTGCCTGGGACAAACTTCTCCTCCCTTCCTGTTCTGAAACCACAGCAGTAGCCGTCAAACAGAGTTGTTGCCCATTCCTGGAGGAAGGAGCTTGCTAATGGCTCGCAGCCCCTAGCCATCTGCACAGCCCCTCCCCCTTCTGCTGGTTACTCTGGAGCATAATCAAGGTACACTGGTCATTAATAGGATACCTGCTTTACCTGTTCCTACATGACTGGGAGTGTATGGTGGTGGAGCTGGCAAGCCAGGGGTTATGACATTGGCTAGTGGAACAAGACCGGCATTGTTGAAAACACCTGGTAAAGGGAAAAATATGACAATAAATGATGATAAATACAGTCACACAGACAAGTCCCTGGGTAGCAGATCTATTCCCTAAAGCAAGGTGTTTCTACAGCTGAAACTGTAGGCCAAAATGCAGAATATGGCCCCTTGTATGGAATTCACAAGCATTCAGATTCCTGAACTTTTAGTTTGACCTTTTAAAAATAGAAAAATGTCTATACCTCACAGCCTTGTAAGCATGGGGAATTTCTATTGAATATTTATAAACTAGAAGAGTCCAGGATAGCGATTTAGTACTTATTTATTAGGATATTAATACCCCACTTTCCCCATGAGAACATGAGTGGCTTACAACGTCATTATCCCTACCTCCTTTACATTCCCACAACCACCATCCACTTAGGAAAGCTAGGCTAAGAGAAAGAGTGACCAGCTCAAGGCCATCCAGTTTAGCTCCCATGGCACAGTGGGGATTCAAACCTGGGTCCTCCCAGATCCTCCAAGTCCAGCACTCTAACCACTACACCATGCTGTCTTTACTTGCATCACAGGGTGTGCTTCTTGCTGTTCTTCTCATGACCTGCAGTCTCCCTGACCTATTTTGCCAATATTGCACATTCCAACGGTCTGCCACCTGTGTTGCTAAATGGAAACAAAAGGTCTTCAACTCTGAAATACCCATAAACTTTCCCCCAAGTTAAAACGTGAATTACACATGCGGAATGAGTCAACTCTGTTGAATGGTTCTGAGGGAGACAGCATTAGCCTCAGGACTGAGGACATTGTGGCAATTCTCTGATTCAACAAGTTCAGTGCTATGCAGAACTGTTTTTCAGATCTGTGCTCACAGCTGCAGGGCACCAAATGTGACAGACTCAAAGAGAAGAGCTATGGATATCATGCACAGAGTTCAAAAACCCAAATAATACAGCTGAGGCTATTGCATATCAGGGCTATACATTTTCTTCCACAGTAGAAATATTATCAGAGGAGAAATAATAGCAGAGAGCCTCCAAGCTTACTTGGTGCAATGGTTGCATGAGGTCGGCAAGGAGGGATAGGATAAGGAACAGGCTTGTGCGGATTGTATGTTGCCGGTGCCTAAGGAAGAGGGACCATATTCAGGCAAACACAAGTCTTTGCATATTAAGATAATACAGAGGTAACTGTCACATATACCCTTCAAAGTATTTCACAGTAGATAGCAGCAGCTTTATACCAATTTTCAATACTGAAGAACCTTTTGTCCAAATGCTGCCTGCAAAGAGTCAGCTACAGAGTTTCATATCTTTGATGCACCCCACCCCGGATATTGAAAACCACCTCTGACTTTCCCTTTTCCCCTCCTGGTGGGCCTTTTGTCTTCCTAAAGGCCCTATTTGTTCCTTTAGATTTAATTACTGTATCCAACCCCTTCATAAACAGCAGCAACTTGGACCTTGCGAACCGCCAGCAGGAAGCGGTGAGTCGAGATTTTCCCCTCTCCTCCCTCCCAGAGCAATTTCCAATCCCACAAATGTTTATTCTCATGGCTGAATGACATGTGTGAAATAACATCACCAGTCAGGTGGCTGTAGTGCGGAAGGGAAAAGGAACAAGATCACCCTTTTTGCTTCGTGAGTGAGCGAAGCTCCACTCATGGAAGAGAAAAAAAAAGAAGTGATTTCCCTTCTTCCCTCTGTCCACTATAGCCGCCCAGCTGATTCAGCTATTAGTACATACAAGTCCCTCAACCCCTTTCTTGGATAAGAAATGGCTCCACAGGGGATGGGAGGAGAGGGTGGGGAAGAGCCACTGTTCCTTGCATCTGCAGATAGCAGGATCCATCCCATGATCGCGATTTTAACTCTACATTTAATTCTCTGCCACAGCAAATTGCCTTTTATTTCCAACAGCATGAATAAGGATCACAGTGTCTTTTTAAAAAGGTCATTGCTAAGACATACTGGCTTGGATGGGCCAAGAATACGGGCTGCGATTCCTTTGCCTTCATTTGTATACTCTTCATTCTCCTTTTTGATAGGTGACCCCTGGAACATATAAAGAACCTATTATTAAGCATCTCATTCTATGCATTGTGAAAAATGAAAACATGATACAAATTAAGATAAAGATCTTCCCCTCTTGTGTGAATAACCAGATGCAGTAAGCAACCTAACTACCACTTTTTTGGCCTCTTTAAGGTGTTAGATATAGTACAGGGCCTTAGTCCAAAAGCAACCACTCGGACCTCTACATTACCTTTAACTGTCGATAACTATGGCAGATTACCAGCCAAATGGCAGGACTTCAGGGTTATATGTTTTCATCTAAGTTACTTCTGTGTATTTAAACCTACTTATTTGTCACTATCTGGAGTTAGGTAGAACAAGTGTAGTGCACACATTCTGCAGTCACTCCATTGGTTACCAATCTGTAACTAGGTTTGAGTGAAGGTTCTTGGGTGCTCATATCTACAGGACCCCCTTCCCCTGCTAAGTTCTGCTAATGACAGCTGTGCTCAGCTGAGCAAAGCCTTCTAAAGGTTACACCCTGCAAATGGGAGCATTCTCTGTGGTGCCTTCCACCTTGCGGAACAATCTACCTGAGAAGGTCAGGAAGACTCCCACACTTCCATCATTCCACAAAATGTGCAGAAGCAATTTTCAGGAGGCTGTTTTTATAAAGTGATTAGAATTGCAATGTAATGGAACTGTTCAGGAGGGCACTTTTATAAGGAATAAGATTGCTGTCTATTGCCATGTTTACTGTACGTATCACTTTGCTTTTTCCGCCCTCTCTTCTACTGTTTTAATGCACTTTCTGCATTGTTTATGGTGGGTCATGTCTTAAGACAGCTTTCGGTTTGCATTGCTTTCTAATTCTGTAATCCTTGTCGGTTTGCATTGTTTACTGGATACTTTATGCTATCTGATTGAATTGTTTATTTTGTAATGTGTTCTGATTCTCTGCAAGGCACAGAGACAACAGATGAAATAAACACATTATAGCACGTTGGATGGATTTTAGATTTTGTTTCTTTGTTACCAATTAATGTATCTTTACATATATATCATATATCTATGAGCAGTGATCTCTGCACATTGTGCCATGATGGTTTTCCCCCTCCCTCAAAGCAGAGGAAGCCTCCGGGTAAGTCACCATTGTACTTTTGATGTGCAAGTTACTTTACAGAAGAACAAGAGCACTAGAGACAGCCCAGCTATGACACTATTTTAGAATAATCAATTATTTTAGCTTTCAGAAGTGTCTGAATCATTAACACTTGAACGGTTGATGAAAAAATTACATCTGCTAATTTTTTTGTAAAATGAACTCTCCTTTATATTGGTTTTGATGTAAACTGAAGCTGCTTTACATTACTCACACTCTTGTAAGCAATCCCCATCACAGACATATATGAAAAAGAGACGCAGTGCTACTTGGGGTGGATTTAATACCCCAACAGCTTCCCCCAACTGAACATGAACAAAAATAATTAAGACAATGCATACTGGGAAAATGCCATTTATCCGGCTGGGCCTCCCCTTTGGATAAGGGTTTCCAGGAATCATTCCGCAGGAAGATATCATAGCATGGGGTGCTTTGCAACCTCCTTTGGAAGCCTGAAATGTAAGAACAAAACAACCACCAACCAGACTGACCTCTGACACACCCAAACTTGTGTATTGATAAGCCGGCAAGGTTTATGACAGTATAGCCTGAATGGTAAAATTTAGGCTACTGGATTCTTCATGGGTAGTTTTTCTTGGAACGCAGCTGCTTCCCAGACTGTCTCAACTTTCAGGAACCTGGTTCTGCCTTTTACCCAGTGCAACTATGCAAATAATTCCTTCTGATTATACCTGCTGTCAAATATCCTCCTAGGCCCAACACATGCTAATGTCCTGGCAGCTGCCCATCTAACCCCACTTCCCAGAATGATCGGCAAGTCTTTTCAACACCTGCTCCACCCACCACCTTATTCTTATTCAAGGTTTTCTTGCCCACAACCTGGCCTTACCTTAGCCCCATCACCCCCAACTCTACTTGTTCTCTCCAGCCCTTGCCCTTCCTACTTGCAACATCCACAGAGGCAGCCTCCCGGTGCCTATCTCCTCCTTGACTGTGGTGCTGATCGTCAGTTTCCCTCTGGCAGCTTTAACCAAGCATGACTCTGCATGCACCTGCCCCAGCCCCACTCAACTCATCCCCTGGGATTACATCACAATTTAATTCAGCTTGTTTTTACATCGCGCAAGAATGCCTCAGCACAAAATCCAGAAAACCTTCCTTATGAGAATTATTACTTGGCATTTGTGGCATTTCATCCCTGTGTTCCTATCATAAGTACAGCCTGCTGGATCAGACCAGTGGCCCATCTAGTCTAGCATCCTGTTTCATACAGTGGCCTTAGAAAGCAAACAAGGCATAGAGGCCAAGGTCCTCCTCTGTTGCTGCTGCCCAGCACTGGTACTCAGAGGTTTGCTGCCTCTGTTCAGGCACCATGGCTAGTAGCCATTGGTGGACCACCTCTCCTCCATGAAACTGTCTAACCTCCCTCTAAAGCTGTCTATGCTTGTGACCATTATCACTTCAACTGGGAACGAATACCACTTTTTAATTACTTGCTAAGTAAACTAGTATTTCCTTTTATCTGTCATGAACTCATTTCCCCACAATTTCACTGGGTGTCCTCAAGTTCTAGTATTATGGGAGAGGGAGAAAAGCTTCCCTCTAGACTCTTTCTTCATAATTTTCCAAACTTTTATCATGTTTTCCTTTTGCCATCTTTTCCCCCCTAGACCGATAAGTCCCAGATTGTCAGCCTTTACTCACAGGAAAAGTGCCCCATTTGCCTAATGCTTCACTACTTCAGATTCATTTATATCTAGTGCAGAAAGGCTTAGGGCCTTAGCTATGCTATGGATATAAAGAAATATTTAACTAACAAGCTATGCAGCAATACCTGCTCGAGAATTCTCCTGCATCTCTTCTTCTCAGATAAGCTAATTTTGAAGAGGTCTTCGATAAGGCGATAATTCTGAGCATCAACAATGTTGCTATGAAAAAGAAGCAATTTATTTAGAAAGAATTACTGTTTCTCAATAACACTAACTGTGTTTTAACGGCACCATACAAGATTTAGCATTAGCATGCTTTTATATGTTAAAGGGAAAAATATATCTAAACAATGTAACACAACCAAGTATAAAATGCAAGACATTTAACACTTAATGGTCACAGCCCATCAATTGGATAGATCAAGTTTCTTAAGCATTCAAGCCTCCATTAATGGAAAAAAACACCAACAAGATTTAAGCTAGCATTAACAGCAGACATGCAAAACAAATCAACAGCCGATACTTACGAAGCCAACAGTTCTAGTGCAATAAGCTTGTCTTTGCTAAAAGTGAAACAGTTGAGGATGTTAACCACTTTTGAGGCAGAAACAGCTACCATTTTCTAGAGATAAAAGAAAAAAAGCAAGTTGCAGCAGTCCCTATCGCATAAGTCAGATTTAGCCTCACAAACATTTCAGCCTGTGGCAACAGGTATTTGGATCACAGAGTAGGTTTCAACTCCAACAGCTTACTGGATCAGAACTCAACTTACAGTATCAGAGGGCAGGAATGGACATGAAAGCTACCTCATCCACCTCCCTACATTCTGGCAGGGCAGACTATTCCACGGAAAGCAGAAGTTGGGTCTAGTCGCAGAAAGAAGGCACAACTCAAAGGACAATGCTAGATTGGCTGCTCAACTCCAGAGAGATACTGACAAAAAAAATAAGTGTGGAAAAATAAGAAATGTGAATTACTTAGGCTTGGATCCAAAGCAGTGCAAGTGGAACTCACACTATCATAATTTTAATGTGCTTAAATTACAGGCGGAAAGGTACTGGCTGGATATTAGGATTTTTTTTACTGTAAGAGTTGTTCAGCACTGGAATCGGCTGCCTAGGGGAGCAGTGAGCTCTCCCTCACTGGCAGTCTTGAAGCAGTGGCTGGACAAACACTTGGCAGGGATGCTTCAGGCTGATCCTGCATTGAGCAGGGGTTTGGACTAGATGGCCTGTATGGCCCCTTCCAACTCTATGATTCCATGAACTGAAATGGTTTCTTCCTGCCCCCCATGTCATACCCCCTTGGAGCCCCAGGAACACTGTGGGTCAAAGTGGGGGGTTACAGCAAGAGGGAGGAGGAATTGGCAAAAATGGCTTCGTCCACAAGTGCCCACCACAGACAGAAAAGACACTCTGTCTTACCATTAATTAAAAATGCCATGAAATATGAAATTGGGAAAGGCAAAAACCACCACTGACAGAAAAAGGCAACTAAAAGATCCTAAGTGAGCATGTCGGAATTACTCTCACTCTGAAAGAATTTAAGGGAGAAGGATTTGGACCAACAGCCATCACTTTTCAGAACTGGGAGGGTCTTAAAACATTACCCAAGAGGAGGTATACTACTTAAATGACAGGAAAAAAGGGAAGCAAGAAAATTCAAGGGAATTGACAACAGGGCTACAAACACCTGGACACTAGAAGTATTAGGTTTGCAAGCAGTCAGAGGAAAATAAAATGATTTCTAACAGCCAAACCTACTTCCCCTTTTTGATCATCTTTAGAAATGGGAACCAGAGCTCACATCTTAAGAGCAATATGCAATTTTTAAACAAGCAAACAAACAAAAAACAGACAAAAAGGATTGTGTGACATCAGGTTACAAAGCGGCACTGAACGACAATAAGAAACATCCCCCCGGTAATTATAAGGAAAGCTTATTTTAACCGTTCTGTTAGAATAACAAAGATCGAGACCTGACAAAATGATCAGAACACTCTGCAGGTGATCTGAGGAGAAATGAAACTAGGCAAAATAAAATGTTATATAGAGCAAAAAGCAAAGCAAAGATGCCCAGATACAAGATGTGGATAACTAGCTAAGCAACAGCATGCAAGATGATTTAGGAGTTCTAGAACATAATGAAGCAAACACAAGTCAACCACGTGATGTTCTGGTGCCAAATCTCAAAAATGTTTAAGAGCATCTGTTTCAAGGCTGGACCAATTTATTTAGCACTGGTGACATTTCATTTGAACTTCTAGGCTACACAACTCCGAAAAAGATGGAGGTTTGAAAGAATTCAAAAGAAAGCAAACAGGATGACAGAAGTCTAGTATTCGAATAATATGAAAAGGTGAAAAAAACTTGGTGTATCTTTGAAAATGGTGATGTGGCAGGCATTGAAAAAGATCCAGAAGAGACGGGGGAACCGTACGCACCCCTCTGTGTGCACAGAAGAGTGCAAGAAGCAGAAAGGTGGCTCTTGTAAATCTTAGGTAACAGAAGTTAATGAAAGGAAGATGCCAAAGGAGACCACAAACATTTCAATTGAACTTTTCAAGCAAAGGCTGGGCAGAGAGGTCTTCCAGCAATATCTCAAATGTGAACCACTGCATCTTTTCCAACTGTGTGGTATACACAATAAGTATTGCCACCAGAGTGAAGTTGCTGATCACAGCACGAAGACAGCAAACAACACATGCTCTATTCAGAAGGCGCAACTAGTCATCATGAGCCACCAATCAGAAAGTTGCAGGAAATGTGTTTCCATGGAAAGGCAGGGCAGATACATTTGATTCAATGAATCTATGGCTTCAGGAAAAACTTACATGTTGTAATGCCTTCATTGCCTTTAATTGTGGTTCAGCCCAAGAGAAGTACCTCAGCAACTCAACGATCTGCAATGAAAGAAATCCTGCTATACATCATACATGTATGCATCCCCCCATAGCCCAACAAGTGAAATATCTGCAGCTACTGAATTATCCAAAAATATGAGAAATACTTTAAGCAATAATTTAAAACTTGATCATCATTGCAAATCCAAAAATTTCTAGAAATGAGGATTTCTATATAAATGGAAATCTCAAAAGTTTCATACTTTAAGATTAGGTCTGTAGTGTGACAAGAGCCCTGCTGGATCAAACCAGTGGTCCATCGAGCCCAGCATCTTGTCTCACACAGTGGCCAACCAGATGATGTGGAGGGACAACAACAGGGCACCGAGGCCAAGGCCTTTCCCGATGTCAGCTCCTAGTACTGGTAGCTGCCTCTGTTCATGGAAGTTCCCTTTTTGAGCCAACACTGGCATACTGTAATTTAAATTTTAATGGAGGTAGAGCAGACGCTGATGGCAACTGCCTTCCCTGGCTCTAAGAAGTTGATCAAAGGATGACCCCCCACCCACCCACCCCAGGTGTGTGTGCCCTGCTTAACATCAGCAGAACACAAAAATGTCTCGCAAATATCCCAATTCATAGCTTCTGAGAAGGGGAGAGACTATAACATAAAACTAATCAATTTCTGATTTGTCTGTAGTGGTTCATAACACAGATCCCACCATCCTTAATTGAATGGAAGAACAAATAGGGACCCTTGACTGATTGGTCGAATGAGATAATGCTTTCTAGACTTATTACCTGCTCACTAGAAAAGTATCCATGCACATACTCAATGGCTTTTAATTTGTATTCCATCAACACGGCCTACAAAATATAGAAAAGGCAGTTGTCAGAGTCTGACCAGATGTTAAAGTTTGCAGCACTACAGAAATGAAGATCACTGGCCAACCGGGAACCAAAGGATTTTAGATAGGAATGAAGTCTCTAGCATGCATTCTAGAAAGGCTGACATTTGCAGCAACCTGTGGAGTAAATCTCATTGAATTCATTAGGGGATTACATTCTGATCCTAAAGATGTTGGGTTGGATCCAGTCAACTGGGGATGGAAAGACTGCAGGTCTTTCCCATGTTCTCCTCACCCAGCAAACTTTGCCAGGGTAGGAAAGGATCCCAAGACCCCTGTGGACTAGCAGGTCAACAGGCTGCAGTAGCAAGCCCCACTGCAGCCTCTTGAACCACGCGGTTATGAGTTCATGCAGGTCCTATAACCCTAGGAATAAACTTTCCTGAGGTCTGCTGAAGGGAGGGGGGGTGGATGCAGGAACAATCTGCAACTGTCAGCGCCTTCTGCTGATGGATCATTGGATCCAACCTGCATGCTTCAATGAAAGATTATAGCATAGGTGGGATGTATGAAAATATACGGCACTAGTTAAAATGCTAAGAATCATAGTTTCATTAAAAAAATGACAAATTATGGTAATTACAGTTTAAATATTACACAACAGAATAAGAGGTTGAAGGCACAGAGGTTTAAGCATTTTTGTATTTTGCGTAGTTTCACAGAAGTATTTCAATTACTCAATGCCTGTCTATTTCTACAATTTAGCATTTTCCATGTAACTCAGTTCAAACATGCGTTTTTCATTGTACTGTGCAAGCTAAACAACTGGCTCCCAGTTCTAATTTTGATCTTCCTTTCTTTAAAAATTGCGCTGCGCTTAAACATATCTGCTAAACTAACAAATTACCCTTCTAATTTCATCAAGCACCATCTCAAATGCTTTCTTATCCATCTTGCTTTCTTCAAGGACACAGCCTCTTGTCTGTTCCAGGTACCCTTTGCTGTAAACTTGCGTTCTGTGGAAGAAACACCCAAAAAGAAAAGAGATGAGCATCTCTTTATACTGCACACCTCACTGAAGCAAAAGCTAATCAATGAAATTAGGGACTCTTCCACAGATACGTGTCCCACCTTCTGTAGCATCTGCACATTTACTTGTTTAACATTCTGACAACCCACATTTTCTCCTTAAGACTCAAGGGAAGTAAAAGAATATAAAATAAAATGTAAAAAAGATGAAAAACACAGCCTTATCTCCCCAAAACAATTTACCCTCCATCAAGCACCCTCTCAATCAATCATTTATTACAATCATAGACCAGAGTAAAACATACATTAGCAGAATAGTTATAAGAATCTGGATAAAACTATGTTAAGAAGTACAAAAATAGCAAATATGTATCATGGGTAAATCAACACTATACCTTGGCAGACTCTGGCAACTGCACAGAATATAGTAACTCTCTCTGAGGTTCCAGATTCAAGGGCTGCTAGAAGAAAGGAGATTACCATTCCTCCAATTTTCCAGGGATTTTTTTTGGAGGATAGGTGTAATAAATATATATCTACGATCATCATAGAAAGGGCAACGCAGCAGCACATGTTCAACGGTTTCAATTTCCCCAGTAGCACAAGGTCATAAATGCTCATGAAGGGGCACCTTCTAATAAAGTGGATGGAAGAACATTGAGACAGGACAGAGCGAAAGCTAGACTGTTTGGGAATCAATAAGTTAGCTAAATAGTTTGACAACACCTATTTCTTGTTCCTAAAGTATTTTGCAGCAGAAATTCAATGTTGTTGACAAATCAATGTCCCAAATCCTTTGTTTGATTTCAGATTTAGCATTGGAATAACCCAGTACTATTAGGCTGCTACAAGCAGCCTCTGAAATAAGACTGTTTGACATGCCTTCCTGAATGCGGAAAGTGACGGTGCCTCCACTCCCACTCTGATACACATTTCCAAAGGAACAGCCCTGCCACGGAAAATGCCTTTGAACTGACTTTGGGCAAATGGACAGTCCCTTGAGTCTAAATAAAGGCCCAGTTTGCAACTTAGATGTAACTGAAAAAAGTGCCCCTGCCAACAGCGCCAACTTGTGTATCCATCAATAAATCTACATTCAAGAGCACCCCCAAGCTCTTCACTTGATCTCCCAGAAGAAAGCGTAACCCCTGTCTATGGCTGGTAAATCAATATTAGCCAAACATTGTTTTCAGCCAAATACACTAAAGCCATTTACTTAAAGATGTAAGATTTCTGGAAATTCTGAAACCATGTAGTGGTGAGGGGGGGGGGGAGAGCCCTGAAATGATGAAAATCTGTATCCAACCTAGAAAACACACTTATAACAAAGAACATAAGATGCATAATGTGATTAACATATACAAAGTTACTGTTTGGTTTATTTTTGTCATTTAAAGGTATAAGTGGCACACTGCTACATCCCTGAAGTATCCATACTTTCCCTTTTCTTTTCCCAATTGGCAAAAACTAAGTTTCAAATAGAAACCCAGTTCTATCTCCAGTCAGCACCACCTAGAAACAATGCAAAAACACATTGCACCAGCTATTTACCAGAAGTGACGAGGGGATTAGTATACACATCACAAACAATTATATTCCTCTTTAAATTGCATCGTTCCCTGAAAGAGGACAAGAGTCAGCCTTTAGCCTAACAGATCACAATATTAAGGACTATCATTAAAACTCTACATTGTTAAACTTTGTAACATTGACTTCAGTCAAGAATCATCACTGCACATTAGAAGTTTTGTAACAAACAGATCCAGTCAACTACCACAAGCCAATATCAAGCCACATAAACAATAAGGCACCCTTCAAAATGTCACTATTTTAAGATTTTTTAAAATCACTTTCTCAAAGATCAGTAGCTTCCGTTTCTAAATTTCTATTTTTATTTCCATGGATTTTTTTAAAAAACGGAAAGAACAAAGCTTCTCCACTCTTTCCATGTTTGCTGACTGGTGCGTATGTTTCCAAACACAGATGAGTTTCTTTCCTTGAGCCAAAAGGAAAGATTGGGTATAAATGTTTTAACAAATAATAATATTTAAAACATGCTACAGAAGATAGAGGAAGCTGAAATTGGTAAAATAATAGTTTGTGTGTCTACAGTATATAGGAATCGTACTGTAACAGAACTCTACTTATAAGTCATATTTCCTATCTTCCCCTGTCCTCTTCTCTCAAGCCACAAAGTGGGAAAGCCCAGTCCATTTAAAAATGGCCTCAATTTATGTCCTTTATCTCTGGAAGTTTTTATCTGATCTGATAAAAAATAAATATTTGGCACTATTGTATATTTAGGAAACACATGTAATTACCTATTAAATATCACAGCTGAGTCCTATACATTTACTCAAATGTTAGTCCAACAGGATTTACTCTCAATAAGTATAAACAGAATTGCAGCATACTTTAAAGTTACACACCCTCACCTCAGATTGATCTCCTAGGAAAACCTAAAGATTACCCCTTTGCCTCTTCTGTGAAATAAAGGTGGCCTTGGGCTTAAATTTATAGTGATGCAAACCACAGGCAGAAATTGCTGCACAACTCTTCCCCCACCACCATGTGGAGGGGCCTAATTTAAATTAGCAGTGACTAACCAGCAAAGACTTCTTGGTGGATAGTCAAAGAAAATGAAAACGTTGACTCAAGTGAACTGCAGCAGGCACCTCCCCACCCCAAATTGCACACTAAAAATTATTAGAAAACAAATTGAAGACACAATTACCAGCATTACAGTGCCTTTATATAGATGTATGACATGGCAGTATTTTGAATATTTTGACAATTCTAGGCATCCCATTTAAAAAATAGTAACCGAGAGCCTCAAGAGGTTAAAAAATTAATAACCAAATGATTAAAATGTTGGGCATTTCTGCTAGGATGGAAATGTCTGGAGGGCATTTTCCCCCAAACTATAAAAGGCGTGGGTGACAGAGACTGGTAAGAGACGTGATAAGACACATGAACAATTGCACATAACAGTAGAACAGAAGGGGCCCCAATGAAATTGGCTAGCAGTAGAATTCAGAGCAAATAGAATTAACTGGTCCCAGATGTGGAGATAGCTGCAACTGGCTTTCAAAGGGGACTAGAAAATTAATGGAAGACAGTTTGTTGATAACCTGTAAGCTATGATTGCTCAATGGAACCTTTAGGTTCAGAAGCAACACGACACTGAATACAGGTTACCTGGGGTAGGGCTGATACCTTCATGTCTCACATGTGAACTTTTGAGAGCATCTAATCGGCCAAGAGAGTACTACTCATATGGATCTTTGGTCTTTCCCCACAGGGCTTGTCTTAACATTCACATGGACTATTCAAATTGAAGCTAACATAGTTCATCATTACCCCAGCCATCCAGAGTTGGGAAGGAAGGACCCAGAGCTTGTCAACATCAACTGGACTAGACCAAACTACACAACCTTAGCATAGCACCCACTGCAGGCCAGGGGAACCACCAATCATGTTTCTCCAATTACACCTTTGGAATCATGCAAGTGGCACACACCTATTCAACCTGAGTTGAACACACCTGCTCAAAGGCTGAAGCACTCTACAAGCAGAATACAAGGTTCTTGAATCCAGGTCATGTAATCATATTGGAAGAAGCTGAAGGGCTGATCAGCCCTATGGTACCTACATAAACAAAAACATTCCAGATGCCACTTTGTATTTAAAAACAAAACAAAAAACTCTTGCATCTGGCCCCATGTAACTAAATTGTGCATGTTGGAAGTTGCCCTAAGCCCAGCCTTGTCAGGAAAGGACAGGGTATAAGCCAAATTAAATAAAAAGTAAACAAACAAATAAATACATAAACAGTGGTCCTAAGCACATACTCCTTGCATATCACGTTAGTTCATTTTTATCCTGCTCTTTTCTAAGGAACTTGGATCAGCATACCCCACTCTTTTTTCTCCACTTTACTGTAACAACTCTGCGGGGTCAGTTAGGCAGAGAGCTTGTGAATGGCCCAAGGCTCTCCGCTCTTCCATTTTACTCAGACAACAACCTTGTCAGGTAGGTTAGGCTGAGTGACAGGCCTATCACCCAGCACACTCCCTGTCTGAGTGAGAATTTGAACCTGTCTCCCAGCCCCCATGCCACTAACCATTACCCTATAATGGCTCTTACGTGGTCCCAAAGATGCAACCCATCGCACATTGACATGCAACCTGCAATCAACCCAAGGGCAGCATGCTTCCGAACAAAAGGTGCACAGGATCACTCTGCACACCCACTTACTCAGACGCAGAATTTCTACTGAGATCAATGAAGCTTACTCCCTAGCTAACAAGCAAGCGTGCGTGCCCCCTCATCGCAGCCGGGAGTAACACTCGCCTGCTGAACGCGTTCCCGATTCGTTCACACGAGGAGTTCAGTAACGGCCCTCTGACTACTCCGGGAGTTTGCCCATCGCTCCGCATCAGCAGGCCGGCGAGGCCCGAAGCCTTTCCTGCAAGCGAGGGAAGACGCAGGACTTCCCCTCCACCTCCCTCTTCCCGGCGCACTCTTACCACCCGCGGCGGCACGAGACGAGTAGCCAGTGGCCGGCCAGGGAGCGGCCCGCGCAATCACCAGCCGCCGCCTCCACTACCGCACGGAAGCGGACTTCGCCTGTCGTCGCGGTATGGTGACGTCACCGACGCCGGCCCTCTCCAATGAATGCGTTAGGCCCGACCTCTGCGGGTTGCAGAGGATGCCGGGAAGAAGGAGAAGAGCTGGAGGAGCCGTTCTTTATAATAAGCCGCCTCTCTCTCTCCTTATACATGGGTGGGAGTTGGGATGCAGAAGCGCGCTGGAGGAGTTGCAGGCTTATCCATTCTCTTGTGTCATTTTGGTACATCCAGAGGGGCAGTCGTATCACAGTACAATGAAACAGGTGCCCAATGGCACCTTAAAGACTAAAGCAAACAAGCAAAACATCCCTAATTGGGGTTGTGATTAATAAAAGCAATTACGTGGATTCTAGTTTTTTGAGGGGGGGATTTTATTGTAGACCAGCGGCTCTCAGCGGCTGGGGATCCCTGCGGGGCAACAAGTGACTGCATCGGGTCCGAGAATCCAGCTTGGAAAAGTGTCTACCTTCCTTCATCTGCACCTCTCCGCCCAGGCTTCCCCCCTCCCAATAACGGCGATGTTCCCCTAATCCTGCCAGTCCGGCTGAGTACAGCGCATCCAATGCCTTCCGAATCGAAGCTAGGTCCGCCTCCTTCGAGCTGCGGTCTAGGGACATCCTCAGCCAAAGACCACCAAGTGCGATCTCACCAGTCCAGCCCGGACTGCTTGCCTACTCACGAGGAGAGCTGCTTTTCATGAGAGCCTTTGGGTGGGGCAGATTGATGCCCATCCCCTACCACCTCTCCTCTCTGACACACTCCGCACAGGCATTTTCTTTCAAATTCCGACACCGCTGCCTCTTCCAATTTATTCCCCGTTGCTCAGCAGCTTGAATTGTACATAGACAATTAGAAAGTGAGAGGAGATCTCTCTGTATCAGCCTGAGTATGACTCCCCCCAATGTTGTTCTGTTTCCCAAACCTACTTGTTAACATGCTTTCATTCATTCACGTGCAACCTACGTTTGATAGATACCGTTGTCCTAAAATGTGTTTACATACTTAATCAAAAACGGATGAACGCATAGTGAAAATTGAACTAAAGATGAATTCAACTTAATTTTTGTAGAAATCTCCCAGTGCAGTCGTAAACAGAGTCACACTCTTGTAAATCCATTGACATCATTGGGTTTGCAAGGGTGTCGAACCGTTATTTGAAGATTGGGCGGCGGGTGAGAAATTTCCCTTACACAGTTTTTAAAGTAGTTTAGCGCCACCTACGGTACTAGCGTCTCTGGAAAATACACGTGTTTAATAGAAATATCTCTGAACGTCCTGGGTCTCCAGAGGTTTTTTTTTTTGTTTGTTTGTTCCTGAAAAGGTATAATTTGTTACGTTAAAGTCCAGCCTTCCTTCCTTCCACATCAAGGCAACATACAACTGGTTTCCCATCCAGACAATGACCAGATCTGTATCACGAGCTTCAGATAATGCTCAGATTTTAGCATATTATTTGAAACATTCTTTTATTTTAACTTTCAGACTTAATACAGCAACCCGCGTTTGTGTTCTTTCACTTTTGAACACCTGCAGCAGTTTCTCTCCCGCTTTTGAAAGCATTTATCTTCGCGCAGCAGCCTACGGATCCTGCTTCTATCCAGCAAGAGAGTTCATTTGCCGCCCTTCCTCGGTAGCGAGGCTGCAATTCCCCCACCGCTCACTTTGGCAGCCCCGCCCGCGGCACACTAGAGGGAGGAGGCGGAGCCAGAGCGGCTGGTTCTATGCAGATGAAGTGCGGCAGGGCATTGTGGGGGAGCGGGGCGCGCCGCGATCGTCCGAGCTTTGTGGCGTCGAGGCGCATCCAGGTCGGTCGCTCTTTGCCGCCGGCCTGTGCCCCGCTGTGCCGAGGCGCGGGCGGCGTGGAGGAGGGCGGCCGTCGGTGGGCCGCTGTGGCCTGCAGAGGTGTGGGAGGCGGTGGCTAGTGGCGCTCGGGGCGGCGGAGAGCATACTTACCTGGCAGGGGAGACACCTTGATCACGAAGGAGGTTTTCCCAGGGTGAGGCTCATCCATTGCACTGCGGGTGTGCTGACCCCTGCGATTTCCCCAAATGCGGGAAACTCGACTGCATAATTTGTGGTAGTGGGGGACTGCGTTCGCGCTATCCCCTGACGCTTCGGTACAAAAAATAGTCTTAATATCTTTACTTTTTTCTCTCTATTTTTTATTCTTAATGCTTTATTCTTTATACTTAAAGGTTTTTTTATCGCTATCGTTCTGTTTGACTTTTCTTTATTTGACTTAGCAACTGCTTAGCTATCGCCCAACAATATTCACATCACCACAGAAACAAGGCGGCGATCAGACCCGTAATTCTGTCCTTCAATTCATGATACACACTGAATGCCATGTACTGGAACTGGCATGACATGTATTGAAATCGTATTGCTTTGGTTTTGTTGTGGCGTGAATGTGAAGCTATTTTCTTTTTGGATATTAGATAGGTAATACCACTGAGCTGTGCTTTTTGCGCATATTGACGCGTGAAAGATTTGTTTAGCAACAGACGGGGAAAAGTTAACCGAGATAAAACTGTGTGTGATGTGCCGTCAAGTCGCAGGCGACTTATAGCGACCCCTTTTTGAAATTTTCATGGCAAGAGACTAACAGGTGGTTTGCCAGTGTGTTCCTCTGCACAGCAACCCTAATATTCCTTGGTAGTCCCCCATCTAAATACTAACCAGAGCTGACCCTGCTTAGCTTCTGAGAACTGACGTGATCCGGCTAGCCTGGGCCATTCAGGTAAGAGCCGAGATAAAAGTAGAGAATGGTAAAGAACTGACGAAAGAGTATTAAAAATTTGAAGAGAAAAAGATCATTATTTTTGATACCAAAGCGTCAGGGGATAGCGCGAACGCAGTCCCCCACTACCACAAATTATGCAGTCGAGTTTCCCGCATTTGGGGAAATCGCAGGGGTCAGCACACCCGCAGTGCAATGGATGAGCCTCACCCTGGGAAAACCTCCTTCGTGATCAAGGTGTCTCCCCTGCCAGGTAAGTATGCTCTCCGCCGCCCCGAGCGCCACTAGCCACCGCCTCCCACTACTCTGCGGGCCACAGCGGCCCACCGACGGCCGCTCTCCTCCACGCCGCCCGCGCCTCGGCACAGCGGGGCACAGGCCGGCGGCAAAGAGCGACCGACCTGGATGCGCCTCGACGCCACAAAGCTCGGACGATCGCGGCGCGCCCCGCTCCCCCACAATGCCCTGCCGCACTTCATCTGCATAGAACCAGCCGCTCTGGCTCCGCCTCCTCCCTCTAGTGTGCTGCAGGCGGGGCTTTCCCTCCGGCTTCCAAGCCGAGCTGTAGCGAATGAAGCGCGTCGCAACCCGGTTACAATGATTGCGTTTAAGACTGTTGAGTCTCCCCCGCCCCCGCCCGTCTTGGAAAGCTGATATTACCGTAAACTTTTGTCCATAACATAGACAATTTAGCCAAAGCTTAAAATACATTCCTGTTAATAAAGTTTTTTTTAGTGTTTAGTTACAGTACATAGCAGAGTTTTAGTCGCTAAATCATTATTAAAAATAACTTCATAACATGTTTGGGATACATTTTGTGTGTTGGTTTTAGGGACTAGTCTCTGCTGCACATTACTATCAAGGAAACGGCATTTCCCCCCTTTATTCCTTGTGCATGTAATTGTTCACAAGTGCATATCATACATCTGACATAGTGATAATGAGGGGGGTACTGGCTGTATTTCTAACTTTCAGGAGTCAATATCTGAAGTGGTATAACATCACAGCTAGCAACATTTCCCTGGGAGTAAATCAGACTTGAGTAGGCTTGTGGATTGACCTGCTTAGGATGGCTCTCTTATGGAGCAAGCCTGAGCTGGTGGGCTCAGAAGTAAGTCCAATTGTCTTCAGTGGGGCTTACTCCCAAGAAATCATTCTTAGGTGTGCGCATGCAAGCTATTTCCTTAATATTGAGGAAATATGAACCCCTTCAATTATTCACAGTGGGCAGCCGTGTTAGTCTGTCTGCAGTAGTAGAAAAGAGCAAGAGTCCAGTAGCACCTTAAAGACTAACAAAAATATTTTATGGCAGGGTATGAGCTGAAGAAGTGAGCTCTGGCTCACGAAAGCTCATACCCTGCCTTCCTCTGCACAGCAACCCTGGACTTCCTTGGTGGTCTCCCATCCAAATACTAACCAGGGCCAACCCTGCTTAGCTTTTGAGATCTGATGAGATCAGGCTAGTCTGGGCCATCCAGGCCGGGGCACTATGGTGTCTATAAGTAGGCAGTTGCCCAGGGGCCCCAGGAGCATAGGGGCCCCATGCTAATCTATGTATGTTGTGACTTGCTGTCAATGAATAAATACTATATTAAACTATAAATAGAGAGCCCTGTGGCACAGAGTGGTAAGCTGCAGTACTGCAGTCAAAAGCTCTGCTCACGACCTAAGTTCGATCCCCACTGAAGTCGGTTTCAGGTAGCCAGCTCAAAGTTTACTCAGCCTTCCATCCTTCCAGGGTTGGTAAAATGAGTAACCCAGTTTGCTGGGGGTAAAGTGTAGACAACTGGGGAAGGCACTGGCAAACCACCCTGTAAACATAGTCTGTCTAGTAAACATGTGAAGTCACCCCTTGGGTCAGTAATGACCCGGTGCTTGCACAGGGGAATTACCTTTGCCTTTTAAACTATAAATATTTGTTATTGGAAAAATGTATATTTAGCATTTGTTTTACTAAAGATAATGAACAATGTCAATGTTAATTTGGGTTTGGATTATGAATAAATACTGTCGTATGATGTCAGAAAGGACTTATTATGGAAGCACCAATAAATATATCTGTTAATTTTATCGACCATTTACATTTTTATTCCTGTGAGTGGTTGTGTAGGTAGGGGCCCCAGCGCACTGCTTTGCCCGGGGGGCCCATAATGCTGTTAAGATGGCCCTGCCTCCTGTGCCTCACAACTACTGTGGTCATCTGAATAGGGCCTTCTACAGGTGCCACCCTGCAAAGGTGCAAGATCAACAACTTCAGTTCTCTGTAGTGGCCCATGCCTTACGGCTCCCACGCTTCTGTCGTTTCGCAAACTGCGTGAAACAGGCAGGTGTGTTCAAAACAACATCCGTTTATTAGATACAGGGATGGGAAACACGACTGCTTTCAGGACAAGAGAGCTTGTTCAGTCTGCTACAGAATCAACGGGACCCAGCAGGGAACTCTGAAATGGTCTGTATTATTGTATTAATGCCCAATGACAATAACACAGTAGGAGGTTGATCATTCAAGCAGTTGTTTATTAGGCCCCATATACACACTGGGTGAGAACTGCCCCAAATGCGCAGGACAATTCACACACTGAACAAAGGATTGCAACAACATTTATAACTGTGGGTCAGGGGTGTTTACAATTACGTAGATTTACTGGACGTTGGTTGTCTACTTCACTCTAATTAGCGTATAGATATTGGCGGAGGCTGTCTCTAAGCAAATACTAGGTCTTGTGATCTTTGGAAGTAGGAAACACATTCCTCAGGAGGAAGGCAATTCTGAGCTTTCTACTGGTGAAAGGCTGTACCAGGCAGCAATGTAGCCTGATGTTCTGGTAGCTCATAATGGCGTCTGCCAGACTCATGCTAACTTAAATGATTACACATTAGGGCATCTGATTCAAGGATCAATACTTTACCCCTTATACCTGGGACTGCGTATCAATTACATACATGCGCTCGCACATGGTATTGTGCTAGATCACTGGTTCCCAACCAGGGGTCCGTGAGAACTAAATTAAGGTCCGCGAAACAAAGTTATAAACCCATAATAAATTAATATTTTCAATTAAAAGTTCTCTATTATAAAAATATATATTCAAAGATTATTCTAAGTTTAATGTTTAACTAACAGTTATGATTAAACTTTATTTTCAAATTCTCAGAATTTTTATTTTGAACCTTGGGGTCCCTGCACCGAACAAAAAAGTCCTAGTGGTCCCTGGTCAAAAAAAGGTTGGGAACCACTGTGCTAGAGGCTAACCCTTACATCCTGGGCTTAGCATCTTTATAAGTGCGAGTATGCGGCCTGAGCATAAAAGCACACATTTCCCATAGCATATAATGATTGCAGGCGTTACAACTCCACCTCGGGAGATCAAACCAACTTCACAAATGCGGGGGTGGCGGGAAGAGTAGGCCATTGTAACATGTACAATAAACGCACCGCATCTCTGGAGTGGGAGTTGTTATCGTACGCGTGTGGCTGGGGCTCTCTGTGTGTGTGGGAATCGTTCATCGCTCTGGGGGAAAAAAACACGAAACTTTTAAACAACTTTTAGAAGCCGCCTCAGACGTCAGGGAGGCCCGCGGACCGCTGCCCGCCCACCTGCAGCAGCAAGGCCGCCCGGGGAGCCCGGCTCCACGCCCCCTCCCTCCCCTGGGGGGGGGGGAACGAGAGCCCCGCCCCGCCCCGCCCCGCGCGGGGACTCTCCGCCTCGCTCTCTGCCCTTTGACGTGGCAACCGGCTTCCCCCATCGGCCATGTTGGTTGCGTCGGCGCCGCTCGGGCTGCTGGGTTCAGCGTGAAGCGGGCGACGCTGGCAGGGGGAGGCTGTTCTCGCTGAGGCAGGTAGGTGGCAACGGAGGCGGCGGCGGCGGGGAAAGGGGGTCCCGGTTTCTCCCAAGAAGCCCCTCGGCGCAGCTGGGCAAGGGGAGGCAGGAGTCCCCCCCCCTCCCCCGCGGCGGCCGTGGCGCGGTTCAGCGGTGCAGGAGCTGGGACGGAGAGACCCTCCCAGTAGCCCCTGTAGTCTTTGGGGTGAGGGGCGTGGACGGGGAGCACCAGTTGGCTTGTGCTCGCCAAGGGACCGAGACTTAACCCCCCCCCGGCCTTTCCCTCCGGGCTTTATGAAGAGGGAACTGAACACAAGCCTGCAGCGTCCAAGGGGTTTGGCTTCCAGGCGCCCCTCGCCGAGCTGAGCAGCCTTGCCTTTCCCACTCGCTCCTCCGCCCTCCCTCCCCCCCTAGTTTAAGAAGCTGCAACTAATGTCACCCACACCGCCTGTATCTCTTAATTTTTTTAATTATTATTATTATTTTCAAATTGATTTACAATCTTAATTGTTTTTCAATTCGCAAAGGTCCGTACTATAAAAAAAATTCTATCTTCTCTCTAAGGGAGTATAGACATTTAACTTCCCCTCTCCCCTCCTCAGCCCGTTTAATATCCACGTTTCTCTCTTTGCATTCCGTTCTAATTCATTATAATAAACCAAAACTATCAATCCTACAGTACATTTTTTTTAACTTTGGTGGTTTAATTACTCCTCACGTTTTGAATTAGATCAATTCATATCCCTTGATGTTTCCCCCATTTAAGTTCAGTTACACAATAGGTTGTCCATGCCTCCCATTCTCCCAAAAATTCAGTATGTTCTTTTTGATTTATTAATGCAGTTAATTTGGCCATTTCGGCCAGTTCCATCATTTTGTCTATCCAAACGGTCTTATCTGGTATCTCAGAAGTTTTCCATTTCATTGCACAAACCAGTCTTGCAGCACACCACCTGTATCTCTGAGGGCAATAATGGACGTTTGTTCCATGTTTGGAGGGTGTGCATGGGGCTGGTAGGCTGCGCAGATAGTTCGCCGCCTTTCTTCTTGGTTTCGCATGGGGTTCTAGCAAACAGTGACCGGAGCATTTGGGGGTATGGGCTGGGCAGGGAAGCCAGGCCTTAATTTGGCAGGATTATGAAAGTGCTGGCTCTCTTTTTTTCTTTCTATTGCTCTCCTCCCCCCCCCCCCCAATTCGTGTAGCATTAGACCAAAGGTAACTGGGATTGTATGGTTATATTGAGGGTGAAATTAGTACGTGGCTCAGTGGTAGAGCATCTGCTTGGCATGCAGAAGGTCCCAGGTTCAATCCCCAGCTTCTCCAGTTGAAGGGACTAGGCAAGTAGGTGATGTGAAAGACCCCTGCCTGACACCCTAGAAAGCTGCTGCCGGTCTGAGTAGACAATACTGACTTTGATGGACCAAGGGTCTGATTCAGTATAAGGCATGTTCATGTGTTCAGTACATCATGTCTAAAATGAGTTGCAAATATATGTCTTGCCCTTTAGGTGAGGGAGGCCCTTTATGTGTTGCACATATAAGTCTTGCCCTTCATATGGGGCAAGAGACAAAACAGCATCCCTTACCAGTGAATGGGGAAAAATTAAGGTTGGTTTTTTTTAAAGGCAGAGGTAGGAAATGGAAGATTCCGATATTATAGTGAAAATGTATGCTTGTAAACTATTTCTTTTCCAAATGCAGTTGATTCCTACTATTTGTGCCAAATTCTGTTGCTTTTGGGGTATGAGGAGTATGCACATGCTTTGTTCAAGCAACTGAGTAGTGTCTTTGCAAGGTTAAGAAACATATTATGGCACAAGTTTTTGTGGTCCTGGGCCAGTTTATCAGATGCACAGGGAATAATGTAATACATTTGGAAATTTTAAAGTAGCAAAATAACAAACAAACAGTAAGCAGTTTAGAATCTGCTTCTGTATTCTGATTTATACTTAAAAAAAAAAGTTGTTATAGCTGGCATTAGGGAGTGATATATGTTGTCATAAAATATAACCTCTATTCCACTGGGATTGTTAGAAAAACAAGCTATCTCGGGTATATTTGTAGACTTGTGTTTTGTTAGCTATAACAGGTGGATTGAAATGGAATTAGTGACAGAAGGTTTGTGGTTAGAAGAAACAAACGGGGGGGGGCATTCATGCGGGATTTATCGGAGAGAGGAATAAAAGATGAGTAATCCCCTAGAGCCCCCCCCTCACAACAAACCAGGAAACTAAGATTCTTCTAAGATTCTATGAAACTCTCAATGGCTTGAGCAGACCCATTTTTTCACCTCCCTTAATCCTCCACTTGGACTCTAAACTGCTCTCAGCATTCCATGCTTCTTAGGGCATGCTCAATAGTCATGTAACCTTTTAAAAATAAGCATATTTTCCATTTGGTTAATTTACAAAATCATATTTTTCTGTTTACGTTGTCAGTCTCCCAAATATGTAAAATCCCTGTATCTGTCTTTTGCTGCCTTTGTGTTTTGTTGACTACTTTACTATTGTAAAGCGCTGTCAAGTTGCAGCTCACCTATTGCAACCTGATAGGGTTTTCAAGGCAAGAGACTAACAGCCCATTCTTGAGCTGACGGCATAGGGGAACGGCGGGGAAGAGGCACAGTGGCTTTTTGCCCCATAGGGGACAGCGAGGCTGCGCCTGCAAAAAAGCAGGCGCAGCATCACTGTTCCCGGCGCCAGCTCACCGGGCCGAAACGGGTTAGCTGGCGGCTCCTCCCCTGTCCCGCCCCTGCTGGTGCCACGGAGAGGCTGCGCCGGCAGAGACGCGGTCCCATGGTGCTCTGCCACTGGCGGGCCTGGCCGCCAGCGTGTGTGTAATCACACGATTACATGTTCTTACACTGGCGGCAAGGTCACGCCTCCTCCTATGGACTTTCAGCCCATTTTTCAGGAATGGGCTGTAACAGGTGGTTTGCCATTGCTTGCATCTGCATAGCGACCCTGATATTCCCTGGTGGTCTCCCATCCAAGTACTAGCCAGGACCGACCCTGCTTAGCTTCTGAGATCTGACAAGATCAGGCTAGCCTGGGCCATCCAAGTCAGGACACTTTCTATTAGATATAGTATAATAAAATAATTACCTTTAGTGGAAGAGCGGAACATGTGTTGAAGTGGCATATTCACTTTTGAAAGTGATTTCGTATAGAGAAAGCCATATTATATGTCTCCTTAAATAAACATGACTAAATAAACAGAAAGTTTAGCTGGGTTTGTCTTGTTTTGTGGAGTTATTATCACTTGTTGTTAACTGTACATTGATTTAAATTCACATACCCTGGATTTCAGGTGTGTGTAGGATCTGCACTCTTTGAGGATGGTAAGATCAGAAACACAGTTGAGGCTCAGTTATCCCATCAATAAAATGTGTGTAATGGGTGCAAACATCACTGCCTATCAAAATGCATCATGTTTTGGTAACTAATCTGAAATTGATTTGGAAAGCACAAAATAGAAAATAAAGGGGAAAAAGTTCTATGAACATAAACATGTGTTTGTCTTATTATTAACACACAGACCACGATGGGTCCTGGGAGAAAAAAAAGCACATCATCTTCTCAATCCATTGGACCCATTTTCCAATCAATGGGATTCAAAGATGGGTTGTGACCTGGGCAAAAGTAGATCATCGTAGTGCCACCTCCACTATGTTCATTTTTCTACTTCTCCTAAAATATGTGGAATAAAAAATAGAGTGTGTGAGAGAGGCTTGTAGACAAAATTAATCTGCTTCATGTTTTGCAATGGGGTTAAAGGTGAGTCACAGATGTAGAAAGGTTCAAAACTACTGGTCTAATCAACACGTTTTATGTACCTTGCTCCTTGTAGGATGTATGAGCAGGAAATAATAAAGCTACTTTAAAAAGGTGAGTGTGTGTTGCATTAATAGATTTATTTCATGGAAGAGTAGTGCCTTGGGCATTGCACCATCTGATATGGATTTTAAGTTCAGCAAGACACCCAAGCAGATCTGTGTAATACTGAGGTACCAGTGAAAATATTCATATACACGAATATTCACGTTTGTTTGCTTTTTGCAAGAGCAGCATTCAACTGTGAATTCATAGCCAAGCCACTTGTAATTCTTCAGTTTAATGCTACATATGACATGCAAATGCCTGTGTTAAAAGCCCTGACTTAATTTTTTTGGGGTGGGGGGAAAGCCACTTTAGAAGGAGCAACTGAGAGCAAGGAGGTGGTAAAAATGACAGGCATGATTAAATGGCCTGCTGTTTCCCAGTTTTAGATCTCTTTTCTTTCCTGTAGAGCAGGGGTGGGGAACGTCAGGCCCAGGGGCCGTATAAGGCCCGTGAAATCATTTGGTCTGGCCCTTCGTGGGTCCTGGCAGATCTCTAGCTCTAAGGATCTAAGACTGGCGATCCGCCCCCTCCCGCGGCCAGGAATAGCCTCTATTCAAGGTGGATGTTTGTTTTGCCGAGAAAAGAAATCTTCTTTCCCCCTTGCAGAAGAGTCATTAGCTATGAAGCTGCTAGGACCACCCAAGAAACTATGTTAACCCTTTCCCACCTGGGCTGTGGAGAAACGTATTTCCTCTGCACTACAAGAGGGCTGGGGGCAGAAGTGGCGACAATGGAGGGGTTAAAGGGGGCAGGGCCAGAATGTGCGGCCCGCGAATGATGTTATAAATATCCAAATGGCCCTTGGCAGAAAAAAGGTTCCCCACCCCTGCTGTAGAAATTCAGTGGCTTTTAATTTTGCATTTAATTGCCTTCTCCAAAGTGGCTTTAATTAAAAATCACATCAGGGCACATACCTTTTGTAGCTATATGCTTTCCTTCTATACCCTGTTTGAGAAATATTTTGAAAAATAGAATGTTGCGGCCTTGACTTACTATAGTCTTTTGTATATTGCACTGGTTTGTTACCCTTTTTGCTTTCTCTATTCATTTGTAATGCAACCCTATGCCTTTCTCATAATCTCATCATGAGACTATGCTTTCTTGTTCAGGCAGCAAGCATGGAAATTCAATTAATAATAGAACTAGTTCTACAATGCAGAGTTTCACAGATGTTAGTGAATAAAAATACATCTAAGTACAATTTTATGTGTTTCAAGTTCAGCAGAGGTTTTGAGTTTTTATCCTTTATAGCAGTTCCTTGTACCACTTGATCAGCTGGTTTTGAAAGCTGCAGGATTAAAAAGCTTGTTCTTGCAGACCTGCTTAGTCAGTGCTTAGTAAAACAGACTTAAGCTTCTTGAAATAATATTTCAAATGTTGGTGGAGTCAGGAACAAAACACACAATTTCCCAGTTTTCTTCCTTAAAACTAGTTAGGGATCACCCCCTTTACTTAGGAGCTATTTCCCTCAAGGAAGGACACTCAAACCACTCCCCTCACACAGGATCCTTCTTGATCCTACACAACTGTATGAAAGAAGGCTTTGAAGGTAATATTTGTTTATTTATTTAAAACATTTATTTGCTGCCATTCCACTCAAATATGGTCCCCAAGGCGGCTAACATCAAGCATTAAAAATATATACACACACACAATAATTCAATAAAAACATATAAATAGACATAAGACCAGGGAAGATGTCAATAACAGTTATTGGGGTATGCAAAGCAGAACAAAAAAGTCTTCTGCTGGCAGAAGACAATAATAGAGAGAGACACAAAAATCTTACTGGGGAGGGAGTTCCAGAATTTTGCCGCCCATCTAGCCTCAGATGGCAGAGGCACCTGAATCAGGGCCTCTGAAGGTGACTGGAGTGGACATGTAGGTTCTTATGGTTTGCTGGTCCCAAATCTTCTAGGGCTTTAAAGGTCAATACTAGCACCTTGAATGGGAGCCAGTGTCAACAGAACAAGACTGGAGTAATATGGTCCCTATGGCCCACTCTAGTCAACATTCTAGCCATAGCATTCTGTACCAATGATAGCTTCTGGACACTCTTCAAAGTCAGACTTGCATAGAGCATATTGCAGTAATCTAATCTAGGTGTTACCAGGGCGTGCGCCAGAGTGGCAACATCTTCCCCTCAGGAAGGACCACAGCTGCCTTACCAGCTGAAACTGATGAAAGGCACCCCTGGCCTCCACTGCTATCCACTGATTATCCAACAGGAGACTTGGGTCCAGGAGCACCCCCAAAATGTGAACCTGCTCCAGCGTGGTGTAGTGGCTAAGAGCGGTGGACTCTTAATCTGAAGGACCAGGTTGATTCCCCGCTCCTCCACATGAGATTAGAGTCTGGTGAACTAGGCTGGTTTCCCCAGTCCTCCACATGAAGCCTGCTGGGTGACCTTGGGCTAGTCACTGTCTCAGCCCCACCTACCTCACAAGGTGTCTGTTGTGGGGAAGGGAAGGTGATTGTAAGCCGGTTTGAGACCCCTTAAAGGTAGTGAAAATTGGGTATAAAAACCAACTCTTCCTCCTTTGGGGTAGCATAACTCCATCCAGAACAGGAGATAACCTATTTCCTGGGTCAGACCACCCCCTACTGGTAGCACCTGTTTTGAAAGGATTAAATTTAAGTTTATTAGCCCTCATCCATCCCAAAATTGCCTTCAGGCACCTGTTCAGTTTCCATAGACTCTGGGATCTGCTAGAAGTGTGAGATACAGCTGAATGTCATCCACATATTAGTGACAACTCAGCCCAAATCTCTGGATGACCTCTCTCTGCTGCTTTACATAGACATTGAAAAGCACGGGGACAAGATGGAATAATTATAATAAACCCATGTGTGTTGGGGACAACCAGTATAGTGTTATGCAGTCTAAAATTGTGAATTAAAAAACTTAGAATTGACCTAGAAGTTGTCATTTATGTGCCTTTTTGAAATTAATGGTAATTCTAATCCTAATATTTCTTAGACATGAGTAATTTTGCCAAACATGTTGCAGAGCTGTGTTTTTATCTTGCCTTGTTTGTTTGGAATGTTTTGAAGCATTACCATCTCTTGAGATCAGCCTCTGGCAATATAGTAGTTGCATCTTCACCATCCAAACTGAATAGAAACTCTTGTTTTTTTCTCTGGCTGTGCTCTGATAAATGCAACGTTATGTGAATTACTTTCAGATAGGTAGTTATCCCAACGGTGTGAATGTCCCCTAGGCTGTTCAGATAAAACAAGGTTTGCAGTTCTGATTTATTCCATACAGTTAGCATGTATCAATGAATGTATGGTTCTGTTTCAGGTGTAAAAGTGTAGTAATGACAACCTTCCTGGAATTCATCCAGCAGAATGAAGACAGGGATGGCGTTAGGTTCAGCTGGAATGTATGGCCTTCCAGTCGTCTTGAAGCCACAAGAATGGTGGTTCCAGTGGCCTCCCTGTTTACACCGCTGAAAGAGCGACCTGACTTGCCTCCTATTCAATATGAGCCCGTCCTGTGCAGTAGAACTACCTGCCGTGCTGTTCTTAATCCACTATGGTAATCTAATAGCTAAGTTTAAGTGTTGGTTAAATAATGTAGTTGTAATCTTGGAAAAGTTTGATTAAAGATGAAAGTATTGGACTTATGAATACTTTTAGTTTTCAGATTTATTCTAAAGTTATATTGGGTTGTCTGGTCTCTGACTTTCAGCATCAGAATTTCACGAACCCCTTTTTATCATAGAAAAGGGCAAGAGTCCAGTAAGACCTTAAGGACTAACAAAATTTCTGGCAGGTATGAGCTTTTGTGAGTCACAGCTCACTTGTTCAGATACTTTTTCTTTTTATCATTGCACATATTGACCTTTTTATCATAGTACAAAATTATACACAGGAAATGATAGTTATTTTACATATCAAAAAGGCAACATCTGATTTTCTCAGAACCTAAGAACCTAAAAGCAACAACTCTTTCCCCCTCTACAATATTATTTTTACTCCAGAAATAATAAATTGATGCCACTTTCCCAAAAAAATTGGAATTTTCACTGTCAAAATGTATTTGCAGAATTCCCTGTGGTGTCTCACGTATTGTCATGCTGGTAATCACCACCACTGGGGTGACACTTATTATATGCTGCATCTTTCAAAACTGCTCTTCAGTGAGGAGTAGGATCCAGAGTCCTGTGAACTGATCAAGTTCATGGAAGTAGTTCTTGCCTTCCCCCAGTAGACCCCTACCCCCCACCCCCACTGGGGAACCTTCCTGAGCAATATGCCATGTAGTATGGGGGTGGGGGGAGAGCACAGCAAGGAGAGGGTATGGGATGGATTTGCCACCCTCTTACTCTTCTTATGTGTGGGTTGGGGATATTGCGTTCAAGTTGGAATGATGAGCTTAGGCTGACAATCCAGTCTTAGGCACAGCTGCATATCATAACACAGTTCCTAACCCCATGTATGCATTGCAAGAGCACAGAGGGATTTCCCCACCTTTGCATCCTTTCCTGCAAGAGTTCTGTGCTCTAATCAACAGGCTGTGCTTTAAGACTATTTTTAATAAGATCACTACACTTTGCCTAGGATCGAAAAGAGATGTGCTTGGTGATCCATAAATGTACTGGAGATTTTCAGCCACACCATTTGTATTTCAGTCTCTTGTGTCACTAAAAACCAATTCCTGAAGGGGGAGAGACCCTCTGGAGTGGGATTTAGGGTAGAATGGGCCATTATTGAAAGAGAAATTAAGCAATGCCTCCAGTGCTTCATATGTGTATAACAAAGCAACTGTGTCAATTTATAGAAGTTTTTGAGCAGAAAGATGTTTTTAGGAGAAACAGAGTTACCAGTAATTAGTGATAACCAATCAGGATGTGAATTCATTTTTATTTCATGTGTTTGCTTTAGTATGAACCCTACTCTGTTGTTGTGTCTGACTTGCAGATATAATTTGCTAATCTTTATTTTTGTAGCCAGGTGGATTACCGAGCAAAACTATGGGCTTGCAATTTTTGTTATCAGAGAAATCAGGTAAGAAAAGCTTTATATAGACTTTCTTCCAAATATGCATGTGCTTAGGATTTGGGTATGGAATGAGGGAATGTTGACCGGGAATGGGGGGGGGGGAGAGTGAAAGAAAGATCAGTATAGATAATTATTGTCGAAGGCTTTCACGGTCAGAGTTCATTGGTTCTTGTAGGTTATCCGGGCTGTGTAACCGTGGTCTTGGAATTTTCTTTCCTGACGTTTCGCCAGCAACTGTGGCAGGCATCTTCAGAGTAGATAATTGTTTTATAAAGTATGTTCTAGTTCTTCCTTTGGGAACAGACATGCTTAAAATAGTGTTCTGTTTTGAAAGTTGTCCTGAGTTTGATCACTGTGGTTGGTGGGGTATAAATATTTTAACAAATAAAAAATTATCTTCCAGTTTCCGCCTACGTATGCTGGTATATCTGAGATGAACCAGCCTGCAGAACTCTTACCTCAATTTTCTAGTATTGAATATGTAGTACAGGTAAGTACCACAATTGAATTATGTGATCTTGGGCATTGTTTAAACAGCAAAGCAGCAGTTGGGATGGACCACAATGGCCAGAGTTCAAGAATGTTGTCCCATCATGTGGCACTGCACTGGCAATACAGTAGGTCAGGATTACATCTACAGTTGTCGTCATCAGTTGCAATGACAGAAAGCTTGTCTCAGAGACGCCTTGAGCCCAGAGGAAAGGTAGAATATAAATATTTTAATAAAGAGGGAGGAGGGGCATTTAAATAAATAATAAATATTAGTGGGATGACACCCTAAAGGCATTTTGGTTACTTCAGAGCCATCTCTGTAGCTGTTACTCTACACACCTGTTTCTAAAACCAGTTTGCATGTCTTGGGAGTCTGCTGTACTTGTGCAAACAAGCGCATGCCTTTTTGAGTGATGCCAGAAAAATCTATGTGTTTTAAGGTGCATGTTGTAAAATAGGTACAGCAACAGTTCTGAAGCCAGTTTTGCAGGAGTTTGTCCGTAGTGTTGTCAGTGGGATTTATTACGATTTATTACTTATTAACAATGTTTTCCTTATTTTTGCTATTAACATTAATACTGCGGTGTTGTTCACTTTTGCTTAAAGCGTGGACCTCAGATGCCTTTGATATTTCTTTATGTTGTGGACACCTGTATGGAAGACGAAGACTTGCAGGCTTTGAAGGAATCCATGCAGATGTCATTGAGCCTCTTACCTCCAACGGCCCTGGTAGGACTTATTACTTTTGGAAGAATGGTACAAGTTCATGAACTCGGCTGTGAAGGAATTTCCAAAAGTTATGTCTTTAGAGGGACAAAGGATCTGTCTGCAAAACAACTTCAGGTAACTATAAAATTTATATTAAAAATGGTCGTGCTAATTCTTGTAGTTTTGCTTCTTCTCCAAAGATGAAAGCAAAAGACCTAATTCAACAGTCATACTTCAAGGAAATGAAAATTCCCGCTCCAGGCAAAAGGGGCATCTTGAAGTTTTGGTTTTCCTGCCCTTTGCTCTGGGAGACAGGACTAAAATTCTCATTTCCTGTCTCCTGGGCGGGAAAGCCTCCAACTTCCAGTTTCCCTCCTGCCTTTGCAGGGAGTAGCACGCTGTAGCAGAGCTCTTCTACTACTTTAACCTTTGACTTTCTTCTGTGTGTTTGTTGTTCCTTCTTTGGTAGTCTGTTTATCTTCACATCTGTTGTTTCTTAAAAAAAAGTTTTGTTACTGTATCCTATGAGAAAATTGATATAGATATTTTCTGTGTTTTTTACAACATAATGTGATTTTTAAAAAAACAACAACAAAAAGGCGGTAATTTTAAATAAATAACTGCAATTCTAGGGGTGGGGGTGAAGTTCCTTAGGAGCCGGCATGACCCAGTGCCAGTGTAAGTACCCATTTAACCTGGGATAAGGGACACTTATACTGTCACGAGTGGCATCCATGTTGGTGCCAGGACACGACACAGTGGCGCGGGGCTCAGGCGCCGGCGCTGCCTCTTGGCAGTGTTCCAGCAGCACAAGTCCCCGTGCTGGTGTCTTGGGAGGTGTTCCCAGGGTGTTCCTGGGGGTGGAGCTTCCTTTAGGCAGCTTCCTAACCCCTTTTGCCCCGGAACGCCCCCTCGCGCTGTGGCGTTGCTATGTCACCTTTTTTGGTGGGGCAGGCTCGCTGTAGTCCATGGGGGCATTTTACTTTTAACATTAAAAATATATAGTTTAAATTTCTTTTCAGTGGCCAGGAAGCCTCTGAGGAGGTGGTGTGGCTGTGCCAGCCACCACGGATCTACCCCCCTCTCAGGATTAGGCTGCCCGAAAGATTAAGAAAAACAACATAAGTTCAGTAATTTTAAATAAATAAGAGAGATTTTGTGGTACTACAGGATCCAACTTGCAATTATTGTTGACTTTCTGAATGTATGGCTAAATTGCACATTTTATTCTGAAATTTATTCTTAACAGGAAATGCTAGGACTTACCAAAATGAATGTTTCACAAGTGGGTCGTGGTCCTCAAGTACAACAGCCTCCACCTTCAAACAGGTATTTTATTAAAACTAAATATGTTAAATTTAAGATTTTGGACTTATTCCCTGTGCCAGCCCTTCATTTCTTGGGGTGAGGGAGGTTAGGAAACCATTGTGCTTATGTGCTTGCTCCATAATATCTAAGCATTTAAGTATATAATAGGTAAAGATATTAAGTGAGACAATTACAATTTAAAATATCCTGATAGGATTGGATGCTTGTTTGGGTAGACATTGACTGCTTGCTTATCTAAATGGATTGTATAACTGAAAGGCTTGTTGGGGTCCTTTTTATGGGTCTTGAGAATTTCAGTAAATCTCTTCACAAAGACCACTGGTTTCAAATACCTTACCTCCAGGCTAATGTACTTAAGACATTTGCAGCTTGGTGAGCTGTTACATGAACACTAAATCCAAATTTGAGATGTTAGAGTAGTGAGCGGTTCAATATAATGCCACTAAATACATGTGCTAAAATAATTGGAAAAGTGTAGTATGTGACCAAAAGATTATCTAATGGACAGTTTTTGCTGATGTTGTTATCTCCAGATTTTTACAGCCAGTACAGAAAATTGACATGAATCTCACTGATCTTTTGGGTGAACTGCAACGGGATCCTTGGCCTGTTCCCCAAGGGAAAAGGCCGTTGCGATCGTCTGGAGTAGCTCTTTCCATAGCTGTAGGACTGCTTGAGGTAATCAGTTCTCTTTCATGTTTGTGCAAAAGCTCATAGGCAGCCTCTAGCTTGTACAAAAAAGGTTACCTAATGTTAATTTTATTTGAAATTGGACCGTTTTGAAGATCACACTGTCCAGTTATACAGTAGGTAGATAGGTTTTCTTGATTTAAAAAAATGTTTTGTATTCAACTATTTCTTCTTTAAATTATGAAAAGTTGTTTGTGATGGTGGTCTGTCACCCATACTAAATATATTTGATTAGATTATAAAATGAATACTACATAACGTAGTTTTAGAATGTGAAGAAGCAATTCTAAATATCAAAGAAACATGACACAAATATTATATAATTTGTTTCAGCATAACTGTTCCCATTATATAGTTCTTTCCAATGGGTGTCTTTTTTTGCTCTGTGATTTTATTTAAAAATATATACATTTTCCCACAGTGTACTTTCCCTAATACTGGTGCTCGCATAATGATGTTTATTGGAGGACCCGCTACCCAGGGACCCGGGATGGTTGTTGGCGATGAACTTAAACTCCCTATAAGATCTTGGCATGACATTGAAAAAGACAATGCCAAATATGTTAAAAAGGCTACTAAGGTAAGATAATGTGACACTGTTGGAATCAATAATTAAGTGTGTTCTAGCACATGTGCAAAATGATGTGGAACTGGCACTTAATTTTTTTCCAAAAAACTACTTGTATTTTTCCAAACCTCTTTTAAAAAATAATTTCAATGTGTGAGCAGTTCCCTGAAAACAGGTATACCTTTTATAATTGTTCATGAGTACTGGGTTTGGTCTCCATAACCTAATAATAAGGTAGTCAGAGAGGAATTAAATATGACAGAAGGCACTGTTGATGATAATGGCATCTTTGCATTTAGTTCTTCCCTGCACAATCTAGTGAACCTTTACTGTTTCTTGTTGCCTGAGTCTTCTCCTGGTTTGTGGTAATGAATGCCGCAGAGTGGGGTTGAGAATTTAGCAGAGTGATAACAGCTATTTAGCAGTAGCCTAAAATGTAGTACAAATACAGACAGTTTGTTGATGAAGTATGGACCAATGAAACTTTGAGGAAGTGTTACAGTAACATTGAAAGAGATCATGCCCCCCCCACCCAGCAGATTTACAGCTTGGGACGGGTGGTGGGGGGAGAGCCTTCTGTATTCAGCTCTGCTTCAAGTTGCATCTATGGCATGGAATACCTTTTTCAGTGTCACCTGCTATTCCACTTATGTCATTTCCTTGGAAATGAAGTCTTTCTACCTTGATACATGCTCTACATAGGGCTGTCTTTGAAAAACCTTCAGGAACTGCATTCAACTCTGTGTGCAGGCTGGACTCCTGACAAATACAGATCTGAGCGCCCCCACAACACCAATCCTCATGGCTGCTCTGGTCCCTAATTAATTTCTAGGCTTGGTTTAATGGGCTAGTTTTTAAGACTTTAAAGCCATAAACTATCTGGATACCTAATTAAAACAGGAGTCTTGTGACACCTTAGAGACTAACCACATTTTACTCCAGCATAATATTTTGTGAGTTAGAGCTCAGTTCATCAGAAGTGCACAACCATTAGGCCAATGCGTATATAATATAGACTGCAAGGGTGGCTAATGTTAATGGATGTACACTCATTTAAAGAAGTGAGCTCTAACTCAAAAGCTTATACTGCAATAAAATTTGTTTTGTCTCTAAGGTGCCACTGGGCTCTTGCTTTATTTTGCTGCGACAGACTAACAAAGGCTATCCATCTAGATACCTGAAGGAATCCTTTCTGTCCGGTGCCTTGAGGTCATTCTTGTCTTGCTGTCATAGGCATTTTATTTTTTGAAATGTCAGTGCTTGTTTTATTTTTACCTTGTTTTACGTTTAAGTTATCTTCTGTTGAGCCAATTTGTTTGGCAGGGGAGATAATGCTATTGGACCCTCCACACCACCCCGCAGAGGGGTTTGTAACAGATGGGGATAACAATGCCTGTATATAATTTGGTAGGTTTACAGTCTAGGATTGCACTGTTAGTATTTTAGTCTCATTTTGCAGTTAAAAAAACCTGGTAAGAGGATGGTTGATTAGATTTTTAAGTGCCTTTGAGCACATATTAAAAATAAATGTAATGTAATGATTTCTTCACACCTTGGACTTTCTTTTGAAAAATCTGCCAGAATTAGAGTTGATAGGTTTTTCTAAAACCAACTTCAGCCTATAGTCTGGCATATTGACTTTCTTGGTCTAAACTAGTGGTCAAATAAGTATTAATATCTGGCGTTATCTCCTTACAATGAAGAAATATGGAATACTGTTTGGCATATCAACAATCTGGCATAAGAACAATTAGGAATAAAGTTTTCAAAAATTCTATATATTCTAAAAAGTCTATAATTTAGCAAATATAACATCTTCTGGAGAATATTTGAAGGAATGTAGGGATATGTAGGATTTTATTCAGTTATTTGGAAAAATATATACTTGCATTTTTGTCTCTAGCATTTTGAAGCTTTGGCAAATCGTGCAGCTACAACAGGTCATGTTATTGACATCTATGCATGTGCACTAGATCAGACTGGTCTTCTGGAGATGAAATGTTGTCCCAACTACACAGGGTTTGTCTTGCCTCTTTTGTGTTTTTATATTTTTAAAGTAATATATGAAGTTATTTGGAAGAAAATGTTGTCAAATTGGGAAACAGTGTTTCACTTAACCTGGTTTTTCAGAGGCAAAAGCCCGAGTGACATTGCAGATGTTTTTATATAATTTTTTGTATGTGAACAAAATTGACACTGCAGTTATTTTTTATCAGCCATGAAACTATCCATTAAATAATTTCTCTTCAGATATTGCTAGACTGTAACAAGAGTGCAGGTTTCCAATATTTGGAAGGATTATTTCTAAAACAGTGGTTATTTATCACACACCATTTCCCCAGTTCTCATATTGTTGTAAACTATGTCCCTTCAGGTAGTTTTTCTCTGAACTTTGAGTAGTATTGTTGCAACAACTTCTTCCAACAACCCCCCAAGCCAGATGGCATATTGTTTAGGACGGTCCTCCTCTGCTCAGCAGTGGGTTTTTTTGGAGGCTGCTGGGAAGGGCAATGCAAGGAAGATCCACCCATGTGAATCCTTCCACTTACAAGAGTTTTTGATCCATCCCATAATTTCCCTTACATTCTGTTATATCATAGACACATGGTGGCCTTAGTCCTGGCTGCTATGTTATATTATTACCATGGTACATTTTCATGAATGAGCAGTGTGAAAAAGTAACCACACACTAAACAATATGGCAGTGACTCCACAGATGTCACAGTGTGTGGACACTTTTAAACACTTGGCACACATGCCCAGTATTATAAGGAAGCATGGGAAAATAGGAGGTTGGGGCACCTCAGTGGTTTGACTGAGCAACACAGAGCTACAGCACAGCTATTTTTTGTGTGCAGTTCATATATTGTGTGTGTCTTACATATTTATTTTGGCCATTGTGTAGGGGTTACATGGTAATGGGAGACTCCTTCAACACGTCCTTGTTCAAACAAACTTTTCAGCGAGTGTTTACCAAAGATGCCCAGGGGCAGTTCAAGATGGGATTTGGAGGCACCTTAGAAATTAAGGTAGAGTTTGGAATTTACTATGCATCTTGTAAAAGGTCTGATGTTGTTATACCATCACATGTTCCCTTGCAGTCAGACAGATACCAAAGTGATAGTAGAGATTGTTATAGTAATAGGTTGTTGTTGTTGCTAGCAGTAACTCTTCAATCAGAATTTCCATTTAAACCTTTAATCCTAGGATCTTTAGTATTTTGACTGTGAAAATAAGCTGTAGAATTTAGAGTGACTGTGATGCTGCATTCATTGTTTAGGCAAGATCGTTTAAGTCCTCCTTTTGCTGACTGACTAATAACAGTAGGCTCAATGTTTGATGTGCATCTTTGCAGTCAACCCTCAGCTTCCAGCATGCCTCATTACACTGATAAGTGTGATATTTAGATTCCACTCATAATACTTAAATACTGAATATTTAAAACAATCCTTCTCCCTTGCTGGAAAGGAGGAGCAAGTTTTCAGTTCCTGCATTTTCTTTCCTGCCAATGTGGTGCTTGGGCAGCTTTTGGGGAAAAGTACACAGTTTGCTTTATACCATGCTCTGTTGGGTATATAGAAACAGATGGAACAAAGTAGGATCCACAGAAACATAGAGGTGGTGGTGGAGTAACTTTGGAACTAATCTAGTTCAGGTGCCAGGTCTGAGAAAGGATCCACTCTCTTTCCCTCTCTGGCTCCAATATTTGTAACCAGATTCGCCTCTTTAAAAAAAGGTAAAAAACCAAACATATGAACTGCTACAATCAGGGGGAGGAGCTAAGGTGTACAACTACTGGAAATGCTTTTAATTCAGAGAAGAATTCACAGAATTTTCATTTAGAAAGGACTACACAGGTGACTGACAGCATATGCTGTGAGTTGTGTAGGATCCCACTGCGAAGACTCTTGCACGAAGACTCTTGCATGGGACCCAACCACAGATCTGCCTTGGAACTGGAGGAAAGGCGGGATATACATATTTTAATAAATAAAAATAAACTCAGGACTGCTGCAGCATTAAGGGATCTTGGGCTGTCCTGATAAGGGATGGAAAGGGCCATAGCCACAAACTGCCCAGCCATGTAGTGTCCTTTTTGCTGGAATGAAGAAAAACCTGCTTGGTTTTGTCCCATTCCCAGGCATAGAAAGCTTATGCAGCTTTGTTTCTGAATGTTGCTGTTAGCACCAAAAAGTCTGAACTGCCATGCTGTAAAACGATTTGTTTGGGATGTATTAGAATATCACCGTTTTTTCCCCTTTCAATATGTCTAGACTTCAAGAGAAATAAAGATATCTGGTGCTATTGGACCCTGCGTCTCTCTCAATTCTAAAGGGCCTTGTGTATCAGAAAATGTAAGTTGACAAACATTTGCTTAGATTCTTTTGCGGTGGGTGCCACAGGAGTCTGTTGTTTTTTGCTGCAACACATTAATACTGCAAGCTTGTGCATCTTTATTTGGAAAATCAGTGGGGCTTGCTTCTGAGTAAACATGTATCAGGCTGTAATACAGATACCCTTCTGCAATATGTATAGCCCTGCCTTACAGGATTAAAAATATTATTTTTATTATTTACTTCATTTATACCCTCCCTTATCTTGCCAGTGGGGATTCAAAGTCATTTATGTTCTCCTGTCCTCTGTTTTATAGTCACAACAACCCTATGAGGTAGGTTAGGCTGAGTATAGGATTGGCTCAAGGTGACCCAGCAAATTTTGATAGCAGAGTAGGGATCTGAACCTGGATCTCCCAGGTTCTAGTGTATTACCACTACACCCTGTAACAGCTTTCTCTTTTCCTGTTTCTGAATTTACTGGTCTGCAGTTGCTTCTGATTGTGTAGTAAAGTATCTAAAACAGAGATACAACTTCGCAGGATCTAGATTGCTGGGGCAGGAATTGTCAGCTGTAATAAGTTTTAAAAGTCTGATACCTCTTTCCACAGGAGATAGGAACAGGAGGTACCTGTCAGTGGAAGATTTGTGGACTTAATCCTAATACAACCCTTGCATTGTACTTTGAAGTTGTTAATCAGGTAAGAGGACATTTTTACATCTCGTTTAGTTCATATCCAAAGTGCAACAATATATTGTGTTTTTATGGCTACTTCAAGGAGTTCTACATGGAATTTTGCTGTTATTCACTATGAATATAGTCTATTGATCAGTTATGAAAATAGATATCCTCATATTTGTTAGTGGCATATGAAAAGGTGAAGAAATGTGTGGTGTTTCTCTCTAATTGCTAATTCTTACGGTGTGACAGTCATTCCCCCTCCCCCTCAATTTTGCAGTTAAAAACTTCTGCATTCTCACAAACGAGATATGTATTTAATTATATTGTGTATTTGTTTGCATTCTTTGAATCAGGCAAAATAACAAGTGATGGTTTGTTCTTTTGTTTACAAATCAGGATTCCAAACCATGAGAATATCTATGGTTTGTTATTTGTGGGGGAGCGCATGAGGTTTAAAGCTTTCCCAAGTTTGTTCCTGTCATGACAAATGACAATGACCTGTTGTTGCATCTGAATGCAGCATTTAACTTGGAACACTGAATGTTTCTGTATGTATTATTCATTCATTTGTCCCACTTACTGTAGGGACAGTATATATTCTTGATGTTGATTAAAATCTGCCCCTGCATAGATTGTATTTTTAAAAATCTCTTGTGTTTCCTTTGTGTGTGTGTGTGTGTGTGTGTGCCAAAGGCACTCTGATTTGAAAACTAGTTCAATTTGGGAATTAATATTGCACAATATTAATAGTGGGCTTTACCAGCTTAGGTTTTTCATATAATGGACATTTACAAAGCATATTACATTTATTAAAGGGGCTTCTATTGGATAATTTATAAATATAGATATAAACATAGAGTAGATTTTGGCTGCAATATAGATCCAAATGTGCTACAATGTTCCTGGAATTTTTGTTCAGTGTAAACTGTACATTTTCTCTTTGAAACAGCACAATGCTCCAATTCCTCAGGGTGGACGAGGTGCAATCCAGTTTGTGACTCAGTATCAGCATTCAAGTGGACAGAGGCGCATTAGAGTGACCACTGTTGCCAGAAAGTAAGCCTTAACTTCTGATGTGTTAATTTTATGCTTAGAATTTAGACGTTAGGAGTTTGAGAGGACTTCTAATGTAGATAACTGCTTGGGGTATTGGTTGGTTAGAAAGGGGAAAAGAAAGGGTATAGATTAAAATGGCCATCGATAGGGCTGCCTGAGATCTTGGATTAGTGGAGGAAGAGCTGTGGAGACCGCTGCTGTGAGACTGCTGAGCTGCTGTAACTTTCAGCTGCCTGCATAATTTGCCAGTTGTCGCGAGAATTTTTGGTATTGAACATTAGTTTATATTAAAATTATTAATTTATATTAAATATTATTAGTTTGTGTTAAGAAAAACCAATTAATCTGTAGCTTATTAACCTATAACTTAGAAGCAATATGAAGACCTGACTTTTAGCTGACATCAGCTCTAATTAGGCTCTTGACCCTAAAGGGCACTGGAAGAGCTAGTCACCCAAAGCACATTACGTACTCCAAATCAAGGCTGTTCAAGCAGGTGGCAAATTGTCTGCTCACGTAGGGGGAGATTGTTTTGGAACATTGATAGATGGACAGGACAATCAGTTAGCAGACCCGACACTGGAAGAATTATTATGGAACAAGATATTTCTAAACAATTTTAGTCATGATTTGTGGAAACTTATTTCCTAAAGAATGTGACAGGGAGGGGTCATTTGAGACCCTCTCCTCACGGTCCAGCTTATAAAAGGGCAGTCCAAATGTCCAGTCTTTGTCCTTCCCAGGGAGAAATCATTCTGTCTCTCCTTTGGAATGACCCAGAGCAGCTCTGATTGTCTGTCTGTGTATCAGTCTCTATGTGGGATGTTGTTAAATCTGTCTAAGTATTATTTTTCTCTTTGCCTTGCAAACTCTTTAAGTTCAATAAACCTATATGCTTTACTGTTATGTGTGTGTGGTCTGAGACTGTCCTAAGTACATTTTTCCTATTACACACTCTGGCTTTGCTTGGTAAGTAGCAGGCAGAGGAGTCCAAAAAAAATAAAGAGCTCAAGGGAGAGAACTTGCAGAATTCTCGCATCACCAGTGGCAACTGACTATAAACAGTGTAAAATAAAATAGTGTAGTCAGTTGAGATGCAGGGACAAATGGGAGCCAGGATGCTGCAGACCTGTCCTCCTACTTATCAGTACAGCTTTGGAAACGGGAGACAGCTGAGGAGATAGGTCTATAGCAGGTACGGGAGAGTGCTCTGACTTCGCCTGAAGGTCACAGTGGATCTCCACTTTGGTATTCCTTAATTCAAGGCTCTGCAAGACCAGCTTCTGGTGTAACATCCAAATAGTATCTAAAGAAATAGAAATGTGTAGTGAAATAGGTGTTGTTCTTTTGCAGTTGGGCAGACGCTCAGACGCAGATTCAAAACATCGCTGCCTCTTTTGACCAGGAGGCAGCTGCCATCCTTATGGCCAGACTGGCAGTGTATAGAGCTGAGACAGAAGAAGGACCAGATGTTCTCAGGTGGTTGGACAGGCAGCTCATCAGATTGGTAAGACGTTAAAAATGCTTTAGAAGCTGTTTCCTTTCCAGGTTCTGTGAGATTCTCCATTCTGTGTGCTTCTTTATTCACTCTGTTGCCTGCTCAATAACATGTTGGATCCAAAGGTATCCTTCTGCAAGTGAAAGGACACTTTCGGTGAACAGAAGAGAACCTTTGGATCCAACTCCTAAAGTGTGACATGGTGGCATTGTGCTGGGTTTTGTCCTGCCTCACATCATTAGTTGGCATAGTTGGCATTATTTGGCATAGTGGACAGCATGATGGTATCATTTATTGCACTATATTAGATATTTTGAAGAAGAGAATGAAAAGGAACTGTTACAGGTCTTTGTGTGGCTTCTATTGTGTAATTCTAACCTCAGCAAGATTTAACTTTTAGTTAAACATGCAAAGGCTTTTTTTATGTTGTAACACTTATTTGGAAGTTTATCTATGCTAGTTTGTTTAATAGATGAGTTCTGTTCATGGTGGCTATTGTGCACAGATTATTGTACAGTTAAAAGGCCCTGAACCTCCTTTCTTCCTACATTCTTTATAAACAGTCCTTTGCAATAGGAGCTCTCTAAATACTGTCACGTTATGAATGTGTTTGCCACATCTTTATATTATAGGGACATTTGTTAGAGAGACTGATGCACAGTTGAGGTTATTATATTTACCTTACATTAGATAGATAACTGAACAGAGCAGCAGAAATGTGTTTTAAAACTTGTTAATTTTTTCTGCACAATTAAAAAAGTTTTTGTAAGTAATTTACCCAGCTTGCTGGGGTAAAGTGTAGATGACTAGAGAAGGCAGTGGCAAACCACCACATAAACATAGTCTGCGTTGTAAACGTCGGGATGTGACATCACCCCATGTGTTAATAATGGCCTGGTGCTTGCACAGGGGACTACGTTTACTTTGTTTAACTTATACCAGTGATTTATATCAAGATGCATTGTCTAGGAACCTTAATTGTATTTCTCTTCTTGTAAAAGCAAGAAAAGAACATAATTAGAGAACCTGTTACGTAAATCTAATACCCAGTTATAAAGATGAATGTTGCCACCAGCATCGGTAGAAAAATGTTTTTATCCTGTCCAACACCCTGGTTAGATTTTATTCTTAGGCATGCTTTGTATGTGGCACTCTTAAATACAATTTTAAAATATTCTACATTGCTGTTTTGGAGTCAGAGGTCCTTAGAGTAACAGTGATAAAAGTATTTGAGCAAGTCATACTAATACCAGAAGTGTTACACTGATAACTTAGATTTATTTTTAAATTTCTCCAGTGTCAGAAATTTGGAGAATATCACAAGGATGATCCAAGCTCATTCAGATTTTCAGAAACTTTCTCTCTTTACCCACAGGTGAGTAGAAAGAAATTTGAAATTAGAGATCTTTATGTAACAAGCATTATGTGTATTTTAATTTTTATTTCCAGCAGGGTGGAGCACAAAACACCCAAATCAGCATTTGAAAACCCACAAATTGTTCAAGTTAAATCTGTCATTTGTGAAACAATGTGGTATAATGGATGCATATTGAATCTTGTGGCTCTCATTAGCCATTTCACTTCTCAGATTGCAGACTTTTAAATGCACATTCTGTGGTTTCATCTAGTTTGGTTTACCTTCTAAATGTTTAGTCTTCTGTTTTATCTTCTGTCACTTTACACTGGAACCCTGACCATAGCTGGTACTGCCATACTATGCTATTAAGCATAGGCTACCTTTGTCCTTTCTTCAGGGTCATACCTAAGATCCTTATACTCCAACATTGGGGGATTTTATTCAGTACATCACATCACTTTACCTGCCATGTGGAATATTCTTCCTGGTTACATGTAGCTATTGTTGTCTTCATTGGCTTCTCATCTTTACCAGTTGTAAAGAATTCGATAATTTCCCAAATCCGTTATCACTTCAAGTAGCCCTTTCCAGACAGTGCCATTGCTTTAAAGTTAAACAAAAAGATCCTCCTATTCTCTACTAAAGTTTAGGGTTTTTTTCTTGTGATGCAGGTTTAGTCTTTGCTGATTTTAAGGTAATTTGTTATTGTACATCTGGAGGAATGTTGTGACTTTAGAATGTTGTGACTGTAGTCCTGGTAAATAATTTATGGTTCAATATGATACAACTCAGGATGCATTGGGAGTGAGAAATAGTAAATATGGTAGATTTTGGCACAAGAATTTGTTGCTCTGACCTGAACTGTGGAGATGGTGGGTTGGTTCACACAAAATGGAAAACCATTGTTTGGTGCTAAAGAAACGAGCCCATTAACTCATTCTCCCCCCTTTGCATTTTATGATTCAATTATTTACTTCCTGGTTTTAGTGCCAACAATCGCTTTCTGTCATGTCTGAGCCATCAAACTGATTTGGAGTACAAGTTCAAACCATAGGTTGCTGGTTCAGATGTAATGGCAACCAATGGCTTGTATTAAAGGAGATATGACTAAATTGCAGAGTATGAGGGGAGGGGGAATAGGGGGCACGCAAAATCATTCCTGTAGTACCAGATTATGCTTTGGCATTACAGGTGAACCAATCCAATGTTTTGGTGGTCAGAGGTCCATTAGGAAGATCTTTTTTGCTGACTGAGTACACACAAATCTAGGGAATTGTTACATGAGTAAATTCAGGAAAAAAGGATTTCAAGGGTCTATTATCTGCTCTGATCCAGTGTCCTGGATTCAGAAATTCATGCAGATGACTCACCTTGCATGGATTTGGCAAAGAATATATTGGTCCTAAATACTTTTGGCAGAGAAAATGGAGTTTAACAGAAGAACGAGAGAGTTGTGTATCCAGTAAGATCCTATCTCTGTTGTAAAAGTAAAAATAGTATTTTTTTAAGTTCAAGTGCAGACTGTAAAAGCATTTGGCAGGTCTCTCTAACTTGTTCTTAAGAAGAGCTTTCACTTAACTAAAGCTGTAGCAGTGCTGGATGGCTGTTGCCTAATATGCCATAAACATCTTTAGATGCAGTAGTGTGAATACAGCGATGGAAGATCCAGTCTGTTGTTTTGATGTTCCTCTACAAAACAACTAGCCTTAGTTTTCTTCCCCATTCTGTTTTGAAGAATTATACAAATTGGTCAAACCAGCAAAATGGTGATTGGCAAAAAATATTAAAGATATTATTTGTAATCTGATAGCGCATACACTGGTGGCTGTGACATGCTGGCAAAAATATTGAACAGAATGTTAATTGAATGTAAATGTGACAAATTATTCTGTGCTGTTTTATTCTATTTCCATCTGTATGATGGATAATTGATTCATACATGTCTGTCAGTGCGACTTTTCCTTGTAGAGAAACATGACAAAAACTTCAGTTTATATTTGTACCTAAAATATCTTCAGAAATGGTTTCTGGAGAAAATGCCTTGTTGCACTATGGGGCGTGAATTCCAAAGATGCAATACTTCATACGCATGTACATGTTATTGGAGAAACGTGCATGCACGTATTTAGAAGACATAGCAGCAATCTAATCTGAATTTGGCTGCTATCAAGTGCAAACTTTTCAAGCAGAAAAAGGTTTTGGGGAAAAATATTATTTAGGAAAAATGCCAATGAATGCGGATGTGTTATTGGAGTATAATGCCAAATACTGATTTAGGTGTTTTACTTATTGATGAAACACAGACCTTTTCTAGAGCTATTGGTCTTGCTTTGTTTTGCAGTTTATGTTTCATTTAAGAAGATCTCCTTTCTTGCAAGTGTTCAACAACAGTCCTGACGAAAGTTCTTATTATCGCCATAATTTTATGCGGCAAGATTTGACTCAGTCACTTATAATGATTCAGCCAATCCTCTATTCTTACTCCTTCAGTGGACCTCCAGAGGTATGATGTCATTTAACCTGCACGAAGGAAAAATTGACATGTATTGTTGCTGTTTAATTTATGTCTTGTCCTGCCCCGAGTGTTCAGTTCAGTGCTGGCAACATCTTTAAACAGTTCAAATTAAAATAAAAACGAAGTAAAATATTCCCACATGCATTAAACTTTTTTCATCAAATGCCAGGCCAAATATCTGTATTGATTTCAGAAGATGCTTAAGTTAGGGAGGAGCTCTCAAGAATATCTCTCCCATGTGCTTTTGCCATTTAATAAAAAACATACTGTCAGTCCCTTCTGCCATTTGAAGTTGAGGCACGGTGGTGGATCCAAGGTAACCTTAAAACTTTGGACCTGAGTGAAGGGGAGGGAGGTGGTGCAGATCCCATCATGAACTTTTGAAACCTGTCCAAGTTACAGGACTTACTAAAAGTTTATTAATGATGTGTGTTCATTCAAATTTTATAAAATGAGCTGAAGAATTCATTTGAAGAACAAACCAATTTTATTCCTCCTTTTCTTTTTCGTTCCATCATTTACTATGCTGTGGGTTGCTGCTGTGGAAGCTGGCTAGGCCGATAGTGAACCAGTCATTAGGTGGGAAGACGGTCCCCATACCCTCTTTTCTGACACTTGGATGGTGCAGAACCCTTGTGGAAGGGAAGGGGTGGCTGTACAGCAAGAGAGATTTTTCTTCCCACTCTCAGCTGGTTGGCCCACCAGACTGCAGCAGTAACCCCTAGAATATAAGTGCTGGGGAGGGGGGGGAGGGCTGGCCCATTGAAACAAGCTAAATAAAAGCAAACATGTAAAAAGTTTTTTTTTTTTTTTAAAGAACAGCATGTTGTTAACATTTGAATTTTGCCTTGATTCAGCAGAGGTTGACTTGTCATCATTTGCCCCTTATTCTTGCCAAACAGCTAAATAAGTATTAATGGTGAAGGACCTGGTAGGAGTGAAAAAGAAAGATGCTGTGTGGTTTTAGCAGAGAGCTGTGTTGATCCCCTTCTGGTATTGCCATACTAGACACAGCTTTTGTCTTTTTCCAGAATAGTTTGATACTTTAACAGTATTATAAGTAGAAATAAAACAAGATATTAATTAAACAACATTATATTACACTGAGCTGTGGAACCTTTTTGTTGATAATAGAGAACGGATAGTGCCTTAAGTATTAACTGTATAGGTCTTCGGACAATACAGTAAAACAATAATAAGTGCCATTGTTGCAAAGGAAAACTTGGAATGGAAGGAGTCAAAAGAGGCAGAAGGCTAAGTGAGGGAAGAAGTCTTACTGTTCTTCACGTTTTTCCTAAATAAGAATATATTTTAATAAGAATTTATTTTTTGAACCAGGGGGCTTAATTTAAAATTAGAATACCACTTTATAGAGATTACATTTGAGCTATGCTGAAGGAAAATTTCAGCAGCAATTGCTTCTGAAAGTAATGTGACTTCCTAAATGTAGCTGACACAACTGAATCTTTAAAAATTGGATTTTTATTTTCTTCACATGTTAATCGAGACATTTTACTCCCTAGCCTGTTCTCTTAGATAGCAGCAGTATTCTGCCCGATCGCATTCTTCTCATGGACACCTTTTTCCAAATCCTTATTTATCATGGAGAGGTAAGATCAAATCACATTTAGCTCCAAATCCGATCCTTTGGAGATACTTTTTTATTTATCATGAATGATGACTACAATCTATAGAGCTTTTCAAGGTCATGAACAGACTTCTGGCAGCAGTTCCTTACACCATATCACAGGCTATTCTGGCAGCAGTTCCTTAAACCATATCATAGGCTATTTCTAAACTGTTCAGTTTTGGGAATGACTTGGTCACACAGTGTTACTTCTGCAGGGAGAGGAAGGCCTGCCACTTTGGTGCAGTGTCATTTTCATAAATGTCAATATCCTGATCTTTAAATTGCTCAGGGCCATAATTGCAGGTGAATATTTTTAAGTGCATAAATCCTTACAGGATGAGGATCTGGTAACTTAACACTTAACTTAATCACCGGTTCTTGAAATGCTTTAGTTTAATATAAGTCCATTCTATGACTATGGTCCACAGCAAAATTCCAACATGTAATGTAATTTATTTTTACTAGGATGAATCAAAATATCAGATCAAGGTATGCAAGCCTTTTTTTGTGATATTTTGGTTGGTCCAAATAAAAAGATATTATACAATTTAATTTTTTTTTATGGTGGTTGTCCTATCAAAGAATGAGGCTAGGTATAGTGAAGGAGAGATACATTAGACTCTGAGACTTAAACAATTATTGCTTAAAACAGATTCTCATGTGACACATTTGTTACAGTGGCTTTAATAGAGTATCTTAAGTAATGATTACTCTCAGTAAATATCTACTTAAAATGCTGCCATGATCAGTGCTAAAATATTAATTTTTTTGGGTAAGATTTCCTAGGGTGTTTTTTTTTGTAAAAAGAAAAAGAGTTGTAAATTATTGCCTTGCAGACCATAGCTCAATGGCGAAAGTCAGGCTACCAGGACATGCCAGAGTATGAAAACTTCCGCCATTTGCTCCAAGCTCCAGTGGATGACGCGCAGGAAATTCTTCATTCCCGATTTCCAATGCCCCGATACATTGATACAGAACATGGGGGTAGCCAGGTAATTGAATGTTGCTTCACTTTATAGAATCATGTTGATATAGTTTTATTTTGTAGTGATCTTGCCTTGATTATTTTTTGTCATGCCTGGGATACAGAACTAAAGATGTGTACATGTATTGGGTTGTAAGGGTAGCTTTAAGCTGCCACTGCACATTCCTGACCTTGGGTGTCTTTTACTTCCCTGTGTGATTTAGACAGACCACAGGAATCCTGTTTTCTACTGTTTGCACAGATGATATATCTTCTGTTCAGGCATGCTCTCCACATAGTTGCACTTCATCAAGTTGGGATCTCAAGTCCCACTGCTACTATTTGAGAAAATATCAATCTACCATATATGACAGTATGAACCCATTTACATTAGTCTTTCCTTGGATGTTTAAAAGACACATGAGTGTAGATGTCATAACACAAAAAGTGCTGCCCAGTAAAGTTTCCTTTGTTATAATTACAATTTTATTTTATAGAATCATAGAGTTGTAAGGGACCACCAGGGTCATCTAGTCCAACCCCCTGCACAATGCAGGAAATTCCGAACTACCTCCCCCACACACCCCCAGTGACCCACACTTCATCAAATTTCTTCTGTTACCTGTGTTTTTCATTCTTTCAGTTGGAATCTCATAATTTGTGTGGATAATTAAAAAAAATAGGGATCTTGTAAATTTGAATTCATGGTTTTAGCTGAAGATACTCATCACCATCCTCAAAGCTATGTTGAACATTCTGTGCTAGGGGTTGGCATTGTGATTAGTATAGAGCGGCTGCTTTAGAAATACATTGTGGGTTGGAAGGCTGCACTATACGTGCACTTGAAAGTAGCTGGATTTTTAACTAAAAGCGAAAATCTTCTAAAATATTTTTAAAGTAAAGGTACCCAGACTTGTCTGCCTGCAGGCTACATCACTACTACCTCAGGGCAGCCTGCAGCCTATATGATGATTGTCCTTGTTCTGATTGATTTAAATTATGAAAGCAATCACTTCAGTCATTTTAATGATTACTTAGGGGAATAATTTTCTTCTCTTTTTATCAAAGGCTCGTTTTCTACTTTCGAAAGTAAATCCCTCCCAGACTCATAATAACATGTATGCCTGGGGACAGGTAAGACTCCACATGGTTAAACAAAACTCCAATCATTGAAAGGATATTTTATGTCCAAGCTTTGTTTTTAAATAAGTAGGGATTCCTGATTAAAAAAATCAGTTGTTAAATAACACCATACAGTTCACTGTCCAGGTTATGGAAGTGCTTTATTGCTGTTTTGCAATAATTGGAAATAAATATTTCTCGTGCATGTCCTGGGAATGCTAAGTTTGCCTTGTTTCAAGACCTTCCATGTGAGTAAAAATTTTCAGTGTAACTTTCAGTTAAGCAGATGTAAGGGCATTGATTCTTCAGTAAGCAGTTTTGCTCATTGTATTAAAAGCAGAAAGTGCCAGTGAAGCTTTAGGAATGATGAAGACAAGGGCTTATGTAATGTATGGCTGCCGTAGGACATGATGGCAGTCTAGTGAGGGCAAATTACTCAGCTATATAGGGACGATACAGCTTGTAGCCATGACAAGTGAAGCTGGTTCCCCAGTTTTGGAAGCTGTATATCTCTGATGGGAGCAAACAAGGGGGATTGCTATGTCTATCAGACATGCTTATGAGCTTCCTTGGAACATTGACTAGTCTGTGTTTATAGCACTCTCTCACTTTAGTGGCAGTAGAAAAGAGCAAGAGTCCAGTAGCACCTTAAAGATTAACAAAATTTCAGGCAGGGCATGAGCTTTTGTGAATCACAGCTCACTTCTTCAGAGCTATGAGTCAGAAAAGCTCATACCCTGCCAGAAATTTTGTTGGTATTTAAAGTGCTACTGGACTCTTGCTCTTTTCTACTGCTACAGACAGACTAACATTGTGCTCTTACTTTACTGGGTCATTGGTCTAACCCAGCATGCTAGTCTTAATGTAAAGTGAACTTTAGGGGCATACCATTTACAGCTGATGAACTATTTAGCTAAATCTTTACAAAGGTTAGGTTTCCCATTGATGAACCTTGGTTTTCTGGAGTACTTAAGTGGATTTTCATAAAGAACGTGACTTAATATTTACCCTTCTTTAATAGGAATCTGGAGCACCTATTCTTACGGATGATGTCAGTCTGCAAGTCTTCATGGATCATTTGAAGAAACTGGCTGTGTCCAGTGCTGCCTAAAAGGGGTGTGGAGTGTAATAGATGTTGACAAGCTGAAGCAGCATTTCAGCTTTATTTTCTGTTTTATGTAATTGTAAAACAAATGTTCTGATGTATGCAATCTGCCTAACTACATTTTAAAACAATGTAGCTCTCGAGTGAACATTTATTGTTGGCGGCCCAAATACAAACTGCAGTTTTGAAAAAGCAAATTAATTTGGAATAGAATTACAGGAAGAAGTCTTGTTGGTTGCCATGATATTACCGTAATTTATCTTAGTCCATTGATTATAACTTTGTATTATCTTTTGTAACAGTAGAAAATAATATTCTGGCAAGCACTGCAAGACATGGTAAATGTTATAAAAAAGACCATTGTCAGCACTGGCCTTTCATGATTTGCCTTGTGGCATATTCATGTTGATTCCTTTTGGCTAGAGAAGAACAAAGAAATTGATTATAAAAATGCAATAAATTCAACTTTCTAATCTGAAATATTTATTTTTTGCAGTAACAAGCGATATGTTGATGGTTTCGAAAAGCTGCTCTGTCTTCTTTTTTTGGTAGAAAATCCTTCAGTGTAGTTGAAGAAGCAGAAACTGAATTGTCTGTTTTCCAGTGTTTACAATTGGGAAGTCTTAAAGATAATATTTGGCAAACCCTGTGGTTCTTACAGTTAACCAAACCTGAGTGCTCTCAAAACAATATCTGTACACACATATATATACACACACACATACCTGGCAGGTGTGTCTCAGCTAAGGAAAACTCTAAAGTATAGCGTAAGAAACAAAAAGATGATACTGACACCAGTTTCCATCAGTACACTTTTATATTCTTAGCCACATAATATTATGACACTTTGTGGTGCTTGTTTTTTGTTGTTGCTCTGCTTCTGTTTTGTTATAAATTATGCAAATTCAAATTCTTGCTGAATCAGTGTTATACAGTACCTGCTATAATTGTAACAAATCTAGTAATACTCTTGGTTTTGCTTTGTTTTCTTGCAATGAATGTGTTCACATTTTATTATTAAAATTTTTATGTATAGAACAAATGTGTGCATTTTACATGCAGGTGTTCCTTCTGTTGGAGGAGAGTGTTACAGATTCCGTGGACTGCCAAAAAAACAAATCGGTGGGTTATAGATCAAATCAAGCCTTAACTGACCCCTAGAAGCTAAAATGACTAAACTGAGGCTATCGTATTCTGGTCACGTCATGAGACGACAAGAGTCACTGGAAAAGACAGTCATGCTAGGAAAAGTTGAGGGCAGCAGGAAAAGAGATGGATTGACTCAACAAGAGATGGATTGACTCAATAAAGGAAGCCACAGCCTTCAACTTGCAAGATCTGAGCAAGGCTGTCAAAGATAGGACATTTTGGAGGACTTTCATTCATAGGGTCGCCATGAGTCGGAAGCGACTTGACGGCACTTAACACACACACACACACACACACACATTAGCCTATGTATGTTTTTAGATTTCAGGTTTTCTGCAAACCTGGAACATTTTTCAGGTTTGTAGAAAGATCTGTCTTGTCTGTTCATGGCTTCAATCACCGGATTTAAGTACCCACATATTTGGTCATGTTGGGAATCAGATGTATTAACATGTGAGGGACTTGCAAGGAGACCTGAACTGAAAAGAAATATTGGGGGTTACTTCCCAGTGAGTCTGGGTCCAATTTTAAGATCTTGTTGTGGCAACAACAGATTGGGCCCACCTTCTAAATGAGGAGTTCTCTTCTTCCTCAGCAAAGCTAATTGTTTTAAAAGTAATATTTAGGGTTAGACCACTATTACCTGTTGTTCCAACCATGAAGCTTATTGAGTATTTTGTGAGGCTGGTGTAGTATCCATGGAGCTGAAATACAACACAGGGATTTGAACTGTTCATTGCTCCTATAATCCTGTCATGTGATTGCAGAGAGTTGGGAAGGGTGGCAAGGCCCAGCACAATTCTTTGTCGATGTTGTAATGCTAGTTTAGTTGCTTTATAGTTGAGTTTATATTACAGATGCATACACAAACACACACACAGAATTTATGATCTATAAATCTGCAAAGCAGTTTTACTGAACTGCATGGTAGCAAATCACAAGCCAATGAAGCTGGGATTCTTAGACTGATGTAAGCTGCATTCCATTAATGTTAAAGGAATGAACCACACTTGAAATACTTCAGTTTAATACTCTGTGGGGCAACCTGTATGCCTTACATGTTTGGTTCCTTTATCAGTGGGTTACAAAATTCCAAAGAGCTGCAATAGTTGTACCCCAATCCTATGAATGTTTACATTGAGTTAAGTCCTGGGATTTGCCTCAAGTAAGGGAGAAGAGGATTGCAGCTTTAATAGGATTCTTTCTAGTCAGGTCTCTATAAGCCTCAAGAGGGCAGTAGCAGCTTACTACACTGCTGATGTGTTATGATCCAAGCATAGTCATGATGTAACTAGTCAGTGATGTTGCTTCTGATTAAATTGGAAACTGTTATTAGGCTTTATGTTTTAACTTAAATCGCAGAAATATAATTTTTCTTCTCTGCTTTTTTGATTTTTGTTTTAACTGACAAAAACATACATGCAAATGCTGTTACTAACAATATTTGTAGTGTTATCGCTGGAGATTTCCACCTACATTCTCAGTTTGTATGATGTCAGTTTAACTTGCTCTCTGCAGCTTAAATTCCATACATTAAATAGCATGAATCCTTTGCACTGAAGTAGCTCTTGAGACATAACCAAGTTCAGAACAAATAATATTAGGATATCTGAATACAGGTTACCGAGGTGAGCAACATCTCCGCAGATTTCCCTGAATGCTACGGCATTATAAGTACTAACGCCAGCACAGAAGGGAGAAGAATGGCTTGGGAAACCATTTGAACACATGAAGCTGCCTCATACTGAATCAGACCCTTGGTCCATCAAAGTCAGTATTGTCTGCTCAGACTGGCTGCGGCTCTCCAGGGTCTCAGGCAGAGGTCTTTCATATCACCTACTTGCCTAGTCCCTTTAACTGGAGATGCCGGGGATGGAACCTGGGACCTTCTACATGCCAAGCAGATGCTCTACCACTGAGCCGCAGCCCCTCCCCTGATAGTCATTGTACTGAAACTTTACCTTAATGAGAAGTACATACTGGATCTATGCTGCTCTGTCTTCCGGCCAGAGCTTGGCACTGAAACTGCTTTTGTGTTTATGACAGGATTTTTGCTTTGCTTGGAAATATGTGGGGAAAATTATTTACTGTTAGTCATTTTAGGGCTCTTTGATCTTTAAAACAATTGATAATAATGTGTTGGTGATGTTTCTCTGGGGCCTGACTAACCCCAAGTCATTCCTTTTGTTACTTCTATGTGGTCTCTATGCCTCACTCTGATGGGCTATGTGCCTACTGGCAGTTGGCAACAGAAATGGAAAGATGGCTCTCTCTGGGGAGAGAGTTCCAGAGTATTGATAGACACAACTGAGAAGGCCCTCTCCCAGGTTACCACTCACCAAATATCAGAAGGCAGGGACACTCCAAGCAGGGCCTCTGAAGATGACTGTAGTGGTAGGGTAGGTTCATGAGGGAGTAGGTTGTCCTTCAGGTAGGTTGGTCCCAAGCCATATAGCAGTTTAAAAGTCAGCACCAGCATCTTGAATTGTGACTGCAAACAGATTGGGAGCCAGTGTAGATGGGCCAAGAATGGCGTGATAATAACCCCTACTACCCACTCCAGTCAACATCCTGGCTGCACTATTCTGCACCAGCTGAAGTTTCCAAACACTTCTGATGGGCAGCTCATGTAGTAATTGTAGTAATCTAATCTAGCGGTGGCCACAATGGCCAGATCTTTTCTGTCCAGGAAAGGCTTCATCTGGCTAACCAATAGAAGCTGGTTAAAATGCACTCCTGCAAAACCCCCAACAAGCCTTGGTGTAGCAGGAGGAAAAATATTAAGTCATACTGTCCCTACTGTTTATTGTTGCTACAGCCAATGGCCAGCATACTGTCCCTACTGTATAATTGAATAAAATAATATGTGAGTTGTGAGCATGCTGAATAGAATTTAACCTGGTCATTATTTCAAGGGGAGGGAGTTTATACTGCCTACAATTAAGAATGTCATGTGGCTCACACTCAGATTTTGGTGATAGGAAAAGCCTCAACGCAACTATTGGAGCTAATCACACTATATTATTAATTACCAGGCACCCCACCCTTTACCCATCATTGATCTTTCTTGCAGTGGAGTGCTGGTTTTTTTTTTTGTTTTTTTTTTGTGGGGGGGAGAAGATATCAATGTGGTTGTTCTTACACTTGTTCTTGGTATATTCACACATGCTCCCCATGAGCATGGGGTATCTCACCAAGTGAAAGCAACTGTCAGACTACTAGGGTTGCCAATAGGTCTGGAGAAAAATGTCCTGTCTCTTTAACAGAGACTTAGTGGGATGCTATTTAGCAGGGGATGTTATTTTCCTCAATGCCATGGAAAGCTTCTACGACCTGTTTCCAAACATTACGTCTCTGTTATAGGGACAGGGCATTTTTCTTCTTGCTAGTTGGCTGCTCTGTGTGGATGGAGAATTTGAAAGAACGGGATTGTGAAAAGTTCGGAACCTTTTGAGGTTTAAGACTCATTAAAAAAAAAACCAGCTGGTTGGTGGTCAGGTTTACTTTGCGGGATCAAGGAGAAGAAAGTTTCCACTTATGGCTTATTTCATATATGTTCCATCATTACTAGTCTATGGCCCCAACCTAGTCTGATCTTGTCCGATCGCATAAGCTAAGCAGGGTTGGCCCTGGCTAGCATTTAGATGGGAGACCTCCAAGGAATATCAGGGTAGTGACGCGGGGGCAGGCAATGGCAAACCAGCTCTGAATGTCTCTTGCCTTTGAAAACCCTATAGGGTTGCCATAAGTCAACTGTGACTTGACAGCAAATTAAAAAAATAAAAATCTATAGACCATTGAGACTGGGAGGGCTGAAACCTAAACAATGCAGTTGTTACCATAATTAAAACCATGTGTTTTGGGATCACTTTTTGGCAGGCATTCTATCTTTTTTCTATATTGAAAGTCTTCCTTGTATTTAGATGGCTGGTGGCTTTATACGTATCATTTTGTGATGTCTTTTTAAAAAAACACGTGAATGAACTAAATTCCACTTGGATTTCTTTTGCATTGTATAACACGTGAATTATATTTCAGAATCTTAGAGACAGAGTGCACGCCAGAGGGTAACTTTCGGGAATAGGAAATTGATGTATTATAACCTTTATTTGATTTGACAAAGAATTGCCAGAAACATTAATCAAACTGAGACCAGCAGTTTCAGAAAATGCTTGTTTCTTGAGGAATGCAAACTTTCACTTTAGAATAACATTAATTATGTCCTGAACTTCAGGTGAAGAATAAATTGTTCTACTAAACACAGAAAAGAGCTGTAGATGTTTAGCAGCTGTAAAAGTCTACAGTTGAGTGCGTTCACTAAATTTGTAATTTCTGTGGAATATATTTGTGTAATATTATGTCTGGCCCTTCCATTAGGAGAACCAAGACAGTTAGTATTTAAAAATTAAAAATGCATTGAAACCAATTGTTTAATTAATGATAAACTAAATGTAATTAGTAATAATACAATTTTATGGTTGTATGTTTGTGAATGGCAGGGCACAGAGGAGGTTTAGATGGAAGGGGAAGGCTGCAAGTGAAAAAAAATTCAGAATGATTCTTATGGGAGGTGGCACAAGTTAAAACCAGGATTGGCTCCAAACAGTTGTGAATTTAAGTGTAACTATTGTTTCATTGATTACTTAGAGCACAAGAGTAAAGTTTGGGAAGAAAATGTGGCTCATGGAAGAGACTGAGACCCGATTTAATAGCAAATAAGACACAGTGGGAGTGCCATGTTCCATGGGGGACGTCCTTTTAAATCAGGTCTTAGTGCTGAAGGAATAAGTGGTAAAAGGTGTCAGTTATTGTCAACCAGCTGCAGAGCTTTTGCCTTAGGTCCAGCAGAAGATTTCCATGAATGCAAAATAGAGGGTTATTTTCACTGATTTCCCTCTTTCCACTGCAGACCGCTGACTCTTCACGTAACTCTTATGACTCTTATGAGCCCTGATCTTGCATAGTAATCAACTGGATTAGCTCTGCTGAAGGACCAAGTGCTTCACTAGGTCTCACTAGGACCAAGTGCTTGAGTATAAACCAAGTGCTGGAAACAAGCTTCTGATACGCAATTGAAATCCCATTCAGCTCAAGACCAAAAGAGTCCTATGCAAAAGATGCTCACAATCTACATTTTATCTCTATGGAGGCATGGGGAGAACTTTGCCAAGATACATTGCGAAGATCACACGAAAGATTCTGAACACAGCCACTTTGCCAATGCATTTTAAAGGAGGAGGATGGGTGTGACCCCTTCCAGAACCCATAACTCCAAACCCCGACCCAGTCTTCATCAAACATGGGGGTTCTTGCAAGGAGAGACCCTTCTAGCTACCCTGAAAATTTGGGACCTCTACCTGCAAAAATGCCCCCGCAGGAGCCATGGAAAGGTGTTCCTGATAAAGCCGAATTTTGGGGAATGGCAAATTCAGCTTTGCCAACCTCCCAGATTTTAATGATTCGGTAAACCCGAACCAGGAATTTTCTGAAATGGCATTTATTCGGTATTCTTTCGGTTCTGTTTTTACTGAATCAACAGCTCTATTGCTATTGTCACTGAGAAGATAGTATAAAGAAATAGGTCTGCAAGACAATGTAATGCTTTGCTCTGTGTCTTTCTAATTCCTTCCAGAGCACTGAGTAAAACCATGCTGTAATGTAATTTCCTCTTTCCTGCAAAGCGGTTTTTCAAGGAATCAAGACAAATCACTAAGTCACAGTAAGCTCAATAGAGAAAATATTCATTTCAAATCATGTGAGAAGAAATATCTTGATCATGAAAAAAAAAACTACAGAAACAGAGAAAACTCTTTTCAGAAGGACCTTTCTAGTAACAAAGGCAAATGTATCACATCATCGCTAAATAAGATTATGCAAAAATACATCATGTGTTGTGGCATCCTGACAGCCCTAGGCTACCCTGGTATGCCCGGCAAGGTGTAAAGGACTGGAGCAAATGTGCAGGTTGGAACACTGATATACAGCCAGAGACAAAATGGGTCTGCTGACATCCATCTTGTGTGCCAAGCTACAGAGCCGACTGGGCTTGTTTGCCTGTTTCCCTTTGAGAGGACACCTGGTTTAACCTGGAAACAAAAGGACAAAAGCCAGATTTCTTCAGCATTTGTTCAGACATCTCTGGCAGCTGAATAAGGCATACCTCAGTAATCTGATCAGAGACAGAACTCCATTCAGAGAATCGAGATGGACACAAACTCATCAAGTTACTAACCAAGCCCTCTGACTCACCCTGGAAGATAGTTTCCCAGACTTCGCCCTCATCTTAAAATCTATAGCCAATACTCAGGGGTACTTAGCCCAAAGTACCTATGCATTATTTCTGATATATCTTGCCTCTGTTCTATTCTCAACCAAACTCCTAAACTCATCAAGAGCAATCAGACCTTTTGTCCACTGGCAATGACAGGCTATTACCAGACATTGCCAGGAGTAGTGAAACCATACCTCCAACTCCTCTTTTGGTTATAAATATCTTCCCGTTCGCCAAGGCAAGTTGCTAGTGTTTTTCCTTGGACCCAAAACATGAGCCCTGTACTTGTGGGTAGTTTTCCTTTGCTTTCCTTACCAGAAACGCTGGTCATTACTTGTTCCGCGCAACTGCCTCTATCTAGACCTTGCTCCCCGGATCGATACATATACTTTCCCCTGGGAACTTCTAATCCTTGTGTCCACCCCCTCATACCGTTATTTTCCTACTTCTATATATATTGGGATTTGTGTGTTTTCCTGTGAGTGTGTAAACAAATTTGATTATTTTAATAAAACCCTTGAAATTTATAAAAGCTTCTTTATTGGGAACCTTTCCCGCTATGTTTATTGTACAGTTAGATTTTTTGCTTTTAAATGTATGGTTATATATTGTGATTTTACTGTTGTTACCCGTCCTGAGCCTGGCTTTGGCTGGGGAGGGTGGGATAGAAATTTGAAGTATAGATAAATAAATAAATAAATAGATGCATTCATCCCTGTAAAATTAGGTTCAAAGATTCCCCACCCCAACCTCTTGCAAAGCTCTACCAGCCTGCAGCTAATTTCCCCCAATAAAAGGAGACCTCTCTATTTGACATGACACATAGTGTCATTTTTTTTTGCATTGCATGCTACATTGTAGACTGAAAAACTAGTAGACCTTTGAGGGAAAAAATAGGAAGGGAAGATAGCAGGAAGACATTGTAGAGAAAAAATACTGCATTGTCAAGCTTCGGGGATCCATTGAAATTGCTATTAAATATGGCTTCCCTATGTCTTAATTTTATTGGTAAATATTAAAACAATATGTAGACAAAACAACTGTCCCACTGGTTTAGATGAAGTATGTTCTTTCCTGAGACCAAAGTTTCTGAACATGTTTGTTCCTGGGGACAATGATTTTTGTCATCTGTCCCCCATCTCCTGAGAGAAACTGCTCGAGGTGAGGTAGTTCTTGGTACTCAGAAAGAGGACTTGTGGATTTAAGTAGTCCCTTCCAAACCTTTGGCTAAATGCCGTCACCTCCCTCTTGCTCTGAAGATATAGAATTTACTCCTTTAAGTCTGCACCAACCTCGGATGGACCAGGCTGCCTTCAGCATTATATTTATTTAAAATTCATGAAGTGTTGCTTCAGTTTTCTTTCCTGTGGTTACTTTTCTACTCAGTCTTTCCTCCAGTTATTCCCTGGGAAGAGGAGTGCCTATAATCTGTCTTCTAGATGATCTGCATATGTTGTGATTCCCACACATGGTTCCCATATGAATGTAAGCTTTTGAAGAATTGCTTTATAATTGGCTTGAAGTCAATGGTCTTCAGGATGTCATTTTCCATACACATGAGTGAAAGCCAGTTCAAATGCTGCTGCCCCATTGTGCTGCAAATCTGATTGTTTATAAGTTTCAGTCTTGAAAATGAATGTTCTCCTGCACAGTTGGTCACCATCATGCACATGAACATGCACTCTGAGTGCAATTTCAACACTGGGAAACACAGATTTCAAATTGTCCAAAATCATTTTTCTGTACAATGCCGGGAGAGTCTCACAATTTTCATCAAGAACCATGGAGTGCTTGAGATGATCACATTCATTTAAAAGGTCACCATAATCAAGGTCTTTGTGATACACATTAGCCAGATGTTCACACTTTTTGTTTAGCTCATCAGAACCAATTGTTTTCAGTTCACTGAAGAAGGAAAACAGTTTTCCAATCAATGAATAAGCTTCTACACGTTTTGTCAGTTCAGAGATTAGACAGTCCAGAACAGGAAGGAATGTTTCCACCTTTAACTTTTCACTTTTACTGAGAAGCACATTGTCTTCTGATCCGTCATATCTAGTAAGACGCACACTTCACTTTCATTCTCATTTTTTCACATCGCCATAATCTGAATCCAGACAGCTACTCCTGGCTTTCAATTCATATTTATTAAATTTGTCTCTAGTTTCCTGAAGGTGGGTTTTCAGAGACTCAAGAAGATTCTTGGCAACAAGTATGTTCACATCCTTTGACTGCAGGACCTTACTTGTTTTATTCATTCTTTCAAGAATTTCATTCCAAAGAATTGTGAGAAAGATCATTTCCTGGTTCCCCATTTTCTTGCTCAATCCTTCTGCCTCTCGCCTTGTGTTCACTTCCTGTTCAGTGTCAGCTGATACAGAATCCAGTGCACGTTTAATTTTCTTAAACCCCCATACAGAGCATGAACATCAACAAAATGTGATGACCATCTCATGTCAGACAGAACCTTGACCACAAGATTTTCCCCCTAAAAATTATGCCAGAACATTCCATCAATGTGTAGAAGCAGAGAAAAGGAATACAGACGCTGAACAGAGTCAAAGAATTTTACAGTCTGTAGGCAACATTCTGCCCCTTTTACTCCCACCAAGTTCAGGCTGTCCAGCACAGGGGACATTGATGGTGAACTCATTCAGTTGATGAATCCATGCTTGCAATCCAGTATAGTGTCCAGACATATTTGAGGCGTTGTCATATGACTGACCATGGCAGTTTGATAGTGGAATTTTGTTCTCATTAAGGAAATCTACAACAGTGTCTGCTAGTTCTTTGCTCCATGATAAAAGATGGGGGTGAACTTAATGAAACGTTCCACAGGCTCACATCCTTGAATGTACCAGACACTAAATGACAGTTGATCAGTTAAATGACAGTTGTGAGATGTCTGGAGTGGAATCCACACATATTGAATAATACTTTGATTCTTTTTTTTCTTTAAGAATAGATCAAAGAACATGTTGTTCCATTAATTCAATAAATTCCTCACAAATGTTTGCCGATAAATACTATGGGTTCCCCTTTCCAGGATTTCCATACAGTTTGAGATGTTCTTCCAAAGAAGGGTCAAATTCACTCAACAGCTCTAAAATACCTAAATAGTTTCCATTTTTTGCTGACTGAATAATTTTATTTTCTCCATGAAATGGCAAACCTCTGGAGGCAAGAAAGCAAATTACAGAAACCACACGTGTCAACACTTTATGCCAATATGCCTGCTCTGAGCAATGATGTTAAAGTAATAAAAATCTACACAGTTTCTTTATGCCAAATCAAATATGCCGTCATGCACTTGCGATGTTCTTCTCCGTTTTCATGTTCTACAACAACATTGCTGTGTTTCCCGTCATTGAATCCTGAGATAGCAAAGGGAGATTGTGTCTTGGAAAATGGGCGACATACAAAGAAGTGCAAATGACCTTGGTATGGTGAATAGAGTAGCCATTCACGTTTTACACACTTGCCATTTCGCAGTTCATGTTTAAACACATTTTTTGATAAATACCTTGTCTGAGTATTCTCTCCTCCAGCTCCTTTATACACTCTGCGTGAGTTTGAAAGGTTATCATGATTCTGACATGATGACGGCCCACTATGAATCCTGTAATCCACTGTGTTAGTACTGTCAATGTTCCATAACCCCGGATCTGTGTCTTGGATTGCAAACTCCTTTACTGTTACAGATTTGGGTATTTCTTCTTGTGGAATGTCCCCAGCAGCAGGACCAGGTAATGATACCATTGGTATGTCTGCTGGACCTGGATGATTGGATGCAGGGGTGGATGTAGATGTGGATGCTATATTTGAAGAAGCAGTACTAGTGGCTGACATTGCACCTGGGTTGAACCAAGATGTTAATTTTGGAGGATTGTTCATTTTCTCCTCCTTTGCAGCTCTTTTCTGTGCTCCACTCAAAACATTACGTTTCATTTCTGCTCAAAGGGTTATTCACCTGGAAAAAATACTAGTGTGCTTGTGACAAGGCTAAATATTTAAACATTCTGCTCGATTAACAGATATATTTATTGGTGCTTCCATAATTAATAAGTCTTTTCTTACATTATACTTCAGTATTTATTCTTAATCCAAACCCAAATTAACATTAATATTTTCATTATCTTTAGTAAAACACATGCTAAATATGCATTTTCCAACAACAAATATTTATAGTTTAGTATAGTATTTATTTATTCATTGACAGCAAGTCACAACATACAAAGATTAGCATGGGGCCCCTATGCTCATGGGATCCCTGGGCAACTGCCCAGTGGGCCCATGTGTTAAGATGACCCTGCCCATGGACAGGATCCTTTACCTGCACTAACACTGCTGTAAAATTCTTGATCTCCATCCAAGGAGGAGAACTGGTAACACAAATTGGCACACTTGATAGTATGAATGGGCCTGGTAATTGGGAAATTGCCTAAAGGCACTCATGTTCCTACATCAGAGGCATATTTGGAAAGCAGCTTTTCCTTAACTGCTCCCCTTCATCTTCCAAACAAAACTAAATATTTTCAGCAAAAAAAAAAAAAAAAAAAGCATAGGTTTGATGAGTAATGGGAAAAAATGAATCTGAAACAAATGATTTAGTTCATCTGTATAATTTAGGTGATGGTCTAGTGACCTAGCCCTGACCAGGATAGCCCCAGGCTAGCCTGATCTCATCAGATCTCAGAAGCTAAGCAGGGTCAGCCTTGGTTAGTATTTGGATGGGAGACCACCAAGGAATACCAGGGTTGCTGTGCAGAGGAAGGCACTGGCAAACCACCTCTGTTAGTCTCTTGCCATGAAAACCCCGAAAGGGGTCGCCATAAGTCGGCTACGACTTGACGGCACTTTACATACACACTAGTGACCTGCCCAGAGGTCTTAGGTTAATGTGAATTATTCACACTAATGGCCAAACTACATCTTATTTTTTTGGGGTGAGTTAAGGTTCCACAGACCTAACTCGCTTTCTCTGCAGTCAGCTGCATGGAAAGGCATTTTTTAAGTCCCCAGGAGCTCGATACTACTCAGAACTGTGGCTTGGTGGGAGGAGAGGATAACTATGGAGCTGCACATGCTTGAAATACTCCACACGAAACTCCAAAGTTATGCAAATAACTCCTTGTTGGGGCCATTTGGGCTCAGGAGAATGGCATGGAGGAGAAGGCAGGAGCTCCCAGCCCCCAATACCACAGTTCCAAGCAGAATGGGTTCCTAGAGAGTTTAAAATGCCTTTCTCTGCAGCTGCTGTGTGACTGAATGAATACCAACCCAACTTGCCAGACATGTAATGTGTAGTTTGGCTCTAAATGATGGCATTTAGGCTGGTTTGTCTTGATATAGCAACAGCACCATTCCATATGAAGCAATGTGGGTCAAGCCAAAAACCCATTTTTTTTTTACAACAAACAATCTTATTTTTTATTTTGGAATGTTTAACAGATATATACAAGAGCAGAATACAAAATAGACCGTTTAACTCAAACAAAAGGTTCCACAATATACACAACAAATAAAGTGTCAATTGAAAAAGATGAAAGACATCACAGCCAAGATTACAGTTTTGGGTTGCTGCTGGGTCCAGTCCTATAGTGGGAGGTCCACATCTCCTCTGTAGCATGTAGCACCTGGTGAGCACTGTTCCAAAAGTATGATTTGGCTACCGTGCTATGTTCACATTCAGGTTAGATTACTATAATGCACTATATATGGGGCTGCATTTAAAACCTGTCTGCAAATTGATCCAAAACGTGTAAGCCAGACCATTATTGGGGTCTAGATGCAGTAAATGTACTAGCAATGTTCTAAAAGATCAATTTTCGGGCACAATTCAAAGCATTGGTGCTTAGCTTTAAAGTCCAAAATGGTTTAAACGACTGCATTCTCCCATACTGTCCAGCCCTCCAGTTAAGATCTTGTTCACAAGCTCTGCTTTCTGTGCCTCTGGCTGCCAAGGTGAGGAAGGTAGCATCCACAAACAGTGCTTCTTTAGTTGTCTGGCGCAAACCCTACTGTCATTTAGGTACCAGGCCAAAAAGTTACCTAGCATTTTAACTGAGGGGTTCCATCTTTTCTGGCTGTTTCTATGGTCAGCTTCTAGCCAGAGGACTAGGGCTGTTGAATTAAAAAAAATTCGGTATAGTTTGGATTCGGCTGAATTCGGCCCGTTTAGATTCAGGATATGCCGAAGTCCGAACTCCCCCGCTTCGGGTCCGTGCAATTCGGCGGGAATTCAAAGTTCGGGAAAAAAATTCGGCTGAATAAAGCCATTAAAAACACAACCGCGCCTTTCCGCGGCTCTGGGGGGGCATTTTTGGGGGTAGAGGTCCCAAACTTTCAGAGGAGCTTCAAAGGACCCTTCTTGCCAGACCCCCCAAGTTTTGTAAAGATTGGGTCAGGGGGGGCTGAGATATGGGCCCTGAAAGGGGTCCCCCCCACCCTTAATGTGCATTTCTGGGCAGAGCTTGCCACCCACGCACAAAACTCCCAGCCCCGACAAACAGCTGATGAGAGCAAGGGCGGGGCAGGTGCTAAGAACTTTGCAAAGCAACACAACTGCAAAGCAACACCTTTGCAAACATGCAAAGGGCGGGGCAGGTGTGAAGAATTTTGCAAAACAATACAACTGCAAAGCAACACAAGCACGCAATGCAACACCTTTGCAACAGTGCAAAGCAACACCTGACACCTGGGAGTTTGCAAACCATGGAAAGGGACAGAGGCAGCTAGCTATGCATAATGAGCAGGAGGGGGTGGAATTTCTCCTTTTGCATTGGACTTGGGACCAGGCAGATGCATTCTTTAAGTCACCATTTGAAAACCAGTTTTGAGCAAGCATCAAAATAACCTAACTGATCTTATGAATGAGGGAAAACCTGAAGACATAAAAATGAAGCCCCCCCTCAAACCAGGGAGAGAGAGACTGGAGGGGGAACACATACCCCAGGTAGAACCGGCAAAAGCCCCCTTTGGCTTCCCCTCCACCCACAGAAACTGCTCCCTCCCCACACACACACAGACTCTGCTTTCCCCGCCCCCACACACACACAGAAAAGAAAAATTACAGATTAAAGCCCCCAAAGGGATCTTACTGTGGCTGTCTTCTGTTCCATCAGGAGGGGCTGGGAGGCTGGGTAATCTAATATGATTCCATTTGTATCCCATATGAGATCCATATGTATGCATCTCTCGAGGGTGATCCATTCATCCCAATAGGGAAAAGGGGAAAGCCCATATCTCGGGGGCCCCTGACCCAATGTTTACAAAACTTGGGTGGTCTCTTAAGAAGCCTTGTCTGAAGCTCCACTGAAAGTTTGGGGTCGGCACACCCAAAAATGCGCCCCCTGCAGCCACAGAAAGAGAAAAGGGGGGAGCCGATATTTCTGCCCCCACTGAACCCATCTTTACAAAACTTGGGTGGTCTCTTAAGAAGGATTGTCTGAAGTTATGATAAAAGTTTGGGGGCTGCACCCACAAAAAAGCGCCCCCTGCAGCCACGGAAATGGAAAAGGGGGAGAGGAAAAAGGGGTGGAGCCCATATCTCGGGACCCCCTGACCCAATGTTTACAAAGCTTGGGGGGTCTCTTAAGAAGCCTTGTCTGATGCTCCACTGAAAGTTTGGGGTTTGTACCCCAAAAAATGCGCCTCCTGCAGCCACGGAAAGGAGCGAATGTGCACAAGCACCCCCGCACACACACACAAGGATTTCCCTCTCTCTCTCTCTCTCTCCCCGGCCGGGCCGCACATCAGCTGATTCCTCCAGTACTCAATCCTGACTGATTGGCTAGAAGAAGACCCAGCTTGGCCACCGATTGGCCGGGGGAGGAGAATGCTGCTTACTGAAGGTTATGCTGCTTACTGACGGCGCCGAATTGGCCGGATTTATTCGTGAACTCCCGAACTCGCTGAATTTGGCCCCCCCTTTTCCTGCCATTTTTGAGTTCTGTTCGTCCTGAACTAAAAACCACCGAATCAAGGGAAATTCGGCTGATTTTCAGTTCGGGCCGAACTGAATCAACAGCCCTACAGAGGACTGTTTTAAGGATATGATGTTAGGCTGCTCAATGTTGTCTTGTATGTGTGTGTTAAGTACCATCAGGTTGCTTCTGACTTATGGCGACCCTATGAATTGACCTCCAAAATGTCCCATCATTAACAGACTTGCTCAGATGTTGCAAACTGAAAGTCATGGTTCTCTTGACTGAGTCAATCCATCTCATGATGGGTCTTCCTCTTTTCTTGCTGCTTTCAACTTTTCCTAGCAGTATTGTTTTTCCCAGTGACTCTTCTCAGTTTAGTCATTTTAGCTTCTAGGTACAGTTCAGGCTTGATTTGATCTAGAACCCACTGATCTGTCTTTTTGGCGGTCCATGGTAAACATGCCATCCCATGAATGCTGTCCAGGACTGGCAAAGCCCTCTCAGCACATACCTTTAGTTCTGGGGGCTGGCTGGAAGACCAAAGCAACTTCAGGGCTAGAAGAGCCCCCCCCAATCATTAATGCCAGGACCAGGCCAGGTAGCTTCAGCCACACTGGCAGGGCAGGTTTCTCCCCATTGCTGTGATTTGTTTGGGGTGTGGTAAAGAAAGGAGAAGGCTTGTGGGTATACCCATAGCGTTGCCAACCTCTAGGTGGTGGCTGGAGATCTCCTGGGATTACAACTGCTCTCCAGGTGATAGATATCAGTTCACCTGGAGAAAATGGCCAGTTTGAAAGGTAGAGTCTATGGCATTATACCCATTGAAGTCCCTCCCCAAACCCTCCCCTCCTCAGGCTTCACCCCCCCCCCCAAATCTCCAGGTTTTTCCCAACCTGGAGCTGGCAACTCTACATACCCACCCCAGACTTTGACCCCCAGGAAGCAGAGTCTGAGAAATGCATTACAGCAAAGGAAGGCTAGATGTTAATGTTCATTCTGTTTCTTGAGTAGAAGAGATTGAAGCACTGAGTGTGGTTCCTTTCAAGCTAGACTTGTTTTATGTTGTTATTATTATCATTTAGATGTTAGAGAATGTGTCCTTTAAGCATGTATTTTCAAAGGGGTCCTGAGAGAACGATAAACATCTGTGTTGATGTGGTACACTTATTCCCAGTGTTGCTGATATCTATGTGGCTAATCAAACACATTACAGGGAATGAACTTTTTAAATATTGCTCTTCCATGTTCAATCTCATAATTCAGTCAAATCTTTGGAATTCATTATTGTAAAAGTGGAATAAGGTCCCAAAAGCAGTGAGATGAAATAACACTGTGATTTAAATTGAACAAAACCTATAGCAATGGAAAAACTTAATATAATTATGGCTGATTTTGCCTTAATCAGATTTAAGTCTTAATTTATATCTCATTTCCCAGGCAGATCACTCACAAGGGCACCAGACCAATTGGAGTTTCATAACATAATATTCAGAAGTAGAGATAACGAGGCCGGAAATTAGGGTAAGAACTTGCATGCTTGAGAAGACGAGGACATAAGCACAGCCGCAAGGCAAGCGAGTTAGGACTGGAATGCAGCTTATTTTTAAGTTGAGAGCCATAGCTCTAAAACCAGCAGAATTATATACTCTCTGCAGAACAAATGGCATAAGCAACATAAAGCTATTCTTGAAAGTTTTTTTTAGTTCCATTTACTTGTTTTTCTCTGTCTCTCGGTTTTCAGAGGAGGAAGAAGAAGAGTTGGTTTGTATATGCCGAATTTCTCACTTAAGGGGTCTCAAACCGGCTTACAATCACCTTCCCTTCCCCTCCCCACAACAGTCACCCTATGAGGTAGGTGGGGCCAAGAGAGCTCTAAGAGAGCTGTGACTAGCCCAAGATCACCCAGCTGGTCTTATGTGTAGGAGAGGGGAAACCAACCCAGTTCACCAGATTAGCCTCCGCTGCTCATGCGGTGGAATGGGGAATCAAATCCTGTTCTTCAGGTTAGAATCCAGCACTCCAAACCACCGCTCTTAACTACTACACCACTCTACTTTGAAAAATGCCCCCCCGGGAGAATTTTAAAAGTACTTAGTTTTCATACCCTTAGTTTTCATACTTAGTTTTCATACTCTTCCTCACCCAAGAATGTGGGAAAACTCAGTTTCCCATGAATGCTTGCAATAGGCCCTTGCATGAGTGGGCCCATTGCAAGCATTCATGGGAAACTGAGTATTCCCACATTCTTGGGTGGGGAAGCAGGTGGAAGCCATTACAGACCATGAAAATTAAGTACTTTTAAAATTCTCCTGGGAGGGGGCTTTTTTCGATGTAGAGTCACCAAATTTGAAACTTAGCTGCAAGGGACTCTCCTTGCATGAACCCCAAAGTTTGGTAAAGTTTGGGACAGGGAGTCCGATTTTATGGGATCCCGAAGGGGTCAACCCCCTCCATAGAGAACATTGTAAACTTTACCATGCTTCTCTGTAGAGGAGGGGGTGACCCCTTCAGGACCCCATAAAATCAGACCCCCGACCCAACCTTTGCCAAACTTTGGGGTTTATGCAAGGAGAGTCCCTTGAAGCTACCCTGAACATTTGGGAACTCTACCTCCAAAAATGCCCCCACAGGAGGGTTGAAAAAAATCCCCATAGACTATAATGGACCCAATTTTTTTGGTAAACCCATAAATAAAGCCGAAATTCACCTTTACCGGTATGGGTATTTGGCTTATTCCGGGTTCCCACCCTCAAAATCAGGCCCAATAAACCCAAACCCGAATTTTACAGAATATTTTTTTGTTGCACAACCCTAATCCCCAACAAAAGGAAACATGGAATGGGTCTCCATTGGTCCCTGTATGCTTTCAGATAGTACTATTGCAAGACTTCATAATGTCAGCTATATCCAACAGGGTTCATCCACTTGCTCATCCCCACCAATGTGATATATGTCAGGAATGCCCTTCTGTTCTTTATACAAGACAATAAGAATACAAAAGAAGACACAGATGTGACACTAAAAATCTTAATATTCAGAAACCATTGGTAGAAACCTTCAATCATCCAGGACATTCTGCTGCTGGTCTGCTGCTGGTCACCATGAGAGAGAAAAAGAGAGAGAATAAGAAATGCAGTGTATAATTGCTGGATTAGAATTCATTAAAAGGTTTGACAGAATCCCTGGTTGGCAACCCTTGCCTTAACTGTGAAGCTCATTGAGTGGTCTTAGGGCACCCACAACTTTCTCTCTCACCTGTCTTAGGGGTGGTTGTGAGGATAAACTAGAGAAGGGTGTATAATATAGACTAGCCTGTTCTTTTTTAACTTTGTCAGCCATCTTGACAGGAAGCATCCAGACAGGAAGCATGTACATTTTCTTTCCTTCTGTTTTAACCTTCTGCTCCATTCTGAGTATTTTTAAATTACATTTTTGTTTTATTGTTAATAAGAAGAATAAAATATAAAAATATAAAAAGAACATTAATTACAAAGCTTTCAAAAAGAGAAAAACCATCATTCACCTTATTGCTCCATTACATTATAAACAAAGCCGATCTTTTGTCAGCCCTTGGCCCACAGAACCAGAAATCACCACAAAGTCAGATAGAGTCCAAACAGATGGCTTTTACTGGTCAATTAGGCATACAGTGCAAACGAATAAAATGACAGCTATGAGAGGCCCACTAGCTGGGAGATATTATAAGGCAGGGAAGGCGGGAGATTACACGTACAGGCTGAATACAGTTTCCCAGGAGCTGGGTTCCCAGGCCTAGGTATGCGACCTTGGGGGGCAGACAATACAACGCAGAGACAGAGGCAATAACGAAACCGAGATAGCAGCCTGACATTCTGCTCCCCTCAAGGCCCCCTCCCAGTTCGCAAGGGGGCTGGCCGATCTGGGTAAGCAATGTGAAAGGCGTCGACGAGGTCGGGGGCGGAGACATCCCGTGCGCGTACCCATTCGTCATAGGCAGGGGGGAAATGTTTCCAACGGACCAAATATTGCAGGTTGCCATGGTGAACACGGGAGTCAAGGATCTTGGAGACTTCGAAGTGTTCCTCCCCCCCCACCATGATGGGTTGCGCAGGAGGTGGGTCCGGATGCCATCGTGGAGAAGCAACATGGGGTTTGAGGAGGCTAATGTGGAAAACAGGATGCACACGCCTCAAGGACTTGGGGAGAGCCAGTTCCACCGTGACAGGGTTTATGACCCGGGTGATGGGGAAAGGGCCAATGTATTTGGCACTGAGCTTATGGCACGGTTGGGTGGAACGGAGATTTTTGGTGGAAAGGTAAACCAAAGTACCTACTTGCAGATCACCCCCGGGGGAGCGATGTTTGTCAGCTTGTGCTTTGTATTTACGTTTGGCTCGGTCGAGGTTGCTAACGAGCCAGGGCCAAGTGGTACGGAGGGCGTGTGCCCAGGAGGCAATGTCGGGGTTCCCCTCCCCCTCTATATCATCTGTAGGAGCGATGGGACTGAAATCTTGTCCATACACAGCAAAAAATGGGCTAAAACCTGTGGATTGATGCATGGCATTATTGTAGGCATATTCTGCTAAAGGTAACAGTTCTACCCAGTTATCCTGGTGGTAGTTAACATAACAGCGTAAATAACATTCAAGTACAGCATTGACACGTTCAGTTTGACCATCAGTTTGAGGATGGTATGCACTAGACAACCCTTGTTCCACTCCCACCAACTTGAGGAAAGCTTTCCAAAACTTAGAAACGAAACCACTGCCACGGTCACAAATTATCTTACGCGGAAACGAATGTAAACGAAAGATATGCGTCACGAAGAGGCGGGCCAGTTTCTGAGCAGAGGGGATCCCTGCGCATGGAATCAAATGTATTTGCTTAGAAAACAAATCAGTAACAACCCACAACACAGTTTTACCCCCACTGAGAGGGAGATCAGTCATGAAGTCCATAGCAATCACTTCCCAAGGTTTGCTGGGCGTTTCAAGAGGTTGTAGCAGTCCCGGGGGTTTGCCCTGCGATCGTTTCGCAGCGGCACAAATGGTACAGCTGCGGATGAAGGAGTCAATGTCGGAACGCATTCCCCCCCACCAGAACTGTCTGCGCAATAAGTGAAGGGTTTTCAGGAACCCAAAGTGCCCAGCTGTTTTGGCTCCATGGGCTAAATGTAAAACGTCCTTTCGGAGAGCCTTGGGGACATATAATTTCGAGTCCTTGTACCAGGATCCTCCTTGTTCCAAAACACCAGGAGGTAGGGTATGAGCGGAACGTTCTAAAAGGCACTGGTCCCGAAGGACAGTTAAAAAGGACTCGGAGATGGGGATTTTGGAGGGGGCCCCCCCGTCGGCCATGGAGATCTTAGAAACAGTTATGGGGCTAGTGCTTACGTGTGGCGGCGCGCAGACTGCAGGCGGCTGGGTGGTCGGAGGGGTAGGAAGGGCGGGAACTCCGGTTTGTTGTGGTGGCGGCTGGGCAGCCGGTTGAGCTGGCGGAGCTTGTACGTTGGGTAAGGTGTGTTGATGCTGGGATCGAGTTTGTACAGCCAGCATAGGTAGAGCCCCACGTTGCATAGGGGTGAACAGAGAGTTGGTGGGTCTTTCGAGTTTTACCGGATATTGTGGTAAACGGGAGAGGGCATCCGCAAGAACGTTCTGTTTCCCAGGGACGTGCTTCAGGGTGAAACGGAACTGCGCAAAGAACTCCGCCCACCGTTGTTGTTTCGCCGATAGCTTATGGGACCCCGTGAGGGCAGCTAGATTTTTGTGATCGGTCCAAACCTCAAAGGGGACTTTAGACCCCTCCAAGAATTGTCGCCATAGAGTCAGTGCATGATGAACTGCTGAGGCCTCTTTCTCCCAGATGGGCCAGTTTAATTGAGCGTGCGCAAATTTTTTTGAAAAGTAAGCGCAAGGGTGAAGAAGACCATCCGGTCCTTGCTGGAGGAGAGCCCCTCCCATGGCTACATCGGAAGCATCGACTTGCACAATGAACATTTGATTTGGGTCTGGGTGCTGTAGCACCGGCTCCGAAGTGAAGAGGCGTTTGAGGGCTAGAAAGGCGGCTTGGCATTGCTCAGTCCATAGGATTTTCGCGGAGGGCAAGGCAGCCGAGCTTACTTTTCCCTTAGTTTTCAGTAGGTCCGTAATGGGTAGAGCCACCTGGGCGAAGTTAGGGATGAATCCTCGATAGAAGTTTGCAAATCCCAGGAACTGTTGTACTTGCTTCCGGTTGGTGGGGGGAGTCCAATCGAGGACGGCTTGGACTTTGGCGGGGTCCATGCGAAGACCTTGGTGGGAGATGATGTATCCCAAAAACGTGAGTTTGCTTTGGTAAAATTCGCACTTAGCCAGTTTTGCGAAAAGTTGATGGTTACGCAGGCGTTGCAGAACTTCCCTGACCAGAGCCACATGCTCGTCCATAGTTTTCGAATAAATGAGAATATCATCTAAGTAGACCACCACCCCACGATATAGAAGGTCATGTAGGATTTCATTGATGAGTTGCATGAAGACCCCCGGAGCCCCTTTTAATCCGAACGGCATCACAAGGAATTCATACATTCTGAAACAGCTAGAGAAGGCAGTGAGGTGCTCATCCCCTTCGCGGATACGGACTCGGTAGTAAGCTTCCACCAAGTCTAATTTAGAGAACACACGGCCTTCCTGTAATTGTCCCAAAATATCGGATATTAATGGGATAGGATAGGCATTGGTCTGGGTAACCGCATTGAGCTTTCTGAAGTCAATGCACAGGCGAAGGTCGCCCTCTTTTTTCCGGACGAAAAACGCGGGGGCCGAGTTTGGGGCATTCGAAGGGCGAATGAACCCTCTGGCGAGGTTTTTGTCCAAAAAGTCCCGGAGGACAGTGCGCTCGGAAGCGCTCATAGGGTAAATCTTACTCTTGGTCAATGTGCAGTCCTTTACCACTTCAATCGCACAGTCTGAGGCCCGGTGGGGGGGTAAGGCATCACATTCCTTAAGGTCGAAGACATCTTCAAAGTCTCGGTATACAGCGGGTAGAGCCGGTGGTGCTGGGGCAGTAGAGGTCAATGCTGGAACAGGCGGATATAGCAGAGCAAAGTTTTGCCGATGCTGGTCGCAGGTGGGACTAGCGAAGGAGATAGTGTTTGTTTCCCAATCAATACTGGGACTATGTCCTTTAATCCAGTTAATTCCCAAGACCACTTCAAATCGGATAGGGGCTATAGTGAAGTCTATTTGTTCCCAGTGGGAACCAATTCCCATTGCCACCCCTATGGTGCGGTGATCAACTGGACCCCCCTGGAAATGGCTTCCGTCCATTTGGGCAAATTGGACGGGGGCGGGTAAAGCCTCAGAGTCGGCTCTGAGTGCAGCAAAAGTGGTTTCGCTTATGAGAGTGCGACAGCAACCGGAGTCAATTAGTGCTTTGACGGGGATTTGTGGGCCACCGTTAAGTTGCTGTAAAACTGCATCCACGTAGACGGTGGTGTCCACGTCTTTAATTTTGGTAGGAGCATTCGGTTTGATAGGAAGATCCTGAGAGGTCTGTGGAGACGCTCCATTCACCACAGACCGGAGCCGTTTTTTGACAAGTCGAGGGGAGATTCCAGGTTTAAGGCTGGAGAAATCCAAGGATTTTCCTCATCCGAAGAGGGAAAACCGTCCCCCAATGGGGCACTTGTAATCCGAGACCCGGCGGGGTCGTTGGTAGTAGGCAGGGAGGCTGGGTCCCCGGCATGGAGTGCAGAGGGTGTGGGTCTTCCCGGAGCTGCGCTGCGGGTGGCCGCGGTGCCTCTGCGTGGTGGACGACCTCGGGCGCGGGTTGTTGTGCTGGGACGAAATATTTCCTGGCGGCGTGGGCAAACGGCTGCAAAGTGGCCCATTTCTCCGCAAGTAAGACAGGCACCCCTCTGAAATCGGGCTTCACGTTCCTGGGGCGGACGTGGGGGATTTCGTGGGACGAGCAGTGGTGCCTTGGGTTGAGGCTTTTGGGTGCCTTTTTCCTTATGCTTTTGACGGACGAGAGAAATGAAGCGTCGGCGGCTTTCCACTTCCTCGGCTAATAGGATCCAGTCTTCGAGGGTATCGGGATCGCCTCGCATGTAAGACCAGTTCAAAATGTCAGGATGCAAGGCTTCCCTGAAATGATGGATCAGGGTGGTCTCGGGCCAACCTACAATTTTACTTGCCAGTCGTTGAAATTCATCGGCAAATTCTCGAACTGTAGCAGAGCCTTGTTTTAATTGTAAGAGTTCCGTTTTGGCTCTTTCCCCCAGGAAGGGGTCCTCAAACCTTCTTCTCAGGGCAGTCATGAAGTTGTTGAGGGAACGAATAGCACGAGAGCGGGTGTCAAACTGGAGGACCATCCAGTCAGCTGCTTTACCTGTCAGAAGGGAAGCTACGTAACGCACCCGGCTGTCTTCCGTGGGGAAAAGTTGTCCCTGTTCTCGCATATAACTGTCCACTTGATGCAAGAAACAAGGCAAAGTCTCGAGAGATCCGTCATACGTAGTCCACAATTTGAGTTGCTTCCAAGGGCCGGGCGCAGGTTGACCCGGTTGCATGGGTGGTCCGGGCGGAGGGACAACAGGAGCTCCAGGAGGCAAGGGTGGAGCAGGCACATTAGCGGGTGGTTGCACGGGTGGTCCGGGCGGAGGAGCAACATGGGGTTTGAGGAGGCTAATGTGGAAAACTGTCATAATGTCAGCCCTTGGCCCACAGAACCAGAAATCACCACAAAGTCAGATAGAGTCCAAACAGATGGCTTTTACTGGTCAATTAGGCATACAGTGCAAACGAATAAAATGACAGCTATGAGAGGCCCACTAGCTGGGAGATATTATAAGGCAGGGAAGGCGGGAGATTACACGTACAGGCTGAATACAGTTTCCCAGGAGCTGGGTTCCCAGGCCTAGGTATGCGACCTTGGGGGGCAGACAATACAACGCAGAGACAGAGGCAATAACGAAACCGAGATAGCAGCCTGACATCTTTCCATAAATTTATGAGCCCTTAAATCTTCTTGATTCATACTTCCACATTGATATGCCATTTTAGACATAAGAAAATTTTCCATATTCTTATAATCCAATCATTAATATTAGGGCTACAGAGGATTTCCAACAAGACATTGTACATTATCTTGCAGCAGTTGTTAAGCTCATCATCTGAGGTAAGTACACATTTTATAGCGTGGCCAACCTCCAGGTAGCCTAAATTATAACTGATTATAATCCCGAGATTATAACTAATCTCCAGATGACAGAGATCAGTTCCCCTGGAGAAAATGGATGCTTTGGAAGGTGGACTCTATGTCATTGTGCCCTGCTGAGAAGCCTCCCTTGCACAAACCTCATCCTTTCCAGGGTCTACCTCCCCAAATCTCTAGGAATTTTTCAACCAGGAGTTGGCATCACTAGTATGCAATTTTTAACATAGTATAATAAAGCAACCTCAAATAGTAAATCATGGTCCTTTATTTCTAAAATGTACAAAAAGATTTGGTGACAAAAAAGTTATATTTCAGAACACCCCAAAGAACATAATAAAACTGCTTGACTCGAGTGATATTTCCAACATAAGTCCTGAGGGTATTAGGGACCAGCAGTACATCGTTTTCACTAAGTTTTCTCCCAAGTCAGCTAAAACAAGGTTAAATATACATATGTCTATAACCATTCCTAAAGATACTTTGTTAATTCTAAAGATAACACTTTGTTCCAATTTTCAACATATCTAAGATCTGATCTCTCCATCGAGCTACTTCAGAATGCTAGAGAGACAGCTTCAAGTTGTAGGAAAAGGCATAGTGTTCACTGCTTTCAACCCTCTACTACTTCCCCCATGTCTTCTGTCTTAGCCTCTTTGCCAGGCAGATTCTCTTCCCTTTCCCTCGGCTACCTTCAGCTATCCCCCTCCCTCTCTCACTCTGCTGATATGTAGCATGGGTCATATTAGCTCTTTGGTTCAGTGAGCCACAAGACTTGCCCTCTGGCAAAGGGGTTCCACCGCTTCCTTACCTTCTTCTAGTGTGGCAATGTCGGGACACAGAAAAATCCATATTTTTTGAAAGGTCAATTAAAGCTTTGATTTGGAGGAGATGGAGTCCATGAGCTATACCTTTGCCTTCTAGGGTACAGGAATATAATCTTCACACTGCAGAGAACAGTTCTTCTGGAGAAAATGGCTGCTTTGGAGGGTGGACTCTATGGCATTATACCCTGCTGAGGTCCTTCCCCTCCTGATAACCCACCTTCACCAGGCTCCACTCCAAAATCGCCAAGAATTTCCCATGCTGGGGGATGGCAACTCTATTTCCAGCCTATTTCCACCTTACCCTGGCTCTACCTCTAAATCTCCAGGAATTTCCCAAGCTGGAGTTGGCAACTCTTCTGCAGAGTAATCAAACTGTCAGAAAATTCAAAAGCAGTGTATACTAACTATAAAAAGTAAGCAAGGCCAAACTAGATGCTTGGGTTTTGAAACAAATACTTTAAAAATAGATATTAATAGCTTCTCTGCCTAAAATGCTGAAGTACATAAGATTTGGGGTGGGGGCTGTTTTAAAAAAACAGATTAATATTTTATTCTCCTAAAAATTATCCATTTTATAGCCAACAGATGACATGATATAAAAGTTCTGAGTTATACAGTGTTTTGATGGCATAATAATTCATTTACTGCTAGGCTTGACTTAAAAAGAAAAGAACACACTCAAGTAAATAACAAATCCAGGTGAACTTTCTAAAGAGTGTCGGCAATTTGCTCATGTTCCAAGGCCATTTCAACAGTTCTGTTCATAAAATCTGTCACAGTTTCTGTAGTCCCATGACTCTGAATATGACAGCACTGCAGGAAGTGTCAAAGCTGGGAGAAAATAATGAGAAGGGACTATTTCCCTTCCTCCCTGAAAAGATGGATGAGGTAGAAACATCATTAAAAAGTGATTTTGTTCTCAGATTCTGCAGAAAAGAAGATTTGTGCAGTCCTCCTTCAGAACAAAGATCATGCAGCTGAGACACCAATTCGCTATCTGTCTTTGTCACTTTTGATGTTGAATGTACACTTGGACATTGTAGTAGATAGACAAACACTCATGTTGCACTTTGGCTATACTTATGAACTTCAGGCTCATATTCTCCACAAAGTTATGTATAGAATGGTTTGTTCAACAGACATCTGTGCATGTTTGCAAGCACACAATGAACACATAAAGCTGCCTTATACTGAGTCAGACCATTGATCTATCAAGGGTAGTATGGTCTACTCTGACTGGCAGCAGCTCCCCAGGGTCTCAGGTCTTTCATATCACCTGCTACCTGATTCTTTTTAACTGGAGACACTAGGAGTTGAACCTGGGACCTTCTGGATGCAAAACAGATATGGTACCAGTGAGCCACAGCCCCAAACCTAAAGAGCAGCCATACAATCTGTCTGCTGCACACAGAAATTAAATCAATAAAAGGGGGTGAGTGGGCAGACAGAATGAGCAGGATATACTTGGACATAACTTCTTTAGTCTTCAGTCCAAATATGTGATCAGAATAAATTAGGCAAGAGTTGTTGTTGTTTTGGTTTCAGGCATGGACAACAGGAGTCAGAACATATTCAACTAGATCAGCTGTGTTCATAGACTAGCAAATTAACAGAATGTTTCTGCCTGAAGTTTTCTTTTCAGTTTGGAAGTTGTTTCCTAATACTTTCAATCCAATAAAATAACTATTTTGGATTATTTCTATATATTTACTCTCACTTCTGATTCATCCAGGGTACATACCTACGCTTTAGCAAGGGTTGTATTTCCCTCCCCCCATGTGTAATGGTGAGACATACTGTAAACTAGCGGGACAAGGCCTATTGCCCCTCACCTTCAGCTGCCTGCTGCAGCAGTGGGAGAAATTGGGGAGTGCTGCTGTTGTGGAAATGGCATAATGTCACTTCCTGCCATGGGAGCCAGCGTGGTGTAGTGGTTAAGAACGGTGGTTTGGAGCGGTGGAGTCTGATCTGAAGAACGGGGTTTGATTCCCCACTCCTCCACATGAGCGGCAGAGGCTAATCTGGTGAACTGGATTTGTTTCCTCACTCCTACACACGAAGCCAGCTGGGTGACCTCGGGCTAGTCATTCTCTGTCAGCCTCACCTACCTCACAGGGTGTTTGTTGTGGGGAGGGGAAGGGAAGGTGATTGTCAGCCGGTTTGATTCTTCCTTAAGTGGCAGAGAAAGTCGCCATATAAAAACCAACTCCTCTTCTTCTTCTAACTGGAAGTGATGACACATCTTGCTGTGATGGTCTAGCAACCCCCTAAATCTGTATAGTTTTGATACCTAATGCCTATCCATGCCCCTAAAGCACCTGGCTGGCATTCCTACTGTAAACATGGAAGTTGCCATGGATATGGTATCTGATCGTTTTGCACAAGTTACCTGAAGGCCTACCAACACATTATATTTCCCTTGAGGACATCCTTGAAATGAGCTGAGAGAAGTGTTCTGTAGTTCTGCACTTTCCAAGCTTGTGGAGGCTCAACATAGATTGGGACCATGGAATGAGGGGAAAGGAGGCTAAGACTTTCTCCCGTGCCATATTGCTGTACACCTAGAGTACACCCAGAGCCCCAATAGGCAAATACCAGCTTCACAGGGACATTTTAGGTCAAGAAAATGGTATGCAAGTGAAGGTCTAAGCCCTCATGTTATGGTACCTATCTGAACTGGGCCTATGCATACCTGCGAAGTATGGAACTCCAGAATATGTCTCTTTACCCAACCCAGGGATGTTCCTTAGGTCCTGAGTCAACAGTAAACAGACAAAATGATGTAAACCTTTTACTGTATAGGTAAAATGTAGATAAAACTACAAATAAGGTTACCAGTTAAGGTTGCTCTGTTCCTTTCAATCTGAAAGAAGGGATGCTGTTTCATTCACAGATGAGATGGATCTCATCTGTGAGTGAAACAGCCTCCCTGCTTTCAGATTGCAATGTTTGTTCCTCCTCTGGCACCAGCTACAGAGTATTTACAAAAGGCCTCCAGCTTCCTGAAGTATGCATAAATACCTAGTAATTTATTCTCACTTAATAACAGAACTGAACTATAAACCTATGGAATTAAAGCTGCCTTCCTTTATGTCACCTTATCAGTGTCAAGCAGCCTGTTTTAGGTACACACCATCTTGCTGGAATATCAGAGGAAATTGCTGACCAACCTCTGCCTGGGTTTTTTTTTTTTTTTTTTGACTAATAGATAAACAAAGAGCTGTTTTTCTTGCTCTACAAAAGGTCTTTGGCAGAATTAAACATGGAAATTTGGTATCTAGGCCATGATTACCCACTTTTAAGGCCACTGCTTTTGGTTCATTCTACAATAAGCTTGCAGGCAACTATTAATAGCAGCATGTCCAAGTTTCGTACAATCAATATTGTAAAGCTCTGTCATCCCTCTGTCTCCTTGACTCTCAAGTGGAGATCTTTTTCCTCTGCTGAAGCACAGTTTCTTGAAATTATTTATGGGGGAAATGGTTCCAGAAATACTAGTGGTTTCCAGGCAATACACTCTGAGGAAAGAAAAAAGGAAAAGACCTTTCCTAAGGAAGGTTTCCTTCTGAATTTAATAAATTAATAACTGTCAATGGAAGCAATGTTTAAAGGAAATGTACTGTAAAATATTAGGTTGCTAGGCATCATCTAAAATAAAAAGGGCTCGATCTTGGTTTCAGTGCCAGGTGGTTGGCACATGATGATAGGAGGCTAAAGTCACATTAGATATGAGCTAAAATGGTCACTTTCCTGTGGATTCAAAGCATGCATGAAACTGAAGACCATCAGCTCAATCACCTAATGTGGAAGGTAGGCTTGACAGCTGACAAGAAGAAAATAGCTCTTATGATTTCAGAAATCATTACACCTTTTGTGTAACAAGAACATAAGAAAAGCCATGCTGAATCAGACCAAGGTCCATCAAGTCCAGCAGTCTGTTCACACAGTGGCCAACCAGGAAGCCAATAAACAAGACGACTGCAGCAGCATTATTCTGCCTGTGTTCCACAGCACCTAATAGGCATGCTCCTCTGATCCTGAAGAGAATAGGTATGCATCATGACCAGTATCCATTTTTACTAGTAGCCATGAATAGCCCTATCCTCCATGAACATGTTTACTCTCCTCTTAAAGCCTTCCAAGTTGGCAGCCATCACTACATCCTGAGACAGGTAGTTCCACAATTTAACTATGCGTTGTGTGAACATTGCTCATTATTATCTACATTTCACAAGAATGGGGAGCTAAGGTAGAAAACAGCAGCTTCATCAAAATGTTTTCATGGTTGAAATAAAAATTTGAACCAGGGACTTCTCAACTGAAAGCAACATAAATGGCTTTCATCTGAATCTGCCTCCCACTGCCGTTTTAAGTTTTCCCACTTCACTTCAGACCTATTTTCCATAACAGGAAGAAAACAAGAAACGTCATAGAACAGCCCAAGTAAGAAGCCATCAATTGTGCCTCCTAAGAGTTCTTTTAAATCAATCTTTTATCTGGGTTCCTGTATCTTTTCTCTCATGGGGGAAAAAACTACCTTTGCATTAGATGAGGTGAACTAGATTATTTATAACTAAGGCACCTTCCAGTTCTATGATTTCATTAAAAGAAGTAACATTAGAAAAGGCATGGTGCAATAGTAGAGAGGTCATTTTTAGTTAATAATGTTAAAATTATGAATAAACATTTTAAAACAGCGGAGCATTGAAAAATGACATGCTTACATGAGAAGCATAAAATAATTAATAGGGATGAGCAGTAAACGTATTATGATGTATTAAGGTGTTTCTCATTGTGAATGATGAAAAGACTTTCAGCACTATCAGTCAGCACAGCATCAAGCGCTTGACCTATGTTTTAAAATGGGAGAAGTAATTTTGAGGAGGAACAAATTATCAAACTTACCCATGCAATTGTAATGTCAAGAGAAATGTTAAATAATGGTTGAATGAATTTATTTATATTAGCTACTTGAAGCTGCTAAGAATACTGTAAGAAAAGTAATTGCCTACTGAGGTGGAATATTTAAGAATCAAAGTATTGGGTCTTGACAGGTCTGACAAGTAAAATAATGATCAAAATATGCAAAATTCACAAAACATTTGTTCCCATTTTTAACCTTGATCTTTAGAATGCATGATTTTCACTTGTTGAACACATATTCTGGCACTGAATGACACTGCCCAAGAAGCTATCAGGATGAGAGGAGATGACTCCCCCCCAGTCTAAGACGGAGGCGTAGGGCTGTTGAAAAAAAAAATTCGGTATAGTTCGGATTCGCCCCGTCTGGGTTCGGGATATGCCGAAGTCCGAACTCCCCCACTTCGGTCCGTGCAATTCGGCCGAATTCAAAGTTTGGGGAAAAAATCGGCCGAATAAAGCCATTAAAAACACAACCGCGCCTTTCCGCGGCTCCAGGGGAGGCATTTTTTGGGGTAGAGGTCCCAAACTTTCAGCGGAGCTTCAACGGACCCTTCTTGCAAGACCCCCCAAGTTTTGTAAAGATTGGGTCAGGGGGGGGGGCCTGAGATATGGGTTCCAAAAGGGTTCCCCCCCACCCTTAATGTGCATCTCTGAGCAGAGCTTGCCGCCCACGCACAAAGCTCCCAGCCCCAACAAACAGCTGATGAGAGCAAGGGCGGGGCAGGTGCTAAGAAGTTTGCAAAGCAACACAACTGCAAAGCAACACTGCAAAGCAACACAACTGCAAAGCAACACCTTTGCAAACATGCAAAGGGCGGGGCAGGTGCTAAGAAGTTTGCAAAGCAACACAACTGCAAAGCAACACTGCAAAGCAACACAACTGCAAATCAACACCTTTGTAAACATGCAAAGGGTGGGGCAGGTGCTAAGAAGTTTGCAAAGCAACACAACTGCAAAGCAACATAACTGCAAAGCAACGCTGCAAAGCAACACAACTGCAAAGCAACACCTTTGCAAACATGCAAAGCAACACCTGACACCTGGGAGTTTGCAAACCATGGAAAGGGACAGAGGCAGCTAGCTATGCATAATGAGCAGGAGGGGGTGGAATTTCCCCTTTTGCATGGGACTCGGGACCAGGCAAATGCATTCTTTAAGTCACCATTTGAAAACCAGTTTTGAGCAAGCATCAAAATAGACCTAACCGTCGTATGAATGAGGGAAAACCTGAGGACAGCCCCCCCTCAAACCAGGGAGTGAGAGACTCGAGGGGGCACACACACCCCAGGCAGAACGGGCGAAAGCCCCCTTTGGCTCCCCCCCACCCACAGAAACTGCTCCCTCCCCCCCACACACACACAGGAGAAAAATTATAGATTAAAACCCCCAAAGGGGTCTTACTGTGGCTGTCTTCTGGGAGGACTGGGTAATCCAATATGATTCTATTTAAGCATGGGAGGTTTGCCTTGGATTTGCCGCTCTGGAGATGCATACAAGATTGGGTGATCCATTCATCCCAATAGGGAAAAGGGGAAAGCCCATATCTCGGGACCCCCTGCCCCAATGTTTACAAAACTTGGAGGGTCTCTTAAAAGGCTTGTCTGAAGCTATGCTGAATGTTTGCGGGCTGCACCCCAAAAAATGCACCCCCTGCAGCCACGGAAAGAGAAAAGGGGGGAGCCCAAATTTCTGCCCCCACTGAACCCATCTTTACAAAACTTGGGGGGTCTCTTAAGAAGGCTCGTCTGAAGCTATGCTGAAAGTTTGGGGGCTGCACCCCCAAAAAAGTGCCCCCTGCAGCCATGGAAATAGAAAAGGGGGGAGGGAAAAGGGGTGGAGCCCATATCTCGGGGGGCCCTGACCCAATGTTTACAAAACTTGGGGGGTCTCTTAAGAAGGCTCGTCTGAAGCTCCTCTGAAAGTTTGGGGTCTCTACCCCCAAAAATGTGCCCCCTGCAGCCACAGAAAGGAGCGAATGTGCACAAGCACCCCCCCCCCACACACACACAGGAGGATTTCTCTCACTCTCTCTCTGCCCGGCCGGGCCGCGCAGCAGCTGATTCCTCCAGTACTCAATCCTGACTGATTGGCCAGAAGAAGACCCAGCTTGGCCACCGATTGGCCGGGGGAGGAGAATGCTGCTTACTGACGGTTATGCTGCTTACTGACGCCCCGAATTTGCCGAATTTATTCATGAACTCCAGAACTCGCTGAATTCGGCTCCCCCGGTTTCCTGCCATTTTTTAGTTCGGTTCGTCCCGAACTAAAAACCGCCGAATCAGGGGAAATTCGGCTGTTTTTTAGTTCGGGCCGAACTGAATCGACAGTCCTAGGAGGCAGGTATTTGTGGGTCTATGTCAAGAAAGCCACATTTAGATGAGAAAAGTTGCAGAGAACCATGGATGGGAGAGTTGGCTAAAGCACCTTGAGGTGCCGGATCTGATGTGGGGTAGCTGACTGGTTGCACTGAAGGAGTATCTCTTTGCCTCTACCAGTGTTCCCTCTGCCTGTATATCTGTAATATTTGTAATAAAGCAAATTCTACAAAGATGCCATAAGACTCCAGTGCTCTCTCCTTCCAAGGGAACCAGTCCTGGTGGGCATTAGTTCCTGGAATGTCTTGCTGCTTGGAGAAACTGGGCCAGCATAACTGTACAGAATCAGTGCCATCTAGAATTCCCTCTAGAAAGTGAAAGGCTTGCCTGTCTTCAAGGCTAACAAGTAAGTGAGACACAGCCTTGGAATGAACATCTGTGAATCTAATCAACTGGCACTTTCAAATAGTCCAGGCTCTTTAAAATGTTTCTCTCCATATAAAGTTCTTACAATAGACATTTCAATATGCAGTAGAACAGCACACATACTTAACAGCCTTACACAAGCTCTTTTAAACAGGTTGAAGGAGCTGGAAAAGATTCTTAAGTGTAAGGATGTGTCACGGGCAACCAAGATCAAGTTAATTCATGCTATAGTATGCCCTATTACTATGTATGGGTGTGAAAATTGGACAATGAAAAATGCTGACAGGAAGAAAGTAGATTCCTTTGAAATGTGGTGTTGGAGAAGAGTTTTACAGATACTGTGGACTAACAAAAAGACAGATCAGTGGGTTCTAGATTAAATCAAGCCTGAACAGTCCCTAGAAACTAAAATGACTAAACTGAGGCTATCATGCTTTGGCCACATGATGAGAAGACAAGAGTCACTGGAAAAGAAAATCATGCTAGGAAAAGTTGAAGGCAGCAGGAAAAGAGGAAGACCCAACATGAGATCGATTGACTCTATAAAGGAGATATTGTCGAAGGCTTTCACAGTCAGAGTTCATTGGTTCTTGAGAGAGTTAATGAGCTTTCTGAGAATATTTAAATAGCTCCCAGTTGTGAGACAAAGCTTGTCTCCTGAAAACTTGCTTTGCCCTATCTTTCCCTACCCCCTCTTTTTTTCTGGTCCTCCCACCACTGTGTGTGTGTGTGTGTTAAGTACTGTCAAGTTGCTTCTGAGTCATAGTGACCCTATAAATCAGTGTCCTCCAAAACATCCTATAATGAAGAGCCTTGCTCAGGTCTTGCAAATGGAGGGCCATGGCTTCCTTTATAGATTCTTGTAGGTTATCCGGGCTGTGTGACCGTGGTCTTGGTATTTCCTTTCCTGACGTTTCGCCAGCAGCTGTGGCAGGCATCTTCAGAGGAATAACACTGAAGGGTCCAGTGTTGCTCCTCTGAAGATGCCTGCCACAGCTGCTGGCGAAACGTCAGGAAAGGAAATACCAAGACCACGGTCACACAGCCCGGATAACTACAAGAATCTATAAAGGAAGCCATGGCCCTCCATTTGCAAGACCTGAGCAAGGCTCTTAATTATAGGATGTTTTGGAGGACACTGATTTATAGGGTCACTATGACTCAGAAGCAACTTGACAGTACTTAACACACACACACACAGTGGTGGGAGGACCAGAAAAAAAGAGGGGGTAGGGAAAGATAGGGCAAAGCAAGTTTTCAGGAGACAAGCTTTGTCTCACAACTGGGAGCTATTTAAATATTCTCAGAAAGCTCATTAACTCTCTCAACAGCTGTGACTGCCTGCTAATGCCACCAATGTGCTTTGTAATGGGAACAAAGGGGGATAGATGACATGGCAAGGCAATGTGCCCACACTTAACCCTATGTGGGAGCACCTATGATACATAATAGGAGGCTTTCTCAAGGCTGCATGATGCTTAGAAAACATCCCTCTGGAAAAGAGAAAAAGGATAGCAACTCTCAGATGTGCGTGGGAACAGCACACAGGAAAGTTGTGTTATTCTAATTGGTCAAGTTATCACATGGTAGTATTTAACTAGAATGTTTAGACTATAAATCTAGCTATGAGTATTTTATTTTGTATAACCATTTTATTTGACAAAAGCTGAAAACATGCCCTATAAATCTTGCTGTTTGGAACATCTCATTTTCCAGACTCCTTTGGGAAAACCAGGAGCCCATTTGGAAGACTTACTGTGTCAGAACATCATGGAAAGGACCATATCACACTGGCATTTTGCAAACATACCAGCACCACAGGCAGATAATGCTAGAGCAAATTTGCTTTTAGTCTGCAAATTGGTAAACATTTTGCAGGTGTCAAACCTATGCTTGCAGTGGTTTGGGAATGCTAAACAAAACAAAAGTCCATGGGTACCTTAAAGATTAACACCATTTATTTCACTATGAGCTTTTGTGAGCCACAGCTCTTGCCTTCAGAGATATGTATGTGAAGGGAAAATCACAGTGGAAAATCATATGGGGAAGATTGGGAGGGGGGGAAGGATCCAAGTCTTGGTGTGAATTACACCATGAGTCTTCCATGTGTAATTTCTAAAGGTAAGGGGGAAAGGTAGGAGTTGATTACGAAGGTTAGGTGTGAGCCCCATCATGAATCAACACAATTAGCAGCTACTCAGTTACTGGTTGGTGATGACGGTCAGAGGTTCCAACAAATAAGCAAATATTTTAAGTGGAAATTAACTGATATTAGTACAAAGTTATAATCTGATAAAGCATAGTCTGATAAGAACAGCCAATTAAAATTTCTAAAACATGGGTCCTCATAGAGGTATTAGAGATGATAGTGACTAAGGACTAATCCAAATTTCTATTTGGGCTAGGATGACTTGTGTGGTTTTTTTTAAAAAAGTTCTAATTGCTGCAGACTCTATATTTGTTTAACTGGGGATAAGGCAGAACCACCATCAGCTTTTCTTGCTAGGTAGGGCTGCTTTATGTCCAGGTAGCATTTCAAAGAACTACATGGAAAATCAGTGAACTCCTCAGGACCAGTGGAAACATCTGACTGAGCTCATGACTTGGATCCTAAGGTGCTGTTCTGTCAGGACGGCAGTAGCTGATCTGACAAAATGGCTTTTCCACCTGCAAAAGTGGGAGAGGTTTCTTGCCGATTCCCTCCCTTTGCTGAAGACTCCTCAGTTTGCAGCCTACAGTGAAGTGGGGAAGCTTCCTTCATGTAGTGCAATTCTACTTGTGCTGTTTAGGATCCAAACCCAAGTGTCTCTGTGTACTTTAATGCCTATGAACTGTTAGTGTCAGAAACATACACGCTGAAGAAGAACCCTTGTTTTGAAATATTCATTTTGAGCCAGATGGGAAAAATATGCAGTACTGCCATTTGGGTAGCCACCAGCTAAAGCTAATGTTTTTAACCAGGAATTTTTCAATAGTAACAAGAAGTTTTCATTCTTTGCACTCATGTCACACATTAAAAAACTTATTAAAAAAAAACAAGTGGGGAGAGTCTAGGGTTGCCATCCTCCAGGTTATGGTTGGTGATCTCCCGCTAGTACAGAGGATAGGAAGGGGGAGGTGTAGGGTTGCCTGGTCCCTCTTTGCCACCAACAGGAGGTTTTTGAGGCGGAGCCTGAGGAGGGCGGGGTTTGGGGAGGGGAGGGACTTCAAATCCATAGAGTCCAATTGCCAAAGTGGCCATTTTCTCCAGGTGATCTGATCTCTATTGGCTGGAGATCAGTTGTAATAGCAGGAGATCTCCAGCTAGTACCTGGAGGTTGGCATCTCTCAGAGAGGTGGGATTTGCTGATGGAACTTGTGGAGGTGCTGCTTGGAAATGGGTGGCACAAAAAAGCCACAAATTGAGAAATTCCCCATTAACAATACAGCAACACAAACTCGACTAAGAAAAAAGCTTTGTGGGAAAAGTGCAGCTGGAAAAAAACTGGGAAACCACGCAAAACAGGTGAGCCTGCAGCGAAAGCAGCCCAGGAAAGTGAGGGAAAACTGAGCAAATCCTAAAGATTTAAAGGACCGAACTCGATGGAAATACTGTGGAAAAGTTCTGAGAAGTGCTGCCTCTGCATATGGTGCTTTCTTGTTTAGTTTCTAGCCACAATTAATTTTAATCCAAGTAACACCAGTTTAGCTGGGTCATGGATCAAGATGAGATAAAATCAATTTATTTAGGGAACAAACCAACAGGAAATCTACCCAGATGTATTCCACTTCCATCCTTTCTTTGCTGTGTCAAAACACTGTATGCATTTAGCAGTAGAACAATTAGATACTTTTTTGAATGGAATGGTCTCATCTAAATAATCGGATGATGAGTCAACTACCAAATAGCCAGCTGTTTTATAGCAACGTCTCTTTTTGATTTCCTTTCAAGGGAGATCTGGTTCAGCGGTTGGGAAAATGCAATATGTACTAATTAGTGTCATTCTATTCCACAATCTGAAACTGAAATACGCTTGGAGGTTTAATTCACTCCAGTAATCTAATTCCCTTCCTGATAAAAAAGAGAAACTACGCGTGCACACACGCACGCACATGCACACACACACACACACAAAATTTGAAAGATTTTCTATTGTGTATTTATTTGAAGTCAATCGGTATGGCAGATATTGATCACTATAGTCTTAAATACCTCATCCATGTGGTAAATTTCTTTGGCCATCCTCCAGATATGAGTGCCTGCCTGAATAGAGGAGAGACTGTTTTCATCAAGGGCAGAGATTCTGCTAACTGCTCTGTCCCCCAGCCTGCTTTATGAATTGATGGCCAGTAAGGTTTGTGACTTTTGATGGTTTTCTGTTTTGTTTTATTTTTATATTGTAAACTTCTTTAACCTTGACCTGGATGGCTCGGGTTAGCCCAATCCCATCAGATCTCGGAAGCTAAGCAGTGTCAGCCCTGATTAGTATTTGGATGGGAGGCCACCAAGGAAGTCCAGGGTCACGATGCAAAGGCAGGCAGTGGCAAACCATCTCTGAACGTCTCTTGCCTTGAAAACCCTATGGGGTCGCCATAAGTCAGCTGCGACCTGATGGACCTTTCCACTATCACCACAAGTACTTTAACAGTGCATTCCTAAGGAGAGGTACTCCAGTCTAAGCCCATTGAAATGAATGGGCTTAGACTGGAGTAATTCTCCTTAGGAATGCACTGTAAGTCTTCATTGTGTGGAGAAAAGTGGGTTAAAAACACCTCAGTCAATCAATCAGTCAGTCAGTCAGTCAGTCAAAGGCCATCTGGACTGCATATAGGAGCTTCTGTCAAATATATCACAGAAGACGTAGGGACAAGCACAGGGATTTATTGCTGCTGTTGTTATTTTTGTGATATGGTTGCTGAATAAGTGGGACTAGCAAAAATAGTGCTGGTGGATGAACTATTTGCACTGGGTTTGGTATACTTCCCTTATATTTGGAGGGGGTGTGGCTCAGTGGTATATCATCTTGGCACACACAAGGTCCTAGGTTCAATCCCTATTGTCTCCAGTTTAAAAGGATCAGGTAGTAGGTGATGCCTAAGATACTGGGGAGCCACTGCTAGACTGAGTAGACAATACTGATCTTGATGGACCAAGGGTTTGATTCCATATAAGGCTGCATCATATAGACTATGTAGAACAACCTATAGCAAACCAGGAACAACAAAATGGGCCTCTGTCACCCACAAAAATGATTGTCTGAATGATTAATTCTTTTGTGACAATCTAATATATACATGTGCCCTGACCTGGATGACCCATGCTAGCATGATCTCGTCAGATCTTAGAAGCTAAGCAGGGTTGGCCCTGTTTAGTACTTGGATGGGAGACCACCAAGGAATACCAAGGTGTGTGTGTGGGGGAGGTAGTTGTGAATTTCCTGCATTGTGCAGGGGGCACTAGATGACCCTGGTGGTCCCTTCCAATCCTATGATTCTATGAATACCTGGGCCATTATGCAGAGGAAGACAATAGCAAACAACCTCTGTAAGTCTTTTGCCTTGAAAATCCTACAGGGTTGACTGCGACTGTTCCAGTGGTGATGGGGGTGGAGGAATCCTTGAAGGGTAGCTGCTGGGCAGTAGCAATAGCAGAGGGTGACGCTGGTGGAGGATCTTTCATAGACAATGGCAGTGATACTTCAGTGAACCCTGCTTAGTCCTGTGCAAAAGAAGATAATGGTAAACCATTTCTGATCACCTTATACTTAGAAAACCCTATGATGAAACAACCCAAAATAAAAAAAGATATAGTGCGGGAAGACAGGATCCCCAGGTCAGAAGGCACTCATTTAGCTACCAGGGAAGAGCAGAGGACAAGTACAAATAGCGCTGTTCTTAATGATACAACTGGATTAAAGCCGAAAGGATGTTCACAGTGGAATCCTGGGGGGGTGGAGGGGGCAGAAAGCGCTCAGGGAACCGACTGACCTTTATGCCGCTGTATCTCCAAGATACATCTCCAAGATACTCCGAGGACCAGTTATGCCGGCGCAGGCCCCCAGCGCTGCTCTACACATGAATACATGAACACATGAAGCTGTATTATGCTGAATCAGACCCCTGGTCCATCAAAGTCAGTATTGTCTACTCAGACCAGCAGCGGCTCTCCAGGGTCTGAGGTAGAGGTCTTTTACATCACCTACTTGTCTAGTCCTTTTAACTGGAGATGCCGGGGATTGAACCTGGGACCTTCTGCATGCCAACAGATGCTCTACTCTGAGCCACTGCCCATCTCTCGGGGGCTGCACAGCTCCATAATGGCTGCCCATTGTCACAACTAAGATATAGTCCCCTGGGGCTGGCTTGATTTTGGGTAGTTTGGGGGGCACGGCCAGTGTTACTCTGCTTTGTATGCCCTTTTGTCAGTTGCACTAACAAAAAAGTACAGACTACACTGGGGTGAAAACATGTGGGAGAAAGGAAGACGTGATAAGTATCTATTTCAGCAGAACTTCTAGTCCTGTCCTTATTTATTTATAAATGTCCACCCACTGGTAAATAAGAAGCACAACAATACATTCCTTTCACTAACTCAAAGGCAGTAATCCATGAATTAACCTTTTAAATTTATAAGTAAAGACTGATTGTTTACAGAGGTTAAATCTCTGGAAAAAATGTATGTGTAAAGCCTGAGATGAAAATATTTTCTAATATTACACTACATCAATAACCTTTCTTTGTGTAGTCAAGGCTATTTGTGAAGATAAAGCAACATTTCTAATTGAATTGTCACATTATGACATTCTTTGGAACACTTGGCCCAGTAGATATTTTGTTCTAATGAATGTCTTAATTTATTAATCATGACTTTGAATTTGATTGTGGCAATTGTAATAACCGTCTTTTTAAACAAATCCTATGATAATTTAATAGGTTTCTCTGGGATTTAGATATAATATGTACTGTTGACTTCCTGTGAAGTGGAAAGTTGATGTGTCACTCAACAGCCTGTTAAAGAAAAGCAAATAGATAGGAATGCTCAATTAAAAATTTTATGTCCATATCACTCTTCTGAGATCAATAATTTCTTTGAATATCTGTGTGACTCACCTATTCATCAGAAATCTCAATTTAGATAACTAGAATTTACAATACTCATAAGTGAAAGCAAATATTAACATTAGCTTTAGCATTTTTTTTAAAACAGTGTGCATTGAAGGAGAATAATAAAGCTCCTTTTAGTCTGTGACCTTTCCTATACCTCTCTAATAGGACTCAGCCCCTTGTGTTGGGTAATTATCATGAACAAAGCCCCTTTACTGGAATAACTGGCATGAAGAAATAATGAGGCACACATATTAAGAGTTAATATAGATGAGATTGTGGAAAGTGACAAATGATAGCCATTTAAAGGCTCATTGAATCCTACAAACGAAAGACTATAAAGGAATAAAGGATCAGGCAAGATTAAGAAGGGATGACTTTAAAAATTGATCTTTTTGTCATATTATAGATGTCATATCTAATAGTCAAGGGCTGATTTAAAAAGCCACAATATGGGTCCCACCCATACAATTGACAGTTTGAACAAAAATGTGATTTGTTAAAACAAAATGTTTAAAACAGTTTAAAGTGATTGTCACAGCAACCAAAAGCAGCCTTGAAAGAGGAAAAGGAGGAGGTTAGGGCAGAGGGAAGCAGAGCTGGAGCATGAGCTGGAAGAAAAGGTACTATAGGTGGGGGGGGGGAAAGAAAACTAAGGAAGGAAGTTAGACTAGAGGGGCCCAGTGATCCTGTATGCGTGGGAAGTGGACTTGGAGGGGGGCAGCTTAGAAATGGGCTTTCCCCTCTCCCACAGATCCTTATAGGTCTCCCTCTACTGTATAATTCTAGTTCTACTGTATAATACAGAGATAGGTAGTGTATGTGACAGCCCACAAAAACCTTTTCCTTCCAAAATAATAATTTCACCAGCTGCACAGGAATCAAATGTTGCCTGGCTCTGTTCCCCCAGAGCTACCAGTCAGTCTTCAGAGTCTTTGGCTGTATCCCTTGCTTATCCTTGGCCAGCTGTGTCTTTGGGTTCTGAACTGTTTTTAATGTGCAAGTATTTATATTTATATATTTACTACATTCATAGCCCACCTTTCTGCACACTTTGGACCCAAAGAAGTTCATATCATTCTCTTCCATTTGATTGTCACAACAACCCTGTTAGTTAGAAAGCTAGTTTCTAATTCCCACTCTGCCATGGACTCTTGCTAGGTGACCCTGGGCCAGTCACACATTCTTAGCCTAGCTTTGGCAATTGAAGTCCTTCCCCTCCCAAATCCTATTCTAAAATGTAACCATGACACCACTCTGGACTCTAGTTTCTGGTTCTGGCCTTCTTTTTTCATTCAGTTGATCTTATTAATACTACCATAGGATTGACCATTGATCAATTCTAGTTTGTTCCCACCAAAAATCTGGCTTGAATCTGATTATTTGAGAGCCAATCACCAACTACTTCACTGAATCACCAGACAGTAGTTGTGGAGGCTGGGGAAAATCCTGTGGCAATCATGGGCCATGTGTGCCCAGATGAACATTATTATGCCTACCTCTGATATATTATTATATTTTTATTAAGACTATAAGCCCATTACAAAATCATCTGCTTTTTGCATCAATCTGTTAAGCAATTGATTAAATTTAAAAGGAGTTGCATACCACCAAAACCTCAATACTGGTGTTTTTAGGGGATTTTGAAAGAAGAGGGGGGAAATGTACAATTTACAGCAACCCTTTGTAAAACACTATTAATACACAAAAGCTTCAACTCATTGTTATAAAGATTGCATTTCTTAATATTTTTAATTCATTCCGTACTAATTCATTCCCTAAAAAACATCCAAAATAAACATAAGTGATTTAAAATGGTAAAGGTTCTCGGGACCATCCAACTAGCCACTGCTGAAATGGAATGCTAGAATGCACTATCAATCCACTTTCAATGCACTTTGCAGCTGGATTTTACTGTTGAAAGGGCAGGATCTACTTGTAAACGATCGTTAAAGTGCATTGAAAGTGGATTGAACAAAGATCTAGCATGTGTGAAAGCCCTAGATTATTTTGGGTGCTGTGGAACACAGGCAGGATGGTGCTGCTGCAGTCGTCTTGTTTGTGGGCTTCCTAGGGGCACCTGGTTGGCCACTGTGTGAACAGACTGCTGGACTTGATGGGCCTTGGTCTGATCCAGCAGAGCCTTTCTTATGTTCTTATGTTCTTATGTTCTTATTAATCTTTGGTCAGACCCAGCAGGGTTCTTTTTAAAACCAAAGCATACATGAGGAATGTGCTTAGCTCTTGTTTATATGTAAAGAAATGCCAGATGCAGACCGTGAGAAGGCTTTGGAAGAGACCATGAAAAAGAGAATGTTACCACATGTGCCTTTTCCTAACAATACTGCTGTTCATTTATTCTTAATGTGGATTCTGGTTTGAATTCTTTCCAGCTAACTGGAAAGATGTTTAATTAATAAAAAGGAAAATCATTAATGTTTCATTCACACCAATGTCAATTATTTTTAAAAGGCCACAAAAAGTGCTGATAAAAGTCTGCCATTTATCAAATAAAGTATTGAGAATTAGATTAAACCCACAGGTGGTATATTTTAATAGAAGTTAGGATTCAGCTACGGTGACTCCTAATTTTCTGTTGTTGCCTCTAACAGTTTAGCTCTGAATTGTTTCTCGTGTTTTTGTCAACTGTTGAACATAGTGAAAGGTGCTTAGATAGCAGATGTATTTGACACTCTGGATCTTGGAAATAAATTCCAGTGATTTTCTTGCACGTATGTTTCAGTAAAATGTTCCTAAGACTGCAACCTCATTTCTATTCAACATGTTATAGGCCAGGTAAGAGTGAGAGCATACAAATCAAAGAAAAGATAAAAGTTCGGAATATGTTATGCAAGCATGTGTGAGACAGAGTACATGAAAGAAGAGTGGGATCAAGTGACCCTTTGGCTCCACCCAAGATCAAGTGTGCTTGCCCTACCTGTGTGCACTTTCTACAATGCAGGCAATGATCTTATGTGCATACAGATGTATGTGTATAGGTGCCAACCCTGTGACCAAGAATATTATTACAGCAGTGTTCTCGATCACATGGATGCAGTCTACACACATACTCTTTGTACATAAATAGTCTCAGTGCCCACATTATGGTAAGTGCACAGGGGTTATCTTTGATTTAAAGTCCAGTACATTTGACTCTTCTCCCTCTCCATGCACATTATACAGAATGTATTTATGTTATATGAACAGGGCTACACTTGATTTAAATCCACTCACTTAGAATGATAAAAATCTACAGTGGTGAGAAGGATCATGAGTCAGGAAGTAGTTAGGGAACTGTATCCCAAATTTTATTTTGAGCATCTAAGTTCTATGATTAAAGTCTTCTTTTTCATCAGTACAGAGAGAATGAAAATAATTCCAGATACTACTGTACTTGTTTGGTTTCTCTCATGATGAAAGGGTGGATTAAGGTTGCCAACCTCCAGGTGGTGGTTAGAAATTTCCCTCTATTACAATTGATCTCCAGGCAACAGAGATCAGTTCACCTGGAGAAAATGGCCACTTTGGAAGGTGGACTCTATGGCATTATACCCCACTGAATCCCTCCCCTCCCTAAACTCTGCCATCCTCAGGCTCCACCCCCAAAATCTCCAGCTATTTCCCAACATGGATCTGGCAACCCTAGGGTGGACAGAATCCTTATCAGATTTTCAGATGACACAACATTAGCCCCTTAGAAAACAGCAATAAAATTCAAAATGACATTGATAGGTTGGGATAGGGGTTGCACTAGATGGTCTATGCCAATTCCACCTATGAACCATCCACTATATCCTCTAATTGTTATTCCTCAGGGTTGCAAACCTCCATGTGGGGCCTAGAGATTTCCCAAAAATATGACTGATCTCCAGACCACAGATAGACTATCTAGAATACAGAGACCAGTTCCTCTGGAGAAAATGGCTGCTTTGGAGGATGTGCTTCATTGAGGTCCCATTGAGCTTCTGTGACAGAGTGGGGAATTGAACTAGAGTCTCCTAGATACTAGTTCAACAATCTATTACAAATTTTTGTTATTAGAAGTTTTGGGAATCTTTTGCTGAGGCTGCAACACTTATTTACCATTTTGTTAGACCCAAATCTACATATCAATTTCTGTTTTTTCCTGGGCAGTTAGGTTCCTGCTGATATCCAACAGATTATCCAATGTGATCCAAATGCATGAAAATATTAAAATACAGTATGGTATTGCTTTACTTTCAGTGTATGTCAGGGAAATTGTACAACTAGGGAAGGAAATTCAAGTTAGTGGACAAACCTATACCTACCTTTTGTGGCAACTCTACTAAAGTTACAAGCATGGCAGATAAGTGTTAAAGAAGAAAGATTGCTTCTACAACAAGCAGTTTCAAGCAGCCACTCGATGAAAGAGAAGGAGATACATGGGGCTGAGGTGCATAAGATCAGGGAGGACAGAGTGGGAGAAACACTGCTGCCAGCTACGACAACTTAGCTGTGCTTTTGGTTTCTCCTTCTGCCTCAGGTATATATCTTGGGTGTGGCCAGGAGACACAAGCCCTTTGGTGCAAGCTGAAGGGCTGTGGCTCATGCTCTGTGGTCTTGGACAACTGGCAAGTTAGAGTCTGGTCTTCTTGTCTCCCCCCCCTTTTGGGTACATGTACACTGTATTTCTTTTGTTGCATTTGAATATATTTTTTGTTGCTGTAAGCTGCTTTGTGTCCCGTTAGGGAGAAAAGCAGCCAATAAGTGCTCTAAATAACCAACTAACTAGAAAGGAGTAGAGAAAGTTGACAGCGATTTGTTGAACGTGGCTTAGTGAAGCCATTTTGTCATGAGAGAACATTATCTTCAGGTGACATGGTCTCCTCCCTCATTCAATCGTTATGAAGTCATCTAGGAAAATAATCGAATCAACTGTTGCTCTGTAGCTAATGTAATTGTTTACCTAAGGGTCTAAAGAAATTTTCTGATGTGTGGTTATGATCACATTGTTATGCTAAGTAGTTTAATTAGATTTGTCACAATGGAGATGCACAGTCTATCCTCCTGCATATAACAAATCTATTTATGTGGGTTTTGTCCTCATAAGTGAACAATTTAATTTTAGATGGCAAATGTGGTGTTTTAACGAGAGACCATCCAGGCAGCAATGAGGCACCATTACATCATTATGATTTGTCAGGCATAAAGTTTACCATGAAGTAGCAAAATCCTTTTCTGCGCCCATAAGATTCATCACTGCCTGAAGCTGAACTTTTAACAATATTATACCTCTTAATTATTTAAGGCCAATTATACATGTTTAATCACTCCTGTCATTGAAAAAGAGGAACCAAACTTCATAGTAGATGCAAGGTCAAATCCAGCGCAATGTTTCCACAGGTGCAAGGTCTTCTGACTATGGAGCATGACTTTTTTCTGCCCACAGAGCATGTCCTGTTGCCATGGGTGGGAGGAAACTGAAAAAATCATGCTGCATGGGCAGAAGCCCTTGTGCTTGTGGAAATGTGCTGGAACCAGCCCACTCCTCCACATGAGCAGCAGAGGCTAATCTGGTGAACTGGATTTGCATCCCCACTCTTCCACATGAAGCCAGCTGGGTGACTTTGGGCTAGTCACAGCTCTCTCAGCCCCACCTCCCTCACAGGGTGTTTGTTGTGGGGAGGGGAAGGGAAGGTGATTGTAAGCCGGTTTGATTCTGCTTTAAGTGGTAGAGAAAGTCGACATATAAAAACCAACTACTCCTCCTTGTCCTTCTCTGTGAATGGTTCCACCTATGTTTTCTTAATTATGTCTGAGAACAGTCTAAAACAGCTTTCCATGCCTTTTGCTTTTCCTAGTATTAAGCAAACAATGCATTGACAGTCTGAGTTTTCCCCCCTGTACACAAGTAGGAGATTGCTATGGAAGAACCCATAACACTCAGATTCTGAAATCTGTTTAGGCTAAAGGTTTATGAACCTGGTACAGTTGCAAGGTAGACCCGGCTTCATTTGTAGCTTTGGAGTTGGATGTCATCAATATGTGGATGGTACCTATCTCTGTATATCCTTATCCAAATCCCCTGGTAATGCATTCTGAAATGCTGCCTGGCTGCTGTGGTAAATTGGCTAAGAGTGAACGAATTGAAACTATAACTTGAAAAGACAGAGGTAATGCTGGTTGGGATGGCCAGGATCTTGAAGGGCATTGTGCTCCCCACTTCTGATGGAGTTTAGTTGGTCCTTGAGGACCAGTTAAGAGCCTTGGGGTTATACAGGATCCAATGTTATTACTGGAGATGCAAGTTTATGTAGCTGCAAAAAAGGCTTTTTTCCAACTCAGCTTTAGCTTGAAAGATGGCCTTGATATGGCTGATCTGGCCACCTGGATCCTGTAACATCAAGACTAGACTACTGTAATGTGCTGTACATTGGTCTCCCGTCAAAATCAATTTGGAAACTTCAGTTGGTGCAGAATGCCACAGCTTCGCTATTAACAGGAGCTAGATGGAGCATGCATATTAATCCCACCCTGCCCATCAGTTACTGGGCTCAATTTAAGGTATTAGCTATCACATACAAAGCCATTGCCTTGGACCCTCATATCTGTGAGACTGCCTCTCCCCTATGCTCTGCTGCAACATCTTTGCTCATCGGAGCAGGGTATTCTGCAGGATCCAACCTGCACTGTTGGGGAAGGCACCACTAGTGGGTAGGTGTGCGGCTGCTTTCAGGAAGTTGCCACCCAATACAAATGTTCTATCCATCCAATGGGGGAAGATATGCCCTGGGAATCTGAGTTGTAGAAGATGAGACTGTTTTGAATTCCATGGCTTCTCCTGATAGCACAGTATATTACCAAGGGCTGGAGAAATTAAGAGATGAGCAGGAGATAAGGTGCTTTTAGGGAAGCAAATGGGATATTAGGTAGGAACTGGTAGAATCGTGAGGAAATCTGGAGGAAAGTTCTGGGGTAGTTCAAAGAGGGTGCAGAAGTGATGAGAGAGGCAATGGAGGTATGTTAGAGGGAGAATAGTGGGGGCATTTGTATCTACAGGCCACGAGAAACAAGAGGGAATGAGGGAATGTGGAGAGTCAATGAGAGATGTGGGATGGCATAAGAAGAAGGAAATTGTTAAGATGAGGGATAGGATAGTGTGGGATGCATGGAGAATAGGTTCTATAGCAGGGGAGCCAACTCCTGGCATGAGTGCTGAACAGTGATGCACCAGGCTATTTTGCTTAGTATGCAGGGCTGGTCGTCCAACCAAGCAACCAAGGCACGAGGCACTATGGCATGGAAGAAGGTGACAGGAATTGATTGACTATTAAGTGCATTGCTTCCCCACTCTTCCTCCAAGGAGCTCAGAGTGGTGTACGTGGCCCATCCCCATTAAATCCTCTTCACAACTCTGTGAGGTAGGCTGGGGAAACAGACAGTGACTAGTCTAAGGTCATGCAGTGAGTTTCATGACAGAGTAGGGAACTAAACCTTCCGGATAGTAGTGTAGCACTCTAACCACAACACAAACTGGCTTGTCATCATGTTGTGGCGTCTTGACAGCCCTAGGCTATCCTGGTACACCAGGCAAGGTGTTCAGGACTGAAGCAAGTGTGCAGGGAGGGAACAACTGCTGTACAGCCAGAGACAAAATGGCCCTCCTAGCATACATCTTGTGCCAAGCTACAGAGTTGACTGGGCAAGTTCAGGCTTCTTTGCCTGTTTCCCCTTGAGAGGACACTGGGTATAACTTGGAAACAAAAGGACAAAAGCCAGACTCCTTCAGCATTTGTTTAGCTCTCTCCTGCAGCAGATAAGGCACATATCAGTAATCTCATCAGAGACAGAACTCCATTCAGAGAATCAGGATGGACACAGATAAACTCATCAAGTTGTTAGCTGACTTACCCTATCCTTCCCCGACAGTTTTCCATACCTTGCCCTCATCTGAAAATCTATAGCCCATACTCAGGGGTACTTAGCCCCAAGTACCTAGGTATTATTTCTGATCCTGACCCACCTCCTGTCTTTTCAAAGTAAGGTCTTTTATACATGGGAATTTAACCTTGGGCTTGACGCTCTCTTGACTCACACTTTTCTGATCCAAATTCTCAAAATCCTGTGCATGTTGGCTGTTTGCCCTGAAGAAAGTCTTGGAGTATCAGGAGTACTGCAGAATCACCAGCAGAATGTCTGAGTCCCTCCCCTTGAAAACACTGCTTTGTAATTGGCTGTAGTATTTATTGTTAGAAAAATGTCACCACCACCACCCCACCAGTTCACCTCTGCCCCTGGTGAGTGGTCATTTTACAACCCAAGTGCCACCAGAAAACAAAACAAAACAAAAAAAGCCAGCACTGCAGCCCAGGGCTAAGCTTCCTGTCCCCTGAGATCATGGAGCACACAGGGAAGAGAAAACTAAGCTAAGCCCTGGATGGCAGCCTGGCAGTTGGTTTCCCCTCCCTCATGATTAGAGATCATGGGAAAGTGCCGGGCTCAGCTACTCATCCCCTACGAACAACAGGGACTGGAGAGCTAAGCAGCCATATAGCTGCTTGCTTCTTGGGGTGCACTCCGCCTTTTTTTTCTTTTGATGCTCCCCCCCCACATTTGGGTGATAGGTTACCCACGGGGAGGGGGATGAGGGAGCACTGGATCTTAGCCTCGCCTGCCTCTCTCTTCCTTTTAAATTATATTTTAATTGAATTAATAATAAATCATCACATCAAAAGGAAAAAACTGCGGAGGGTGGCCACATGGCTGCTTACCTCTCTGTGAAGGGGATGGCTGAAGGCTGGATGGAGAAGGAGTGAGAGGAGGAAACATGAGAATGGGGGCATGTGGGGGCATGGATAGAGAGACCCATGCTTTGGCTTATGCACAGTAATGGTGACTATTTGACCCGGGATGATCTCGGAGAAGAACTAAGAATCGCATTAAAAGATTACCTGAAAGATCAGGAGAGAGTGTGCGGTGGGCGCGAGGTCAACTCTGAGAGACGGAAAACTCATGCATAACTCCAAGGAACAACCGAGTCAGTTCAGGGGCAAACGTGAGTCAAAGTACCCATGCATAAAAAACTTAAAGCTCCTAAACTCATCAAGAGCAAGCAGACCTTTTGTCCACTGGCAATGACAGGCTATTACCAGACATTGCCAGGCGTAGTGACACCATACCTCCAACTCCTCTTTGGGGCATAAATATCTCCCCGTTCACCATGGCAAATTGCTAGCATTTTTCCTTTGATCCAAAATGTGAGCCCTTTACTTGAATGTTCAGTTTTCCTTCTCTTTCCTTTCAAAAAATGCTGGTCGTTACTCGTCTGTATGCAGCTTCCTCTATCTGGACCTCGCTTCCTGAATCAGTAAATATACTTGCCCCTGGGAACCTCTAATTCTTGTGTCCACCCCCTCCTACATTTATTTTTTTAGTTCTGTATGTATCGGGATTTGTGTGTTTCCTGTAAATGTGTATACCAATTTGATTGTTTTCAATAAAGCTCTTAAAATTTCATTATTGGGAACCTTTTCCACTGATGCGTTCATCCCCATAAAAATAGCTTCAAAGATTCCCCACACCAACCTCTTGTAAAGCTCTATCAGTCTCCTAGCTAATTTCTCTCAATAAAAGGAGACCCCTCTATATGGTGTAACAATCACACTATCAAATGACCACACAATAGCTGGGTCCAAGACAAGTGCCTAAGGGCTTGGTTTCTCCCAGTTTATGTGTCCAAGCATGACTCTTGTTTTTTCCTCCTCCTTTTTGTTTACTAGCACACCAACATCTCCATATGCAGATGTTGCATTTCCCCCCAGTATTCAGGCTAAAAAGATTGTCTATGTTTGGTCTATAGCATGTAGTTTCAAAAATGCCAGTTTCTCTCAGATGGTTAAAAATCTTCTCTTTTCTATCCTAGGAAGCAGCCTCTATTGTTCTCTCTCCAAGCAATGGATATTTTGTGAGTAGAACTGTGTACTCCCCACGATCCTGCTAACATAGCAAGCGGTTCTCTGTTATGTGCAGTGGGTGTACTTCTTTGTGGTAACAACCAGATGCTGGAATTCCTTACTTACCTCTATTCAACAGTGAAATAGTAGCCAACAATCTTTTGGTGCCCAATAAACAGGTTGTTGCTCCTCTAGGATTGTGATTAATACCAGGTTTATCTTTCTACTCTTTCTGAGTTTTCTGTTCTGATGTTTAAACATCTATAGTAAATTAAAAATTTAAACTAAACACTGTTTAGTGGATATTGTGAGCTGCCATGGAGATTGATGATGTGTGTGTGTATGCAGAGTTAAAATTAAAAACCACCCTTCTGTCACATAATCAAAATAGATTATGGCTTGTATCCTATAGGTTAGTTTCCAGTAACAGAAGGGCAAATCTGTCATGGAGGAGGTGAGGCAATTTCTCCTGATCCCCCCCCCCCCGGCAGAAAATCCACTCCCCCCACTTCAGGAACAATACTTCAGAGGATAAATTGGAGGACAGGAGAATTATGTAAGTTACTTAGGGGTCACCATAGGGGAGAAAGGTAGGGTATAAATAAATAAAACAATAATAATAAAAACAAAGTCCACAGGGCTGTGGTAGGAGGGGAAGGCAGGAAAGTTTCACTTTGCAAGCTTCACTCCTAGGACGCAAGACATGGAGCTGAATATATTGAAAGAACTTTAAATTCATCCTATTACCATATATTAAATTAGTCTTTGCAATTAAGTTTTAACCTATTGTCAATATTAATTGGATTTACTTTGTAGTTGGGAACAGATGTATTTCAAAAGTATTCCTTTTAAGTCAAGAAAGGAACATTCTGCTCCAAATCGAGGTGGCACTAGTGGATTTCCATTAAAACCCTAAGCATTTTCTCCCATTGTCTTCCTCTCACAAATACTGGGCTATTGCATGAACGTCTTGGGAGAATATAGGGTTTGGGGAGCAAGCTAACTCTCAATGTATTCATTTTGATTCACTGGGATTGCTCCCAGGAAAATGTTTTTAGGATTGCATCCTCAGAATTTGAACACAACAACATGTTTGCCACCACTATTAGGAAAGGAATCAAAAGGCTTTGGCCGGGGGAGAGCGGGGTATAAAAACAAACAAACAAACAAACAAACAAAAGTCTTTAAAAGAATTTTAAAAAGATTTCTCTATGGAAAATCAAAAATCTTCTGTGATATTCAGTAAATGAACAGACCCATAAAGCCAGACAAAGGCCTTGATAGAACTGTTGGCAGTAAGGAAAGTAGGACCTATTTATCTGAGGGCCAAACTGAATGACATGCAGATATGTATGTGAGCTGGCTCTCTAATTTTTTATTGGACTGAGGCCATGGTGAGGTATACCATCCCCCCAGCACCATTTTTCTGAAGAAATTGCATCTTCCTCTCTGAGCTGCCATGTACTTCATGGGAGAAAATATAAAGAAATCATATAGTCCCCAATGTTCTGTTAAATACTTAAGTGTTAGAAAATGGGAAGAGGACTGGAAATATGGTTGCCAGGCCCAGCCTAGCAGCCAGCAAGATAAAGAGATGGCTGGGGACATGGGGGGGGGGGCAATCAGTGACTGTGTGATGTCACTAGGGTTGCCAACCACCAGGTACTAGCTGGAGATCTCCTGTTATTACAACTGATCTCCAGCCAATAGAGATGAGTTCACCTGGAGGAAATGGGCACTTTGGCAATTGGAATCTATAGCATTGTAGTCCCTCCCCTCCCCAAACCTCACCCTCCTCAGGCTCCGCCCCAAAAATCTCCAGGTATTTCCCAACCCGGAGCTGGCAACCATGAGTATACACCTGCCAGGTCTAGTTACAGGTATGGGTGTCAATAACATTATTTCAATATCAGTCTTTGTATACATGCCCTAACAGATCTTTAAAAACTATTCAATAAGAAATCTAAAAATAGAACTGAAGCAAAAACTAAGTATTAATATGACACCTTAATGATGGAAAAATTACATAGTAGGACTCTACTTACAGCAAGCTATACATAGTAGTATAGACCACAGCATCTTAATAATTTATCCAAGTAACTTTGTGAATCATTTTGTACAGTGCAACCCTGTTGCCTCCACAGAAAAGCCCTCTTGAATAATTCAGTTTTTGAAGTTTGTGGAAAGCCAGGAGAATGGACACCTTCCTGACCACCTCAGGTAGGCCGTTCCATAAAGTGGGTGCCACAACAGAGAAGGTTATGGCTTATATTTAAAAGCATAATGATTTGCTAGCAGGGTGGACAACTTTGACTTCAGAAATTACTGTAGACTTGGGAACCTGTGTCTGTTCCCAAACGTGGAGGGTAGAGTTTGGGGAGGGGGACGGATCTCAGCAGGGAAGCAATGTAATTCTAGTGTTTCCATTTCTGCCCCCAAATCTGCCATTTCTTCTAGTGGAAATGATATTTGATGTCTGGAGAAGTCTGGAGATCAGTTGTAATTCCAGGAGAACTCCAGGCCCTACCTAGAGATTGATAAAACCCAAAAACCTTGCACAGGTAGTGAAGAGGGACCTGGCAACCCTACACGCTAGCCAAGAGCCCTGGTGCCATTCTCCAGCTGTTGGGGCCTGGGTGGGCTCAACTCAACTGCCCAGAGAAAGAAGGGCCAGCAGCTGTGGCATTCCCCCAGAGAGCCAGAAAGTCGTACCTTCCTTCACTTTTCTATTCCAAAAAATGTGAAGCAGGTATGTCGAACTCATTTATTATGAGGAGCAGATATACCATAAATGTCACTTGGTTGGGCCGGGTCATGCTTCGTCAGTAGGGTTGCCAGGTCCCTCTTCGCAACTGGTGGGAGGTTTTTGGGTTGGAGCCTGAGGAGTGCAGGGTTTAGGGAGGGGAGGGACTTCAATGCCATAGAGTCCTATTGCCAAAACAGCCATTTTCTCCTGGCAAACTGATCTCTGTTGGCTGGAGATCAGTTGTAATAGCAGATCTCCAGCTAGTACCTGGAAGTTGGCAACCCTACTCGTCAGCCCAGATTGGGTGTGGGGGGGCCCTGCCTCGGCTGGCTCATGGGCCAGATAAGAGCTTTCAAGGGGCCAGATCTGGTCCGCAGGCCACATGTTTGACTCCCCTGATGTGAAGGGCCATTGGTTTGGGGAAGATTCCCCAAATCCCTGGAGATAACTTTGTTACTCCTGAAATTCTGTGACTTTCAGCTCTAGTTTACCTGAATGCGCACCCCTAATTGGGATTTCATATTTGATTTCGGTTGACAGCAGGATCAAGCCATCTTACCATGTCTCTTTATATTTGATAAGGAGAGGTTAAATAAAGTGGCCTTGATGCAGTCAAACTCAGTCAAACATATTTTCTTAACACAAATAAATTAAAAGTGAAAGCGTGGGATTGTTTTGTATGGCAGTCTAGAACAACATGATCTTTTGACATGGAGGTCAGCTACAAATTGTTTTAAAAATGTAGCATCCTCAGTTAGTGGAAGGTATTTCACCAGAGGGCACTATCTTTCCAGTATATTGTAAAACTGTCTGCAAGTATTGTCTGGAACAGATATTTTAACTTCATGGAAACATTTGAAGTTATTTATGTATAGCAACAGGAATTTGAAATCTCTTTATCTCCAAACTAACAAAATTCTCATAATTGCTTATATTTATTTTTAAAGAAATATTTTACCTAACTAATCTGATCATATATCATCTATATACTATTTGCCAAGTGTGGGCTCCATCTGCAGATATCTAAATTCACGAATCGGGGCTACACTTACCTGAAACAGATTCTTCTGCACACTTGGGGGATCCCCTAGGTTTGCAGAAAAAATCTTTAATCTGAAAAAAATACATGGAGGTGTTAATTCTCTCCCAAATTAAAATAGCGTTGCATGGGCAGATGATGCACCGACCTTGGAGGGCCCCAGCGGCAGCGGCTCCTCCTCCTACTGCGGTTTCTGTGGCAGCGGTGGAGCCTGACTGAGGCAGAGCCCAGGAGTCACTGCTAGGCCCAGCTGTGCGGTTGGCAGACAATAGGAGTCACTCCGGACTCAGCAGTGGCAGATGCTGCAAGCCGCTCTGAGCTCAGCCACAGAGGCAGCAGATGCCGCAAGCCTCTCTGGGCATTGCCACGGGGGCAGATGCTGGGAGAGGCTCTGGGCTTGGCTGCCAGCTTGGAGCAGCTTGGAGCTGTTCAGCAGCAGCCACCCTATGAAAGCCAGTAGTGTAGCAGTTAGAGCAGTTCAGAGTAGAGTCTGGGAGACCCAGGTTCAAATCACCAGTCTGCCATGGAAGCTCACTAGGTGATGTTGGGCAAGACACAGACTTTCAGCCTAACATATCACACAGGGTTGTTGTGAGGATAAAAAAGAGGAAAGGAGAATGATGCAACTGGTTTGGTCCCCACTGTGGAGAATGGTGGAGTATAAATGAAGTAAATATAGCTGAAGATGGAGGGCAGATAAAATGTAGGTTGGTGAATGGCTGAGAAGGATAAAATGAGGCAGGGAAAGGGGTAACGATATGACGTTTGCCAGGAGGAGAGAAAGGAAATTGTGCAGGGAGGGGGATACAGGGGAAAGTAAAGTCCCCCACCAGGCAATTGGCAAGCCTGGGGGGGGACTTTACTTTCACCTGTATCCCCCTCCCTGCACAATTTCCTTTCCAATTGCCTGGTGGGGGCAGGCAAAAGCCCACCAATCCACTGGGCTGCACGCTGACCAGCTGAGGGTCAGTGGGCAAAAGTGAGCCAGATAGAGAGGGAGGCATGCGATGGGCGCAAAATGCACGCAAAGCAACACAGATGCTCTAGCAATCTCCACCAAAACTTTATGAAAATCATAGAGTTTTGGCGAAGATTGCTAGAGTGTCAGCGTTGCTTCTGGAAGTGACGTCTGCATGTCATGGTGGGCATGCACGCATCTTGCGTGCCCCCCAGCCATGCCTCCTCAAAGCTCCCACCGGTGAAGCAAAGGAACCTGCCAACCCTACCCCCCACAAGTTTATGAGGGTTCCCTACCATGCAAGTGGGCCTGACCCAGCAGCCAACACCACCAACTGGGCCATAGTTTTCCTAGGTAGAGGCTGGTGGGAGGTGGGGGGGAGAGGGGGAGATAAAGATAAGTTGGCTGTCGGGTGGGAATGAGAGAAGGAAGCAGGAAAAGGGGGGAGGCTGTGGGGGCTTTCAGGGAAGGGAAAGGGGAAATAGTGGGGGAGGGGGAAATGAGATGCCCTCTGCAAGTCCTTGTGGGTTTCCACTGTAAATACCTAAACAGACAATATCAAAAGAATGGCAGTACAAATGAAACTGGCCACAGATTAAATAACCAGATGTATTTTCTATGGAAATTTGCTATTCAGGGGGCTGAAAAACAGAGCTGAAAATGGAATTTTGCCTGCGGATTGCACACATGCCTAGTCACAACATCTCAGGTGTTCAGCATTAATGAAGTACTTAACAGCTGTCGTTTTCTGTTGGTAGAATTCTCCCATAATGTGAGTCCCTGGAAGACAGTTATCACACCCACAGTGGGAAGCTATTTATTGGACTAGTTAGACTTGCTACAGATACTTCGGCTCCAATAATCTACTGTGCGTTACAGGGTGCCTAAATGCTGTAGGAGAGGGACTGATTAGAGAATGAAGGGAAGAAGGATGTGATGAAACAATTTCTCTATAATTGAAATGTCACAGTATGTTAGGCAGGGGCAAAGTGAGGTAACCGTTTCGTTCTGAGTGTTCGTTTCCCATGAAGAAGAGAAATTACTACAATAATTTCGGTCCCCATTGAAAACTAATTAAACTTTAGGCACAGGACTGGTTTTTAAGACAATAATTACAATATGTAACATGCGAGTGCTTGAAAGTGTCTTCAAAATGACAGTGACATGAAGGAAGAAGTATGAATGTGGAATGTGGATATAACAGTGTCTAGGCAGCAGCAGATAAGGAATGAGACGGTTTCCATTTCAAGTCCTCTCTTCTTGTTGTCTTCATCTTTCTTGCAGCAGCATAGTGACAAACTCTAATTAGGACCTTTTTCAGATCTGCCATTTGTGGGAAAAGTGGCTGGGCAGGTGTAGCAGATCACCTCTGAGTGTCTTTGGCTCCAGATGGGGCAGCGTGATGAAAATTGTCTTGTTTGTCCCAATTGATGACATATAACAGGGGAGCGGGATTATGTTGAAGGCTCATAGCCAGAATTTTATAGTGAGGAGCATGAGGGTACACTCGGGGAGTTGGGGAAGGTTATCATTTGAAATATCCCGTATACATCTAACATGCATAAAGTGCTGGGTGCCTAAATGTTTGAGTAGACCCCATATTCCAGGGTTACCACTGACTGGCAATAATTCAAAATACAGAAGTCATTTCTGTCCATTATTATATCTCCAAAAATGGGGCGGGGGGGAGGGAGAAAGACTTCATCATATGGAAACTGCTGGGAGAGGTCATTCAGGGTTTGCAGTCAGACAACATCAGTGTGTCGATAGCACCCAATTGCATTTCTCTATTTCCTTCATGTCAAAAGTGGCAGTCCTCCAGAAAATACTGTCTCAGGGAGTTAGTTGATTGGATTGGAGTAAATAAAGTGTAGCTTCATGCGGACAGGACAAGTTTGTTGAAAGTCTGTGGACACGTTAATCGTGATATGGCAGATATGCATGTTCTGTGCTTAAGAAGCAAGTTCAAGGCTTGGGCAGTGTTCCTGGAATGAGCATTATTTCAGGATCCCTAAGTGATGGATGATGATGAACAAGAGTTGATTTTTATATGCCGACTTTCTTTACCACTTAAGGAAGAATCAAACTGACTTACAATCACCTTCTGTTCCCCTCCCCACAACAGACACCCTGTGAGGTGGGTGGAGCTGAGAGAGCTCTAAGAGAGCTCTGACTAGCCCAAGGTCACCCAGCTGACTTCGTGAGTAGGAGTGGGGAAACTCCTCACCAGATTAGTGGCTGCCGCTCATATGGAGGAGTGGGGAATCAAACCCGGTTCTCCAGATTAGAGTCTACTGCTCCTAACCATGTGACCAGCAGCATATTATTTCAGCTTTGGCCAATATATCAGCTGAATCCTTTTTGAAGAATAAAGGCTTTGCTACTGTCTAACATGCCCTGACCTGGATGGCCCAAGCTAGCCTGATCTCATCAGATCTCAGAAGCTAAGCAGGGTCGTATTTGGATGGGTCGTATTTGCAGGGTTGCTGTGCACTGCCAAGCCACCTCTGTTAGCCTCTTGCCATGAAAACCCCAAAAAGGGGTCGCCATAAGTTGGCTGCGACTTGAAGGTACTTTACACACACACATTGTCTAACATGGCCTAGTAACATCTTCACCTGATGACTGCATGTGGGGTAGCCCTTGGAAATAATTCAAAACCTTTATTTGGTCCAGGGTGTGCCAGCATGGTTAACCACAAGCTTCATAGAACATTGATTTTTTTTAATGAACTTCACCCATTTCAAATACTGGACATCACCTGTCATTGTCTTTACACTTGCTTAATCCTTGTATACTAAGCATGTGCAAAGCTTGGGTGAATATAACTCTGGACTTCTCTGTGAGAACACCCTAAATTATAGTTTGTTACTGGCAGCATGAAAATGTTTGGCATTTGTACATGATATTGTACAATTTATACTCAGTTTTTCATTCCTAGACTCTGTCAACTGGAAGGATGCTTTAAAAATAAGATTCTTTTTTCTTACCTGGCCCTGCTAACTGTTTTCTCAAATCTGAGTTCTACACTTCAAGGAGCATCCATCCTTTTACATGGCTGTGGAGCTCTCAATGGAATTCTTGCAACCCAGACTGGCTGTGTCTGCCAGATAAGCACTGCCTGGGGTGATTAAAGGCCCAAAGTGAAATTTAAAGTGCTTTTCCGATTTATAAAGAACAGCCACAAAAGGTTAGTATTGCCATTTTTAAACAGACAACTTAGAAGAAGAATATGTCTCTGATTCATCAAAGGTTAACTATGACTAAATCCCATTGAAAGAAATGGGATTCAGACATGGCTATTTATTTTCAGATGCTTTTACCCAACCTTTCTCCCATAAAGTGGGACCCAAGGCTGCTCACAAGACAGTCACTCTGTACAGATGTAATACAACAGAACAGTGAAAATCTCACATGGTATGGCTTGGGTGTAACAGGGTATAGTCCTTCCATCAGGCAGAAGTCACCCCCCCACACACAGTGCCTTCAGAGGGGAGAGCAGAGCTAAGCAGGTGGTCTTCTCATCTTCAGCTATGGAACTCTCTAACTTCTGGAAGCAGCAAACTGCTGCGGTAAAAGTTCCTATGGTGCCTCAGACACAGAGGAGGGTGGGGCTCAGCGGCTGGTCCCTCTTAGCCTCGGCTCGAGCATTCTGTCCTCTGGAACCAGCTGTTGCAGTCCAAGCATTTCTGGTTTTAATTTTTGAATATTTTATCAAACAATTTAATTGTTTTAGCCACAATTGCAATCCTAAGGAACTTACTTGGAAACTAGTTCTGTTTATTATTCATATCTTCATTCATATCTTGGTGGTTTTCTTTAGCAGCTAAATCCGGAAATATTTTCTTCAGATCATGAAGTATTTCTAGTTTGCACACTTGTTCCTTAACTATAATAGCTCAGTGGCTGTTGGGTGTTCTTTGTCTTATTTTTGAGAACTCACCTGTGCAGGAATGTCCTTCATTTCCAGCTTGGACATTCTGTGCTAAACTGAAAATATGGCAAAATCATTGCAAACAGAAGGAGCAAAACAGAATGCTCTGTGAAATTCTATGCACAGACATTGTGCCTTCCCTTGGCTTTGTACCAATACTGTTCGGCTATTCACGCCCCACTTACTTGAAGAGAGGCACCAGTGAAAGCAGGGCATGGGAGCCATATGGCTGAATGAATGCATGTGATCCCATAAAATTAATTCCCCAGGATATGCGGTAGGGTTCAAACAACACATGGCAGGCAGCACAAGTCTCTTGTGTTTAAACTGAGTAGCAAAGAAATCAAGTGCCACCTTTAAGACAAAACAAAGTTATTCCAGCACCAGCTTTTGTGAGTCAGACCTCATTTCTTCAGAAGTGTATGAAATTTCATGTGCTTTTCATATGCATGTGAAGAAGTGTGCTCTGACTGGAATAAACTTGGTTAGTCTCAAACAGGCTACTTTAAATCTGTTTTACTTTGCTACAACAGTCTAACACAGCTACTGTTTTGGGTTCAAATTTGTTTTGCATATAAATCAGGAGGCAGGTGCTGGTTTGAAGAGCAAAAATGGTGTGGGTTTGCCATGTCCTTCATCGCCATCAGCGGGAGGTTTTTGGGGTGGAGCCTGAGGAAGGAAGGGTTTGGGGAGGGGAGGGACTTAATGTCATAGAATCCAATTGCCAAAGCGGCTATTTTCTCCAGGTGAACTGATCTCTATTGGCTGGAGATCAGTTGTAATAGCAGGAGATCTCCAGCTACTACCTGGAGGTTAGAAAAATAGGCACTGGTACTAAATAGACTGGCTGTGTAAAAAATAGTACAAGGCTCTCAAGATATAAACAATGTGTATTGCAAGTAGAAACCATGCAAAATGTATTATGCAAACATAAACATGAATAACAGGAAATAGTTACAAACTAAAAACAAATAAAGCAAGACATAGAACAACAGGAATGTAGCTATATGCGATGCTACAATAGTATCACCCACAAACGGTGTCACGAGAAATGTAAACTCTCATGTACATATCATCTGTCTTGAAAGAATATTTTAGGAACTACAATCTAGCATCAGAAAACATGGAAGCATCGGAAAACATGGGAATTGTAAGCTTACAGTGAGCAGCCTGACAGGAGCGTGGAGAGATAAGATATTTCGTGAATAATTTCTTTATTAATAAGGAACACTAACATCCAAGAAGCTGACGGCTGAAGAAGCTGCCTTCGCGGCAGTGAAGCACTGAACACATCCAGACGGCCTTCCTATGTTTTCCGATGCTTCCATGTTTTCCGATGCTTGATTGTAGTTCCTAAAATATTCTTTCAAGACAGATGATATGTACATGAGAGTTTACATTTCTCGTGACACCCTTTGTGGGTGATACTATTGTAGCATCGCATATAGCTACATTCCTGTTGTTCTATGTCTTGCTCTATTTGTTGTTAGTTTGTAACTATTTCTTGTTATTCATGTTTATGTTTGCATAATACATTTTGCACAGTTTCAACTTGCAATACACGTTGTTTATATCTTGAGAGCCTTGTACTATTTTTTACACTACCTGGAGGTTGGCAACCCTATGTGAGGGGAGGTGTACAGAACCCATTCCTATAAACTACTTAAGGTCTTGTGGATGTGTCTCCAAGCTCTTTTCCTCATTCAGGCCCTGAGGCTGGCTAAGGGAAAAGTGATGTCAGAGGACAGATTGTGGGGAGATGAGAGATAGACAGGGAAGAGTATAACATCACCCTCCTGCTCATCCTCTTTACTCTTAAAAGTGAATTTCTTCTTCTCTTCTCATCTCTGTTTCATAGTCTCACCAGTTCCTGCCTGCCCACAAGGATTTTCCCATTCACGTCAATGAGTATTTTATTGACAAGAAAAGAAACATGAAGCAGGCAGAGATTCAAAAAAAGATGTGGGCCTCAGTCCAACTGTACATATACTGAGGCTGCATGTGCATAGTCCTAGCAAAATATTGGCAGCTGCACTGATTGGGTACATGAAAGGAATCTAGTCCTTAGTTTCTGCTTTTGGTACAGATTATTGTCACATAGGCATAATGATGCATACATGTCTGAGTTGACCCATATACCCACACTAGTGTTGAACTATGGCCAAATTGCATGGTGGAAGCTAAGGAGCTATCCTGGCCAGTTTGCTGGTGCTTGCAGCTCATAAGCATCAGGTGCACCCTGTGCTCCATCCATCCATCCATCCATCCATCCATCCATCCATCCATCCATCCATCCATCCATCCATCCATCCATCCATCTCCCTCTCTCACATGCCACTTGGCAAAGCCACCTATTAGATAACAACAACATGGACAAGATAAACTCTAAGGGCCAAGTCTATTCTAGGAGCTCTAACTAGTATTGTTCTTTTCTTACCATCATCTCTGGCACTTTCCTAGGCACAGGTGGAACTGATTCACATTACAATTATGGACATAGGGCTAGAATCTTGTCCCAAGCTGCCAGTTATTAAACCTAGTAGCTTATCTTTACTGGATGATTATAAATCACACACATACCTAAAATACAATTTGTATTTATAATTGGGATAATTATACAGAGCCCATAGACACTTAAGCTGCAATGTTCCTGGCAGCATCACAAGATTCCTTTCCGTTTCTACTGTGCCAGACTAACAAAGTTACCCATTGGAATTATCTTAGCAGAGTAATATAAAAGTATAATTGTCCTTCCTGAACCATCAGTTCTACTACAAATGTAATACAGGAAGACCACTGAGAAATTACACTTACTTGAAGGACTGCCTCCTCCCATATTGCCCAGGCCACCAGTTAAGATCCACCCCACAAGCCCTGGTCTTTGTGCCCCCACCTGCAGAAGTCAAGTGAATGATGACCAATGGCAGGGCTTTTTTCAGTGGCGGCACCTCACGTGGAATGTCTTTCCCCTTGAGGCTCTCTTTTAGGATCCAGGCAAAAATGTTTTGCATTACTCAGGCTACTGAATAAAGAATTTAATCTTTTAGACTAGCTTTTATATGCCTGTAGCCTGAAGGCTGTTTTACGGGGATCATTTTAAGCTGCTAAACGATTTATGCTGTTTTTATGATCTGGCTGGGTTTTAATAGTTTGTTGTTTAATGATTTTTATGCTGCTTTTGTGATTTTATTATATTATAAGATAAATAAGATAATTATGATTAAATTAAATTGCCTCTTGAGATAATTATGATTAAAACAATGTATAAACAAACCAGTGGTTCTATCATCTTCTGAGCTTTCAGGTACATATATGACCCCCTTGAAAGTCTTAAATACTCATATAAATTATTTTATATATGTTATGTAGTTTTCTCTAGGCAGCAATAGAAAAAATATTTAGTTGGTTGCAAAAGTATAATCATCATTAGTACATGTTATTTATTGGCTTACACGTTTCTGAATAGAGAAAGGTTATAAGAACTGCCAGGTTTGTATAATTTGGCCAAATCTGTGGATAAAGTTTTTTTTCTAAAAATCTTTCTACTTCTTTTTTACTTCATTTATAGTTATATATGAAAATATTTAGATGTTAAAAGCCTACTGCACATGTGACACATCAGACACACATTTTATTTTTTGTTACTCAGGTGGTTTCAATTCTGTTCTCTTAATTTAAAATTACATTGTGCATCTTAAAGGACACACCATTTTTATATTAGTATTTGTGACACCTGAAACATAAATCGGGATAATCAATTTATTTTTCAGCTCTTCAAAGTATTTCAAGTTTTTCCCTATTAATGTGTTACACATATATATTTTTTTGAACTCAACAGTACTCTCAAGAAAGGATTCATAACTTCAGATATTTTTAGCATGTGCATTTTTATTCCTCTTGGAGTAAAGGGTATAGGTGTCAAAGATTAGGCGTTCTATCAAGTGAAATTGATTCTGTTTGATTTGCTATCTACTTTCCCCCCTGTGTCGCTCAAGGGCAACTGCATTAATATGACCAAGCAATGAAGACTGACTTTTAGACTGGTGAAAAGGGCATTTGACACCTTCCCCCCTCATTTCATTCCTTCTCCGAGGAGTCCAAGACCCCAATGTAGCTAATGAAGAATACTGGAAAGTAGTGACAAGCTTTAATACCACTCACTTTCTTGTCATATGAGAAGGAGGGTATGTAGTACCATTGGGAAATAACTGACATCTCTGTGTAATTATATCCTTCTCCTGCAGGACACGAAACATCCCATTTTTGTTTCTTTCAATATCTTTCAATAAGAGGCTTAAATAGTTAGCAAGAATCCGGCTTGTTATTCTTTTGAAATGCTAAGGTTAATATTCCATTGTACTCATTTGCGACATGGTTATTCTACAGTGGTTACAGCATTCATTCTTAATTCAAAAGTCTTTCAGTAACATACAATATTTCTGAGCCTATTGCAAATCCCAGGGAGCCAAGGAGATTGGTTTTGTGGCTTTTGTATTTATTATAATTCCTATTATAATCAGAGAGAACAAATGCATTTGGAATAACAATTAACCTTTACTCCAGCTAGGAAGCGCTACAACAACAAATATTTTAAATCCATTTTAATTATTTGTCAAAAATATCAATAAAATTTTGTAAGTGTTACTTGGCCCATCCCCTTGCTCTGAAACTAGAAACATTGGTGTGTATCCTATCATTTCATGCACATAATGCAGCCTTTTCTGCATTCCTCTCTATTTCTGCAGCCCTTCCCAACCCCCATAACCTCCTTGAAGCCCTTTCCAACCCCTACAACCCCCCTGCTAGTCCCAGGGCTGTGGGACTAGCACAGATAGTGTTCCCAACCTCCAAGCAGTAGCTGGAGATCTCCTTCTATTGCAACTAGTCTCCAGTCGATAGAGATCAGTTCACCTGGAGAAAATGGCCGCTTTGGCAATTGGATTCTATGGCATTGAAGTCCCTCCCCTCCCCAAACCCCACCCTCCTCAGGCTCTGCCCCAGAATACTTCAGGTATTTCATAAGAACCTATGAAAGGACATGCTAGATCAGACCAAGATCCATCACGTCCAGCAGTCTGTTCACACAGTGGCCAACCAGGTGCCTCTAGGAAGCCCACAAACAAGACAACTGCAGCATTGTCCTGCCTGTGTTCCAAAGCACCTAATATAATAGGCATGCTCATGTGATCCTGAAGAGAATAGGTATGCATCATGACTAGTATCCATTTTTACTAGTAGCCATGAATACCTCTCTCCTCCATGAATATGTCTACTCTCCTCTTAAAGCCTTCCAAGTTGGCAGCCATCACCACATCCTGGGGCAGGGAGTTCCACAGTCTAACTATTCCCAACCTGGAGCTGGCTACCCTAAACACAGAGGAATAGCTACAAGAGGAAGAACTAGGGGTTGAAACATGGAGGGGTGGGGGTGACATTGCCCACATTACTATATCACTTCTGGAAAAAACTTAGCAATGACAGGGAGCTCTAGGAATCACTGGAAACTCTACAGTTAACCATAGCTATAGCAGGTGGCCTGATAAGCCTAGGAACAGATGCATGGGGGGGGGGGGCTGGAAAGAGGAAAGATAAGGGATGAAATTGCTCCTCCTTCTTCCACAAGTACAGATCCAATGAGGAAAGTGATCCATGTCACCCCCTGCCCCCCCCTCACTCCAGCTCACTGACCAACATGGCTGTTGCTCCACATAGATACCCACAGTCCTTTCTGGGGGGGGGGCATCAGAGGGAGCTGCAAGACTAGGGTTGCCAGGTCCCTCTTTGCCACCAGCAGGAGGTTTTTGGGGCGGAGCCTAAGGAAGGTGGGGTTTGGGGAGGGGAGGGACTTCAATGCCATAGAGTCCAATGGCCAAAGCGGCTGTTTTCTCCAGTTGAACTGATCTCTGTCAGTTGGAGATCAGTTGTAATAGCTGGAGATCTCCAGCTAGTACCTGGAGGTTGGCAACCCTATGCAAGACTGTGAGAGACCCATGTATGCCTTCTATCCATGGATGGCCAGATACATGCCAATACAGGTAAATAACCTTGGGTAGAAATTGTTTTTAAACCTTTCAGTGACAGAAATGCTACAGCTTACTATGGGTAATTTGCTTCTTTTTAAAAAGCCTATGAATGTTGTTACTAGTTAGAAAGTTTTTCTTATCACTTAACCTAAACAGATCCTCCATTAATTTCACTCCATTATTGGTTTTTCTACGATAAGTGGTTAGAGAGAATACTAATTGCCATCTTTTTTACTTAATTGAAAGCTATTATGATGTCTGTTTCCCATTTTTCAATTTCTAGCTTAAAAGCACAGGTTCTTCAAGGCATCCTCAAGAGAGCACATTATAGCATTGCATTGGCTTCTAGGGTTGTGAACCTCCAGGTACTAGCTGGAGATCTCCTGCTATTACAACTTATCTCCAGCCTATAGAGATCAGTTCACCTGGAGAAAATGGCCGCTTTGGCAATTGGACTCTATGGCATTGAAGTCCCTCCCCAAACCTTGCCCTCCTCAGGCTCCACCCTAAAAACCTCCCGCCAGTGGCAAAGAGGAACCTGGCAACCCTAGTTATGTAAGGCCTTGACCCATAAAGTTCTTATGGGTCTGGACTGTGGATACTTCCTCTTTCTGATCCAACTATAAAGATGGCATGGGCCCAGAGGCAAATATCTGTGCACACAATCCCTGAATGGATAAAGAACTTAATGCGCAAATTGGTGCTACCTGCTGGGTTCCTGGATCAATATGGTAGCTATACCTGTTTGTGTATTTTCCCCGTCAAATCAGTCTCAATGGGGCGGCTCATCAGCTTAGGAGGCAGAAACCTAGGGCTGTCAAAAAAAAAAAATTCGGTACAGTTCGGATTCGGCCGAATTTGACCCTTGTGGGGTCGGTACGGTCCGAAGTCCGAACTCCCCCGCTTCGGATCCCCGGTAATTCGGGGGGATCCGGAGTTCGGGGGAAAATTCAGCCGAAGCGCACCTTCAGGGATTCCCTGAAGGCGCGCGGGGGCCCTTTAAACTGATCTGAGCCTCCCAGCTGAGAGGCGCAGATCAGTTTAAAGGGCAGCCCGCCCCCCTTCAGCGGGCTCCGCTGGAGAGGCGCGGGCTGTCATTTAAACTCATCTGAGCCTCCCAGCTGGGAGGCTCAGATGACTTTAAATGACAGCCGCGCCTCTCCAGCGGAGCCCGCTGGAGAGGCGCGGCTGCCCTTTAAACTCATCTGAGCCTCCCGGGCGGGAGGCTCAGATGACTTTAAATGACAGCCGCGCCTCTCCAGCGGAGCCCGCTAGAGAGGCGCGGCTGCCCTTTAAACTCATCTGCGCCTCCCGGCCGGGAGGCACAGATGAGTTTAAAGAACAGCCCGCCTCCCTTCAGCGGGCTGCCGTGAAGGGGGGGGCTGCCCTTTAAACTCATCTGAGCCTCCCGGGCGGGAGGCTCAGATGACTTTAAATGACAGCCGCGCCTCTGCAGCGGAGCCCGCTGGAGAGGCGCGGCTGCCCTTTAAACTCATCTGCGCCTCCCGGCCGGGAGGCACAGATGAGTTTAAAGGACAGCCTGCCTCCCTTCAGCGGGCTCCCTTGAAGGGGGGCGGGCTGCCCTTTAAACTCATCTGAGCCTCCCGGGCGGGAGGCTCAGATGACTTTAAATGACAGTCGCGCCTCTGCAGCGGAGCCCGCTGGAGAGGCGCGGCTGCCCTTTAAACTCATCTGAGCCTCCCGGGCGGGAGGCTCAGATGACTTTAAAAGACAGCCGCGCCTCTCCAGCGGAGCCCGCTGGAGAGGCGCGGCTGCCCTTTAAACTCATCTGAGCCTCCCGGGCGGGAGGCTCAGATGACTTTAAATGACAGCCGCGCCTCTGCAGCGGAGCCCGCTGGAGAGGCGCGGCTGCCCTTTAAACTCATCTGTGCCTCCCGGCCGGGAGGCGCAGATGAGTTTAAAGGGCAGCCCGCCCCCCTTCAGCGGAGCCCGCTGAAGGGAGGCGGGCTGCCCTTTAAACTGATCTGAGCCTCCCAGCTGGGAGGCGCAGATCAGTTTAAAGGGCAGCCGGCGCCTTTCAGCGGGCTGCCCTGAAGGGGGGGCCGAATTGGCCGGATTTATTCGCGAACTCCCGAACTCGCTGAATTCGGCCCCCCCGGTTGCCCGCCAGATTTGAGTTCGGATCCGTCCGAACTGAAAATCACCGAATCAGGGGAAATTCGGTTGATTTTCAGTTCGGACCGAACCGAATTGACAGCCCTACAGAAACCCTCCACCCCACCAACAAATGATTAATAACATTGCCAGTGTTTTGGCTAGGACTACACATGTAGGGCTGTCAAAAAAAAAAATTCGGTACAGTTCGGATTCGGCTGAATTTGACCCTTGTGGGGTCGGTACGGTCCGAAGTCCGAACTCCCCCGCTTCGGATCCCCGGTAATTCGGGGGGATCCAGAGTTCGGGGGAAAATTCGGCCGAAGCGCGCCTTCAGGGATTCCCTGAAGGCGCGCGGGGGCCCTTTAAACTGATCTGAGCCTCCCAGCTGAGAGGCGCAGATCAGTTTAAAGGGCAGCCCGCCCCCCTTCAGCGGGCTCCGCTGGAGAGGCGCGGGCTGTCATTTAAACTCATCTGAGCCTCCCAGCTGGGAGGCTCAGATGACTTTAAATGACAGCCGCGCCTCTCCAGCGGAGCCCGCTGGAGAGGCGCGGCTGCCCTTTAAACTCATCTGAGCCTCCCGGGCGGGAGGCACAGATGAGTTTAAAGGACAGCCCGCCTCCCTTCAGCGGGCTGCTGTGAAGGGGGGGGCTGCCCTTTAAACTCATCTGAGCCTCCCGGGCGGGAGGCTCAGATGACTTTAAATGACAGCCGCGCCTCTGCAGCGGAGCCCGCTGGAGAGGCGCGGCTGCCCTTTAAACTCATCTGTGCCTCCCGGCCGGGAGGCGCAGATGAGTTTAAAGGGCAGCCCGCCCCCCTTCAGCGGAGCCCGCTGAAGGGAGGCGGGCTGCCCTTTAAACTGATCTGAGCCTCCCAGCTGGGAGGCGCAGATCAGTTTAAAGGGCAGCCGGCGCCTTTCAGCGGGCTGCCCTGAAGGGGGGGCCGAATTGGCCGGATTTATTCGCGAACTCCCGAACTCGCTGAATTCGGCCCCCCCGGTTGCCCGCCAGATTTGAGTTCGGATCCGTCCGAACTGAAAATCACCGAATCAGGGGAAATTCGGTTGATTTTCAGTTCGGACCGAACCGAATTGACAGCCCTACAGAAACCCTCCACCCCACCAACAAATGATTAATAACATTGCCAGTGTTTTGGCTAGGACTACACATGTAGGGCTGTCAAAAAAAAAAAATTCGGTACAGTTCGGATTCGGCTGAATTTGACCCTTGTGGGGTCGGTACGGTCCGAAGTCCGAACTCCCCCGCTTCGGATCCCCGGTAATTCGGGGGGATCCGGAGTTCGGGGGAAAATTCGGCCGAAGCGCGCCTTCAGGGATTCCCTGAAGGCGCGCGGGGGCCCTTTAAACTGATCTGAGCCTCCCAGCTGAGAGGCGCAGATCAGTTTAAAGGGCAGCCCGCCCCCCTTCAGCGGGCTCCGCTGGAGAGGCGCGGGCTGTCATTTAAACTCATCTGAGCCTCCCAGCTGGGAGGCTCAGATGACTTTAAATGACAGCCGCGCCTCTCCAGCGGAGCCCGCTGGAGAGGCGCGGCTGCCCTTTAAACTCATCTGAGCCTCCCGGGCGGGAGGCACAGATGAGTTTAAAGGACAGCCCGCCTCCCTTCAGCGGGCTGCTGTGAAGGGGGGGGGCTGCCCTTTAAACTCATCTGAGCCTCCCGGGCGGGAGGCTCAGATGACTTTAAATGACAGCCGCGCCTCTGCAGCGGAGCCCGCTGGAGAGGCGCGGCTGCCGTTTAAACTCATCTGCGCCTCCCGGCCGGGAGGCACAGATGAGTTTAAAGGACAGCCCGCCTCCCTTCAGCGGGCTCCCGTGAAGGGGGGCGGGCTGTCATTTAAACTCATCTGTGCCTCCCGGCCGGGAGGCACAGATGAGTTTAAATGACAGCCCGCCTCCCTTCAGCGGGCTGCCGTGAAGGGGGGGGCTGCCCTTTAAACTCATCTGAGCCTCCCGGGCGGGAGGCTCAGATGACTTTAAATGACAGCCGCGCCTCTGCAGCGGAGCCCGCTGGAGAGGCGCGGCTGCCCTTTAAACTCATCTGAGCCTCCCGGCCGGGAGGCACAGATGAGTTTAAAGGACAGCCCGCCTCCCTTCAGCGGGCTCCCGTGAAGGGGGGCGGGCTGTCATTTAAACTCATCTGTGCCTCCCGGCCGGGAGGCACAGATGAGTTTAAATGACAGCCCGCCTCCCTTCAGCAGGCTCCCGTGAAGGGGGGGGGGCTGCCCTTTAAACTCATCTGAGCCTCCCGGGCGGGAGGCTCAGATGACTTTAAATGACAGCCGCGCCTCTGCAGCGGAGCCCGCTGGAGAGGCGCGGCTGCCCTTTAAACTCATCTGAGCCTCCCGGGCGGGAGGCTCAGATGACTTTAAATGACAGCCGCGCCTCTCCAGCGGAGCCCGCTGGAGAGGCGCGGCTGCCCTTTAAACTCATCTGAGCCTCCCGGGCGGGAGGCTCAGATGACTTTAAATGACAGCCGCGCCTCTGCAGCGGAGCCCGCTGGAGAGGCGCGGCTGCCCTTTAAACTCATCTGTGCCTCCCGGCCGGGAGGCGCAGATCAGTTTAAAGGGCAGCCCGCCCCCCTTCAGCGGAGCCCGCTGAAGGGAGGCGGGCTGCCCTTTAAACTGATCTGCGCCTCCCAGCTGGGAGGCGCAGATCAGTTTAAAGGGCAGCCGGCGCCTTTCAGCGGGCTGCCCTGAAGGGGGGCCCGAATTTGCCGGATTTATTCGCGAACTCCCGAACTCGCTGAATTCGGCCCCCCCGGTTGCCCGCCAGATTTGAGTTCGGATCCGTCCGAACTGAAAATCACAGAATCAGGGGAAATTCGGTTGATTTTCAGTTCGGACCGAACCGAATTGACAGCCCTATACACATGTGCAGCTCAAGCAGCTGTATTCATAGGGTTGCCAACCTCCAGGTACTAGCTGGAGATCTCCTGCTATTACAACTGAACTCCAGCCAATAGAGATCAGTTCACCTGGAGAAAATGGCTGCTTTGGCAATTGGACTCTGTGGCACTGAAGTCCCTCCCCTCCCCAAACCCTGCCCTCCTCAGGTTCCACTCCCAAAACCTCCCTCCGGTGGCGAAGAGGGATCTGGCAGCCCTATGTATTCACCATGTACTGAGTTGGATCAAATCCTGCAGCAATCTGCCTCTAATAACTTTTCTCTTGTCTCTTCATGAGACATTGTGAGTTCCATGAAAACAGCTCATAGTATTTTTGCTTTGAAAACTAGGGTTGCCAGCTCCCTCTTGGCCACTGGCGGGAGGTTTCTGGGGTGGAGCCTGAGGACGGCAGGGTTTGGGGAGGGACTTCAATGCCATAGAGTCCAATTGCCAAAGCAGCCATTTTCTCCATATGAACTGATCTCTATAACTGATTGCCCTCCCCCTTGCCTGAGGAAGCATGGGGATCAGTTGCAGCTTTGTGGCAATGGATTGGGAAGATGGCTGCAAGGTGGGGAAGCTCCCAGTGTGGGCCCCCTCAGGGTAGTGCCAAAGGCAATTGCCCCAGATGCCCCACGGCTAAGACTGCCCCTTCAGAGGACACTCAGAATGGTTGCCTGATGATCTTTTTTCTGACTCTATCCTGCTTTTGCCTCAGCTCCTGCTTCATGAATGCTTATTTATTTTGGGTATTTATATGCTGCCTCTCCAGAATCCTGCTCAAGGCAGCTTGCAAATAAAAAAACACCTTAAAATCATAAGGTGCCCTGACCTGGATGGCACAGGCTTGCTTGAATTTGCCAAATCTTGGAAGCTAAGCAGGGTCAGCCCTGATCAATACTTGGATGGGGAAGAATACTAAGGAAGTCCAAGATTGCTACACAGCATCAGGCAATGGCAAACCATCTCTATTCATCTCTTGGCTCGAAAACCCTACGGGGTCACCATAAGTCAGTTGCAACTTGATGGAACTTTCCACCACCAAGAACATAATAAATTATCAATATAAAAAAACCAAATAAACTATTAAGAAAAAGCCATTAAAACAAGCCAAGTTATAAAAACAACCAGCAATCACCCCAAAAATATCCATGGAACAGACCTCAGCCAAAAATAAGAAAATAGAGCTAAAAAGATACAGTAAAGCCTTTTGGCTTGATGCCTAAAAGATAATATGGTACATTCACCAGTAATCTTCCCATCCTTTGACCTGCATCTTGGTTTCCATTCCAAGCTTCAGAACATCTAGCACTGCCCCCCCCCCTAGGTTTGCCTGAGATATTATAAATTTAATTTTTTATGTGGGCTAAACTTTGCAGCTGTTGTCTGTAGCCAATGACTGGAGACATGTCAGATTCCAAAAACATTGACGCTTCACTTAATGGTACATGAAATGGCTCTTCTCACCTGGATGCTAAATTACTTCCACATAATTTTAACTAAAAAGCTTAGTTTCTAACCAAAATGCTTAGTTTCCAACTAAAAAGCTTAATTTCTGTTGACTGATAAAAAGAAAACAACTGTTAATTCAGTCCTGAATTAATGAATTAACAACAACCTTCGGTAGGTGATTGGATTACCATTACTGGAAATTTGCATCTCTTTCAACAAGACCAGGGATGCTTAAATTATTAAAATAAAGATCAAATATTTGCTTTTAGGGACAGTGATACTTTCATTACACAGTCTACAGGTATGAATAAATGAAACTTCAGGGTTGTACTCAATTGGCTATAAAAACTGAAAACATAAATCATAGACTGTAAAGGCTAACCTACATTGGTCTGAGAGATTTGTTCCACTGTCCCCAAGCCTGGGATTCTGGAGCAAGGCTCTGTGTTGACAACTTAGCCAGGTTTACCCTGGGTCTGGACTGATAGACTCACAACAAGAACACTATACAGCAAAACAGAGCTTTATTGAAAGAAACTAGAAAGATTTTAAAATGATATAGTTCCAGAGGCAAGTACTCAAAAATAATAAAGATGGCTCTTTAAATACACTTATATAGCAAGGTTTCTGCAGCACAGGTATTACTTCTTGATGTTACAGCAAATTCAGCCCAAAGTAAATAGCATAGCAAGGTGATGAGGGACATGGAGAATGGAGGGGAATAGCATGGGGTAAAGTAAAGGTAGAGATAAGTCCTGGCACGATAAACTACATTTAGAAAAAATGGGGGCCATTTACCTCCTGACCTTGTTCAACCAATTATTGCACTGTCTTCTTCTGGAAGAAGATCAAATGCCCACCCTATACCAGCTGGAGCCACTACCTAATTAAGAAGCCAGGTGGAGTGACCTTGGTGGTAATGATTTCTATATTGGGGTGTAACCAGCTCCTGGTGCTAACTACACAGGGTGAAAAGAGCTGGAATTTTCCTTAAATGTGGCTCTTCCCTTGACATTGGCTGCAATCCTTAAGGGGGGCGCTGGCATGATTTCGCACTGGCATAAGTGCCCATTTATCCTGGGATAATGGGCGCTTACGCCATCCCAGGGGCAAACATGCCTGTGCCACGCAGCTACACTGGCAGAGAATTCCCATTGGGGTAGGATTGCCAGCTCCTGGTTGGGAAATACCTGGAGATTTTTGGGGTGGAGCCTGGGTAGGGTTTGGGGAGGGGAGGGACTTCAATGCCATTGAGTCTAATTTCCAAAGCGGCCATTTTCTCCAGGTGAACTGATCTCTGTCGGCTGAAGATCAGTTGTAATAGCAGGAGATCTCCAGCTAGTACTTGGAGGATGGTAACCCTATAGGGGCATGTTGTCTGGCATACTGGGCCCCCAAGGGGCTCAGGGGCCCTGGAATGTTATACTTCTAGTTCCTTCCTAGCAGCCTTGTTCATTGTGTCACTTAGTAACAGAAGTTGCGATGTTCACTAATTGCCTGGCATCTGTGACGTTGCAACCCCCATCTCTGGAGCAGCTTTCTACCTTGATTTTTCCTTTCTATAAATAAGTTAATCAATGAGAGAATGTTTACATGAATAAATATTCACACAGCACTTTCACACAATGAAGCAGACAGTCTGCCTGAAGCATGAGTGGAGACACAAGACAGACGACTCAGTCAGAGTTTGAATGGCTGATAGGTACATCTGTTGGTTGCAGTGAAAAGGTAGTATATGTGCAATGTGTCGACCTTTTCCCATGGGAGAAAAAGAAAAGTAGCAAGCCCTGTTTAAAGGTACATTTGTACATATCCTGAGTCGCTTTCACCAGTGCTATGCTGCAAAATCAAGATGATTCCTTGCTAGTCTCATATATAAATATCTGACTGTAACAGGCAAACTGCATGTACCATTTTACTAAACAGAAGCAAATATATGTAATTTATCTAAGAATTATAATTTGATCCTAAAATTGCACTATTCATACAAACCAGAGGTGCTCTGAATATTCCAGGGAAGAAAAAAAATCTCCAGTTGGAAAAAGCATGCTACTGATTGTGCTCAAGGAAGTTTTCCTCTAATCAGGCTGAATGGAGATACTGTTTTCCTTGACTGTGAAACATTACCTAGCTCTGATCTTACTGCTCTTAGAAAAAATAATTATGAATTTAAAATTCAAATACTTGTTAGATTCATCTGCAAATAGAAACCAGTCTTCACGATCTTGAATAATGTATGTTTGGAGGGGAATGACAGGCAGATGCTCCAGTAGCAGCGAGTCAGTTGGAGAAGAGGAGTCTCAGCGTATTCCATCTCCTGCTGTGAAAGCAAGCTGCCTAAACGCCCTGCTAAACCAGCAACACAAGCTTTGTCATTTTAAAAACAGCACTTCTGTTCTTCCTTCCCTAACCTTTCTGTGCCACTCCATTTAGAGTACTGGTTCACCTCACCTAAGATTTTATTGCTGAAAAACAGACATTTATGACATGAGAGCTTCCACTAAAAAAATTAGAGTTTTTTTTAATAACAGGGAAAAATCTGATTAAAAACAATCAATGACAGGTGGTGCCCCCAAATGTTGTAGTACTCCAGACTGTACCCATTTGGCACACACAGTTCATTCCACCCAAGGTTCTGCCTGGCTCAGGATCAATTTTGAAGATCACTGTGCCCTTTAAAAAAAAAAGATTTATACTGAATTCCATGTGAGCTGGTACAAATGTTTGAATTTAAAAATGAAAAATATGTTTCAATGTGTGTTTTGGACATAGGGTTGCCAGCCCTTTGCAGACCAGCAGCTGCCCTCCAGGGTCTCAGGCAGAGGTCTTTTCACATCACCTACCTGCCTAGTCTCTTTAACTGGAGATGCCAGGGATTGAACCTTCTACATGCCAAGCAGATTCTCTACCAATGAGCTACGGTCCTTTCATCAGTGGAGACTGATGAAACTGGTGTTCCTCAATGTGGTGAGTGACTTCTGGGTGAAGACCTGGAAGTGATGACACTGTGTTGCGCAGCACTCTCGGAATTTCGCTGATATCCATGGTAAAGTCCTTAGAGATTGGAAAGATTCCTAGAGCGTTGCTTGACATGTTGATGGTACTTTTGGGTCAACATCCAGAAGTTACATCATTGCTCTGACAAGGTTTTTCCTGGCAATAGCAGGCAAATAACATCCCTATTTGGGCACCAAAATTGATAGACAGTTGGCTGACAGACTGATAGAATTTTTTGTTGGTTATGAAGAAATGGCTGGTTCTAAATTAATTTATTTGAATTCCCACTTGGAAATATGGCAGCCCAACCTGATACAGAAAATAAGCAACAGCCTTGAAAAAAAGCCATAACCTAGATAAATTAGGCAGAAAACCATCTGCTTATTTTGACCTCCTTTTAATTCTGAAAGGCCTAGAGACTTGCTCTTCATGAAAATGAGAGCAAGGAATCTGGTCTTTCTAGTAGGACAAATGGACACCAGGTGGCATTCCCGGATTTCAGGTACAACCTGGCCCGTCAGGCAATATGGAACCCTAACTGACAGCCAGCATTGACCCTGGACAAAGATTCCCTCTGAGTCTGGGCCCCTTCCCTCATATATTTGTGGCCTGCTCAGAATTGCACACACAAGGTACTGGGTTAGAACAGTTGTACTGCTACTCTTCTCCAATGCCACCCCAGCCCCCAAGTGGCCCAAGCTCTCAGAATTTCATGCCCCTAGTTCCCCCCGTTTGGTGACTCTGCGCATAGCAGAGCATTCCAAAATGTGATCCTTTATCTGAAGTCTGAAGTGGTGCCGCCCATTCTGCCACCTTAGATTTCTTCCCCTTCATTCTCACCTTGTTCACCTGCATGCATGAACCAAATAAGTGACATTTCCTTTGCATTTCACATGGTCAGAACAGTTTTATGACAAGTAGCTTTTGCTAGAAAACTGCAGACTAAACCCCTCTTGAAACCCCTGCTACTTGTAATTGGCTGAAGTACTCTTTTATTTGTTTGTTTGCTATTGAGCTGCTTGACTCGCAGAGACAAAATAAGGATGCACTTCTGGCTTTTGAACAGTACTCCTAAATAACAACAGAACATCTAAAGACTCTGCTGCAATAGAATTTTGTAATCTATGTGTTATGGTTCCTATGGTGTATCACTATTGCTGTATCAAAGCAGTGTACGTTAGAGATTTTGAATCATACATCTAATAATGTCCACAAGATTTTGTCTTCAGCAATATGAATACAAAACTGCTTTTGTTCCTGGGGGTCAGAGTCCAGGCTGGGCATGCCCTCCAGCATGCCCAATGGGAGCCTAAGGAAGAAGAAGAGGTTTTGAATACCTGATTTTCTCTACCTTTTAAGGAGAATCAAACCGGCCTACAATCACTTTCTTTCCCTCTCCCCACAATAGACATCTGTGAGGTAGGCGAGTAGGGTTGCCAGGTTCCTCTTCTCCTTTTCCCATTTTTGCTGGAATGTTATAAAAAAATTACTTGTATGTGTGGATTAATTCTGCCGTCATAAATTAAGGGCGCTGTCATTTTAAATGATGTTCTGTTTTAGTTTAAATTGTATATTCTATGAATTTTAACTGTATAATATTATTGTAAGCTGCTCTGAGCCCAACTTGTCGGATAAAGTGGCCTAAAAATCTATATGATGATGATGATGATGCTTACTTAAGAGTCTTTGGTGAAGCACCTTGTCATAAGAACATAAGAAAGGCCCTGCTGGATCAGACCAAGGCCCTTCAAGTCCAGCAGTCTGTTCACACAGTGGCCAACCAGGTGCCTCTAGGAAGCCACAAACAAGACGACTCTGATCCAGCAGGGGCTTTCTTATGTTCCTATTACTTCCCTTTCCAGAAGCCATGTTGATTTTCCCTCAGCAGGCTTTGTTCTTTGATGTGCTTAATAATTCTCTCTTCAATAACATGGTCTACTAATTTACCTGGAACAGATGTTAAGCGAATCAGTCTTTAATTGCCTGGATGCCTTCTGGACCCTTTTTAAAAACTGGGGTGATATTTGCTGTTTTCCAGTCATTTGGCATGGATGCCAATTTTAGTGACAAGTTACATATACTTGTTAGTAGATCAACAATTTCATATTTGAGTTCTCGAAATACTTGCAGGTTTATGCCATCTGGACCTGCAGACTTACTGGTTTTTAGTTTGCATAGTAGTCCTAGAACTTCATCTCTCATCATCTCAATTTGACTTGGTTCTTCAGACACCCTTCCCCAAAACAGTGGCTCCAGCATGGGTGTGTGCCCCACATTTTCCACAGTCAAAATAGATGCAAAGAATTCATTCAGTTTCTCTGCCATCTCCCCATCTTCCTCAGGCAATCCTTTTCTTCCTTTGTCATCTAAATGCCCAACCACCTCCCCAGCTGGTTTCCTGCTCCTGATATATTTGAAGAAATGCTTGTTGTTTGTCTTAATATTTTTATCCTTCTGCTCCTCAAATTTTCTTTGTACGTGCCTTACTGGCAACTTACATTTGTTTTGCTAGAACTTGTGCTCCTTTCTATTCACCTCGATCATGGAAATCTTTCACTTTTAAAAAGAAACCTTTTTGTCTTTTTCTTGACTTCTTAACCATACAGATATTCTTTTAGACTTGTTGATAACTTTCCTGATTTGAGGTACACATTCTATCTGGGCCTCAATCAACATAGTTTTAAATAGTTTCCAGGTATCCTGGAGGGATTAGACTCTTTTAAGTCCTGGTGTCAACTTGCTTCTGAATAGTCCCCTTATATTAGCAAAGTTCCCTCTTTATAAATAAAAAAATGATTGTTTTGGACTTTGAGGGCAAACTTCTGTTGACATGAATGCTGAACTTAATAGCACTGTGGTAATTGTTCTCAATCTATACAACAAAATCAACATCTCCCACTGGGTCTCGAGTCCCATTGCTACTCCTCTCTTTGGATCTATGACCAACTGTTCCAATGCAGTCATTTATAATATCTAGAAAGTATGTTTTTGTGGCATGACTAAAGTACATGTTTTTCCTGTCAATGTGAAAATTGTTGATGTCACCCAGTATTGCAACATTCTCCCCTTTAGTCACCTCCCTCATTTCCCTCTCCATGTTGAGGTATCCCTCCTGGTTTTGGTCGGGGGATAATAGTATACCCCCACTTTTAAAGTACCTTTAGGGGCAGGTTTTTCCACCCATAGTGATTCCATGGGAGATTTTCTTCCCTTAATATTTTCCAGCTTATTTTATTCTATGGTGTCTTTGATATATAGAGCATCATCACCCCTCAATATGTCCCTTCCTGTCCTGTCTGCAGAGTTTATATACAGGGGTAACAGTGTTCCATTGATTTTACCCAGATTTCTGAAATGTCTACTATATCTATATTGTTATTTATCACAAAGTACTCTACCTCTCTTATCTTGGCTTAGAGACTTCTAGCATTGGCATACAGGCACCTTTACCTTGTTTTCCTTTCTAAGGATCCCTACGTCACTTGACTCTCTGGTTTCCTCACAAGGCCCTCCATTTCTGCTCTACTCTCATTATCAAGTTATAGTTATATGTTAAGAAAGTTAATGTGGTTTATAGGGTTTCCAGGACCCTCTTTGCCACCAGCAAAAGGTTTTGGGGGCGGAGCCTGAGGAGGATGAGGTTTGGGGAGGGGAGGGACTTCAATGCCATAGAGTCCAATTGCCAATGTGGCCATTTTCTCCAGGTGAACTGGTCTCTATCGACTGGAGACCAGTTGTAATAGCAGGAGATCTCCAGCTAGAAGCTGGAGGTTGGCAACCCTGGTGGTATAGTCAAACTTCCTCGCCCAACACTGGACTTACACAGAGGCTTTATTTGTCTCTTGTTTAAAGAAGAATTGCCTCTATGGTTGCCTCTTGCTTCTCCTCACACTGTCCCATTAAACTCCCATGGTAAACTTCCTCTGTTAGCTGCTCTGTTCACGTGCTGTGTTTGTGCACATCTTTCTGAGTCTCTTAAAGCTGATAGGCTTAGAAGAATATAACTCTGTTTAGGATTGCACTGTTAGTACTTGCAAGTTAGCTCAAATTAAAAGGGTTTACAACACATCTAAAAGATGTGAGGCCTGGTTTTGGCCAGTCTCCAGGGGAATGGAGTCCTACACTTTACATATACTTGACATTCTCGCTTGGCACAGGGGATGTATTATTAAAAAGGGAGCTTTGGGTCAATTTGAAATGATGTGATGAAGCATAAGGAATGGACAAATCCCTTAGGCATGATGCTTCCAAGCTGTTAAAGACATTGTAGGTCAAAGTAGTGCCTGGAAGTGTACCCAGAAGAAAATAGGAAGCTAGTGCAAACACTGGAAATCTGCTGTAATATCATCTCCTGACCCCCATGCTGACGGGCAGTCTGCTACTTTTGGCACCATTTGAAGCTTTCATCCAGTGCAGGCTGAATGTGTTCCTGATCATATAGATAATAAGCCTTTATGAAAGCATCTGAAGGAGGGAGGGTTCATTGAACAAGTTGCTCTTTGTCCGGGTTGGGAAATTCCTGGAGATTTGGTGTGTGTGTATGTGTGGAGCCTGGGAAGGATAGGGTGTGGGAGGGACCTCAGCACAGTATAATACCACAGAGTTCACCCTCCAAGGCAGCCATTTTCTCCTGAGGAACGGATTCCTAAAGTCTGGAGATCAGTTGTAATTCTAGGAGATCTCTGGGCCCCGCCTGGAGGTTGGCAACCTTACACTTTGCAGATGTTATATCCGTGTATCATGGAAGCAAGGCAACCACACATATTGAGATTGTGAACTATCCACAATGCTCCCAGTATACATGGTTGCCCATTGTCTGAGCAGGGTAAACACATATTCTGCATGCACATATAGCTTCTTTGTGCATGCACCAGAACCCTGAAAACTCCAGTGTCAGTTTGCATGTATAAAAGCAATGCATGTATTTTGCATTCATTCTGCATGTGCAAAATATGTGTGTTACCCCTGTTCAGACGACATGGTGACTGCTTGTATTGGGAGGATCTACATACAGTTGGGAACACATACAGTAATCATGGATGTAGCCTGAGAAGGACTTAAGGTTACTCCAAATGTGATTGGGAGACAGGGATGCCAGTTTTGACCTGAGAGAGAGAGACACCCTGCTCTTTCTTGAAGCAAGAACCTCTCTTTGTACAACTGAACTTGTGCAACTCATTACTCCAGGGAAGCTGTGTTGCTATAAAACCCACCAAAAGAGGGGCAACGAAGCCACACAACTATATAGAAATCACTTGCTATGCTGCGAGACAAATTGCTGAGGCCTTTGTTGCTTTTGAACAATTGTGTCAGACACGCTTGGATACCATAGCAACCAACAGCATGTTTGAAGTAAGCCACTAAATTTCATCAGTCTTTGGTGCCAAAATAGCAGCTGTTCCTATCTTACTGTGAAGACACATCACACATATTCAATTTTGTTTTTATTCTTCAGAAACTAAACCTCCTGATTAGAAAAGTAAATTACTGAACAAAATATCATTTCAACCAGATTCTGTTTACTCTCCTGTCCTAGTCTCTATAACACTTCTTGCCTTTCAACCTTGGATTGTAAGCTTGCAAGCCTGTTTTATTTGTTTAGATTTTTGTGTAGTGCCTAGCGCTTTCAGTTGCCAAATAAATAAAACTGTCTTGATACAGAAAGCATTTTCTTATAAAATGGAAATTAGTTCATAGGCAACGCCATCCAGTGTTCCTGATATGCTGCTAGACCACTAACATCACTAATGTTGGTATAGGTTCATTGTCCGAGACTCTCCCAAAAGAAAATGAGAAGGGGAGAAATTATATACCTTCGAGGAACTAAGCGCATAGCAATACCACCAGAGACCATGGAGACACTGCTGATATCCACGCATCATGGAACAGCCTGCTGACAACATCCCCAAGTCAGCCATACATGGATGAGCCAACCCACACATGGTGATGCTGGTATACCTCCATGATGTTGTGTTCTTATATATATATAAACACACAAAAACTACAGAACTTTAGACACATAAACACAACCCAGTACCCTCAACTGTGTAAGCCACCCAACTAGTCTGGAACTCTCTAAGTCCTTTGAAATCAATGGGCTTTGAAAGGTGCAACTCTACTTTGGATGATACTGTAACTCTCCTTGGTTGTTTATGCAGAGGTACTTTTGCTCACATTCACCCCCGGTCTGTCTCAGTTGTTCCTTGGAGTTATGCATGAGTTTTTCGTCCATTAGAGATGACTTCGCGGCCAGCCCTCTCAAATCCTGGGATTTCCAGTTCCTCTAATAACCCGAGTCCTTGATTTCCCCTGAGATCAGCCTGGGTGAAATCACCATGTATAAGGCAAAGCATGTGACAGAGGAGTTGGGGGAGATGTTTTTCTCACAGCAAGCAGTACAGCCAATTACAAAGCAACGTTTAAAGGGGTGGGGACACAAATGCTTCCTGATTTCTGTCTCCACCTGGAGTTCTTTCTGAGCAGACATTCACAAAAATGAAAGGGTTTTAAAATAATGCTTGGGTCCGATCCTTTAAAAAAGCTCCGATTTTTGAAATTGTTTTGTAAACTGGCACTTGGGTTTCGAGGGGGGAATGGGAATTGGGTGTTCCCAGACATAGGTTCAAATGCCAGTGGGCAAGCAATGCGTTTGGAAAGGGAAGAAGCTTTTTGCACAGCAGGAGGAATAGAAATGCTAGGACAAGCAACAAGGGAAGACAGAACTGTGTATTTATACAACTAATCTCTACCATCTCAATGGCTCACCAAGACAGAAAACTGGAGTGCTGGTAGAATTAAGGCAAAGTTAAGGCTTGCCTCCCTCAAGTTCATTAGCTTACTTATCATCCCAGCAGGCCCTATAATCTATTTCCTTCTTACTGTCTTCCTAGCAGAGTAGTTCATCATGCCAGCAGTGATCAGGGAGATTACGAAACCTTGGGATCCTACCTTTCACTACTGTAGCAAAAGTTTCCAGATCCTATGGAATCTGGAGTGGAGGATGCTATGGATCTCCTTCCTATGTGGAGTCCCAGCCTGAAAGCAGTTGAAGTGAGAAGCAAGTTTGAGGAGGTAGTTGCCTAATTCCTTTAACACAGAGAGACTTGGCTGTGAAACAGTCTGCATTTTTAGTGAACAGAATCAGGGATGGAGTTCTGAAAGCTATTTAGATGAATTTATTTATTTATTTACTTTATTTATGGTCTACCTTTCCTGCTGACACTCAAGACAGATTACCATTAAAGACAGTGCAGTAAGAACAGTACAGTACATAGATCCAAGAAAATTAGAGAACGCACTAACACAGACGATAAAGCAGCATTATAAAAATTGAAAAACAGCGTAGTGAAAAAGTTGTAATAGAGATGGGTTAAAACTGGATCACATAATAAGAGGACAATGATTAAAAAGCTTAATATGCACCATAAAGACTACCATCAAACTCTACAGAAATTGGATTGGATCCAATACACAATTTCTGCTTGCATTAGAGCTCTTTCTGTAGCAAGGAAAATAAGGCAGTGGTTGTTTGTGTTAAGTAAGACTTATTGTTTCCCCACTTGTTTTCTCTTGTGCAAGATTTTATGCAGCTAATTTCTGGGCACTGTCATATATAGGAAGGAAAGCACTAGGTGTTGCACAAGATCTTGCTAAGTCTGTTTGTGTTTCCACTTGTGCATAATTGGATCCAAGTCATTAGCAGCACTGACTACAACTTTATGTACTTTGTACAAATGTCTTGTTCTGGCAGATCTCCTCTAAAAGCCACACAACAGCCAGCAGGATAACAGAACATGTTTGCCCTGTTACTGCTTCTCTCTGTTAGGTATGGCTTCACCTTTCACATAACAATCAACAACTTGCAAAGGTCAGGAGCCCTACTAAAAAAGAGGCAGCCCCCACAATGGAGTAGCTCTGAGTCCACTGGCCATTGCAGGGGCCAGTGTTGCCTTGCTCATGACCTGCACTGCATTACAAGTGAGAAGCACCCTTGCCTCTGCACTTGCTGAAGGGCTTCCTGCTAGGGTTGCCAGGTCTGGGTTGGGAAATACCTGGATATTTTTGGGGTGGAGCCTGAGGAGGGCAGGGTCTGGGGAGGGGAGGGACTTTAATGCCATAAAATCCAATGTCCAAAGTGGCCATTTTCTTCAGGTGAATTGATCTCTATCGGTTGGAGTCGGAGATCAGTTGTAATAGCAGGAGATCTCCAGCTAGTACTGGGTGGTTGGCAACCCTACTTCCAGCAAAGAGTCAATAACAAGACCGACAGGGTAGGCTTAGGTCCTCAGTGCAGGTGGTAATGAGCAAGTGATTGGGAGAACAGAGCCACCAAAGCGCTCTTTCAGTTCCTGGCCTCATCAACCTTCCTGCTGGAGTTGCTCATATTTTCAGATTCATCAGTTATGGAGATATTTATATGATGCTCTCTCCATCCCCTGTAGGAAGATGCAGCAGAATTCTGTCTGCATTATGTGGGTTGGATCCAGACTCAATTTTCTGCTAATTAAAAAGGAGGTATAATTTCTACCAGTTTCTGCTGCAGACCCCCAGTTTTTTCTTCATGCAATTTTTGAGGGTCCCCTGTCCCCCAGGAACAGCATTTCAGGGAGATCAATGGGCTGCAGTGGGAGGGGGAGAGGTAGTAAAGTTCTATTCCACAGGCGGAAGTGCCTTCCATTAATGTTTGTGCCACTCTGTATTAGGGTTGCCAACTGCCAGGTAGTAGCAGGAGATCTCCTGCTAATTCAACTGATCTCCAGCCGATAGAGATCAGATCACCTGGAGAAAAACGGCCGCTTTGGAAATTGAACTCTATGGCATTGAAGTCCCTCCCCTCCATAAACTCCGCCCTCTTCAGGCTCCGCCCCTAAAATCTCCCATTGGTTGTGAAGAGGGACCTGGCAACCCTACTCTGTATGGTGAGGTAGTGATCCCGCAAGCAGAGCCATTGAGTATTGGGATGAAGTGTCTGCTGCTTTCCTAAAAAGCTGACTGTACTCTCTGTTGCCTCAAATATTACAGGAAGCCATTGAAGCTACATTAAAGCATGTCACTTCCTGTGTTATTGCAGCTGCCTGTGTACATCTCTAAGATGTGTTTTGAGCTCCATGAACTTTGTTTCAATGTGTACTACTGAGTTGAACAATTAGATACATCTGGCTCTTTTGTAGTCATCCACATCTGTGAAAGCACTAGGCACCCGAGGGCACTATTAAATGAATATTTTTTTCTCAATAAAGATGCTGACAGAAACAAAAAAAAGGTATTTAAATTTATAACCTCGTTCCAGTGTTTACTGTTTAGAAGTGTTCGTTTAAAAGTTCAGTTCTGAATCTCTGTTTAGGGTTGCCAAGATGCTGGGATTGGCAATTGCCCGCCAGTCCACCAGGCTCCTTGGAGTGGCCCATCGTGATGCTGTGCTTCCAAGGTAAACCTGGAAGTGACATAATTGCGTCTTGCATGGCCACACATGTGGGATCACCGCCTGAGCCCCGCCCCAAAACCTCCCACTGGTGGAGAGGAGGGACAAGGCAATGTACCTCTATTTCTTGAAATGATGCTCTCTAAGGAACAATGAACCAACACCCACCTAATTAAATTCCTTTTACTATCTGCTTGCTGACTTTACTTAGTCAACCAATCAAAACAGTTTCCTGTTTGGGGCCTTCACTGGAGTTAACAACCTTAAGGTGGGGCCTGGAGACCTCCTGTAGGGTTGCCAGCTCCAGGTTGGGAAATACCTGGAGATTTTTGGGGTGGAGCCTGAGGAGGATGGGGTTTGGGGAGGGGAGGGACTTCAATGCTACAGAGTCCAATTGCCAAAGCAGCCATTTTCTCCAGGTGAACTGATCTCTATCGGCTGGAGATCAGTTGCAATAGAGGGAGATCTCCAGCTACTACCTGGAGGTTGGCAACCCTATGGCATTGCTACTAGTTTACAGTCTACATGGCAGCTTTGGAGCGTGGAATCTTTGGCACCACATCCCTGCTGAGCTCCCTTCCCTCCCCAAACTCCACCCTCTCCAAGCACCATTCCCAAATCTCCAGGAATTTCTCAAGCCAGGGTTGGCAGTGTTATCCTACACTGAGATCCTCAGCAGCGGCTTCTTTCCAAACAAATTAGCCAAATGAAATCTTTTTTCAGAGCTCAGGTCTAATTAGCTCACTTTACTGTAAGGATTCCATTTCCCTACAACCCATTAAAATCCACTACAAACCCTTTTAGTAACCATGAATCCTCCCTAGGCATGCACTACAAAAGTAATGAGCTTAAAACATTCCTTTTGACTGTTTTGTAATGGCTCTATTAAAAAGCAGCATCTGTTTCAATCTCTGGTACATGTAAATCAGCAAATGTTCAGTTCCTCCTTTTCTTCTAGCTGTCTTCTCCAGTTATCCCACACAGCACTTTCCCAAGAAGACCTGCATGATCGCCCATCTTTATTTTTTAAAATAAATTTCTCTTTGGTTCTTGTGGGTTATCCGGGCTGTGTAACCGTGGCCTTGGTATTTTCTTTCCTGACGTTTCCCCAGCAGGCATCTTCAGAGGAGTAACACTGAAGGACAGTGACTCTCAGTGTCAAGTGTGTAGGAAGAGTAATATATAGTCAGAAAGGGGTTGGGTTGAGCTGAATCATTGTCCTGCAAAAAGTATCAAAGGTAATGTGCTAATCATTGTCCTGTAAGTATCAAGATAATGTGCTAATGAGGGTGTGGTATGTTAATATGGAACCATTGTATCCTGAAGTGATCTGTTAATGTGTGAAATCCAATTTCACCGTGATCTGTTAATGTGTGAAATCCAATTTCACACATTAATAGATCACTTCAGGATACAATGGTTCCATATTAATATACCACACCCTCATTAGCACATTATCTTGATACTTACAGGACAATGATTAGCACATTACCTTTAATACTTTTTGCAGGACAATGATTCAGCTCAACCCAACCCCTTTCTGACTATATATTACACTTCCTACACACTTGACACTGAGAGTCACTGTCCTTCAGTGTTACTCCTCTGAAGATGCCGGCCACAGCTGCTGGCGAAACGTCAGGAAAGAAAATACCGAGGCCACAGTTACACAGCCCGGATAACCCACAAGAACCAATGAACTCTGACCGTGAAAGCCTTCGACAATAAATTTCTCTTGTTCTCTTATGAACAACACAATTGCTCACATCATGGAGACCAAATGGAAGGCCAAATATCTTGATTAATTACTCTTTGCTAGTAATTTTATATATTTCCCGCACAAGAAACATATTGGCTCAATTCAGATAAATATGAAATCATATTTTATTTTTACTGTGATTAGTTTGTGAAACCAGGATTTGGCTCACAGACAATTACTCAAATCTTGCTTTGCATGAACAAATATTCATTTCAATGCCTTCACTCTGGCCAGGTATCTCTGTAGCTGCAGACTGTGTAAAGGTATTGCTGGGTTACAAGAAAGCATTAATTCACATTTGTATACCAGATGGAACCATATTCATGGATACAGAGTGTTTCCATGAAACTTTCCATTCATGGAACACAACCTTCTCATCTCCACCCTCCTACTGCAGCCCAAAATGCCCCCTGGCAGCAGCATTTCAGGTGGCATTTTGGGTTGCAATGGGAAAGGAGAAGAAGACGTTGATCCATCCATGAAAACACTCTGCTGGACCCAAGCTAATGTGAGGACTCACTATGATTAAGAAATCACCTTCAAACCATGGTTTCAGATACTGGTTTGGCAGATCCTAACTAACCCTGAGAATGACCCACATTCAGAAATCACTCTAACAAAATCATATTTTTGTTTTTATGTCTGAACTGAGTCCTTGGCTATATTGGCTATTCACTCTTCATATTCAGAGCAACATACAGCTAATGATACCCACATTTGAAACCCTTCAATTTCATCTGAGAAGTAACATCCACCCTGTCCAATTCATAGAACAAAAGGGCTCTTCTTCTTCTTCTTCTTCTTCTTCTTCTTCTTCTTCTTCTTCTTCTTCTTCTTCTTCTTCTTCTTCTTCTTCTTCTTCCAACTTTGTTTGATTCCTATTCTCTTCCTCTGTCATGCATTTTGGCTTAATTTCTTGGAATTCTGGGTAAAATTCACCCAGCAAAGGTTTTTGAAACGCAATACTCTAAATCAATAGTTGAAGATGTTCAACTCTTCTGTATGAGAACATTCATTTTGTATCTTGAAAGCTATCATTGTCAGCATTTGTTTTTAATACATCACAAAGCCTTCTATCAGTGAGAATATCCCCAGAGTCCAGATGTATGCTGTATTTTGTGAAGCCACAAATTTTCATTAAAAGTGGTTGGTCAATTCTGGATACGGATTTTAAACATCTATAAAAAATATCCTTTTGGTTCAAGTCTTACATATCTGCACTGAGCAAATAGCTTAATATACAGATCAACACTATGACATATCATTGTTTTCCCCAGATGAGAAATGAAAATCAAAAGCCTCTGACACCAGCTCTGCAGAACTGATCCGAGAGTATCAGCTTAGTTTTAAATCTTATCCGGATGCATTACTGTGGCAATGATAGATTTCCTTCTTCTTCAGCAAGCAATATAAATATATCCGTTTACAAGTGTGTTGCTTCATCCATCAAGGTTGCATGGGACAAGCTACATTTAGTAGGTAAGCGTGGCATCCCAGAAAACGATAAAAATGAATAATGCTTTCAGCCCCAGTTATGCTAATTTCAAGCTATGTGCGGTAAGTGCTTATGCCTACTATTTAAGGTAATGCTTCTCTGAAGAAAGTTCTGGCTACATAGTTAACATGTGGTTATTAAGATTGCATAGAGTAAAATAAACAAAACCAACATGGGTTTTGTGACGTATAGGGGCTTGCTGTTTCCAAAAGACATTGAAGGTCAGGTTTAAATGATGCTCCAATAAAAGGCAGCTCCATTACTGCATTGGACCTGAGCCAGGTCATAAACAGCCATGCAGAAAACTTCTGTATGCATGTGGAGGATGAGAGGGTTTCTAAATGCCCTAATAATTCAGTCCAAAGCAGAGTTACATTCTTCTAAATCCATGGGTTTAGTCAATAGGCTTGGAAAGCTGTAATTCTGTTTAGGATTGCACTAAAAATGACTTTGCCCCATGCCTTGTATGACGCACCCCCCTTTCAACCTCTTCAATATCCCACTCTCTCAGCCCGACTGTATATGCTGAGGGAAAAGCGTTGGCCTGAGTATATTTGTGAGGAGATTATTTTCCTTCTTCTCCAGTCCCACACCAGTATTTACCTCAGAGAGAAATATGACACAAGAGGCTTTTTAACTTAAACAGACAAAACAGGGAAATTTATTGAACAGAACTCACAGAGATTGATTTTCAAGGAAAAGGCAGAATTGGAGGGAAAACTCAAAGTCAGATTTATCTTCATAAGATTACTTCAGATTAATTAAACTAACAGCATATCAGAAAAACAGAGATACAATAAGATTGGATGCGGTATAGTCACATACAATAAGTAAAATAGAGAATTTCATAAATAAGGGCGGGAAAGAGGAATGTGTTGCACTCAGGATGTAATGATGAATATGAAGACATAGAAATAAGCTGTAGCATGGGAGACTTGATCTTATTTTATTATGTGTGTGTGTGTATATATATATATAGTATTTTAAATTATGAAGACTGTCAGTAATTCTTCTTTTTTTAGTTGTTATTGTCATTGGTTTTTTTCTAATAAAATCATTTTTTAAAAAAAGATTACTTCAGAGAGATAGCTTAGATGTTTTCTTCACTCAAGTTCCTTCAGTTCTTAGTTTTTCACGCTTACTCAGATTCAGACTCTCGGGCTCTGTCCCCAGCCTAGCTCACAGGAGCGAAGGAAGTCTGAGTTCCTTTCCCTCCTCAGAGAACTCACAGAGGTTTGGGGAAGTATCCAAAATCCCTCTTCCAGTCCTCTCTGACTACCCCACACCAGTGGCTGTAATCCTCCACACCTGCCTGCTACCGGAATAGCTCTGCCTCAGACTCAGAGACTAATTCCCCTTTGTGACTTGAGAATGGGCCCTCTCTAACCCAATTCTCACTCCTATCACTCCCACAGGTTGTGTGTGTCAATAGCTTCGGCTCTCAGGTTCACAGAGCACAGTCTCGCTTCTTCTCCGTCTCCTCACCCAGCTCTGAATGCCTTCTCTCTCTCAGAGCTCAGAGTGCCAGCTCTCTGGTTCTGCCCACTCTTGGTCTGTCTGCTCTTGCTGCAGATTAACCCCTTATCCATCACACCTTGTATTACCCAACAAGCCTTTCTTAAAACTTTAGGGATCTTCAGGACAATCACTAAGTATCACAGAAAAAGCTGCAATGAGAAAAAGGCATTAGGGAAGTCCCAGCATAGATACAGCGGTTCTTATTCCTGGCCAAAACCACATAGTAAAGAGGCAGTAATAAATAATATCTGCTTTTATAATATGTGCCTGTTATGTTTGTGAATATTCCATAGTATAATCCAGACCAGTATTTCTGAATGCCTACTGTAATCCTTCACATCAGTGATCGTTAATCTTAGATAAATTGCAGATATGTGGCACAGTGACAGAGAGGACGGTCTGTGATCTGAGAGGTTGCCTGGTGGTGCAAATCTCATATCCTTTTATGAACTCTCCAGGTGACCTTAGACAAGCCACCATCTCTTTGCCCACTTCCCTCATCTTTATTATTAATACCATCCTATTTTATAGGAATGTATCTTGTAAATAGGGTTACCAACCTCCAGGTGGTGGCTGATCTCCAGCCGACAGAGATCAGTTCCCCTGGAGAAAAAGGCTGCTTTGGCAATTGGATTCTATGGAAATTGGATTCTATGGTATTTCCCAACCCCGATCTAGCCACCTTATTTGTAAATCTTACAAGAGAGTATATATGAAACGAAGAACATTAAGAAGAGCCCTGCTGGATCAGACTTCTCTGGTCTATCTAGTTCAGCACCTGTTCCATACAGTGGTCAGCCAGTAGCTGTGGAGAGCCAAAAATCAGGGCATAGAGACCAAGGCTTCCTACAACTGGTATTCAGAGGTTTGCTGCTTTTGACTATGGAGGTTTGCTTTAGTCACCATGGTATAAGCTCTTTGAACACTGAAAGCTGTCTTTGAACACAAAATATAACAACTGTAGTCTTGCTTGTTTGTTTTATTGCAGAACATGGATCTTAGGAATGGTAACCTAGCAATGCCTACCATTACATGCCCTTTTGTTTCATAACACACATTTAGTTCAGCAGCCTTGCTCAAAGTACAGAAGGAGGTTTTAAAATTGATGGACGTATTGCTGTTTGGTTTTTATAAAAAGCAATTGAAGAAAGAAAACATTGTCTTGGGAAAAGTTGAAAAAGCAAAAATATAACTGAAAAGGGCTTTCAAGCTCAGAATGCATCAAATCGCTTTTGAGACATAAAATAGTATTCCATAGCCCTTTTGAATATTTCCCTCTTTTTTCTGTCATGCAGTAGCACAGCTCTCCCATCTCTGTTCTGAAAAAGGATTTTCATGTTACTCTGTTTTCATCATGAGCCTCGTATATATGACCAGTGCACATGTAGACTGACCATGGCTGGAGGAATACCGAGCATGAGCATGCCAGCCCTGTCCCCCCTCCATGCAATTGCTGAGATCTGCATGGAGGGAATGTGCAGCTGAAGTGTCTGTGAATATACTCCCCCCCAGTGATCAGCGATGCTGCTTTCTGAACACGGCTGCTCATGGGGAGGGAGCATACTTGTGGACACTTCCTTCATGCGTTTGCTCCATACAGATGACTCAGCGATCATGCAGAGGTGGAATAGGGCCAGCATGTTTGTCCCTGCTGTTCTTCTCTGCATGCTCAGTCAGCCCATGGATGAGTCATCTGTAGATGGTCTACAGATTAGGTCTAACCAAGCTGCCAAAGAAACTACAACTGTGACCAAAATAAACAAAGAATGGCAATGTACTTTAAAAGTTATTTCATTGTTCTCCCACCATTCCTCCAAGCTCTTTAAGGTAGCTTTTGTTCCAGGAAACCTGACAGAATGGGAACAAACTTTTATTCCTGTGCTTTTGTCCAGCAAAAAGGGACATGACTAGTTAATCTGATGGGGAGGTTGAAAAACAAAACAGAAACCTAGCTGCAAAGATGGACAATGGCTCGCCTATCACAAAAAAACAATACAGAACAGAATAGGAGAAGAAATAAAGAGAAAATAGTTAAATGAAGGGAGACAGCAGAGACATCCATAGAATCATAGAGTTGGTAGGGGGCATACAGGCCATCTAGTTCAACCCCCTGCTCAATGCAGGATCAGACTGAAAGCGTCCCTGACAAGTGTTCGTCCAACCCAGTTTGCCAGGGGTACAACTTAAATAAATAATGAAACTGCTGCTTGAAGACAGTGAGGGGGAGCTCACCACCTCTCTAGACAGCCAATTCCACTGCTGAACAATTCTTATGGGGGGGGGGAATTCCTAATATCCAGCCAGTACCTTTCTGCCTGTAATTTAAACCCATTATTGTGAGTCCTATCCTCTGCTGACAACAGGAACAAATCCATACCCTCCTCTAAGCAACAGTCCTTCAAATACTTAAACACAGCAATCATGTCCCCCCTCAATCTCCTCTTCTCCAAACTGAACATTCCCAGGTCTCTCAGCCTTTCCTCATGAGGCTTGGTCTCCAGGCCCCTGATCATCCTTGTTGCTCTCCTCAGCAACCACTCCATTCTGTTCACATCCTTTTTGAAGTGAGGCCTCCAGAACTGCACACAGTACTCCAGGTGCAATCTGACCAATGTGGTGTACAGCTGGACTATAACATCCTGCAATTTGGATGTTATGCCTCTGTTGATACACCCCAAGATTGCATTATCCTTTTTTGCCGCTGCATGACACTGGCTGTTCATGTTTAGCTTATGGTCCACCTGTACTCAAAATCTTGTTCGCACATACTGCTACCCAAAGTATATCTCCCATCCAGCGTGCATATTTCTCATTTTTGTTACCCAGATGTAGAACTATGCACTTATTCATGTTGAATTGCATCTTGCTCACATCCGCCAACTTTTCTGGTGACATAATTTCACAGATGAGAAGTTCTAGGGGCCCGAGGAGCTTGGCAGCCCAGGGCAGACTCCGGTTTGGGGAAAGGAAACTGAGGCTGAGAGGCAGAGCCTTAACTAGCCATATCATGAGACCCTGGCTCCTCTCCACATTGTTACAGCATATTTCTATGCAGGCGTGGTCTTAGTAACTCACTTGCCTTGAAAGCCCAATGTGGTTGCCATAAGTCAGCTGCAACTTGATGGCACTTTACACACACACCGTAGGTGATGTGAAATAGCTCTTCCTGGGCCCATGGAGAGCCACTGCTGGTGCAAGTAGACAAGCAAATGTCTGACTAGGTAACAGGCAGCTTCATGTGTTCTCTCCCTCCTCTTATCCAGCCCACAGTATTCTGCTCATTTGTCTCTGCTTGTCAGAACAACCCAGTTAGAAGACTGGGGGGTATACTTAGGTCATGTTGTTCTTGGAGTTGCACATGGCTTGCCCCACCAGGCTCCTCAGACAATGTGTAAGCTTGGGGGTGAGCTTGGGCTAGGGTTGCCAACCTCCAGATACTAGCTGGAGATCTGCTATTACAACTGATCTCCAGCTGATAGAGATCAGTTCCCCTGGAGAAAATGGCCGCTTTGGCAATAGGACTCTATGGCATTGAAGCCCCTCCCCTCCCCAACATATCTTTCCAGAAACATTGATTTCCAGCTGATTTCAGTTGGGCCTACTTCTAAATAAAATTGTTTATGATCACTGTGTTAGGATTAGAAATGGCCAAACCAGTAACTTGAATTGCCAAACCAAGCTATTTCCATTCTCACACACCTCAAATTATAAAATAGTTGAGTTTATTCTACACCAGTTTTGACCCAAATTGCATCCAGCACACTCCCTGTGGCATCTGAGATCAGTTGTAATTCTGAGAACTCCAGGCATCATCGAGATGTTGCCAACCCTATATTCAAACTCACTGTTATGAAAATTTAAGTGCCCTTAAACTTTCTTAAGAGGGGACAGCAAAATTTCTAACAATTTCCCCTCCACAGTATCCCCTGAAATTATGTCCCTTGGGGCCAGTGAATCCTCAGGAACATTATAGTGGACTGTTGCTCTGCAGTGGCAGGAGGAATCAGCAGAAAATGCTATCGCTCTCTTAAGAAGTGCCCTTTAGAATGTTACAGGCCATTCTCTATTTTGAATTAGAATTCATATTTCCCCATCCCATAGAAAATGTCTAGTATGGACCGTAGTGCATCTCATAACTGCCAGGACTTCAAAAAGGTTGCTTACCCGAGGCTATATGTAAAGCAACCCCACAAGACATTTTGACTTGCTGAGCGAGATAAGCTATGAATCCTCAATAGAGGTTTACTTAATTTCAGTGAAATACATCGATCTTTATAATTCATGTTAACCCATGCATTATTTATCATTGGTTACTTTTCACTGCAGGACATTCCTAGGAAAGAAAAGGGATGTACAATCAAATCCAGCTGAGAGATTAAAGCAGAGCAGATCAAGGTGACTTCTTATTTTTCTTTTCTTCTTTTTTCTTTCTTTTCTATTTCTTTTTTTTTCTTTGCCCAGAAGGTGGGAGGGTGGTAACCTAATCTATGGACATTAGAAAAGAGAAGCTGCAATAGAAGGAGCCAAAGTGGTCCAAAGGCTGGAGGGGGATGGGCAGAGAAAATGCTGCAGGTTACCCAAGCACATATGCATTCAGAAGAAGGGATGCCTGTGTAGTATGTTGTACAAGAGTGGTAACTGGGCATTGCAACTCACTGTGGATCCAAATTTAAGTATATGCTAATAGAGGCTGGACTTTCTGAGACCAAGGACTTTTCCACATGGTTGTTTAAAAAAAAAATTCTGGCCCCATACTGCTTCGGTTTATTTCCTGATTTCTGCACAATTTTTTGTGCCTTTTGTTTTCACTTCAGAATTTTTGTTTTTTACTCCTGGGATTTAGGTTCTTTTGAGATCACTTTTACCCTAATGTATTTCTGGAAGCCAATTTGGAGTCGGCTTTTTCCTTGTGCGTAATGTTTCTGTCAATTTCCTTTGCCGCGCCTTCTCTCACCCACCTCCAGCCCACTGTTCAATTATTGGACTGTCATGATCAAATTACTCCTTCTCCCCTCCCCACCCTGAAGACAAGAGATTACTTTTTCTTTTTTAAAAAAATGCACTAAAATATCGATATATTGCTGGAGTGTTGTATCAATAGACTTAACAGGTTTTGTGAATTCCCAGCTTTCATTAACCCCCCCCCCCAAGTCTAGCCCAGGGGTCCTCAACATGGTGGATAAGGGCACCATGGAGCCCGCCAACATCTTTTCTGGTGCCCTCCAAGTGTTTTAAGGAAGTAGGCAGTGCCAGGTAGGGCTTTTGCCCAGCAATGCGTCGGATTGACTACTGAAGATTTGATTGGCTGTGCAAATTTTTTAAAATGTTGCTTTGGCAGCAGGTGCCGCCACAGCACAAGGATCTGCACTGTGATACTGAAGCTCTGTCTGAGGCTGCCACTAGGGTTGCCAACCGCCAGGTACTAACTGGAGATCTCATGTTATTACAACTGATTTCCATTCAGCCGATAGCGACCTGGAGAAAATGGCCGCTTTGGCAATTGGATTCTATGGCATTGAAGTCTCTCCCCTCCCCAAACCCTTCCCTCCTCAGGCTCTGTCCCAAAAACCTCCCACTGGTGGCAAATAGGGACCTGGCAACCCTAGCTGCCACTCGCCTCACCTCTGAAGGCACAGACAGCAGAGTTTGTGAAGAAGATCTTAGCTGGCAAACTGGACAATACAGAAGGAGATGGTCACTCAAGCTTCATCTACCCCAACCCCAATATTTTATTTAGGGCCTTAAAGGTAAGAACCAGCACTCTGAATTGTGCCCAGAAGCAGATAAGCAGTAGGAGTAGATCTTTCAGCACACAGAGGTAATATGATGCCTGCATTCTGCCTGACAGTAGCCTGGGTGCCACATTTTCGCCCAACTGAAGTTTCGAGAAGGTTGTCAAAGACAGCTCCATCTGGAAATCTTGCACCTCAGGGCGAAGCCTTCTCTCAACTGAGGCAGTTTGAAATCAGGTTTTATTCTGCTTTGTGTTTTCCTCCCCAGTCGCAAAAATCTAGGACAACACAAATCAGCTGCCAGACTAGGCTTACACTGCAGCCACTCTAATAACAATGCAATCAAGGACGAACAAAGCTCAATTGGTAGCAGTCTCTGAACGTTAACACCTCCTCAAAATGACACAGCCTGTTGAATAATCACAGTCTGCCAAAGACTTGGCAGTGATAGGCCTCTTAGCAGAATAATTAATACCTTTTTTAAATAGCGGAATGAATTTTTATAGCACAGTTGTAAACCCCTCATGAACTGCAACCTATCAGATGCTCTATCATTAAGAAATGGCATTATTCTGTTGGTGTACCTGACTTCTTGAGGACCAATGGTGCTTACACTGTATCCTCCACTGATGCATGTTTAGGTACTTCATATAGGGATGCCAGCCTCCAGGTGGGACCTGGGGATCCCCTGGAATTACAGCACATGAGGAGGAAGAACGTCACTGATGCAGCAATGTCAGTTCCAGTTGGCTTTCCAGGTCATTGGCCCCCACTGCTCTCAAAATTCCCCCAATCCCTATGGTAAAGACATAGAAAAGACATAGAGATTGGGGAAATTTCTCGAGCGGTACATAAGCAGCAACCATGTCCACGGTGTCACCCTCCATTGTCTTCTACTGCTACAAAGGGCAAGAATGGGGAAGAGCTGGGGGGGATGTTGCCCAACATGGTGGGCAACCTGATAAGCCTAGGAAGGATGGTCAGATGCTTTGCATTTGAAGTAATCTATTTGTCAGTCCTACATTTATCCGGCACTTCCTCCAAATAATGTTTCCCTGCTTCTCTCTTCCTCCATTCTGTCCTCACAACAGCCCTATGAAATAGGCTAGGTGATCTTATGCCTGTCGTTGTTGCTGGCTGACTTTGCTTGCTCCTGAGATGTTTTAATGTTCCCAGCTGCCCTTAGTGAACTAATGCACACATGACCACCTACAGGGGATGGGGTATAAGACATAGGCTTACCAGGTCCCCCCTTTCCTCCAGTGGGAAGTTTTTGGGGTGGAGGTGAGGTGCGATCACACGTGCGCACGGCCGTGCCAATGTGATTGCGGCACTTCCAGTTTACACCCGGAAGTGCTACATTGCAACTGGGCCTTTACCACTCAAACTGGGAGTTTGAGTGGTAAAAGGCCTGTTGCGATGTGGCACTTCTGTGTGTAAAATGTATCGCAAGGGGCCATTTACCACTCAAACTCCCAGTTTGAGTGGTAAAAGGCCCCTTGTGATGCATTTACTCCTGGAAGTGCCGCATTGCAACGGGCCTTTTACCACTCAAACTGGGAGTACGTAGTCCAGAACTGCGTACACAATTTACAACATTTTAGGACATTATTTACAAATCTTTCATGCATTATGTCGTAGTGAGCTTCATTCCACTTGTGGATTTTGTGGAGAACAAACCAGTATCTGGGCTCTTAAAAAGGGTAGAGCTGATTTTCTCAGTTACTCTCCATTAGTATTCCATGGCTTTGTTATGATGGGTTTTGCTCTGGTTGTCTTCAAGCTAGAAAAAAGAAATTCAGGAAGATAATGGATTTCACCCAAGGAAAAATGTATTCCTTTGAGCTATAATATATATTATATATGGCTTCCCCCAAAGAAAACAATTTATTTTTTGTTGCCTTTCGACATAAGTTCAACCAAACAGCATCACTTCTCTGCAACATGAATAGCAGAAATCCTTAAAAAGTCACTCCCTGTGTGCAGAAACATACGTCTATTTTTTCCAGCACACAAAGTGCTAGTTTTGAAGAGTTTCCCATTTTTTTTGTTCTTGTTGTAAGGAACATTGCTATTGCACTTCTCTGCAATACAAACAAAATATCCCCTCCCCCACCAAAGGTTACAGATCTGAAGGGGTTTTATTTTATTTGTGTAACAGCATTCTTGGCATACTGCTCTAAAAGGACCATGGATTCTGACATGAGTTCTGCTCCAGTAAATGCTTTCAGTAATAACCCAGAACCCCCAAATCCTGGGAGAAATTGAAGGATTTCATAAGCATCCTTAGCACTAGAGAGCTAGATACGGACTGGAGCAAGTGTGCAAGGATGGAACACTGCTGTATAGCCAGAGTCAAAAGGGGTCTCCTGGCATCCATCTTGTTTGTGCCATGCTACAGAAGCTGAACTGGCAAAGTCCAGGCTTGTTTACCATGTTTCCCCTTGGGAGAACATCTGGTGTACCTAGGTATTGTTTCTGAGCTGCCTAATCTCCTGTGCTATTCTCATTCCTATTCCTAATCCAATCTATAGCAATCAAACCTTTTGTCCATTGGCAAGGACAAGCCATTTCCAGACACTGCCAGGCGCAAACAAGGCTACACTCCTCTCCTGGGTATAAATATATCCCCACTTGCCATAGCAAATTGCTAGCATTTTTGCTGGATCCAAAACATCAACCACTGTACTTGTGTGTACAGTCTTCCTTTCTTTGCGAATAGCACTGGTTGTTACTTGTCTCCACACAGCTGCCTCTATCTGGACCCTCACTCCTTGGAACGGTAAATATAATTTCCCCTGGGAACCTTTAATCCTTTTGTCCATGCCCTCCTACCTTTATTTTCTGCGTTCTCTGTGTATTGGGATTTGTAGGAATGTGTAAATGAATTTGACTATTTTAAATAAAACCCTTAAACTTCACAAAAAGCCTCTTTATTGGAACCTTTTCCACTGGTGTGCTCATCAGCGTAAAATGTAGTTTCAGAGATCCCCTCACCAACCTCTTGCGAAGCTCTACCAGTCTCCATCTAATTTCCCCCAATAAAAGGAGATCCCTCTATTTGGTGTAACAGTGGCACTGTAGCTGCCTTAATGCCCACTATTCCTGTTGCTGCCATATGGATATATAAGATCTGGGAGAAAAACATTACTGCTAAAATTTCCACAGGCTGGAGTGAAGTTCAAGAGTGCTGCTCTCTCGTTGGCTTTGTGTAACCCCTGCTTCACACGGCCCTGTCTGCTAAATCAGAGGATAAAACTGTTCTCTGGATTGCCAGCTCTGGGTTGGGAAATTCCTGGAGACTTGGGGATGGAACAGCTGGAAAGGTTGTTATTTGGGGAGGGGAGGCTCCTCAGCAGAACCTTATGCCATAAAGTCCACCATCCAAGGCAGCCATTTTCTCCAGGGGAACTAATTTCTGCAGTCTGGAGATCAGATGTAACTCCAGGAGATCTTCAGGCCCAGTCAGGAAGTTGGCAACCCTAATTTTATTATAGCTGATATGTTAATATTGGCAAGCAGACATTGTCAGTATCATAGAAACAATGGAGACTTTTGAACTAGTGATCTATCGGTTCTTGTAGGTTATCCGGGCTGTGTGACCACGGTCTTGGTATTTCCTGACATTTCGCCAGCAGCTGCTGGCAAAACGTCAGGAAAGAAAATACCAAGACCACGGTCACACAGCCCGGATAACCTACAAGAACCAATTAACTCTGACCGTGAAAGCCTTCAACAATATAGTGATCTATCCTCTGCCTGTAAGAACAAAATTTGTTTCACAAGCTACATGATTATGCTTCCATTACTTCTGAAAACTAAAGATAATGTGCCACAATCATGCTGATACAATTTTTGAAAATCTAATGCACTATCCAGCTTTTTGCATTTCAGAAACCCTGGGGAATCAAAGAAAGACGCAGACAATCTGCAACCAAGATGCTATTTTCATTTATTTACATTAGTTTATAACAAGCTGAGTGCACTGTTGTGCTTATTTAGACAATCCTGAGGTTTTATTTAAACATATTTCTGGTGAGGCAAAAGCATTGCCCCGTGGGATTTTGCATTCAGTGTCTTGGATGGTGCTGCAGCCTATGCAAAGTAGCTCTACGTGCTTAGCGTGCCATTCACAATATCCATCAGGGACTCTGGCGTACAAACCAAGCACACAGTTACTTTGCATGGTTGCAGCAGAGTTTCAAGGAGACTCTCTGAGCCTGTGCAAAGTTATGTGGGGAAGGTCTTTGCCTAAAGGTCAGCATCCCATTTAAATTAGGCTTTATACGGAAAGAGTCCAGGCATTTTGGTCTAATAGATGGGTAGGGTTGCCAGGTCCCTCTTTGCAGCTGGCGGGAGGTTTTGGGGGCAAAACCTGAGGAGGGCGGGGTTTGGGGAGGGGAGGGACTTCAGTGCCATAGAGTCCAATGGCCAAAGTGGCCATTTTCTCCAGGTGAACTGATCTCTATTGGCTGGAGATCAGTTGTAATAGCAGGAGATCTCCAGCTACTACTTGGAGGTTGGCAACCCTATAGATGGGACACCTCTTTGTAATAGTGCAGTCCTAAGAACCCGTTCCTGGGAGTAAGCTCCACTGAATAGACCTAAGCAGGATGCTGAGAAGACCTGCTTAAGATTGCAATTAATGGAAATGGTATTTATTTCTGAGTAGACCTACTTAAGCTTGCTTGGTATGTTACCTAAATTCTCTTTGAACATTACAAACAAACTTGGTAGACCAGTTTCAGTTAGCTGGAGGATTTAATTTGTAACTACACAGCCAAGTTTTATTTACATTCCACGGCAGGCATTATATTTCCATTTTCTTTCTCCACTCTTGCTTTTCTTGCTGTCATTCAGGCTTCCTATTTATTGGATTATTTCTTGGTCATGTGCATGGAGGTATGGATTATGGTTGAGTGTGTTAAAAGGCTTGTAAAATTATACATCTTATTTGTGAAGAACTTGTATGGTGGATTTTAAATCTGAAGGACTGAGTCGAAGGGAGAGGAAGCCTGGATATAATAAAATGATAATGAAAAAATGTTTAAAACTATTTTTACTGATTGAAAAATATGTACTGAACCACAATGCAAAGTTTTGAACATCAAACAGAATCCAATAATTGTGCTAGTTTTGGAGGCAATCACATTCCCCACGGTGTTTCCATTTTTGTAATGCATACATCAGTTGAGGCTAATATTGCAGGCTCCAAGTACAGTAGTTGGAAATACTGGTTTCTCAGGCAGAAGAGCTATCCTGATCAAAGACAACCAATTATGAGCTGCTCTGCATTAATTTTTTTCTTATCCAGAAATACATCTGGAAAAGATTTTAGTTTAAAGTTTTGTTGGTAATGTATCCTGACATGTCATTTTGTCCCTAGACTTCTGATCATTTCGAATTTCACTATGCTATATTAACATTTAATAAACCGATTCATAACCAAATTCCCTGTTAATTTTTTTGCCCATTGAACATTCTAAATTTAGCTCCATTGTTAGAATATAGCCATTTACACCTAGGATAGCACTCCACTTTCTATTTATGATTCTGACATTTTCAGGTAGAGCAATTTGTGAAAAAACAAAGGTCAGCTGTGGATAGCAGTTTTGTTCATTAATGGCCTAGGAAAATGTCCCCCCCCCCCCAACACCATAATTAAAGTGCAGGATGTGAAACATTTCAAAGATCTAATGATAAACTTTTCTGAAATCAGATGTTTCAGAAACAAGACCTGGGTCAGATAGATGTCAAGGACAATGTCAAGGAGCTTCTTTGTGTTCTTATCCTCTGTAGTAGACGATTTGGTGCCTATTGAGCATAGTAGATGACACTGATGTGAACAGAGATGCATATTCCCATGCAAGCCTTACTGTGGCACACAACAAACACCAGCTAGATTATCTAAGATTATCTCTTAGAAGGTTTTATTATAGGTTTTTACACCAGTCTTCTCATTTTCCTGATCTTTATTTCCATGTGGATTGACCCAGGCTTAATATATTCCAAGAGCTTCAGTTTGACTAAATTTCCAGTAAGGCTATTGACCTCTAAGGCTATTGACCTCAGAGGACTTAGAAGAGTATAACTGTTTAGGACTGCACCATTCAAATACCCCATTACATTTCATTATTTACAATATGAAAAAAAGCCCTCTTCCACAAGCAGGCTACAGAAATAATAGAACACATATGCCTTGGTAGTTAATTAATACATTGAGACATTTCTCATGAGCTCTTTGAGTATATTGGTTTTGTTGATAACAATATTTGATAAACGTTTGGTATAACCTGGATATAGACGTACAGCCCATTCCTGACCTCCAAGGATGAAAGTCCTCTGGAGGCCAAAAAGGGGCTGCGCTGGCATAAGTGGGACTGCCCCCGGTGGCTGTCCCACTTACGCCATCCAAGTGGGCTTGGACGTTGGCAGGGGGACGTGGACACTGGTCTCCTGGCGCTGCCGTGGCAGCGCTGCCCAAGAACACTGGATGAGCCTTCCACTGGTGTCCCACCGGTGCAAAGCCCCACATCCCGGGGTGTGCTGGGTGGGGGGAGGGTGGTAGAGCTGCCAGTAGGCAGCTTCCTGTCCTCTTTCAGCTTGACACACCGGCGGGGAGAACAGCGTTGCTGCTCCTGCTTTTTTGCTGGCTCAGCCTTGCTTTTCTCAGTGGGGCAAAATGCCCCATTTTAAAAAGAAAAAACCTGACAAAAGGCTTTTTAAAGCCTTTCAGCAGCCAGGAAACGGCTTTGGAGGTGCCATGGTGGCGCCTTGGCATACTGTCCCCAGCCACCGAATGGGCTACCTGGGTATCAATTCTATCAGCAAGTAGTTACTTTACAAATGTTATTATAAAGTGCTAAGACATGAACAACAGAAGGTGCCTAAAAATGTTTCTGACTTGGTGTTTGCATTGGATACCGGACATTAAAAAGCAGAAGCATCATTGCTAACATCCTTAAACAAGCTTGGGAGTATTAAATGGAAGTAACCATAAAGTGCTTATATGCATCTGACAGGTGGAAATGGACATGAGACAAAAATTGTGATGTATTTAATATTAATTGCTTTGATTATCTGTGATCCACCATGTGTTCCTTTGCGAAGAAAGGTGGATATACAGTTAAATAAAAATGATTTGGCTAAAACCAATCACTTCTAATATGAGTATATATGTAACTCTTGTTCTGAGATCAGTGGGAGTTAAACCTTTAGAATTTAGAAGGGTGTAACTCTGCTTAGAATCAAAGGTAATGTGCTAATCATTGTCCTGTACATTACCCTTGATTCTTTTGCAGGACAATGACTCAGCTCAAACCCAACCCCCTTCTGACTATATATATTACTCTTCCAACACACTTTGACACTGAGAGACACTGTCCTTCAGCGTTACTCCTCTGAAGATGCCTGCCACAGCTGCTGGCAAAACATCAGGAAAGAAAATACCAAGACCACGGTCACACAGCCCGGATAACCTACAAGAACTGATGAACTCTGACTGTGAAAGCCTTTGACAATGTTTCTGCAACAGTTTATTCATGGGGCAATTAGTTTTACCTCAATCCACAAATGACACTGAAATGGAGAAATGTGAGTGGCTTTGAAATGCCACCCAATCCTGGAATTGCATATTGCTCCAGGCAAGGGACGGTGGATTCATCTTTTGAACTTGAGACCCCCAAAGCACCAGAGTCTAACTGGCAATATGCAGCTAATGCCATCAGCTGGGAGTGGTGCATGCTTTCCTGTCTTGGTTCCATCGAGGCACATTTCTGGAGAGGCAGCCTATAAATCTCCTAAACAAATAAAATAAATATTAAAAAAAATAGTTGCCAAAGTATTAGGCCTCTACTTCTGTCTTCATTGTGGGGAATAAGAGCCAATCACAACTGGCAGCCATTTGAACTTGGGCATAATTTGTATAATTTGCCATTTGAACTAGGGCATTTTTTGAAACTCAAAAAAAAAATGCAAATTGGCCTTAACTAACAGTGCATTCCTGAGCGGAATGCCTGCGCTGGGCTTAGGAGGCAACGCGGCTGCAACCTCCAAAGGAGGTTTCTGCCCCGCCGAAACCTCCTCCTGGCCCAAAAAAAATCAGTGATACACCACCTAAAAGGTAGCGTATCTTGGGGGGGGGGAAGGGGGTGTTCCCAGGCCGAAACGGCTTAGGAGGCCGTCTAAAGGCAGCCCTGTCCTCAGCCTGGCACCGTAATGCCCCTGAAATGCTTCCCAGGATGCCGGTGCGGCCTTTGCCGGCGTTCGGATGCTGGCGGAAGGCTCCGTCAGTGTCAGCTCCGTTTTTAAAGGCTGCAATCCAAAGATTGCAGTTAGTCCCATTTAACTCAGTCTCATTTAACTCAGAGGACTCATGCTTAAGATTGCTCTGTAATGGTACATAGCTTTCTTAATTCCTTGGAACTTGATGGACCTGCCCTCTACTGTCTCTGCTTCTCTCAAATAATTTTTCAAACATTTCTGTCAATGGTTCCTTCTCTTCTTAGTTTCTCTTTTTATGTTAGGGTCACTCATGGCTCCATTCTTGTCCTGCTTCTCTTTATATTCCTGCAGCAATATGATTTATTTTTGGCTTGCGTTATTACTCTTAATTTAAGATCAACATTGTTATGTGGATTACATTCAGTTCCTTCCAGTTAAGAGTCTGGGTGTTATCTTTCATCCTTCTCTCCCTTTCTGGGTGCACATTACTTCTATAACTAAGTTTTATTTGTTATCTATAATTCTAAAATATGTCATTTTTATCTATGGACAATGCAATCCTAAACAGAGTTGCACCCTTCTAAGCCAATTGACTTCAACAGATTTAGCAGTGTATAACTCTTATTAGGCTCATACTGTACTTCTACTAAAATCCATGTTCAGATTCTCATTCTATCTCCTGTTGATTATTGTAATGTGTTTGTCTTCCTGTGCTATAGCTTAAATCTCTGATCTCTGTTGGAAATTCTTCCACTCACTTAATGTTTCTGTCTTTATGGTCTAATAATGTTACACCTCTCTCTGTTTCCCTGCACTGGTTTTCTCTGTTGTTTCCTATTCAATTTAATTTTTTTCTTCTTATCGTAAAGTCTTTTCATGGTCTTGTCCCTTCTCATCTATTTGTGCTGGATTTTCTCTGCTTTCATCCCTAGTCCTTCCATTATCAACCACATTGACTGCAGATTTTCATGAGCCTGTGAACACAGGGTGGCCATGAGATCTAGGCTTTCCTCAAGATCACAGCCTGCTCCCCTCCTTTCCCAGTTGCAGCTCCTTTGTTCCCATCTCCGTTATGGTCGCAGAAGCGTTTGACTCTCACTCTTTTTAGCTCCAGTGGTAATGTAATTTTTGCTTCTGCTGTTCTTTTCCCCACATGCAAGGTACGCCCTGTTGGGACATTTTGTTACCTTTGTGAGTGCTGAAGCAGCAAGAAACCCCTTAGCTTTCTTTCTTTTGTAGTCTGAAACTATGTTGAATGAAACTGGCGACTGACATTCAACCTGCTGCCATTTTCTGTTGAGGCATGCTGGCTTAGACAGAATCTTCTTCCTTCTCTGCCAGGACCGTTCGTTCTCTGGTAGACAAATTGCCTTGTAGGTGTGTTACACCTTTTGCCAGCAGAAATCTTTTTATAACTTAATAGCAGAGTCAATGTTTCTCATTTTGGCTTGATTTTTAAAATTATTTCCTGTTATGCTTTTTAGTACATTTTATTGTTATATGATCTACTTCTTTCAAAGGGAAACACATTTCCAACAAAAATTCATCCTGAAACTTTTAGGGGTTCTATTCCTCACTCTAGGGATTTTCTCTGCCAAATTTCAGTATCCCTGTTCAACAGCAGATTTATATTCATGCTTGCAGAGTGGGTAGAGGCAGATGTTTTATTTATTTAGATATTTATACCCCACTTTCCTCCGTAATGGGGACCTGTAGTGGCTTACAAAACATTCTTCCCCCTCCATTTTATCCTCACAACAGCAAAGCTGTAAGGCAGAGAGAGAGAGAGTGATGGGCCCACAATCACCTGGGGAGTTTCCATGGTGGGCAGGGATTTGAACCTGGGTCTCCCACAATTCTGTCTATCTGTCTGTCTATCATATGGGGATCCTCGTGGGTGAGAGTACCTTTTCACATATATGACAAAAGCGGAGTGCAGAGGCAAAGGACATCTTACCTTGCTGTGCACCAGTGCTTGAAATGTTTTTCTTCCAGCTCCAGTACTGTGTCAGGCTGTGAGAAAAAATCTGAAAGAAACAGAGAGCAGCAGAGTCAGGTATGAGAAGGAATAGGGCTTCCCACACCATATTTTCTTTATATTTGAATTGAAGGTTTCCTGTCTTTTTCTCCTGTTGGGACCAATACCAGCTTTAGGGTTTGGGGGATTTGAATCTTGGAAATAGTGCTGTTTTAAAGGAAAATTAAAGTCATAGATAGATATCTCATCCATCTTATCACTAGCTTTTTGCATCTCATCTAGTTTAGCTCTAGACTGACCCTCTGTTTTACTGATCTTGTTAACTGCATTCTGCATTGTGATGAGTGTAAGGAATGCTTCTGAAAGACTGGGGCAATCCTTTTTAGTCCTAAGACCTGTGCATAACTCTGCTAACTGGAAAATGTTCCTGATATTTGCATATCTGATGAGACACTCTCTCTTCACTCTCTTACCTTCCTCTGACTGATCTCTAAGCTAGGCAGCCAGGTACCAGAATAATGGCTCTATCTGAATATTTATGAATATTACTGTCATTAGTTCTTGTAGGTTATCCGGGCTGTGTAACCATGGTCTTGGTATTTTCTTTCCTGACGTTTCACCCGCAGCTGTGGCAGGCATCTTCAGAGGAGTAACACTGAAGGACAGTGTCTCTGAGTGTCAGTTGTGTAGGAAGAGAAATATATAGTCAGAAGGGGGTTGGGTTTGAGCTGAGTCATTGTCCTGCAAAGTATTAAAGGTAATGTGCAAATCATTGTCCTTTACAGGACAATGACTCAGCTCAAACCCAATCCCCTTCTGACTATATATTACTCTTCCTACACAACTGACACTGAGAGACACTGTCCTTCAGTGTTACTCCTCTGAAGATGCCTGCCACAGCTGCGGGCGAAACGTCAGGAAAGAAAATACCAAGACCACGGTTACACAGCCTGGATAACCTACAAGAACCAATGAACTCTGACCGTGAAAGCCTTCGACAATATTACTGTCATTAATTTTTCAATGCAAATTCATTATTATGTTGATATGAAAGAACCAGTTATTTGGTTCAGGTTTTGTTCTATTAATCTCTGATTTTACATCCGTGCACAATATTAATTTTATTGCATTTATGATTAAAAGAACAGCAAATTATTTTAACCCAATTACTGTTTTTCTCACCTATATCCCTCTCTCTTTTGGACTATAATGATGCTGTGACAAAGATAACCAAAGTTTTCAGTATCTTTGATACTTTTTGCAGGACGATGATTCAGCTCAAACCCAACCCCTTTCTGACTATGTATTACTCTTCCTACACACTTGACACTGAAAGACACTGTCCTTCAGTGTTACTCCTCTGAAGATGCCTGCCACAGCTGCTGGTGAAATGTCAGGAAAGAAAATACCAAGACCACGGTAACACAGCCCGGATAACCTACAAGAACCAATTTTCAGTATCTATTTCACTGTGACAAGCGTGTGTAAATTACAGTTTCTGCTTCAGGTTGTAAATGGACAATAAATCAGACATGGACAGAAAGAAATGAAAAATGGTACAGGAAAGCAGTCAACAAACAGAAAGAATATATATTCTGAAATAGGTCTCCTGTCTTAATGGCTCATTAAGCATATGATATTGGAATATTTCAGTAGGCATGATTATAGGTATCCACATTTTTCTCTATACAGATGCAAACCTCTCAGTTCTAAGGTGTCTTTTATAAGATTTCATTGCACATAACTACACATAACAAACTACACACAACAAACATAGGTAATCACTGTTGGACCCTCTGTCCCCAAGAAGGGGACATTTCAGGCTCCAGTAGGAGATCTGGCCCATAGATTTAAAAGTCTTCTGGTGGAGACTTTTGAATGATTTGGAACAGAAAACCAATGAATGCGGGGGAAAGTGTAATCATTTGACTTGTTAGTTCTATCACAATTTCCCCCTCCCAATGCAACTGTTCAAGCTGCAGTTACACACAATTTGAATACCATTACCTAGCGTGGAATAATTTGTAATTTGGCTATGAGCCTCCTTACATGAGAGTTGCATGCCTAAATTTTCCACCTTTGAATTCACATTTCATTCTTAAATTGTCTTAAAATCAACAGTAGTACTTGAATTTGTTAGTTGCACACACCCAGTTTTCCACCACAAACACAGTTTAAATGTCTTCATAAAGGTAAAGTAGTTCCAACTGAGGCCATTTACGCATGGCTGTTTCCTCATGGTCACCCCACCGACTTCTTTGGGGCTTTGCTTTTGATTATGCTTGCAGTTTGTGACCATCAGAGGTCGCCTCGCTCTCCCCGTGCATTTCTGCGCATTTTGCCTGCATTTTCAGGATGCTGGCTGAACACGAATCCAGAAAACACAGGCAAAATGCCTGGAAATGCTTGAGGAGAGCGAGGCGACCTCAGACAGTTGGAAAATGCAAGCATAATCAAAGCAAAGCCCTGAAGTAGTCAGTAGGGTGACCGTGCGGAAACAGTCATACATAAATGGCCAGAGGCTGCTTACAGATGGAGATTTTCTTGGATATAAGGCATGCTGATTCGGTATATCTAACGTCTTCGAAGGACACAGGTACTTGAAAATATGTGTGTAGATTCTACTAAAGATCAGACATCAGAAAGGCACATGGTGAGGATGATAGAAAGTCATGAGACCAAATAATTTCACTCCAGAAGTTTTACTGGGGGGGTGGGGGATGGAGAAGAAAAGTCATATATCTGCTGTGTTGTAAAGGGAGAAATGACATAACTTGGTGATGGACTGGATATGGGAAGCACAAAAGAGAGAAGAGTCAAAGATAAAGCAAAAACTTTGTACCCATTTTACATAGTGACATTGTCAACAAATATGTGGAGAGTGTATGAGGAGAAGAAGGAAGAAACAACGAGTAGTGCAGTTTTGGGCATACTGAGTGTAAGAAGAGAGTGGAAATATTATATTTTAATTTAAATTAATTTTTTTTATTTACTTCATTTATACCTTCCTTCTGTGACAACACTGCAAGTGTAAACAGGTCGGAAGAAAACAAATTGAAGACAGAGTCTAAGAAATCTACTATATGAAGGGCCTCAAACAGGGTAGTATCAAAATCAGCAGAGAGTTCAAGGAAAATGAGGACAGAATTTGGATTTAATAATACGAACACTGCTAGTGGTAAACCTCTGTAACCCAGTGCTGGGAGTCACTTTGTTAAACAGTATGGATCGATGCATCAGGGCTCTTCTTATGATCTTAACTGTGATTGTGGTGACAGTAGTTCCTGCGGCATGAAGAAGGTAGAAGCCAGACTGTGGGGAGTGAGAGAAGAGATGGAGGAAAACTGAGACAGCAGGGTTAATCCACAGGTTTTAGGAGTCTGGCAGGAAAGGGTGGAAGAGTCCAAAAGCACTTGTTTGGATCTGCCATCATAATCACTTTCCATTTATGCATAATTATCGGTCACAGTTTCATCTCAACGTTTCAGAGGGTAACCTTGTTGGGCTGCAGGAGAACACCTAGACTCTGACAATGGGAGCTTTGACTCTCAAAAGCTTACACCTCAAAAATCTTGTTGGTCTCTAAGGCACTACTGGACTTGAATCTAGCTAATCCGAAAAGGGATGTGTCCGTATCTTCATACACCCCCAGTCTTTTCTCTGTATCATTCCTGACTTGGTGAAAATTCTTCTTCTACACAAATATTAATTATACAGGTGTCCTTTTTTATAATTCCAGTGAGATACCCATGCTGCATCAAAATAAAACAAGGTGAAGACTAACAAAATTTTATTTCAGATTAAATTTTTGTGGACCACTTCTCAGGTATATTTTTGTCCATCTTTCTCACAAAACACTCAAGATCCATGTACTGAGGTATTCATTAAGTACACTACATGCATCCAACAAAGTGGGGTCTACCCTGCAAAAGTTTATTCTGGAATAAAATATTGTTTGTCTTTACGGTGTTGCAAGATTTATGTTTATTTCGACACTCTTACATATGGTCCCTTTATAAGTAGGTAACTGACATGGGATTTTTTCTGTCTGGAACGGACATTCCCTTCAAGCCTTTTACAACCTGTTTCGGGATGTTTTCTTATTTAAAGTCCTTCCAGCTACTGTTTAACCATGTGTATATAGTCCTGCTGATGCTACAATAGTTTGTTATCAAGGTATTATTAACATACTAAAGAATCCTGTCCATCAATGCCTATTAATAGCTAATATTTTCTTAAGATCTGATTATCCAGTGCCTTGGGGTGCAAAGTTCCATTAACATGCTAATGTTCTTTGCTATTGCCTGGTGTGGAGCTAGCAAATGTATCTTATTAGCCAACTGAAAAGCAATTCTTCCACTACACTGAAGCTATTAGCATTCAGGAAATCACTGATATGCAGGTTGCCACTCAATATTGCTTATCACCCATCAGGTTTAGGAATATCAAATTTTTAAAAGTAGTTCATAGAAACAGGGTAGCAAAGAAATTCCCCTATTGCCCAACAAATTACACTGACAGTCCCTATTACAGATTGCTTGGCAACTGTGCCACTGAATGTCTCTCCTGTTCCAGCATTTGATCACTATATATTTTAGGAAATAACCTGAATTAATTACTGCAGTTTTCATGGTATATTCCTACTATCAACTGCTCGTGCATAAAATTGCACAGACTTCAATGGGACTTTTTCAGGAGGATATAGATGAAACATTGAGCCATTAGGATAAGAACATAAGAAAAGCCATGCTGGTTCAGACCAAGGCCCATCATGTCCATCAGTCTGTTCACACAGTGGCCAACCAGGTGCCTCTAGGAAGCCCACAAACAAGATGACTAGAGCAGCATTATCCAGGCCTGTGTTCCACAGCACATAATATAAGATAATAGGCATGCTCCTCTGATACTGGAGAGAATCATGACTAGTATTCATTTTGACTAGTAGCCATGGATAGCTCTATTCTCCATGAACATGTCCATTCCCCTCTTAAAGTCTTCCAAGTTGGCAGCCATCACCACTTCCTGGGGCAAGGAGTTAAACAATTTAACTATGTGTTGTGTGAAGAAATACTTCCTTTCGTCTGCTTTGAATCTCCCATCCTTCAGCTTCAGCAGATGACCCCACATTCTAGTATTATGAGAGAGGGAGAAAAGCTTCTCTTTGTCCACTTTCTCCACACCATGCATCATTTTATAGACCTCTATCATGTCTCCCCTTAACTGCCTTTTTTCTGAGCTAAATAGCCCTAAGTATTTTAACTGATCTTCATAGGGCAGTTGCTCTAGCCCCCTGATCATTTTGGTTGCTCTTTTCTGCACCTTCTCAAGTTCTGCAATATCATTTTTAGGTGTCATGACCAGAACCGTACACAGTATTCCAAGTGTGGTCTCACCTTAGATTTGTATAAGGGCAGTATTATAGCAGCAGTTTTATTCTCTAATCCTTGTCTAATTATGTCCAGCATGAAATTTGATATTTTCATCAAGCTATCCACTACCATCCCAAGATCCTTTTCTTGGTCTATCACTGCCAGCACAGATCCCATCAGTGTATATGTGAAGTTGGGATTTTTTTACCCCAATATGCATTATTTTACATTTGCTCACATTGAATCTCATTTGCCATTTTAATGCCCATTCCTCCAGTTTGGAGAGATCCTTTTGGAGCATTTCACAATCCGTTTTTGTTTTAACCACCCTAAATAATTTGGTATCATGCAAACTTGTCCACCTTGCTATTCACCCCCACCTCCAGGCCAAGTCCCAACACAGATCCTGAGAGACACCACTGCTCACATCCCTCCATTATGAGAACTGACCATTGATTCCTACTCTCTGCTTCCTATTTTTTTAATCCCACTCTCAATCCATAAGAGGACGTGTCCTCTTATCCCATGACTATGAAGTTTGCTTAGCAGTCTTTGGTGGGGGACTTTGTCGAAAGCCTTTGGAAATCCAAGTACACAACATCCACAGACTCATTCCTGTCCAGATACTTATTGATACTTTCAAAAAGCCCTAAAAGGTTAATGAGACAGGACCTACCTTTGCAGAATTATTATTATTTATTAAGTTTATACCCCGCCCTCCCCGGCACTGTCAGGCTCAGGGCGGCTTCCAACATATGAATGCAATACAAAATTACGATACCATATAGACTAAAACAAAACCCAACTTAAACAATGATGGCACCAATTTAATAACTGGCTCCTATTAAATGTCCTCACCAAGGAGGCTGACCAGGGATGGATTCAGAAAGGCTAATACCTCCAGGAGGCCCACAAGCCCAGGGCCAAGACAAGGCAGCGGCAATGGGATGGAGGTTAAAAAAAAGGAAAAGGACAGAAAGGGTAGGGAAATGGAATGTAACCATCACTGTCCTCAATCATATGCCATGTTGTTTTTTTGCTCAGCAGGGCTTGTCCTTCTATATGCTTGACACTTCTATCTTTAATAATGCTTTCCATTTAAGCTAACTGGCTTGTAATTTCCTGGGTCTTCCCTGGAACCATTAGGGTACTCCTAATGGCTTGGATTCCATGAAGTGTTTCTATGGATGGGAGGACTCCAACCCACATACTGCAACTTTCTCACCTTTCCCCTTCTGCTGTAGCCCCCAATCTTCCCACTGCTGCATTTCAGAGGGCATTTTGGACTGCAGCAGGAGAGAGGAAGTGAGAAAGCTGCACTCTGTGGACACAAATCCATCCATCTGTACAAATTCTGTTGACTTTAACTCCGTGGTATAATGGGTAGAAACAAATACAATTTGCATGCCTTCTGACAGAAGTGTGCAGAGATTTTAAGGATTCCCCTCAATTATTGGTTAGTGGGTGGAGTCACAGTGGGTCAATTGCTGATCTCTCTAGGTGTCTTATGGCTCATTTGCCCAAAGCTAGTGCTGGTGCATGGCTGTTTTTCTCGCGGTCACCCCTCTGACAACTTCGGCTTTTTGTTTTGATTATGCATGACGCTTCCAACTATCAGAGGTCGCCTCGCTCTCCCCCTGTGTTTCCCTGCATTTTTTTTCACGTTTTCAGGAACCTGTTTTATCTAGAATTTTAAAACACAGGCAAAACGCGGGGAAATGCAGGGGGAAAGCGAGGCAACCTCTGATGGTCAGAAATGGCGTGCTTAATCAAAACCAAGACCCAAAGTCGTAGGAGGGGTGACCGTGAGAGAAACAGCCATGCGTAAAAGGCCTGAGAATGCAAGGAACACCCTTTGGCAGTGATTCAGGATGCCACTGATCATCATTAATTGGTATTTATCAAATAACTGTCACCACCTTTTCTTTTGGAAGATCTCCTATGTTCCTTACCGCTGCTCAAAAGGCAGTAGATGAAAAAGCTGTCTTGCCAAAAATAATTATAGCTTCCGTAAGACCCTCTAACCAATTCGATTCACACAAAATTTGTTTCTCTGAAGGCTATACAATCTATCTAAGCAGATTATTCCCATTAGTACATTTTTATCAGTCAAGCACAGCCAGATTTCTATCATTGCTACAACTAGTCAATCCCTTTGCAGCAAATAATTGATGTAATCAATTTTAGCTGTTTGGGTTTATGGGTTTATGTAATGCAGAACTGGCCTTTATGTATACGTCTGCTTATTGATTAAAAGTTTCACAAGATACCAACGTCACAATGTTAAAGCTGTTTGTATCTCGTTCTTGTTGCTGTTGTCTATAGTTTGTGGCTGGTCACCAGACAGAAAGAATGCCTCTGCATGGTGGCTTTGAGGTAGGGATTGCTAGGGTTGCCAGGTTTTCACCCAGAAATAGTGTCCAGTCTTCTGCCCAAAGGGAGAGATCAGCTGGGTGAGTGGTGGAAACAAGCAGAAGATGTCATCACCGCCTGCTCTCCCATTGGGTCCAATGCCCACCACTACCCAAAGGGGCAATTTTCTTTCTTTACATTGATTTTACTACATTTTTAACCTGCCCTTCCTACAAGGAACTTAGGGTGGCATACATTGGTCTCCCCTCCTGAACAACAACGCTCTGAGGTAGGTTAGGCTGAGAGATAGTGACTGGCCCAAGATAATCTTCATGGCTGAGTGTGGATTTGAACCTGGGTCTCCCAGATCCTAGCCCAATACTTTCACTGCTACACCCTGCTATAGAAGGCAGGTGGCAGTAGCTCCTCACCACTTGCTCACTCTCTGGGCTAGGCCATTGGTATTGGCAGCACAGAGTAACAACTGCGGCTCCCACCTGCCCTCTTCCTCTGGGTGCAGGAGCAAGCAGCAGTGGGGGCTTAGAGCAGGAGTGGCAGCAGGAGAGAGAATCAACAGGTCCTACTGCTTCTTGCTGCCGTTGTCTGAGCAGACAGACAAATAAGCAAGGCACAATGGTGTTGAGGATAGGGTTGTTAAGAGGAATTCTGTTAATTCCTCTTTACCCAATTTCTCCCTGAAATCCAACAATCCTTTTCTTTTCCTCTTTTTAAGAATTTGGAATCTGTTTTAAATTGGTCATAGTGTGATTAAAAGATACATGTGAAGAGAGGAGGGTCAGGAAGGAAAGTTCTACGAAATTTCAGAATTTCATTCTGCAGATACTCCAAGGCACGCAATGCCTTCCCAAACCTTCCCCGTCCTCCTGCTAGTGCACTCTGTGGTATGTTCCATGAAAAAACCCCCGTAAGGCCTGATGTTACAAAAGGGTGCATAGAATTGTAATAGAAAACTATGAAAACTAAAGAGAATTCTTCTTTTGAAAGAGAAAAAAGAGAATAAAAAGAATTAATGCCTATAACTAAAAATAGTGAATTTGGGTGTGTGTGTGTTTCACTCCCTATAACAATGCTAGTTGAGGAGCAGCAGCATTAAGTCAGGGGTTGATGGTGCCCCTCTTGGAGAACTGGGCAGGGTAGACTGGCCATTTACCTGATGTGAAATTTCCCATTGGGCCACTGGCAGCCAGGAGCAAGCAGAGCCAACTTGCACCAGCAACTCTGCCAATGCTTCAGGGGCCACTTGGCTTAGTTCCTTCAGCAGAAATTATGATCAGCATCATACCTAGGATCTTCTGGGACTTGCCATCTCCAATGATGATTAGGGTTGCCAGGTCCCTCTTCACCACTGGCAGGAGGTTTTTGGGGTGGAGCCTGAGGAGGGTGGGGTTTGGTGAGGGGAGAGACTTCAATGCCATAGATTCCAATTGCCAAAGCAGCCATTTTATCCAGGTGAACTGATCTCTATTGGCTGGAGATCAGTTGTAATAGCAGGAGATCTGTAGGGCAGCCCTAATTATGATGTCCATGATCAGCACAGCTGGCCAGGTATAAGCGGAGAGGCCCCTGTGGTGCTGACTCCATTTGCTGCGCGGACCTTGGCTAAGCCTGCCCCCACATGGGGCTTTTAGCCAAAAATTCCTATCCAAGATTCTGGCCCTGTTTTCACCAGCCTAATTATTTATTTGCTCTCTGTTGTACTGTAAAAGTCTGAAATGTGCATAAAATTAAATTGTATGCGCCATCTCTTGCAAACCAATACACTGAAGGAGGATTTGCAATATTCATGAGAACTCTCCTCATTCCCTGCCACAAAGATAACCTAAGCCTTTAAAAAAAATCTGCAAAGGACTAAAATCTACACACGATGAATGTTTTTTGATCCTCAAGTCACAGCCGACTTATGGTGACCCCTTATGGGGTTTTCAAGACAAGAGACGTTCAGAGGTGGTTAGCCATTGCCTGCCTTCATGTCACAATCCTGGTATTCCTTGGTGGTCTCCCATCCAAATACTGACCAAGGCCAACCCTGATTAGCTTCCAAGATCTGATGAGATCAGGCTACCCAATGAATAGGTAATCATAAAGTTGGATAATAAATGTTAATAATATCTAACCAGGGACTTTCTTTGCTAACATTTATACACAGCTTTTAAGTGACTGTAATCCAATTAATACTAACTGTTCTGTGGCTTTAACAATGCATTTATTGCACTGTATGTACATTTGTTTTCATGGAGCTATCTATCAAATATAGGGTTGTGCATTTTTCCTGCTAGGGGTTTCTTTAAATACACTCGCCATTATATTAGGTATTGCTGACCTTTCAATAAAGCCAAATTATAGCATTCTGGGACCAACAAAGATTTTCATTTTAAGGAGATTATGAAAATCCATTGTTATTCCCAGGACTTTTAGCAGATGGTTGAAGGGGTGATCTGAAATCCAATTTCACATCAAAAGGCACATCTTCAAAAAAGCATGGTGGATTCGGATACCTTATTTTCAGGTCCATCAAATGTATTTAGCACTAGGTATCTCTGAGACTACCTTGACCTGAATTCATTGGATCTCAGAAGCTAAACAGGGTCAGCTTTGGTTAGTGCTTGGGTGGGATACCACCAAGGAAGTATGGGGTTGCTATGCAAAGGCAGGCACCTCTGTTCATCTCTTGCCTTGAAAACCCTATGGGGTCCCCATTAGTCAGCTACAGCCTGATGGTACACTCCACTACCATCTCTGAGGCTTGCCAACCACAACAATGCCACAAACTGTGACTTAGGTTTCAGTCACTCCAGACTCCATTGGCTTTTATAGATAACATCTATACCAGTTCTATAGATCTGTCTAGGATGGCTTTCAAACAGGATGCTTCCATTTTGGATGGAAATAAAAGCTCAAAGAATACAAAAAAGATCTAGCTCTAGTCCAGGTTCTTGAAACAGGGCAACCTGTGTGTTCATATATTACCTAGCATGTATAAACCAAACCTGAGTGGGGACAAGGGGAAGATTGTGGTAGAGAGATAACCCTTTCTTCAGTCACTAAGTGGGAGGTGGCTCCTGAAATAGGGAGACTCCTGATTCAGTGGTTTCGAGGGAAAGATTTGTTTTCCACAGGAGGGGGGCAAATCTAAGGAGTGTGAAAAGTTGTGGATAAACTTCCACTCTCTGGTATTCTGTGTGCTAGGGTAAACTGAGTTCACACTGAGTATACTGAACAACATTTGAATGATGTTTAGAGGGTTGGTTTTATTTGATCGACTGCTTGATGGTATGCCAATAAAGGTATTGAAATTTGTATATTGAACAACATTTGAATATTTTACTGAATAACCTGAAGAAACTACTAAGAACTAAGTACTGTGCCTGTAACCATTTAAGATTTGAACTGCTCGTAACCAACTAAGCTTTATGCCTCTCTTGAAGAAAAACAATCAATCTAACTACCTCTCTGTAAATAATAAACTTTAATTTATATTAATTATAAAATCAGTTACAGCCTCTAAGCCTCTCAATTTCACCTGGGGGAGGAAAGGGGAGCTTTCTCCTCACAGCTTCCTAGAGGTACCTGGTTGGCCACTGTGTGAACAGACTGCTGGACTTGATGGACCTTGGTCTGATCCAGCATGGCTCTTCTTATGTTCTTATGCCCAAAAATTTGGATTCAGGCACCCTTGGGAACCAGGAATGCACTCTGCTGTCTGCAAGGATTGCCTTCCCCCACCACAGTCTTCAAGGAATCTTAAATCAAGTGACCAACCCTCTTCTCTTCTTGTTGGACTGGCAAAGTATATTTTACATTTCTCTCTTTTATTATTCCTTAGATTGCAATTCTGCCTCCCCCCCCCCCATATCTTTACATAGGACTCAATGGTTCGCGAGCTTCCCCTGGACATTAATGATACTCTACTGGACCAACTGCTTATTTTTGAATTTTCTCTGTCTCTCGACTTTTATTTTAAGCTGTCTATTTTTATTCTAGTGTATGATTTAAACGTCTTTAATTCCATTTTCAGGGAATACAGTATCCAGTTTGACCCATATACGTGAAGGATGAAAGTTCCCAAAAGACCACAAACTACTGTTGGTGCACATAGGAAAGCGTGCATCTGTGTGACAGGAGCAGTTTGTGTACACATGAACACATGAAGCTGCCTTATACTGAATCAGACTCCTGGTCCTTCAAAATCAGTATTGTCTACTCAGACCGGCAGCGGCTCTCCAAGGTCTCAGGCAGAGGTCTTTCACATCACCTACTTGCCTAGTCCCTTTAACTGGAGATGCTGGGGATTGAACCTGGGACCTTCTGCATGCCAAGCAGATGCTCTAGCACTGAGCCACAGCCCTTCCCCAACAACCAGTACTCCCAAAGGGGTTGTGATACTCTTGTAGGAGGTTTGTGATACCAGAAGAGAAGAAACAGGGTGAGCTGGAATAAATGTATCTGAGAGGCTTGATGGTGGCTACCAATATGTGGCAAGACAGTTCTGTGTAATCACTTTCAGGTGGCAGGATTTGGCTTTCAGCTCACTGTAGTGTGGTGGTTAAAATGTCAGGCTAGGGTCTAGAAGACCTGGATTCAAATCTCCCCTCAGCCCCAAAGCTCACTGGGTGATCTTGGGCCAGTCACCCCTTCTCAGCCTAGCCTATCTCACAGGGTTGTTATGAGAATAAAATATGTGCATATAGCTGGTGGCTTTCTATGCTCTCGGGCTGTTCAAGCTGATGGACTCAGGTGGTGGTGTGAAGAGAACCCAACTATTTTGCTGCTGCACTTCAGAATTGCTCACATGCTGCTTTCAGGCATATTGATTAGTTTATACAATTGGCTTTGTTTCGTGGCCATTGTCGAACATCCATGCAGACATAATAGACTCCATTGTGTATGCTGGGTAGAAAATATAGTCCTGAGCATTTGACATTCACAGAGAGAACCAGAACTTCTGTCTTCTCAATCGGGTTCACCATTTTATGATTATTAGAAAACATTCTGTTAAAATCTGGATCTTTTTCAAGGTAAAATCGTTTGAACTGATTGCTTCTTCTCGTATGAGACATCATGACAGTAAAGGTTACCTGTTAAGTGCCATCTCTCAGAACCTAATTCTGGAGAGTGAATCAGTACTATGAATGGCCTTGCACCTTGTCTAATTAGTGCTCACCTGGGCATAGGAAATGACAAATGGATATGACCCTCCGCCACCCCTGAATGGCAACATTTAAGTCCCTGTTTTGTGTGTGTGGCCTTGTCTGCATGGCAACTGCCTGCATTTCTGATTAGGCATTGTAGATCACAGCTGAAAGGTGTCAAATATTCCAGGACTACAAGGAACTTGAAGGTCATTTGTCTAACCCACTCTTCATTAAAGCAATACACAGCCTACCACAGAAGGAAGTTACATGATGCAACCACTGGCTAGTGTAATAAAGGAAGGAGAGGAACCAGGAAGGTTGATTATGCCAGGGGTGCTTTAAGGGCAAGGAAACATGTTTAGTATAATGGCATATGGGAGGAAAGGCGGCATCAGCATGGTATAGCCAGAGCTCATCAGATCTTGGAAACTAAGCAGGATTGGTACATGGATGGGAGAGACAACCAAGGAAGACTCTGCAGCAGAAGGTAATGGTAAATCACCTCTGCTTCCCACTTGCCTTGAAAGCCCTTTGCTGGGGTCACCATAAGCCCACTGCAACCTGATGGTACTTTACACACACACACACACACACACACACACACACACACTGGCCTATCTGTATTGAGTATCTTTATTGGTTAATGTATAGCAACGTTGCACAGGAAAGTAGAGAATCACATGCAGTTAAACACTCTTCTATCCAGTGTATTGCAACAAATAAAGGATGAACTTTTACTGAAGCTTATTCACGTGCAATTTGTAGCAGTAGAACAAAAAGAAGCCTGACCTAAATAACACTGTTCCCTATTGCAAGTGGCCAAAAAATCCAGCAACATGTGTTTACAAGGATGAGATCATGGTTGTGTTTTGGCTTGCTTGCACAGTGGAGAGCTGCAGAGGTGTTGCGGAGGCCAAAGAAAACAAAATCACAGAAAGAAAAGTCAGAGATAGGGTTGTGCAAATAAATAAATAAATAAATAAATAGGTAAATTCCAGGTTTGGGCTCGGGTTTTAAACCCGGAATAAGCCAAATACCCATACCAGTAAATATGGGTATTCGGCTTATTTCCAGGTTTACAGAACAAAATTGGGCCCATTATAATCTATGGGGATTTTTTCCAAAGCTCCTGTGGGGGCATCTTTGGAGGTAGAGTCAACAAAATTGCAGCATGGCTGCAAGGGACTCTCCTTAGATAGACACCGAAGATTGGTGAACTGTGGGTTAGGGGGTCCAATTTTATGGGACAGCAAAGGGGTCGTCCCCATCCTCCAGGCATTTGCGAGCCGAGCTATCCATCAGTTTTCAGGTTCAGAAGATCAGTGTTGCCGAGGACTGGCAGAAAGAGCCGATTGGCAGGCTGGCACCTCAAAGTCTGGGGCTCCCTTCATATCTGAGGTGCACAGCATGATGTCCATGCAAATTGCCTTCCAAACTGAGGAAAAAGGCTTAAATGCAAGAAAAGTAAGGAACAGAAAACATTTCTTTTGGTGGCAAATGACATCCTGTGAACACTCCTTTATTATTGTTTCTTGTGAGTTATCCGGGCTGTGTAACCGTGGTCTTGGTATTTTCTTTCCTGACGTTTCGCCAGCAGCTGTGGCAGGCATCTTCAGAGGAGTAACACCAAGACCACAGTGTTACTCCTCTGAAGATGCCTGCCACAGCTGCTGGCGAAAAATCAGGAAAGAAAATACCAAGAGCACGGTTACACAGCCCTGATAACCCACAAGAACCAATGAACTCTGACCGTGAAAGCCTTCGACAATACTCCTTTATTATAGTCATCAAAAATCTGATTTCAAGAGATGGTCACGGTGCAGGGAAATGAAACCACTACTCGGGGTAACTTTTTTTTGAAAGCAGGTTTTCATGGGGAGGGGGTTGTGATATTGGAGCCAGCCAAAGCCTTCACCACGGGGGCTATTCTGAAGGAGGCTGCTCATCCGCATGGGTGAGGAAGTCTCCCTTGGAAGCCCTGTGGTGTGAGCAGCTGTTGAAACTGGTTCTTATTAGTTGGAGGGTATATCCCTCCAGACAGGACTGGGTGAGTCCCGTCTTTTAAATAACCCTCATGTTTGATCCAGATTAACCCACTGAAAGGTGATGGTTGTTCAGATCAAGTTGGCTCTGATTACATGACCCCTACCTCAAAAGGGCCCCAACTATGGGGCCCTAACAAAGCCAGTCAAAAGATAGAAAAATGGGAGAAAGCACAGAACTGTGCATCTGAGCAAAAGCGAATAGCTGAACCTGAAAAAGCCGAATATTCAGCTTTTTCAGGAATCGCCTATTTGGCTTTGGGCAGATTCACATGTTTTGGTATTCGGTCTACCCAAAACTTGAATATTGCCATAGCGGCTAATGTCATGTTTATTTTCAGTCCGGGTATATCTATATGCACAACCCTAGTCAGAGAGAAGCTTCTAGCATCGACACAGAGAGGCATCAAATACATATACACAGTCTAGTTTTACAGAAACGGAAACATAGTAACCCCAGTGTCCAGTGAGTCGCCCTTACTCCAATAATCTATACCCCTGTTAAAATTCTATGGATACTAAATTCAGGGTGGCTAGCTTGCACCCACTGACCACTGACTGGACCATCATACATTTGTACAATGTTCTTTCCAAAGCCTACTTATGTCCAAGTTGCATGTCTATAGGCTATGTATATGTGACAGTTTATGCTGCTTTTTTGAGGAATGTTACCATGCAGCAGAAAAACCAGCCTCCAGCTCTTGTAACTTGGACACACATGCCTAGACTGAGTAGCTAGAAGAGGGTTTGCAATAAAATAAAATATAATAAAATACAAATTTCTTTTTTCCTACAAAAATTCTGTTTAGATGGTATATCTTTCAATCTGACTTTCAAGCCTGGATTGGACCAATGTAAAAGGGAAGGAATGTTTTTCTACATATGGTAGGAATGTGGTATTGAAAGAAGATTTTGACTGAACAGCCCCCCTCCATCCTGGCTAGTTTGCTGCATTATGATATTAGTAGGATGGTGCACAAGTCAAGATCTGCACATATCTTTCTATTTATTATTGGCAGCAAAGCTAAAACTAGCAAAAAAATATATCAACCCAATAACAATGGAATGCAAGAGCACATAAATATTCTACCACTCTGCAGGAATTTAGTAAGCACTAGATTTTTTTATTATAGAGAAAATCATGCCTCAAATGAAAGTTGGTCCTGGAACAGCAAAATTGGATGCTTTTCTACTTTCCTGGGATCTGCGGATTTGGATCTCATAGAATCATAGATTTGGATGACCACCAGGGTCATCTAGTCCAACCCCCTGCACAAAGCAGGAAATTCACAACTACCTCCCCCCCCACACCCCCAGTGACCCCTACTCCATGTCCAGAAGATGGCCTCCCTCTCATCATCTGCTTAAGGTCATAGAATCAGCATTGCTGACAGATGGCCATCTAACCTCTTCTTAAAAACCTCCAGGGTAGGAGAGCTTACCACATCCCAAGAAAGCCTGTTCCACTGAGGAACCGCTCTGTTAGAAAATTCTTCCTAATGTTCTTCTGATAATAAACTTATTTTATTACTGTTTAGTAGAAAAATTATTTTACCTGGAAGCCTTACATTTTGCACAGGATCTGTTCATACATAGCAAAAAATGTTTCTTAGCATCTAACAGATGATGATAATGCATAGATGAATGAGTAAAGCTTTCTATCACTTTCTTTCCATCGCAAGTAAATTCATCAATGGGTGTGTGTAAAGGGCCGTCAAGTCGCAGCCAACTTATGGCGACCCCTTTTGGGGGTTTTCATGGCAAGAGACTAACAGAGGTGGTTTGCCAGTGCCTTCCTCTGCACAGCAACCCTGGTATTCCTTGGTGGTCTCCCATCCAAATACTAACCAGGGCTGACCCTGCTTAGCTTCTGAGATCTGACCAGATCAGGCTAGCCTGGGCCATCCAGGTCAGGGCAAATTCATCGATAGCCCCTGAAAATGTCAGATGCAGTTCTGGGACCTTTACTATTACAAAGCAGGAAAGGGCATGTAATTCAAAAGGGTAGCCTCCTAGGCTATGTATCTTCTCTGCTAATATTTTTGTCTAATGCATTTCCCCCAATCTATTAACCAAGCAGAACGAATCATGGACCGGCATTCTATGTATACAAGGACAGCACATTTAATTCTGATGCTGCTTAAGATGGATTTTATTGTTTTCTCATTATGTGGATTTTTGGCTACAATCCAGTGCATAGTTCAAAAGAAAAAGGAATATTCAGACTTCATAAATTTCATTTTTGGGGGATCAATTTAATTTGCAGTCGGCACCAGATGGGATAAAAAGATGACAAGCCTTTCATGCAATATCAGCCAAGGTTAAAAATGCAATTTCCAGTTTATTAAACTGCAGAAGGTCGTACTTCAGTAATTGCATGCCTACTATCATAGGTTCTCTGGAGCCCAACGTATACCAAAGCAAAGAATCCATCATCTTCTAGGAAGATGAGTGATTTCTACTTTCCTGTAATACATGATGCCATTTGTGACATTATCTTTTATCAGCAGGAGAAAAAATAATAATGAATTCATCTACGTAGGAATGAAGTTTTTGAAGCTTTGGTGGTTTTTTTTAAATCAGGAAGTTTTATATTCAATTATTTTCACAATACTCTTTACTTATATTCCTGCCTTTCTGTATTAGAATGGTTCATTGCATTATCATGTATATTGCACTTGTTACTGATGCCCAATTATATACTCAGCTAAACAATGGATTATCTCATTATTTTTCAAATGGTTATGAAATTGCATAAAGCATGACTTCTTTTATTTTACCAGTATCCAGTGGTAAAAACCTTGAGCATGCCTGCTCCCAAAAAGTATAAATATTTTGATAAATAAAAATAAAATAAAAATGTTCCTGGCAAATGGCAGCAAATTATCGAAATCAAATCACTGTGTGGGAACTTTCAGTACTTTCCTGAGTTACTCCAGTCTAAACCCATTGAAATGAATGAGCTTAGACTGGAGTAACTCTCCTCAGGAATGCACTGTTTGTGGCATTTGTGCATCTTGGGAAGTGTACAGTGCCATCCAAAACAGATTTTAACCCTTCTGAGCTTGTGAACTTTAATGGCCTTATGAGGGTGTAGCTCTGCTTTGGGATTACATTGACAATTACTTTGAATGCTCCAAACGTCTAGATCTCAAAAATATTATTTATGTATTGAAAAAAATTGTTTGGTTTTTTCTCCAGAAAAATGCCCACATCTGCTTACAATAAAACATCATCACAATACAATAAAAAATTATAATACAATAAACCTAATAAACATAAGGAGAAGAGTTGGTTTTTATATGCTGACTTTCTCTACCACTTAAGGAAGGCTTAAACAAGCTTACAATTAGCCTCCCTTCCCCTCCCCACAACAGACACCCTGTGAGGTATGTGGGGCTGAGAGAGTGTGACTAGCCCAAGGTCACCAAGCTGGCTTCATGTGGAGGAGTGGGGAAACAAATCCAGTTCACCCGATTACCCTCTGCTGCTCATGTGGAGAAGCGGGGGAATCAAACCCGGTTCTCCAGATCAGAGTCCACCGCTCCAAACCACCACTCTGAACCACTACACCATGTTGGTCCCCTTGATCTCACTGAAAGTGTTTTCTTTGCCATGGGTGCAGTTTCATAGATTCTGAGTACTTAAAGAACAAGTGCAGTGTAATTATACAATAGTTCCAAATCATTCTTCTGTGCCTGCTGCTTTGATCATCTTTCTCTTTCAAGTGGGTTACTATCGTCTTCCACATCCAATTTGAAAGTCTCTTTCTTTCAAGTCTCATCATGCTGTTGTTCCTCCTTCTCGTTCTGTACTTTAATTTCCCGCTCTGTTCCTATCTGTGTTCTCTGTTCCTCTTCTGATAATCACCCTGTTAAACTGATAGCTCCATCTGTGATTGCTTTTTTTCATCCCATTTCCCCTGTGATCTCCTGTACATGGAATTCTGTCCCCTCTATATCTGGCTTATTTCTTTCCTTTCCTCTCATGAAGCTCCCAAGCTCTGTATATAAATTTATAAAAATTTCAGCTCTCTTTCAATCTGATTTTTTTAAGATTAGCATTTTGGTTTCATATGTACATTATTTAATTTTTGTAAAAAATACAATGCTTGGTGTGCATAAATACTGCACACGATATAAATAAATGGTGGTGTGCCATACTCAAGCAGACATATTTTTAAAATGTATCTAAATTGGTTATATTTTGGATACTGAAATGAAATTAAGACGTTACAAAGAATGCGAATGTTTCCTATATCAGCAATACTGATTTTCACAGTATCTCTCATGAGCGAGGAAGTTACTAATTAGAACTCAGTGGTAGATATTGGAATCTGATCAGGTGGATAGCCTAAAGGTCCTGGGGAAGTAGGGATGCCAACCTCCAGGCTGTAGTTTAAGTGAAATATCAGCACTGGCTCATAAGTAATAATATCAAACAACTGGTAGGTCATAAATACAATCACTTTTACTCAAAAATCAGTATTAACATAATACTACTAATAAGGATGAAGGAAGAAGCCACAAGAAAACCGGTTACCTCACCGGAGAGACTCAACAAAGAATAAACCAAGCACAAAATACCCAGTTCAAAAACTGAAAAAGAAAGTCCAATTCCTCTCGTTCTTGTAATCCAAAAATCCTGATATGATTCAGAGATTCCACGCACTGATCAGTTCATCAGGGTAACATCTTCTATGCTGATATTCAGCGTAGTAAAAATAATTCCAGTGGCGAAATAAATGATAGACGTCCAAATCCAATGATTTCAAAAATCAAAAGAGTATCAGGGAAAGTCAGCAACAAAACGACACTTCCGGATATGTGTTAGTTTCGCTCATAGGCTTCATCAGTTGTTGTAAATAAGCTTGTATAATTTTATGGGGTCAAAGACCTCTGAAAAAGTATATAAATAAACATCTCACAGTCATTGGTTCTCATATAATAAGACTGAATTCAAAACATGATATTAACTCAGCAATTCATAAAACCTCATATGCTTACCCTGCAGACCAGCAGACCAGTAGCGTGTCTCACCTCAATTGAGGGCTGGTAAGTAATCCTTACAGCCAATACACTTAAATCCCAAATGGTGCAATCACAGCTGAAACCTGTTAGTAAACCTTTCAGTGAAAGCTAGATAGCTCAAATTCATTGTTCAATCCTGCTGGGGATAGTGTTTTAAAGAGATAGATGTACCTAGACTCCTGTTGGTGTAAGATTTTGATCACATCATCCCGACAATAATATTTAGGTTTGAACTGCCAAATGGCAAAAAACAGAATATCATCTTCCGTATGTCCCTTTTCTAAATAATGGTTAGTGAGGGGTGCCTCCAAGACCTTCGAGCGTATTCTCGTTCTGTGTTCACTAATTCGTACCCTAAGGGGGCGTATCGTTGAGCCAACGTACATTTTTAAACACGGGCAAATTACAGCGTAAATAAGATTTTTTGATGAGCAATTTGTGAAGCTTTGCAAAGTATATTTAAAGTTAGAGCTGGAAGCGCTCACCTCCTTGATGGGTAGGCAAAAACGGCAACACGCGCATGCTCCACATTTGTAATGTCCCCGGATGTTAACTCCCTGGGTACTGGATACCCGATCAGTTTTAATCAGAAAATTGCGAAGGGACTTAGTTTTTTTGAGTCCAAAAGTAGGCATTTCAGAACAGCCAGGAACATTGAACAAAACATGCCAGTGCCGGCGAATAATACGTTGAATTTCATACGTCATATGGGTAAATTCCAAAGAAGTACAAATACCCGTCCGTTTCTTAACCATAGAAGCCTGCGGATTTAAAACAGATTGTCTGTCCCTTTGTTGGACTTTGGCTAATGCTGTGTCCAAGACAGACTGTTGATAACCCCTAAGGCGAAAATTATGGCATAGTTCCATAGCTGCCGCTTTAAAATCAGGGGCAAAAGTAGCATTCCTTTTGATTCTGAGAAGCTGACTAAATGGAAGATTCCGTTTTAAATGCAACGGGTGATTGGAGGAAAAATGTAAACCCGCTCCCACATCAGTGGGTTTATGAAATGGTTTTACCGCTAAGGTGTTCTGTGGGGTCCTAAAGACCACCACATCAAGAAAGGAGATCTCCCGCTTGTCCATGTGTCCTGTAAATTTCAAAGAAGGGCTCAGAGAATTAAGACATTCAAGAAATAGTTCATAAGATGAATCAGAATCAATGATACAAAATAAATCATCAATGAAACGAAAATATTTTATGACATGATTTTTAAACACCTGATGTTTAGTAAGTGATTTAGATTCAAAGGAGATCATAAAGGTATTGGCCACTGAGGGGGCGCAAGCTGCGCCCATTGCCACGCCCTGCACCTGCAGGTAAAATTGATCTCGATACCGGAAGAAATTATTTTCAAAAATAATATCCAATAAACTTAATAAAAAATGTGTGGGAATGGTCTTATCATTCCTTGACTCAAATAATTCCTCAATAATGCCACGAGCCTCTTCCAAAGGAATATTAGTATACAATGAAGCCACATCAAATGTGGCAAGGACGGCGTTTTCAGGTAATTGTAAACTTTCCACCTTCTTAATGAAGTCACATGAATCCTTGATATAGGAATCCGTCATTTTGCTGAAAGGTTGCAAAAAATAGTCAATAAATTTTGATAGGGGTTCAACAATATTGCCAATAGCCGAGATAATAGGACGTCCAGGGGGGCTAACGAGGGACTTATGGATCATAGGTAAGGAGTAGAAAATAGGTACCCTCGGATATTTAACCATAAGATAATCCGCTGTGGGTTTTTGTATGTAATTTAATGCCAACCCCTCATAAACCACCGTTTTGACAATGTTCATGACTTTCAAAGAAGGATCAGATGATAGAGGTTTGTAAAAACGTGTATCACTTAGCTCCCTTAAGTTTTCAGAATCATATGCTTCACTGTTTAATATAACCAACGCCCCGCCTTTGTCCGCTGGCATACAGGTAATTGATGCATCTGAAGAGATATCTTGTAAGATTTTAGATTGTTGAGGAGTGAAATAGGTATACTCTTGTTTCCACCTCCTTCGTTTTTCTAATTTATCAACATCCCTGAGAACTAACGTTTGAAATGCATTAATTTGAAAACCAGAATTCTTTGGGATGAAAGTAGACTTAGGGCGGAATTGGCTGTAAGTGTGGGTACCTCTGGATTGTCCCTGGAAAAATTCTCGTAGTTTAATATTGCGAAAGAGTTTAAATAAATCAATACGGGTCTGAAAGCCTGAGTATACAGGAGTCGGAACAAACCCCAAACCTAAATTTAGGACTCCGGTTTCCTCTGGAGTAAGATCTCCAGCCAATAGAGATCAGTTAACCTGGAGAAAACGGCCACTTTGGCAATTGGACTCTATGGCATTGAAGTCTCTCCCCTCCCCAAAACCTGTCCTCCTCAGGCTCTTCCACAAAAACCTCCCACCAGTGGCAAAGAGGGACCTGGCAACCCTAGGTATTCTGCAGCCCGCCTTGAAATTGGTGGGGGTGGCCTAGGAGGAGGTGTGCACCCCCTCATGCAGCAGCACGTGCGTGGGTGGGGTTCATGCCTCCTCATGTGCTGCACTCCTAGGAGTAGCAAAATGTGTTGTGCCAGGCCTATGTATTTTCCATTGAAATCAGTTGAAACGAACCTTCATTCAGGTGTTTGCAAATCTGACTCGAATTTTTTAAATTACACCAAACCTGAATTCTTGTGTATGTCCGTACACATCATTGCTACCCATTATACAACTCTTCAGACATAACCAATAAGATGCTTTTTTTTTGTTGGACTTGAACTCAGCTGGCCATGTTGCTATCAGGAAGGCACAGCTGGATCCCCACCAGTTCAGCCTCCGAACGACTAAGGGATATCTTTAGATGTCTGTTTCATTTTTCCAGAGTTAAAATATTGGCATAAAAATGTACAGAAAGGATCAAAGCAAGATGTGATGACGTTTTGTTTACTAAATACGCATTGGCAAATGTACATTTTAATTTTATCTAATCTGCCTATATCTGTAGCATGAAAACACTTCAGCTTTGATTAATTTTGACTTGTTTCTGCATATTGCTGAAAGACGAGCGTCAGTAAGGATGAGATTCGTTAGTAAAATTAAGAGGCTTTGGGAGCAGTGAATGACAGATGAGTCACTCTTTGCAATGAGCAATTAAAACATTTTTCCCTGCAGGGATGTTTTTGAATGCATTTTATCATAGCAATATAGGTGGCTACAGTGACTGAGTCAAGATTTCCAATGAAAATAAATAGTTATAATTGAGTTACGGCTACAGTGTTGTTTCTTTCACTTGACCTAGGCTTCACTGTGTTTTCAAATATCCAGCACATAACTAAATTACAGAAAGCCCCGGGGTGCAGAGTGGTAAGCTGCAGTACTGCAGTCCAAGCTCTGCTCATGACCTGAGTTCGATCTCAACGGAAGTTGGTTTCAGGTAGCCGGCTCAAGGTTGACTCAGCCTTCCATCCTTCCGAGGTCGATTAAATCAATACCCAGCTTGCTGGGGGTAAAGGGAAGATGACTGGGGAAGGCACTGGCAAACCACCCCATAAACAAAGTCTGCCTGGTTAACGTTGGGATGTGACGTCACCCCATGAGTCAGAAATGACCCGGTGCTTGCACAAGGGACCTTCACCTTTTTACCTGGACAGAAATAGGGCTACCTCTTGACATTTGTGATATACCGAGATAATCTTTATATTGGAGAAAGTATGTGAACCACCACATATCACGGAGATGTGAGAACTTATTATTTTTTTCACCATAAGTATATGGGTATGCGTGCTGTTGAGGCACACATCACACACTCACTGTTGATAAAAACCATCATCTGCCCAACCCATCCACAAGCATTTCTTGCATTCCACTGTAGATGGTTGATGTAACATGAACTTTTCCTGCACAGAGATGATGTCTGTGCAGACTTTAGTGACTTACACAGGGGTGGATTTGGCTACAGCTTTTTCTTTATTGTTTATTAGGATGTTTGTCCTGCCCTTCCTCTGAGGAGCTCAGATCAGCATTAATTGCTTTCCATCTTCAATTTAATTCTCACAACAACCCCTCCCTGAACCATGCCTTCCTCAGGCTCTGCCCCTAAAGCCTCCCGCTTGTGGCCAAGAGGGACCTGGCAACCCTACTTTAAGGCAAAGCAAGGGTTAACCTTTGTCTCACCCCTCCCTTGCTAGCGTATGCAGCATTAAACATAGTACTGAGGCTTAGCTGAAACCCAATCTCCTGGGTTTGGGAGAACAAATTTTGGGACAGAATTCCCTTTCCTTTCCCCTCATCCTGTGACTGGAGAGGGGACTTTGTGACAAGAGTTCGTACTCCAGATAATCAAATAGTACATATAGAGACTGCACAGCAAAGCTACCCTCTACTGTCTGGAGAGCACACAGAGTTCACATCAAAAAACATACAATCTTCTCTCAAAGTTCACTCCAAATGTCAAAATACTAGCCATAGAAGCATAAAGTTGGAATGAACCCTAGGCATTATGTAGTCTAGTCTGGTCTGCTGCAATAAATAAATAAATAAATAAATAATAATAATAATAAAAAACCCACATACCTAAATGATGCCAAAAAGCATCCGTTGGTATAATTAATTAACACCATTATATGAAAGCTATCAGCAACTAAGACAGCATGTAACAGGACTTCCACTAATGTTACAACAAAGCAACTGGGGAATATTGTGTCCTCTCAGGACACTGCTGCTGAAGTTAAAAGGGAGCATTATTCAACATAAAGGTTTAGAAAGATACTGCAGTGTGAAATTGCTGAATTACAGTTTCATTGACTGGGATATTTACATGTTATGGTGGCCAGGGATCCTACCCATGGCCACTGACACCACTTTAGAGACAAATTAAACCATTTAAAAATGCTGTGAGACCAGTGGCACAGCGGGAATAGGGTTATCTTTTCTCCCCACCACTCACCTTTTCAAGTGCCCGAACAGGCCTGTTTTGGCACTTGAAAGAGTCTGGGATGTGCATCATCCCCTGTTCCCGCTGTACCACAACCTTGTTGTATTTTTAAATGGCTAAATATGTCTCTAACATGGCATCTGCGGTCACTAGGGTTGCGAACCTCCAGGTACTAGCTGGAGATCTCCTACTATTACAACTAATCTCCTGCTGATAGAGATCAGTTCACTGAAAAAATGGCCGCTTTGGCAATTGGACTCTATGGCATTGAAATCCCTCCCCTCCCCAAATCCCACCCTCTTCAGGCTCTGCCCCAAAAGTTTCCCGCCAGTGGCGAAGAGGGACCTGGCAACCCTAGCGGTCATTGGTAGGACCCGTTGCTACGGTTTCCTTATTAATGCTGGCCTCCCTTTCCTATACTACTCCACCCTGCCCGGAAAGCTTCTATTCTATCTGCAGGCTGTGCATTTTTTATGTGAATTACCTGCTGGCCCTAATGTGGCCTTATATCACAAGCTAAATGCCATTGGAAATACCTGATGCTATTATCTTATTATTTTACAGGGTAGTTTTAACTAATTGGTTTTCTATGCTTACAATGTTTTATTGTATATCTATTGCTGTGTGAGCCACCCTGAGCCCAGCATTTGCCGGGGAGGTGGGCCATAAGTCTAATAAAATTAATAAATAAATAACACCTACTTTGCCCTAAGGCAAACACACATAGAAGGCACAAGTCAGAACAATCGTGATTCCCAGTGAGCAGCTAGGTAGACAGGCTTCCCTTCACATGTTTACCTAACTGTAGCTAAACTCTCCACTTTCTACAGAACTACTTTCCCTCTCTTTCTACCACATTAAGCCCTGGCCTATCAATAGAGTTGAATTAGGAATATCCACAGTTATTAAAGTTTCATTCATATATCAGGCACCATTGTAGACAAAACCATAGTGAGAAATCCATTTAAATTAACTGGGAGAGGCAACCTAATGACAATATATTTAAAGTTATGGAGAAACACAACCTTATGGATAGGGTTGCCAGGTCCATCTTTGCCACCGGTGGGAGGTTTTTGGGGTGGAGCCTGAGGAGGGTGGGGTTTGGGGAGGGGAGGGACTTAAATGCCATAGAGTCCAATTGCCAAGGTGGCCATTTTCTCCAGGTGAACTGATCTCTATTGGCTGGAGATCAGTTGTAATAGCAGGAGATCTCCAGCTGGTACCTGGAGGTTGGCAACCCTACTTATGGATATGTGCTCTCTCTCCCCCCACCCCGATGGTCTATCTTTTTTAGCTTTTCTATGACCTGCCTCAAGTTGAGGGCCATTTTATCACTTGTTTTTATACTGATAAGGTTTGTGTTTCCTGCTTTTATGATTGTAACTCTGAAAGCCTTCTTGAGCAGGTCTCTGGAGAGGCAGCATATAAATTGTCTTAAAAAACAAATAACAAGCAATTGTTTGTGTGTGTGTGTGTGTGTGTTAAGTGCTGTCAAGTCGCTTCTGACTCATGGTGAACCTATGAATCAATGTCCTCCAAAATGTCCTATCCTTAACAGCCTTGCTCAGAAAACAATTGTTTGGGCACTGGTTTTTCAAGGGGGAAATGACTGGGGAGGAAATGATTAAAGAGTCTCTCTCCTTCCATGCTATTCTCCCTCTTGAAAAAGAAGCCCTGGGGGCTGCATTTTTAAAAGAAAAATATTCTTTACTAATGATCACAGAACTAAGTGTAATGTATAGATCCCCCCTCAGTCCCCCCCACAAAAGGAAAGGACAAGCTCTTCATTGTGTGCACACTTGCATAGCATGAACTTGCATGCAGTTTCAGTTCTAATGACAGCGTCAGAACATTCCTGTTTACAATAATATTTTGCCTATTAATTTGTGTTTATATATTTTTTATAATGTTAAATGATCTAACACAAGACTGATTGATCTTGCTGTAAATACTTGTAAGGCATAGCGTATTTTTGAAGCAAAACAATTGAATTAATAAAGATGGATGTTCATTCCTCCTGAGACATACTCTGTTATATTATTTCTATATGCCGAATCTTCAGTTTAATTCTGTTTAGGACTCAGCTGAAAGTTCATTTCTCCCCTTTTGCTTACCTTTCCATGGTGGCAGCAACTGCACTCTCCACTACAGCTGGTCATTAGATTTGGCCATGTGATGATGTCTGAAGCTAAAACAGCATGCTGGCATTGCTTTCAATCCTTACTCAAGCATCTTTTGGTTTATTATAGAGGGACAAATGGTGCCCAGAAGCAGCAGAGAGCCTGATCACCACCACTGATAAATGGGGGGCACTCCCCCCCCAAGATCACTGGTGGGGGGCAGCTTGCAGGCTATGAGGATGGAAAAATTCAGAGTGACTCCCTTTGCCTGAGCTGTAATTCTGTTTGACTCTTCATTAATAATGGAAATGTGTATGCCAGGGGTGGGAACGTCAGGCCCGGGGGCTGTTTAAGGCCCACGAAATCATTTGGTCTGGCCCTTCGTGGGTCCTGGCAGATCTCTAGCTCAGAACGATCTAAGACTGGTGATCCGCCCCCTCCCGCGGACAGAAATAGCCTCTATTCAAGGCAGATATGAGTTTGTTTTGCCGAGAAAAGGAACCCTTCCCCCCCTTGCAGAAGAGTCTTAGCTATGGCGCTGCTAGGACACCCAAGAAACTGTGTTAACCCTTTCCCACCCGGGCCGTGGAGAAACGTATTCCCTCTGTACTACAAGAGGGCTAGGGGCGGAAGTGGTGACAATGGAGGGGTTAAAGGGGGCAGGGCTGGAATGTGCAGGCGGGGTGGAGAGTTCTTAGCCAGTGTGTCCTCGTTTCATCCCTGAAGGCGCAGGTAGCAGGAGCTGGCTGTAGAATCCGGCCCCGACCATGAGGAGCAGGAGCAACTCCGATGTGCGGCTGGACGGCTACGCCTGGCTGGTGCAACAGATAATCCTGTGCCACCAGGTGAGCGAGTGTGCCACTGGTTGGGTGCCTGCCTGCTTGCCCACGCAGGGCGGGGGGGTGTCATCTGGGGCAGCTGCCTGCTTGGGGCTTGGTCGGCTAATTTTAAAGTTGATAATTTTGTATGGTCCGCGATTTTACTTTAACTTTTATCCTTTCATATACTGCAGATTGTACTATGCCAATAAAGGTATTTGAAATTTGAATTTGAAAAAAAACCTGTATGGTCCGCAAATGATGTTATAAATATCCAAATGGCCCTTGGAGGAAAAAAGGTTCCCCACCCCTGGTGTACGCCCTCTTTAAAAGATTTTGACATGTGGGCTTTTGCAAATGAAATCTTCAGTGGCAACAAGAATAAACATTTGTAAACAAAGAAAATCACAGTAATGGTGTCTACAGCAAAGGGAAAGCTGGATACTTTACTGCTGAAGATTATGGATTTTGTTCTTAAGAATATATATTTTCAAGAGAAGAGCTTCAACTCTGGATTCCGCACCCCCCTTGGCTGCTTCCCCCAAAGTCTTATAAATCTGTCCAGTTGAGGGGCGCATGACTCTGCATGGGAGGATTTCTTTTCTTTTTTGAGCAGCTTCCAGATAGCAGGCATAGCATTGATACAGCCGGAGAGTGGGGGTGCTTGTATGCATGCCTACTCTGTGAGCAGGTCCTAGGCAATTACCAACCTCCTGAGTTAGTTCGTTAAAATATTACCTCTGCTGTACTCACAGAAAAGTGGCTCCTACACAACTGGGATAACAGAGAGCTTTTTCTGGGGGCCTTCCGTTAGGTTTATGACATGAAAATGAAGCACCATAATCATTTCCCCAAAGGCTAAAACCTTCATATAATCAACTGCAAAGAAAATGAAGCAATATTCCAAGGAAACATTGATACTTCACAAATATTAGTGTTATATGACAGCAATACCTGCCATTAATTGGTTTCTTCAGCTATAGAGTGGGGAAGCAAATATTGCCAACAAATAATTGCATCATAAACTGTTTCCATATTAAGTAATATTATTTACTACAAAGCAATGCTGCGCTGTATTGTACTAGGAGAGCATAACGATCTCCACCAAGAAGAGGTCTTTTCTCAGCCTCCCTGCAAAGCCTGAATGGTGTCATTTGCTCTCTAACCAAAGACTGCAAATGGTGGTGGTGGTGGGGGACCTTGATAGTCAGCGTAATGTTTGGTGCACATGGTGATCTGATAGAGGTTCATTTTCAGACCAGGTAGACCAACCTATCATAATGCCTCTCTGGCTGAGAGGAAGACCCCCCCTCCCTTATTATGCTATCAGAAAGTTTGCTTCTGGTAGCTTTTACACACTGCAAAGCTTGTGGATTGTTTAATCCTCCAAGGGCAAGCTATCTTCACATGACCATAGCACAGGGAAGTGAGATCACACCTGCCTCTGGCTTTTCCTGAAGCAAAGCCTAGGCACTTGGATATACATATACATAGGCTCTCTCTGTGCATTTTGTAGAGTCCCCAATTGCAAGAGCAGATCCCATGCACTTGCAAGTTCTATGTGACCTTCCAGTAAAGTGGAAAGTGATTCTATTCCCCCCGACCATACATTGATACCCCTAGATATGTCACATGATCAGAGTTCTCACATAAAAATAGCTTATCTGGAAGGTGTTTCATGGCCTGATGTCAGTTTAGACTAGTATAGAGACTAGTGTAATTGGTTGGCTGTTCAATATCCTTCCACTCACAGAAAGCTTAAGGGAAAGATGGAGTTTGCAGACAAGATGGCCCTCAGTGGGGATGTGATACCACAGAGTCCACCCTCCAAAGTTTCCATTTCTTCCAGGGAAACTAATCTCTATAGCTCGGAGATCAGTAGTAATTGTGTAGAATGGCAATTCCACCTGTCAATGTCCTCAGTTGTAGGGAAAGAGAAAGGGAAGTCAGTGGTGCCAGTCAGCTGACAATGACTTTCCTTGGCATGTGCACATATCAGTGATCAGGGACCCCCTCCCCACAAATTTGAAGTTTGGGGAGTAAGACGGTGACTAAATGAAGAGAACTATGAGGGAGCAGGGCTTAGTGATGTTCCAGGACACCTACATCCCTTACTTCTTGGTTTTAATACATTGGCATTGTCCAAGGACAGCTCGGAAAGGTCCCTATCTTAGTATTAGTTTCTGTTGCTGTTCTACAGGACTGGGAATTTTTAGTGCTATATTTTTTAGAATAGAAAGGCTGGAGAATATTAGATCAGCAATTTGCTTTAATGTTCTGTTTATACTTTCCATGTGTATATTTTATTAAATTACTCATTGCACATTGATAAAATTAATTGCTTGGTCAGGTCCTTTAGGTGTCAGTGTAAAATATATGAGCGATAACTGGAGAATGTCTTGCAACATGCTATGGCTTGTCTTTCCATAAATCAGTGTTTCTGCTTGTAAAAGCTTTCAGCGTAGATTGCATCTTGTTTGTACAGCATGAAGTACACTGAAGCCTTACTTCACAGATTCTCAAGTGCAATAGCAGGATGAGTACATGCTGCTATGTTTAAGGATAACCATGTCAACCAGATGGTTGGCAATGATCACCCATAGAGCAAGGTTATCGACATCCATTCCTCACCTTGCAAAGGAATGGATTGTTGCTTTCAGAGATGACTTTACTGACCATGGGTTTGGTGAGGGTGCATGAAGCCTAAGTGACATGTCCTATGTGTGAAGCTTAAAAAGCTAGATGCGTGTTTTTCTCCAAGTAGCACTATTTGTACACACAAAGTCTGATGTGCACCATGCATAGGATTTCTCTTCCTGCTCACAGGTCCTTAAGGCCTGGGCATGCCCAGAGGCAGGAGCTGAAGGGTGAGCGCCAAAGGGCTCATGTCTTTTGGCTGTTAGGCTGAGGGTTTTAGCTTAGAACTGGGCAAAACATCTGCTAGGAGAGAGAAAGGAAGACCTGCTCTTTACTTGGAAGGTTCCCCCCTACTTGTTTATTTCTGTTTTATTTTTGCATTGTAAGGCGTTTTGCATCCCCATTGGAGAGAAAAACAGGATATAAATACTTAAACAAACAAATAAATGCTTGAGTCCACATACATATCAAGATGACTGTTTCAGGGTCTGTTTGGTGCTTCCATCACCTCAAGTTTGGGATTTCTGTTTTAAAAGTTCATCATATGCATATTACAAGCAGGAATAGATTGTTAAGCAGCAATTTACTGTGATAATGAAATTTACTGTGATTATTTGTGGTTACATAGATCCTTCGCCCTGTGAGTTATTCTATGTTTCTTCTGTTAAGCTACAAACACCAGCCTCTACTGGTGTGGCTTGTTCAAATGTATGCCACATTTTGGGGAGGAGTTGTGGCTGGTTTTGGTTTATACAAGCAAATGCACACAAGAGGGGAAATTGCAAGGATTTGCAGAGTCACTTCACTTCCCCCTTTATCTCCTTCCCTAATCTCCTCTTTCTCTCCCCTGGCAATCTCCATGCCTTCTAGGGTTGCCAACCTCCAGGTACTAGGAAAAAACAGCACCGAATTCACAATATAATATTAGATAAACATATAAATTGTAATTAATCAATTGGACAAATATACAAGTGCAAAGCACCAAAGACAAAATAAGAATGAACAAACCAACACCTACAAGAAAGAAATATAAGGTAAAGTTTCCCGGTGCACGTACCGGGTCATTCCTGACCCATGGGGTGATGTCACATCCTGATGTTTCCAAGGCAGACTTTGTTTGCGGGGTGGTTTGCCAGTGTCTTCCCCAGTCATCTTCCCTTTACCCTCATGGGTACTCATTTTACTGACCTCGGAAGGATGGAAGGCTGAGTCGACCTTGAGCCGGCTACTTGAAACCGACTTCCGTTGGGATCAAACTCAGGTCGTGAGCAGAGCTTTTGACTGCAGTACTGCAGCTTAACACTCTGCGCCACGGGGCTTGCACAAAAAGCTAGGGAAAAAATCCCTATCTAATATTATCTAATATTATATTGTGAATTTGGTGCTGTTTTTCCCTCTTGCCTCAACTTTGGAGCACCTAGCCTTTTTTCATTTTGAACCTCCAGGTAGTAGCTGGAGATCTTTTGCTATTACAACTGATCTCCAGCCGATAGAGATCGGTTCACCTGGAGAAAATGGCCGCTTTGGCAATTGGACTCCATGGCATTGAAATCCCTTCCCTCCCCAAGTCCCGCCCTCCTCAGGCTCTGCCCCAAAAACCTCCCACCGGTGGCAAAGAGGGACCTGGCAACCCTAACATCTTCCCCTGCTTCTTTCTCTCCTTTCCACTCAACAACCAGCCTTCCTTTTATCTGCCAGTCTTTACCTTTATTACTTATTTACTTCATTTATACCCCACCTTTCTCCTCAGTGGGGATCCACAGCAGTTTACATCCTTCTCCTCTCTTCCATTTTATCCTCACAACAACCCAAGGAAGCTTCTGACATACTCAGATGAGTTGTGTGGCATTAAGTCATAGCCTCTGCCATACCTGGGTGAATTGCACCAATTGCATGGTAGCTAGTTGCCTGGAGGTTTTGGTGGGCCTGGCCCCAATGAGTCCTTCCTCTACATTGTGGCTGGTTTTGGCAGGAGTTGATTGGGAGGCTAAAATAGCCTCAGAAAGGTCCTCCTCCCTGCCTTTTACTGACTGAAACCAAGGTTTGAAGGCTGGAAATATTGTAGTGGCTGCCTAGCAACTCCCACATTTCTATTATCCCAAAGTTGTTTTCTTATTTTTTAGATTTCAGATTTTTCCCTGCAAACCTGGAGCTTTTTTCAGGTTTGTAGAAAGATCTGTCTTCTCTGTCCATGGTTTCAGTTTCTAGATTTAAGTATGTGCAACTTTGGCCAAGCTGAGAATCAGATATATTGACAAGTGGGGAATGCATGAGGATTTGTGAGGGGGGTCACCTTATTTCTTCTGTATTCTGCTCCCCACACTACATCCTCTTCCCCCTTCCCAACAGCCCTCATAAACCTCTCCCCATTCCCTACTTCCCTCTCTTCCTACCACCCACCAACCTTTTCTGCCCCTTAGTCCTTAGCTTTATTTATTATTTTTAAGTGCATTTATATCCTGCATTATACGCTGCCTCCATTTAATTTATTTATACCCAGTTCAGTAGCTGCTGTTGAATAGTAGGGAGTTGCCACTGGGCCATACAAGTCATGTGGCAGTGAGTCACCAGGTGGCAAGGCCTGGCCCCAATGAGTTCAGGGAAAAGGGGACTGCAGTAGCGGCTGTGGCAAGGCCAAAACAGCCATGGAAAGGGCCCCTCCCCCTGTCTTTTACTGACAGAGTGAGACCAAGTCTTGAAGACTGGCAATATTGTTGTGGTTGTCTAGCAATCCTCACAATAGTCACTAGGGTTGCCAGGTCCCTCTTTGCCACTGGCAGGAGGTTTTTGGGGCGGAGCCTGATGGGGTGAGGTTTGGGGAGGGGAGGTGCTTCAATGCCATAGAGTCCAACTGCCAAAGCGGCCATTTTCTCCAGGTGAACTGATCTCTATCGGCTGGAGATCAGTTGTAATAGCAGGAGATCTCCTGCCACCATCCGGAATTTGGCAACCCTAATACTCACTGAGATCTCAGACGGCATGCATTTCTCAAAGCCACAGGTGCTGCATCTATAATGGGGGGGGGGTTTCTGCAAACCTGAGGCTTTTCTCAGGTTTGTAGGAAGATGTGGCTTGTCAGTTCCCAATTTTCTGATTTAAGTATCCATAGAAGGGGCCTCATAGAGAATCAGATAGTTTGATTTATATAAATTGAGGCATCTCCAAATGCCTAGAGTGCTAATGGAAAGCCAGTTTTAGGTGGCACACAAACACACTTTAATTTGGGACTGAAAATGTAAGGTAAGAAGGTTGGTCCCCAAAAAAATCCATGTTCCAAGTTATCTGAAAGGCTCTTCTGCTAAATCTGGCATAGAATTATAAATACATAGGCCTTAAACACCAGCAAATGCAACCTGTCTGATAGGGTATGCAAAGTGTGATGTTCCTTTAGAGCTTTCACACAGAAATGTAATGCTAATACTTGGCAGCCTGCTTGAATTTAATCACCCTATTATAAATCATGGTAGCAAGGCTCGTTGTTGTAAATATAAATTCTAAATGGACTATTCATCACCTAAATCTGTTTGCAAACTGAAACAGATTCAGACAGTTAATAATTCTTTGGGTTTAAGTGAAATTCTGGAATCCTTATTTTACAGTGTCATCCGACTTTAATTCTTTCAAAATGTTCATTTTTCTGTTCTTGTATGAATGAATCATTACATTTCATGGCATACTTTTGAAATATAATGTTCACGTTGAGATATCATGCCATATGTCTCTTCAAAATGTTTCCTTGAAGACACTTGTTCAAAGGAAGACTGTGCAACAGTGTCACATCATGTATTTAATGCATCCCAGTCTTAATGGTTTTAATGGTAGTATTCTAATCCATGTGGTCATAATTTGATGGTAGGATGTTATGAATTTTATTATCATTTTGTAAAGTTTATAAGAAATTTCAGCTGGAAGTATAAAACACACAACAACACACTTCATTAGGGAAGTCTGGGAGTCTTCCTTGCCTGCGTGGTGTAGTGGTTAAGAGTGGTGGTTTGGAGTGGTACACTCTAATCTGGTGAACCGGGTTGGTTTCCCCACTCCTACACATGAAGCAAGCTGGGTGATCTTGGGCTAGTCACAACTGTTTTAGAGCTCTCTCAGCATCACCTACCTCACAGGGTGTCTGTTGTGGTGAGGGGAAGGGAAGGTGATTGTAAGCCGGTTTGATTCTTTCTTCAGTGGTGGAGAAAGTCGGCATAAAGAAACCCCATTCTTCTTATTCTTCTTCACTTGAGTTCAGGAAGATAGTTTTAAGATAGGGGATGACATCTCCCCTGAATAATAGCAACAATGACTGTAGGCTTAAGAAAAGAATGCCCACTGAGATCTCGGTCAACATTTTAAAGGTTACTAGGTAACCACAACAATATGGCTGAGCCTTCAAAGTCTTGGGTTTTGCAAAGCCAAGCCATTGGGGTGGGGAGCAGGGGTGGAGTTGGAGCCCAATACTGGGCCTGGTGGCAGCTACTACACTATGACATTATACCCCATTGAAGTCTCTCCCTTCCCCAAACCCCACCCTTCTCAGGCTCCACCCCCAAATCTCCAGGTATTTCACAACCCAGAACTGGCAACCCTATATGAGGTAAGTTAGGCCAAGAGTGTGACTGGCTCAAGGTCACCTAGCAATCAGAGTGGGGATTTGAGCCTGAGTTTCTCAGAGCCTAGTCTAGAACTGCAATGATTGGAAAGGAGGACAGCGGGTTCAGAACTAATTTGTAAATGTGGTTTGTAAATGTGCAAATAAGGTTTAGACATTAATTAATTAATCAGTGCAAATAAGGTATTGGAAAGGATTGCAGAACAACTGTTGCCAATTCTCTAAGTTTCTGTCTGGCTATCAGATAGATGTGTTACATTTAACTTTTGTTTTGTTTGCAGAAAGCTACTTGCCTGGAAGGGGAAAGATAAGCCTCTATAGAGAAAAATAAGACACCTATCATAAGTGTGGCATAATCCTATTGCTCAGCATGAGCAAATAAGCAGTACAATATTAGTGTCACAAGGCTTCTAGGAAAGTCTGATGAACACTGAAATCTTATTATGTGGCTAACTGAGCGTTTTATGCAGTGTTTTATCAGATGAAAACATCATAACAGGATTGCCCAGGGAGCCTTCAATATATTTAGAGTCTGGGATGTTCCGATGAAGAATTTCAGTCTTTTGAGCACCTGGCCATGCCACTGTTCTACACTTTTTGTGCTTGCTTGCATTTCAGCTCCATTTCTTCATGCTATCCAATTGAGATAAAGCTCCCACTATTAAGTCACTCTCCTCAATCCAGCTAGGGACCACACACCATTTGCAAGCAGGCTTCTGCATGTGTATCACTAACTAGATGAGAAACTTCTCATGCAAATGGATACAGCACATGCATTCTCCCTTCCCTGAAAAGCTGCCTGGGCAAAGCTCATGTAGCCCCCTTTGAAAAACAGCAACTGCACCTATCAACTACTTCAGAAAGGGAGTGGGATGGAATTAGATGCAAAGTACAATAAGCAGGTCTACTTAGAATCCTTCCGAAGTCTCTTCAGCGGGGCTTATTCCCAGGAAAGTGTTCTTAAGATTGCATTTTTATTCTACCATACTTACTGTTTCCTAAGGGTGGCCAGGAGTGGTGCAGCTGTGCTGGCTGAAAATGAAATAAAAGCATGTTAAAAAATAAAAAAGGGAAAATGCCCCCATAGCAAGCAGTGAGGCAACGCCACCAAAAAAGGTGGTGTGGCAACGCCGCAGCTTGAGGGGGTGTTCCCGTGCCCAAAGGCGTTAGGAAGATGCCTAAAGGCAGCTCCGCCCCCAGGAATGCCCTGGAAATGCCCCCCCCCACACTCCCGCTTCCTGGATTTCACTGCTGGCCTAGCAGTACCGGTGGCGGAGTCCCACACAGCAGCTTGGCTTTCTGGTGCTGGCATGTTTGCTCCCGCGCCAGCAGAGGTGCCACTTTAATCGGCACCTACGCTGGGTCGCGGTTCACACCAGCTCCTAAAAAGCTTCCACCCCCCTTTCAGGATTGCAGTCTTAGTCCTCTCACTCTGCTCATTATTGCTATTGCTACTTTTTCATGAACACTTGGATTGGAACCAATCTAATTACCAATATAAAAATCTAAAATGAAATGGAGCATTATTGAATGCAAGAAATAAATAAACTGTACTTGCTGTACAGCATGTATAGTAAATGAACTCTTATTTACAGTAAACTGTAAATAAACAGATGGGTTTTCAGCTTGAGGATTGTTTATGGTTAATGGGTGGGTCATGCCTCAGCCATGGGGCTAGTTGCCCTAGTGATGCCACCACTGTTTCCTTGGGCCTTTTTATTGTTTATTAGGCTACAATTTCAACAGAAGGAGAAAGGAGGGGGAGAGAGAGAATGAGAAACACACACACAGAAAGCACGACTTAAAAAACAGAGTACAGATACATCAAACAAAAATCAATAAGATTTGCACATTTTTGGACCCAGGACTGAGCCCCCATTTGAATTTTGACTATATATATGGGAGCTGAGTCGTAGGTCTAAAAAAAATGCAAACCTGTGCATTACAAAAAAACATTTTGTACAACCATTTCTGTTTATCAGGTAGTATCTGGAATGCAGCAGTTCCCTTTAATATTTTCATGTTTCCGATGCATCAGAGGTTTCAGTGTCTTTTTATGTTAGGAGTTTTGCCAGCTGTAGGTAAAGAAGATTGAAATGAGCACACACCCAAATTCATAACTGGGCTTGATTACTAAGTACTAATCAACGTGCTTTGCCAAAATCAATAAAGTTGGTGACGACAAAGGAACTGCCAAAGGGAAATAACGTGAGTTGATGCATGACCTTCAGTTAAAATTAACCAGCACGCTTTATATTTTTCCATGGTTCCTTACATAAACTTTCAACAAAGTAATATTTGAATTCACATTCTTACAGTTGCCACTCTTTTCTTGTTTTGGTCTGGTGTTTAATAGTTGCCAAACTAGCAGAAATCAGAAAGCAAAAATTGCATCTGTTGATTTCTGCCTATGAAAAATTTGCCTAATTTCAAAAAGCATATTCTTGCATTTAAAAAAATCAGGAAATTCACAACTACCTCCCCCCCACATCCCCAGTGACCCCTACTTCATGTCCAGAAGATGGCCAAGATGCCCTCCCTCTCATCATCTGCTTAAGGTCATAGAGTCAGCTTTGCTGACAGATGGCCATCTAACCTCTTCTTAAAAACCTCCAGGGAAGGAGCGCTTACCACCTCCCGAGGAAGCCTGTTCCACTGAGGAACCACTCTAACGGTTAGAAAAAGAGTCTCAAAGCAGCTTACAATCACCTTCCCTTCCTCTCCCCTCAACAGACACCTTATGAGGTGGGGCTGCGAGAGTTTGGAGAAAACTGTGACTAGCCCAAAGTCACCCAGCAGGCTTCATGTGGAGGAATGAAGAAACTAACCTGGTTCACCACATTAGAATCCGCCTCTCATGTGGAGGAGTGGGGAATCAAACTATATTAGAGTCCACTGCTCTTAACCACTACACCATGCTGGCTTTCTCTACCTTGACTACCATGGAAGAGAGTTTGCATTTCTGGTTTTAAAGCTGTTTCTTGCCCCACTGCTGGTATGCTGACCTGTCTGCAAGCCTAAGTTGCTATATCTGGCTATCTTGCATCACATCATTAGATTCTCAGAAGTGCTATTGGTTCCATGCTCAGGGCCAGCTAGACAGGCACAGGCAGCTCAATGCACGAATGAGAAAGTGGTGCTGGGAGAAAGGGTTTAGATTTGTTAGGCACTAGGAAACTTTCTGGGGCAAGCTGAACCTGTACAAAAGAGATGGACTTCACGTGAACCAAAAGGGAACCAGACTGCTGGCACTTAATATCAAAAAGGTGGCAGAGCACCTTTTAAACTCATCCCAGGGGGAAAGCTGACAGTAGCTGGGGAGCCACCGAATTGGGACAAGGCAGTATTGAAATGCCTGCCTTTATTTCTGAGCATCTCCTATAGCATAATATCTCTGTATTTCCACCACCATTTATGTATAGTCCCAAATGCTACTGCTTGTTGTTTTTTGGCTTTTTAATGGATGTGTACAGAACTTCCACCAAACCACAAACAAATATTTTAAAGCACCAAGTCACTGCATACTATTATTTATCTAGTAATTATATGCCTTTGAATGCAACCATAGGGAGATGCATGGGTGGGGGGAATTATGATCCATAGTAACATCCACATTCTGAAATGCAATTAGTGTTACTGATAGTAGATGCAGAGGTGCAGGCTCAGGGCACTTTCACACATACTGAATAATGCACTTTCAATGCACTTGAACGATCGTTTGCAAGTGGATTTTGCCATTTTACACAGTAAAATCCAGCTCTAAAGTGCAACGAAAGTGCATTGAAAGTGCCTTATTTGGTATGTGTGAAAGCGCCCTCAGTCTGTGGCGACGTCCCACTAGGCGTTGTCTGCGACCTCCCAGGTCCTGCCCTGACTTGCCAGGTGATATTCTGGACTTTGGATAAGGAGCCAACATTTTTGAAATCAAACAGTACCAACTTAAACTACAATGTACTATGTGAATTTCCATTTGTAGTGATGCCTGCACAACAAAAACCACTTCTCCAGCGACTGAGAAGTTTTTAGGGCAGCACTGGACCATCAACCAAGAGCTACTGAGAGGTGTAGAGGTTTAGCATCCTCCTCCTTTCCTTCCCCCCCCACTCAAGCGCAAGGGTCTCTCCTGACTAATGGCAGTTAGCTGAATTTGTCCAGTGACTGAGAAGACTGAGTCCACGGTCTGTTCAAGTGGAAAAGTGGTCTCCAAGCTGCAACACAAAATTGTTATGACCTGTGTCTACTGAACAAGCCCAAAGCTGCTCATCACGATGCTTGAGACAAACTTCAATCAAACACAGGGAGGTGATCTAATCAGGAGCTCGCTTTCCATGTAGATGAGGGAGTTCAATCAAGATTTGCCTAGCAGCAATGGTCATAACAAATTTCTCAGCATCCCTGAACAAAACTCACAGTGAGGCTTTCTCTGTGTCAATAATATGAACGTGGTCACAAGTAATCTCTGGATATAACTGGGTATCTCTTTAATATTCAGTGCTTTTAATCAACTCTTATTATGCACAATATTTGTAATTCAACATTCCAGGAGAGATGAATTTCAGCATTAGCTTCTCTCTCACATGAAGTATTGCATAATTTGGATTCATTAACAATGCCTATGTTCTCAGCCACTAACATCTGAAATGCGCCGTACTCTTTCCTCAGTGATGTGGATGTGTTTCATGTGATTAGAGCAGTATAAATCACTGGGAGTAAATGGGCCGTTTTAGCATATGCAGCAGAATCACATGGATCCATTTTCCATGCCAGAACAAAAACAAGGGCTGTTCGCAGCAGCAGGTCACTGAATCTAAATCATGGAAGAAAGGCAGAATTAATAGCAATGCATTTACAAACGCTTCTAGGTAATATACTGTCTCTGCTTGAAAGTAACTGCCAAATTTTGCAAAATGTACAGTATCCTAACAAAATGTACACTATCCATACAAACTGCTAGCCAGAGGGAGGGTTTTTTTCTGAATCTCCCCCTTCCTCCAGAGCCTTCTGTGGCCCCTAAATCAAGGCCAGGGGTCTGAAAAGACTTTTGGACTAAATACCCTGCAGCATGGGGGCTGTAGTAAGGAGGGGGAAATTTCCCTTTCCCTCTTCAGCTAGTTGATCTGCTCACATGAGAGGGAGGGGGCAATCTTGTCCATTTCACCGACATGCTGTCACTCCCTGTGCCACATAGCATTTTGTTCATGCGGGTCACACCAGATTAGGGTTGCCAGCTCTGGGTTGGGAAATACCTGGAGGTTTTGGGAGCACAGCCTGCCGACGTCATCTCTGCTCTGCGCAGGATTGTTGCATGCAGGACAGCTTCCTCGTCCTCCGGACTTTGGGCTTACCACGAACTTTTGGGGTGACAGATTGGATATTTATATAGATATTGGTTTACGGTGTCTATCATGCTTTTCCTCTGTTGAGGTTTGTGATTGTGCTTGGAATTGTGTGTGGAATTGTTATTTGGTGTATGTGGAATATAGTATTGTTGCATGAACTTTGTGCTGTATAGTTGTGTTTGTTAACCTCCAGGTACTAGCTGGAAATCTCCTGCTATTACAACTGATCTCCAGCCGATAGAGATCAGTTCACTTGGAGAAAATGGCCACTTTGGCAGTAGGACTCCATGGCACTGAAGTCCCTCCCCTCCCCAAACTCCACCCTCCTCAGGCTCCGCCCCAAAAATCTCCAGGTATTTCCCAACCCAGAGCTGGAAACCCTAGTGTACATCTACATGGCAGCAAGTCTTAGACTATCATGTTTATAAAAAGTCTATAATTTTCCCCATTATTTTCTTCTTCGGAATGTAACAATTACCTATATCCCAAACGCAGCTAATGGTCAATTACCAGCAGCTTATGTCACTGATTTACTGTGATAAACCACACCTAAGCAAGGAGCATTCCATGATGCCTCTAGATATCCACCATTATAGGGGGCACTGAGGAGAGGGAGAGCATGTATATATGAAAGCACATTTACTTGGTTGCATGGAACAATGTCAGGCTTGCTACTCTATTGCATAGACCAGCCCTTAATCTTCTATGATGTCATAGGCATTCTGCTCATCATGGGTGACGTGACAAAAGGATTCACAACTTTCCACCCCGCTAGGCCATGCCAATGGGTACATGGAAGCAACAACATAAGTAAGTCGCTGATACTAGAAAACTACAGGTTGAGAGAAAGCATTTTGCACTGAAGCTGCAGTATGACTGAAGTGGGGTTTGACCACAAGCTAGTGAGATCCATGCCCAGTTGTCTATTTCCTGGGCTGTAGCAATACCCTGTGTAAGCTTAAATGAAAGCTTCTCTTTCCATTGGGATTCTGAGCAGGCTTTTCCCAAGTAGGATGCTGCTTCTTGATTGCTTGGCATTTTGGTAATAGGCCTGTGTCAAACTGGCCGTTAACAGCTCAATTGCACCCACAGTGAGTAGCTCTCTGGAAATGATGATTCCTTGTGAGATTACCTGCTTGCTGGGTAAGTGTATCACAGTTTTCTTCAATTAAATGAAGAACACGTGTTCTGGGATGGTAGTATATCTTCCTGTGGAAGTTTGGGGAAGAGAATATTACCATGGTTACCAAAGAATGTCCTCAACTACTATATTTCAGCTGTAGAATGTTTTTCTTCTTCACCTTTCAGATGGTCCTTTTGGCTTCATGCTGAGTGTTTGAAGTTATACTTATTATACTGAATTGTACTACTGTGGATCTTACGGTTAAAACCCCAGGATTGCTCCATGTAGTAAAAAGGAAATTTGGCATTTCATAAGATACTGCTCTGCAATTATGTCCAGCTGTCGGACTTCTGTATTTTTTCAAAAGGTGTAATTTTATCAAACACCGATTTCAGAAACCATCAAGAAATCCCCGTGAACATTTTAAAATTGTTTAGGAGGTTACCTTTTATAGGAATTGCCAATGGGAGGTATCTGGCCCTCGAGATTTTTTTTAGCTCCTGAATACCTGGGGATTTTCAGCCAAGATTCTGTACTGTGGCATGCCTGTATTTCGTCTCATGTGGGAATTTACAGCTGAGATGGATGAGGGGAGAATTCTGACATAATCACTATGTCAGTGATTATAAACATCATAAACATAATGGTTTTACAAAAAACCATTCCCTACAGCTGCTGTGTGGGAAACCTAAATGTGTAGCTTGGCTGTTTGTTTCCTTGCTAGATGATCTACACTGGTCAGTCCACCAACAAGAAGAGTGTGTCCTTGTTGGTTCTCCTAATGAAGACACCGAAAAATGGTTTATTAATAGTCAATACCTATTTTATGAGTTTCTATACTGGGCATCCAAGATGACTCACTGCCACCCTTAAACATAAAAATGTGCAATATTAAATCACTGTTATAAAACACAGGTGTTTCAGGTATCTATTGTGTCACAATTTGCATGTATGAATTGGCCCTTTGTTTATTTTCAGAAAATCAGAATCACATCTCTTAATGGAAATATCAAGTAGCTGATTTACTTCAGAGGCTTTTTTTTAAGCTTCTACTTTTATGAGACTGGCCTTTGGGCAGTTATAGTATATGTAGTATCTTATACTGCAGTGTGTTTAGCACATGGTAGATTTAGATCCTAGCATGCCAAATCATTCCAAACCTACCTATACTACTTTCCATATTATGACCATATGTTTTGTTTGAGGTAAAGCCTTTTTATGCATTTTAATTGCACTGCACCATCCTTTCAATGTGATGATCTTATAGTGTCACTTAAGAGTAAATGGATCTGTTTACTTGCAAAAATATTTAGAAAGCTTCATGTTCCTCCAACAAAGCAAGTTTACTTCAGGAGTTGCTATGATTTGGGTATATTGTTCATGTTCTGGTAACATCTGTGTCATTTCATGAAGCTAGATGTAATTTACTTGATACAATAGTCCATCAATGACATTTTAGAGGATTCCTTTGGGCTGTGTTTGTCAGCCTGCAATTTCATTTATTATTGAAAAAAACCCTCTTGCTTGTTTGTGTGACAATTCTGTCCTCCCTCATATAATTATGGCTGACAAAACTTATTAAATTGTTTTCTTTAAATCATTCTGATTATTTGCTTTGGAATGTTTGATTTTCTTTTGCATTTTAATTCCACGGCACTCAATTTATACTAACGAAGGGGGAGGATGTAAAATGTCATTTCTGTAGTGAGGCTGAGAAAAAATTGCTTTCATTTATTTGACCAGCATCCAGGACATTGTCTATTCCTTGTTGCTGGCTGGACATACAGATAACATCTGAGCCTCCAGGTTCCTTCTAGCAACAATTATTTAGGGAACATTTTGGTAGGATAGAATTGTAATTGGCTGGTGGTTATGCAACACCACTTTCCAGGCAGCTTGGTAGTCTTTCAAACATGGAGAAAGGCAATGACTATTAATAATAATTCATTCTGGTGCTGCATTGCTAATCTGCATAACTTACTGAGCTATGACTAAAGCTATATGACAGCAATTTTGTTCCATTCTCTGAATACAAACCCGGATATCAGTACAACATTCTAATTTTCATTGTTGGTTTTTATGGTCAAGCATATGGTGTTCAGTAATAATGTTGCAAATATCAGATCACTAATATGCATTTAAAATGTTTCTATGGGGCAGTGCAGGCTAGGGTTGCCAGTGTTGTGGCCCAGACCTCGCCAGGCGAGAAATCATCAGAGGAAGAGCCATGCCAGGAAGAACCAGTCTCCCCTGAACCTCAGTCAGCTGAGAATCCATGCCAAGTTGAACCTCAACTGGAAGACCCACACACCACTCCTGCTGAGGATTCTAGAGTGGCTACAGAACCACCCCATTTTGATGAAGCAGCTCCAGTTATAACTACACAGAACCATGACCCACCCAGCTCACCTGAAGTAGTAAGACATCACAGGCAATGGGGAAAAGCGGAGCTTCAGGCTTAAAGATGCTTAGTGCTTAGAAGCACTAAGGAAATGTTTGGAGAACTGTGAGTTTTTGAAGGATGAAGGCTGAGATAAGCGGAAACCAGCTTAAAGCCTTGCCTAGGACAAACCAGCATTGCAAAAGCAACTTTGCAAAAGAGCCTGAGAGTTTTGCTTCTGATGCTTCTCTGATGCTACTCAATGGAATTCTGACCCTTTGGACCAGACTACTGATCTTGCTGCTGCATGCCAACTTTGACTTCTGTTCACAGCTCCTGGCAAAACTTCTGCTGGTTACTGCATTCAGCCAGCTGTTGAGCCCTCCCACTTTAAGTAACCTGAGACTCTCTGGCTACAGCCTGGGCTGGCCCAGCCTGCTCCAGGTTGAGAATTACTTGGAGGTTTTTTGGGTGGAGCCTGATGAGGGCAGGGTTTGGGGAGGGACATCAATGCCATAGAGTCCATTTGCCAAAGCGGCCATTTTCTCCAGGTGAACTGATATCTATCGGCTGGAGATCAGTTCTCCAGCTAGTACCTGGGGTTGGCAACCCTAGGGAAGGCAGGCTTTTAGTTAACTTTGCATGACTGACACTCCAACTTTTAACCAGCCAAGAGTAGCTTTAGAGTTGTCAGCTTGCATGGGGAGGGGCCATGGGTCAATGGTAGAGCACCTGCTTTTCATGCAGAAGGTCTCAACTTCAATCTCTGGTCTCTCCGGTTAAAAAAGGATCAGGCAGAAGGTGACTTGAAAGACCTCTGGCTGGAGAGACCCTGCCAGTCAGAGCTGACAATACTGACCTTGCTTGGCTCAGTAGAAAAGAGCAAGAGTCCAGTAGCACCTTAAAAATGAACAAAATTTTGGCAGGGTATGAGCTTCTATGAGTAACAGCTCACAGCTCTTTAGAGCTGTGACTCACGAAAGCTCATACCCTGCCAAAATTTTTGTTAGTCTTTAAGGTGCAGAGAAAAAAAATTGTGCGAGGCACCAGAGGTTACAAGGTGTTTATCTAATCACTTGTAGCTACTCCAAAGTATTACAAAATAATAGTAACATCAAAGGTTCAATTAAATTGCAAACATGTATTACAGCATACAAATAATGAGCAAATGCAAAAAGCAAAAGTGTTGATAATATAGCATAAAACAGTGACAGGTTTGCTGGCTAGTATCCCATTTTGATATCCTTCTTCGGACTGTAACCTGTCACTGTTTTTTTTTTATGCTATAGTTTATGCTATATTATCAACACTTTTGCTTTTTGCATTTGCTCATTATTTGTATGCTGTAATACATGTTTGCAATTTAATTGAACCTTTGATGTTACTATTATTTTGTAATACTTTGGAGTACAAGTGATTAGATAAATGCCTTGTAACCTCTGGTGCCTTGCACATTTTTTCCCTCTGTCTCTTATTAGAGGTTTCTCCACCTCCCTTTTCTCTTTGTCTTTAAGGTGCTACTGGACTCCTGCTCTTTTCTACTGCTACAGACTAACATGGCTACCTATTGTGATCTATCTTGATTTGCTCAGTACAAGGCAGGTTCATATGATCAGGGAAAAAGTTGGCTTACCTGTCTCTTCAGGCATGCAGCCAAAATATTTTGTTCTTAATGGTCAGTATTTGCTTTTATCATCCATTCACACAAAGGTGAAGACAGGACTCATGGGGGTGAAGGTGATTTAGGGGGAAGGCAAATGACATATTGGAGTGAGGCACTTGAACATACATTTAGCAGAAAAAGACCATTCAAGGACCTCTTTAATGAGGCACTTATTTCAGAGTATAAAACCTTAAAAGAGGAACCTTAATACCCTGGATATCACCTGAAGTTCAGACAGATTTCACCCACAGTTCCAAGTGTGTCCTGGGACACATTCTGTGACAAACACTTGTCCCCACATATTCCTAGAGGTAGCGATGGGACACTTCTACACCCTGCATTTCCAATACGTGTCTTCAAAAATGGTAATTTGGGGGAACTGGTGACCTGTTTAGGTATGTATGTGTAGAACAATATGTTTCTGATATTTTAGGTAAAACTCACAATTCTTTAATTCCACAATCTTTTATTTGTTATACAGACATCTGGATGAAAATACAGAGAAACCAGCACATCAGGATTGGACTTAACAAGGTATTTATTTACCTGTGGAGTTGATTGGGCTAGTTTTAAATCTTTTGATGGCACAGCTATGCTAAAAAAGATTTCTGCCAATAAAACCAATAAAACTTTTCTGAGATGCTAAAATTGTTCATGCTGATTTTATCTAGTGCTCTGACTAGAGGATAAATCTTCTGAATCATTTCAAGACTTCCTGGGTACTGTAGACCTTTGCCCCAGAGTGTTTATTTTATTAATAATCTTTATGAAGTTATGTAGAGATTCTGGCCCTGGAAATAAAATGAAACGTCAGAAATGGTAATCCAAAGTCATTGCCATAGGGTCAATTAATTGCCCATGAATGAAAATCAGCTTTGACAGTCTTTTGGCAGTCGTTTTTAAAAAACTCTGATCTGATTTTTACCCTAGAGGATCACAGCTATTTCTTCATGGTATTCTGCACATCTTTTTATCATTCAAAGTCACAACTCCGGTCTGGATTATCTCCACCCCCCGTTATTGTTTATATCATAAAAAAAACTGCAGGAGATCCCTTCTAGTTGCCACCAGTTTGACCCTAAAAAGTATGACTGGAGTGTGAATTTTATTTTAAGGATCAGCTTTGAAAAATCCTATTCTGTTTTGTACTCAACATTTCAGCTTCTGTGCTGTTCCACTGCAGCTCTCCCTTGGATTCCAGAAACTCCATCTGCTAGGTGTTGGGGTTACCTAGTAGATCTAGCCATGAATTAGGGAGATTTCTACTAGATCAGGGATACAGCCCACCTGAGGCCCTTGGGTCTGTGTTTAGGAAGCTTGTGTCTATTCTTAACAGTATTTCCACACAACCTTTTGTTTTGTTCAGGAGCATGGTTTGGTGATTCAGAGTACATGTGCTCCTGTAGACTATGTGGAATTTCTGTAGGAATTGTTATGATAGCAGCCCATCCCTATCACGGGGAAAAGGTTGGCGCATAGCTAGGTAGAATCTCTGCATTCAGAGGCAGTGCCCATCTGAATACTAACTGTTGAGAGGCAAATAATGGGGTGGGCTATGGTCTCTGGAACCCTACAAGAAAGGCATGAAAACATCTGGCTGCCAGCCTAGGTGGACCTTTCATACGATGCAAAAGGACTCCTACGTCACCACCCACAAGTAGGAAGGAAAGGTATAACGCTTGTGTAAGAAAAACCCTATAACTCCCTGCACTTTCAGTTATGCATGAACATGATATGTAGAAAATCTCACATGTAAGCTCTGGAAATGGCAAGAGAGACAACACATAAATATTTTGCAATCAAACATACTTGACATTTGTAGTCAGGTGGGAGAAACCAGCTATGTCGGAATATTAAGAAGATAACACATGCAGCTCCCCCTGCTCCCAGATTTTTTTTTTTGTAAATTAGTATTTTTTCCCCTCCTCAGTGTTTTGGATGGGTGGGAAGGAAAAATTATGCAACTATGCAATTCCAATTATGCTGGTTCCCTTCTATCATTCTCTTTGGCCAGCAGGAGAAGACTTTCCTGTTTCATCTGGTGTTCCCTCATTGACTCTTCTTCCTGTGTATGTCCTTTAATTGTGTATCTGTTTTAACTGTGTATGTGTTTTGGTCAATTGTTGTTTTTAATTGTTTTATATTGTGTATTTTAAAAGCTTGTTTTAATGTTTTTGTTTGTTCACCACCTTGGGGACCCTAAGATGGATGGAAAGGCAATAGAAAAATGTTTTAAATAAATAAATAAGGGGAAGAAAAGACAGCCTCTGGAAAGTAATGTGAGAACACATACACCCAGACTGTTTACAGTCTGGACCTGAATGGCCCCATGAACATATGCCAGGCAGGCAAAATGAGGCGTGGCTAGAATATGAAGGCAAGCCATGCACCCTTCTTTCCAGCAGGACTAAAACACTTCTTCTTATTTTAGTCTTTTAACTATGTAACACAGGTGATGGAAGAGTGATGGAGGTATATAAATGCTAAGATGTGACATGTGAAGAGAGTCAGTGTGGTGTAGTGGTTAGAGTGACAGACTAGGGTCTCCCTCATGCTCTCAGCTTAAATGACCTCACAGAGCTGTTGTTGTATAGATAAAATGCAGAATGGTGTAAGCCACTTTGGGTCCTTGTTGGGGAGAAAAGCAGGGTATAAATCTCTAAATTAAAAATGTTAACAAAATATTTTCCCCAGATGTTCGAGGGTGCTTATTGCTGATTGTTATCCAAACAGAGTAGTGATTGAGCATCCCTAAAAGAAATCACAGAAGGCTGAATAACAGATTAATATAAATATTATTCTTATATTTAAATGCTACTGATACAGCAAATTATTTTCTCTTTGTCATTTGCTGATACAATTTATTTCTCCATTATGACAGGGAAGGTAAAATTATTTATGTCTCAATAAAGAGCATGCTTTATAATTCATTGGGTTATAGCAAGTGGGTTAAAGTCCTTTAAATTAATCCTCGCTACTATATATTGATTAAGCTTCTGGGCTTGATCAATAAGGCAGAACATTGCCATGAAACATTTGAAAGGATTCCAAAGTTCTTAGCTTCTCAGTTATTATATAACTAAAAGGAAAAAAAATGGTCTGTGCGCTACTGTGGGGAGGTTATTTCAAGATGCATTGACTTCAGCAGAGCAGGGTAGTTTTTAGCATCTGAATTATTTCTTACTCTTTCTGCAAAGTTATTCAAATCATGTTTTCCAACTTACTTAATTTTTTTTAGTAGCAATAATGTTAAGCCTAACCCAAAACAGTCTTTCATATCTTATCCCTTCTCCAACCCAACCCAGACTTACATTCTTTTAATATGGGTAGAGATGAACATTCCCTGGCCTAGATGGGTGAGTTACTCTCTCTCAGCCTAACTTACCTTACAGGGTCATTTTGGGGAGAAAATGGGGGAGGGAAGAATGATATGCTCTGGGCTCGGGGGAAGGGTAGGATAAAAATGTACTAAATAAATTATATGTGGATTGGTGAACCTACTATGAAATCTGCACTCATTCCTTATTGGCCACATGTATGAACTTCTACACTGAGCTGAATTCAGGAGGAGCCAGCCCTTCCTGTTTCCAGTACAAACCAGCTGTGCAGAACTCTTCCTGGTTGGTCCTGTGGTAGACTGGCAGTTATGAATCCACAACGGTTGCCAACTCTTGACTGAAAAATTCCTGGAACTTTAGGGGTGGTGCCTGGTAGGGGGAGGTGAAATTTGGGGAGGGAGCTCAGCAGGGATGTGATGCCATAGACTCCACTCTTCAAAGCCATCATTTCCTCCAGGGAAACTGATCCCTGTAGTCTGGGAATCAGCTTTAATCCCGGGAGATCTCCAGGCCCCACCTTAAAGTTGGCAACCCTAAGCTACTCCCCCCAATACTTCATTTTTTTAAAAAAGGATCGACTAAGCACCAATCTGGGTAAATATGCTGCATGCTGGGAATCATGCCAACAGGCATCACAAAAACTCTAGAAGAACTGTTTAAATATATGGCAACAGCAGCGAGAGTCACGCTAGTGGCAAAATGGAAGTCAGACAAATGCCCAGGCATAGAGGATTGGCAGAGAAAATTAGTAGAATATGCAGTGATGGCAAAACTGACAAACTTCGTGAACAGAAGGCCAATTAAAGAATTTCAATATAAAAGGAAACTCTACTACATATAGTCCTCTCAAAATGTCTGAGGGGGAAGATGCAACCTGAAAGATATGTCTTTTGAGATAAAATTTTAGATTAAGGAAGATTGTCTGTTTTGTATAATGCTTAGATATTATAAATATGACATTACAAATAAGATGCAGTTCAGGATTATATAATAGATATAAACTAATAACACATTTGTATTATGGTTATAGTTTATTAAGAAACTAAGGGGTAGTAATTTGGGTTTATCAATGACACTAAAGAAGGTGGTTGTTAAATATCAGTTTAAGCATGTGAGATTAACTTTATGGGTAGTAATAATTTCAGTGTTATTTTTCTTATTTCGCTGTTTTTCTATTTTTTGTATTAATATTTTTCTGTATCCATGTTTTTTCTTTTTTCTTTTTTCTGTATTTTTTTGAAAAAAGGAAACAAAAAAGAACAACCCTGCCCAAAGATGGATGGGGTGGGGTGGCTGAACATCATTGTTGAAACTGAATCTAGGAGGGGCAGAGAGAGAAGAAAGTAGAAAAAATATTCTGGGAGGCAGGTACCTCGTTGAGCCCTTGCATTGCCACATCCTAGATTTAGCCTGTTGCCTTCCTTGGACTCTCAAACTGTTCTTCTGGCCCACTTTACCTTTAAAGGTTATCTGTGCTAAACTACAACCTCTATTTCTTCCAGGCTTTTCTCATTTTTGCTGAACCACTTTCAAATTAGTTTCCTTAGTCCTGGACTACTCTTGCCCAAGAATGAGGTGATAATGAGGTGTCAAAGTGCTGAGGTGATAGAATGGTATTTACCACTTCAGCTGGCAAGGGAGGTTTTACATTGATTTTTCTCCCTTCAAAGTTCCCTCACAATTCATTATTCCTTGTAAGTGGAAAACTAGCACAATATGTGAAGGGCTAGATTAGATGCTTTCCCTCTGATATACTTTCTACTTTATGTTTGGGTCAATGGTTTTGCGGATAAGGGTACCCCATTTTTCTTTCCCTGAAACTCTTGTTGGTCACTACTGGACTCAAATCTAACCATTTTTCTTTCATATTTTGCTATAAAACGAGGTCGTGTCAGTCTGTCGAGATGGTGCTAGTTAGATAGTGAATTAGCTTTTTTACTGCACACATAGTCCCGATGGATTTACGTCTTCCCCAGAAGTGACATAACAACATCACTAACATTGCTAAAGCACACATTCCCCCTTGTTTAGGTCAAGGATGTCATTCCCCCATGATGTTAGTCCCCCATGTTTAGGACAATGGAGGTCAGAGATGTTGCTATCGGAAAACCCAGAAGTGACATAGAGTAGCTCTAGGAATCACCAGAAACTATAAGGTAATAGAGTTTCCGGTGATTCCTGGAGCTGTCCTACATTGCTTCCCTGGAAGTGATATAGTGATGTTGACATTGCTGGTGTTGCTTTAAAAAAAATCTCCCACGACCAGTTACAGCAATAAAATCACTAACAACTCTGATGGAAAATGATGGCATTATGACATTAGCTGATGTGGCTGGATCTTTTTGGTCACATGGCGAATGGATCCAGTACAAGGGATATAATATAGAAATGAATTGACTATAAGAAGAGATGAAGAGACAGCTCAGGCATTAGTAGAGTTGACAGCTTTTAAACCCTCTAACTGTCTCTTTAATATTAGTTTGATCTGCAGCAATTATCAGGAGATGTTGTTTAGCTCCATGCCATGAAAAGCTTCAGCTGCCAATTTCTGCATATTAAACCTCTACTAAGGGGGTGGGACATTCTTTTCTTGGCCAGTTGGCAACCTTAGTATTGTGGTTTGTTATAGAGGGACAAGCTCTAATGTGTAGCTTAATTTGGGTACTGCTGACAAACCTCAAGTGGACTGTGAGGCCAGTGTAAGGCCATGAGTTGTGGTGTTTTGCTATCACAACACTCCTTTCACCCTGTCTTGTGCTCATGTTTTCCAGGTAGTGGCTATTAGCACTGGGCCATTAGTGTTGTTTGAACAAATTGAATGAAACGAGTAGAGAGATATTATAGTAACTGCAGTGGTTATGGTATGTTGATTTTTCCAGCGGGCACATTGATTAATTTCTTTGCTGTGTTTCTTGTAGATGAGAATGAATCAATAATAAGTACAAAGAAGAGGAAAATTATACATTGTGATAGTAGTAGCAGTGGGGGTGGGGACTGAATTGCAGTTGTTTGGTCTACAAAAATATTCACTTTAAAACATGTTTAATCAATTGTTCAGCAAAAGTAACTTGATTGAAAATAGAAATCATAATTTTCTATGTGTTGATCTGCTACAAATATTGACCTGGCAGCATAGCTAAACTTTCATACTATATGTCACCAGTTTTAATACTATATCTCAGGAGATCTGGAGTCAAATATCTTATTAGCTGTAAAATCAGCTGAGACCTATCTATATGGGAGTCTGGGAATGTTGGATTTAATGGAAAACACATTGTATCCTATTTGGGAACATTGTTAATTATTGAACTTGTATGTGTAACCATGTACTGGAGAATGAATATCCTTGTACTGGAGAATGAATATCCTGGGAGTCTGGGAATGTTGGATTTAATGGAAAAGACATTGGAGACAGTTTGGAATTTTACATTTTTTTCACGCCCTTTTCTTTTCAATGGATTTACTCATTAATTAATTAATTAGGCAACAGTTACCACAATTTACAGTTCAGGAGACATTACAGTCAGTTGGAAAGCATATCAAATCCACAATATATATTAACTCATGGTATCTATCAAACCCACGTACCTTTTTATTTTCACAAGCACTTTGCACAAAAAGGGGGTATTTGCAGTCAGTTAATAATTACTCAAATTGATTGGGTCCATCATTTGAGCTTCCTAGCTGCATTGTTCAAGACTGTGGAACTACACTGTCATTTAACAAAGTATCAAATACTGCCTGGAGCCAGCCAAGCAATCCCTTCTGGCAAGATGTAAGAAACCCAGATAGACAAAGATTGCGTGTTCATATAGTAGACTGTACCCTTCTGTGATGGACAGTTAACTGCAGATACCAGTCTGAGCACCCTGATTGACAGGAGATTAAAAAAAAGGATTCTATTGTTTACCTGGGAGAGTGGCAGTTGAGAGTGGCAGTTGGATGTTGGTAGCTAGGAAGTGGAGAAGGAGAGAGGTGTAGGATCGAGGAAAAACCTGAGAAAGGGAAGTGAAACTGGTAGTACGTCCCTGAGGGAAATAACTTCAAGGAAAAGGGGGTGATCCCTATCAAGTGTTAAAGAAGGAAAATTGGAATCTATGTGTATGTTACTACCACCACAAATTTTGTGTTAAATAAGTTGATACCTGTTTATCCAAGGAGTAACAGCCAAGTGATCTCTCTTAACAGTTACAAACACTTGCCAGTCGAATAAAACAGTCTTGTGGCAAATTATCTGTTGTATATAGTTATACTAAGTTTCCCACATTCTTGTTGCCTTTTTACCTGCCAAGTTTAAATCTGAAATCTCCCTGGCAGTCTGACTTGACCATTTCCCCATAAGAGTAAAATAATACAGTTTGTGTTGAGAATTCATATCAGCCTCTAGTGTGCTATATTCCGACAAATACTAACAAAGGTTTTTTCAGTTCTTCAGCTTCCCAAGCATCTGCATACATGTTATATGTCTGGAGGTTGGGGAACTGTCATGCCTTCCAGGAAACCTGTGCTTATCCTCAGGTTGCAATGACTGAAATACATCCAAGCAATCACATCTCATCTGAGCTCTGATAACATTTTGAGTTTGTCCTGCAAAAACCTCATTCAAGATGACCCAGATTAGCCCAATCTCATCAGAACATGGAAACAAAGCAGGGTGAGCCCTGGTTAGTATTTGGATGGGAGACAACGGCCAAAAATGCATGGTCCCTTAACCCACTTTATTCCCCATTTCAGCCAGGATCAAATTTACCCGGGCTGGGGGGGAAACTGTAGGCATTACCTTGAAAAGCAGGGACGAAACTGTGCCAAATGATCCATGTAATCAGAAAGTGCAGGGGACATGAAGTTCCTGTTTAGTTTGGCACACACCCCAGCCCCCCATGATTGGTCATTTCAAATTGACCAATGAGGGCCTTCCCTGCCCTGGGAAATGACCAATCACCGGGGGAGGGGGTGCTGCAAGCTAAACAGGAACTGTGCACGTCTCCCGCACTTTCTGTTTACATGGATGGATTTGCACACAGCTTCGTCCCTGCTTTTCAAGGTAATGCGTACAGTTTCCCCCCAGCCCAGGTCAATTTGATCCTAGCTGAAACGGGGAATAAAGTGGGTTAAGGGACCATGCGTTTTTGGCTAACCACTGATTTCCATGGTCACTATGCAGAGGAAGGCACTGGCAAACTATCTCTGTTAGCTTCTTTGCTTGAAAACCCTACGGGGTTGCTGTGGGTTGGCTGTGACTTGGTTCTTTATACACACACACACACATCTGCAAAAATACTGACAAATGAGGTGGCACAAATGACAGGGACATTATTTGTAAAATGCCTTGCAAATATGTCACAGCCCACCTTTGAGTTATCTCTTATGCAAGTTCTGATAAAGACCCATCAAATGTTTGAAGGCTTTGTGCAGATATGGTGGTGGACAAGTAAAACCTCTTCACTGACATCACTACCATATAAAGATGTGCTCTAATCTTTATGTGGTCATGCTCATTCTGAGTTTTCCTCCACGTCTTCGAGTACTTTCTGTCCAAACTGTCTGCTGTCCTGCTTCATTACCTCCTACTCTTCAGTATACCAAGGAGTAGAATTGGCTCTGCTGGTTGGGAGAGGTGTTCAGGATGCTTCCCAGATGTATGACCCCCTTGGGCAATTCTCTGTAGAACTGATTCATTTGAAAAATAGTGAGAAATTAAACTAAGAGCAATTTCAAAAGATTAGGAAAGTTAAAGGTTGACAAAATTGTATGTTTGAAAGTCATACCTTGCATTTAAATCTCCTGGCATATACAAAACTGTTCAGGGATATGCTAGCTTCTCACAACAAAAGGACAACCTTTCATTCATTCAATCTCCTATCTGCATTCTTAAGTGGCACAGGCCCATAAAGGTTGTACCACATATCTGTGCTATTGAATATTTGAATTACTGCTAAGCCACCTTCTGTTCAAAGCTGACAATTTGAATCAATTGAGTGTATACTTTACATTGAACACCTTTTGGGTACATAAGAGGAGCAATCCTAAGCAGGTCTACTTGGAAATAAGTCCCATTTTATTCAACAGGGCTTACTCCCATAACAGTGTTCCTAAGATTGCAGCCTAATTGAATTAATGTACAACTATTGCATCTTGGGTTCATCTCCATCATATCTTGCTTGCTTGACTTAGGTCTGAACTTGATGTTGCATCTGCTCATATGACTGGCAGCCATACTGCCTCCGTGAGTTCCCTGTAGGAACCCCATTCTCAGGTGCCACAGGGGCCCAATTTGGATCAGGACTCCAATGCAGGAAGAGGAGGAGGAGGAGGGATTTCAGTCTTCCCCCACACCATTGGAACAGCCATGGCAGGTATTGTTTGCACATGTATGAAGCCCTCCAAGTGGCAAAAAACATCCCACAAGAGTCATTTGGGGTAAGGAAAATGGTGTGGGAGTGGCGAAAACCCATCCCCCCTTGCATCAAGATCCTGGTCTAAATCGGGGCCCTGTGCTGCTTTGGAATAGAATTCCCACATGGAACTTGCAGGGGCAGTGTTCATGGCCAGTCTTCATGGTAGGAACGTGATAGATGTAACATGTAGTTCAGACCTTGGAGATCAATCCTAAGTAGGTCTACTATGAATCCAAACCAGGTCTTTTAAATGGAACCTACTCCTAGGAAAGTGTTGTTAGGATTTCTCTGGTAATGTTAAGTTAAGCATATATGGACAAACACATCAGCAAGGATGCTGTATTTCTCCACTGGCTATCCATGAGTTTGGTTTCTTTATAATTTTCATGGATTTACAACAGCATGGCACATTTCTGATTTATTTCGATAAACACGAAGAAAGGTGTTTTCAGTTCGTTGTCTAGGGAATGTATTTTTTGAAGGTAATAACCATTTTCAGTCCTCCCAATAGCTCACAGCACTTAACACAATGCAGGATGATAGTAGTAATTATCAGTGGTATCTGTATGATGCCATCTCAGTGGTTGTTATAACAACAAAGTATTTCAAAGATGCATCTGATGATCAGAAGGTTTTTTTTGAAGGGAGAGACTAATTTCTCATAGACTCCAGTTCTTGCAGTGTTTGTATTTTTGCAGTCTGCTTGTTCACATTTATTTTCAGCTCCAGTTGTTTGGGCTGCAACACAACGAATCTCTGTGCATTAAATGTGTAGCGCTAGACTACAAACTGCCATCATCCCAGTGAGACAATTAGAAAAAGTGCTATTTCAGTAGAAAGATGTGTTATTTGCATACAAAATTTAAAATACTGTTGGGTATTAATAGGAAGGCTGGAATCTAATTTCCTTTATCTAGGGATATGACCCTTCCCCTCGGTTTCAGAAACACTTCTCTATGTTATACTGAATTTTCTTTTGCTTTATTTTACTAGTGAGTATACTAGCTCAGAAGTGTTTGTGGCATCATAATGGACCAATGATGTGTAGTGGTTGGAGTGTTTGACCTGGGTGGGGGGAGACCCAAGTTTAGGTCCTCACTCCTTGGCCATGAAGCAAATGGATTTATCTGGGATTAATCGGCCTGATCTACTTTACAGGGTTGTTGTGAAACTAGGAAGGAGAGGGAACATTGTTCTGAGTTTCTGGGGATTGATGGATAAAAAATGTAATAGATAACAAATGCAGCATTATATAGTTGCTAGATTTTTCAGTATTGTTGCAATATAGCTACTTGGCCATCCTGGGTGCATAGACAGCTGGAGCTCTGCTTGTGTAGGCCTGAAAAATAAACTTCAGATACCAGGATCAGTTTTTTTGGGGAGGAAGAAGCAGTGGGGAAAACTCTGTCCAGCTCTGTGGTTACTTTCCTGGACATGTAATCACAGGCAGTACAGTTTATTTTAAATGTATACAATCCTGCTGCAGCCAGCTGTTGAATCATGTATCTGGCCCTTGGATGGATCACAGCAACTTAGCATCAATAAGAGCTAACAACATTTTTATATTTTTATCAAATCTTTTTTTCTGAGATGATCCAATAATTCTTTAAACATTTTTATTGAACGGCCATGTAGTTTAGGAATACTCTTATTATTCTGGAATTTTAAAAGGTGTTAAAATGTTTTATTGAACCCATAAAGGGCTGAGCATAACAAGCTTTTGCTTATACCATTAACCTGCGGCAGATTTGACTGCTGACTTGTATAACAGCATCAGTGACACAGATGAAGGGTATTGCTTAGCATACACCAAGCTGGTGGCAGAGTCTGCTTGCCATAAAAAGTATGTCTCATGCTGTAATGTTTCATCATACAATTTAGTGCAATATTTCACAATATTACATTAAGGGTGTGTGGCAGGTGTGACATAAGAATTGAAAAACTACAGCACTGACTACTAGTAGAGGTTGAATTTGATAAGTATGTGCTTTAGTTATCCTGATTCCAGTGGATTCCCTCCAGTGGAAAAAGCTGGGATGTCACATAAATGTCTGTTACTTATAGCTGTTTCCACATATTGTGTGTCACAGATAAGGTTGCCAGTTCTGGATTGAAAAATTCCTGGAGATTTGGGGGTAGAAACTGTGAAGGAGAGAATTTGGGGAGGGATGGACTCTATGGTATACCATAGAATTTTCTTTCTGAAGCTGCCATTTTCTCCAGGGAAACTGATCTCAGTAGTCTGGAGATCAGTTGTAATTCCAGGAGAACTCCAGGCCCCACCTGGAGGTTGGCAACACTATGCACAAATGATGTGGACCTCCCTCCATTGTCTAATTCTCTGCAAGAAATTCAAAGGCATAGATAGTTAGATAGCTAACGAGATAAATAGATGCAGTGAGAGCCAGCATGGTGCAGTGGATACAGTATTAGGCTTGAATCTCCACCCTGCCATGAAAGTTCACTGGGTGACTGTGGGACTGTGTCAGCCTAATCATCCGTAGGGTTGTTGTGAGGATAAAATGGAGAAGGGGAAAACAATGTGGTAAGCTGCTTTGGGTACCTATTGGGGAAAATATATATAAACAAATAGACAGATAGACAAACATCACCATTCATGTATAAACAACTGGCTCTTAATTTCCCTCTACACAGGGCTGTGCAAAATCTGCAAGTCAAGGTGCAGTGTAGCCAGTCATAATCCCAGACCTTAGTTACCCAGAGAAGCAATATTTAGAAGCAGAATTCTGAAGTAAATCACAAATATCCTAATAGGACTAAATAGCTCCTATAGTAGCTATTACTGGTTGGCATTTTGAGTGGCAGGGATCTCATAAGAGGAGTCATTACTGTGTTACAAAGCTCAGTGGGTGACTTTGGACCCATCATTATCACTCAGCCTTCCAATGGATGGACCCCTGTCTCTATAAAAAAAGAAGAAGCTGATTTCATGTGGGAAGCTTAGCTCTCAACATGGCAAAGTCATGGTTTGGACCAAGCCATCGTTTTTTCTCAATCTCACCTAATGCCATTCTTATTACAGCCTCTGGTTGCACATGGTTTTTTCCATGAAGGTCCTCTCCTCTGTTTTTCACCAGTGGAAAAGCTGGCTTGACCCAACCTCATGTCAGCAGTCAGGATTTGACATCTACATGACATCTACATGATTTTCAAAGCAGCGTCATGGAATGAGGGGTAGGTGGGAGACACAGTGGTACAGCTTCCTCCCACCTGACATCTCTTTCTTGGCTGTGGGTGGCCTGGTTTTGCTGATTTGTGACTGGCACAAGACACACACTTTGGTGTTATATGCAATATGGAAATGTCCCCATATACCACCCTGTTATTTCACAGCATCAAAAACATGTAATGTTGGAAGCATCTGCTCCAGCAAAGATGAGCCGTGGAACCTCAATCAGTCTGATGATTTCTTCAGTGATAGATACATATCTTTCTCCTTCCCCTGTTAAATTTCTAGTGGATTTTAAACAAAGGAATGCTAGGAGACAATACTGCTGCTGTACACGAAAATTCTGTCTATGCAGCCTCATGTTAAAAAACCTAAAATGGTCATGTGGTTTTAGAGGGCATATTTTGTCTGTGATTGATATAACCATCAAATGTAATAAGCGGCCGTGTTCTTGTTTTATTAATCATTTCACACTGATTTCCTGCTCCAGCACTGAAAAGTACTCCTTAGCAATTTTGAATAATTTACTGCTTCAACATCTCTGTAATTAGCAAATTCATTATTTTCAGCAGCTACGTTTTATTTCTGTAACTTCGGCACAGCTGGTTTATCATCATAAAAACAGGAAATCACTTTACACAGTCAATGGTATGTGTAAGGTAGCTACTGACAGTCTGCTGCACATTGTTGTTGTTGTTGTTATTATGCATAAATGTATCCTGGTTGCTGAAACAATGTAAGGACCACAATAACGAGTCCTTGATATCCATCAAAAATCAATCACTGACTCAACACACCTTCCCTCAGCAGCTCAAAAGGTGGATATCCATACACTATATAAAAAAACAATTTCTACAGATAAATTCTGTGGCCAATTATCATCCGGTTTCTAATCTGTCCTTTTGGGGCAAGATGACTGAGAGAGCAGTGTAGGACCAACTGCATGGCATTTTAGATAACTCATCTACTCCGGATCCTTTTTGGGCTGGATTCAGGTCAGGCTATGGGAAGGGAACACCATTGGTGGTTTACTTGATGATCTCCATATGAATGTAGACAATGGCTATGTCACTTGGTTGCTCCTACTGGATTTATCAGCATTCTTTAATATGCTGGACCATGCCATCTTACTGAGATGCTTAGAGGCATAACTAGGTATTGGGAATGTACTTTTCATTGGTTAAATAATTCTTTATGGACCAGACTCAGAGGATTTCTATTGGAGACCAGTTGTTATCAGTGTGAGATTTGTCCTGTGGTGTTCCTCAAGGCGCTGTCCTATCCGCCATGCTATTAAATCTCTACTTAAATCGTTCCATAGAAATAATTTGTGGTTAGCTGTTATCAGTATTCTGACAACACCCACCTCCATATTTTTTTATCCAAATTGCCTGGAGATGGGGCAGACATTTTGAGCCACTGCTTGACTGCTGTTGTTAAATGGCTAAGGGTAAACAAGTTGAAACTGAATCTCAACAAGATAGAAGTGATACTGGTTTGGAGGACTGAGGTTGTGAAGGACATTGAGCTTCCCACATTTGTTGGGGTCCAGCTGACCCTTGCCGACTCTGTTAAGAGCCTATGAGTTATACTGAACCCAGCATTATTGCTGCAGAAGCAAGCCAATTGAGCTACAAAAATGCTTTCTTCCATCTTCACTGATCCCTTGTCTCAGCTGATCTGGCTACATGGATTCATGCCATGGTGATCTCAAGACTGGCCTATCATAATGCACTCTACATGGATTTGCCCTTGAAGTCAACTCAGAAGCTCCAGCTGGTATCAGGAGCTAGGCAGATTATACATATTATACCCATTCTGCTGTCACTCCACTTGCTATCTCATTCCAGAAGGAGGGAGCCACAACAGTGAATGCATATACATGTTGTTCTTACCCATTTGGAGGGTGTCATATCCAGAAGGCTTTGCTCAGATGTCATGGCAGAACATAGCAGGAGAGATGGTCCTGAGATATGAGGGTCCAAGGCCATCAAAGGCTTTGTGTGTGATAAATAGTACTTTCAATTAAACCCTGTAACTGAGGACCAAGCTAGATGTGATGGCATTGATTATGGCTGAAATGCCAAGGATAAATTCCAATGTTAAGATGGCATAGGAAAAACCTGCTTCTTGCAAAATTCTGAATAACTGCCTTGGTTACTATTTTTCAGAGAAGCAGGTTCTTCCTGTGCCATCCTAACATTGGAATTTAACCTTGGGATTTCAGCCATAATCAATGCTGAAAAGATGACACTGAAAGGCTATTCATGTTGTTATAGTGAAAGTGACAATTGCAGTCATAGTGTGTAGACTGGCACTTTCAATAATTTATGACACAGCGATCAAAGTCTGCAGTGTTATTCTGATTGCTGCAAAATTTCAGAGAAAAATAAGATATTTTGAGCAAAACGTATTTTAAAACAATAAAACAACATTGCTAACAAACATTTATTTTATTCACTTGGGTGGCACTGGTATCAACTGATGTGCCTAAAAAGGAATCCAGTGACTGACTAATGGATTAGAGGTGGATGTGGTATGATGGGACAGAGGGAACCTTGGCAGGGATGCATGACTTTTACACCACAGTGGTGTTATGCAAGGAAGAGCAAAGGCCAGGTAGCAGCTGTTAGTGCTGCAGACTGGACTGGTATTTGGGCATGGAGTCTGGTCCTGTTGTGGCAAAAAAACACCAATTATGCAGAAGGATAATTTTATTAATTTAATTACTTACTTTGTTTATATTCCACCTTTCTTGATGGATTATGCAAGATCTCGGAAGCTAAGCGGGGTTGGACTTGGCTATCTCTTGCCTTGAAAACCTAGGCTGGTTGGTTTTACACTTTTAAATGTGCAGGTGTACCTCCCCATGCCCCAATCTAGCATCCTCTAATGCCAAAGCTTGGCTGGACACATCACCGCGGGACCCCACCACCACTATGCGGGACCCATAGATCCTCAAAGAAGGCCAATGTAAAGGCGGCTTCAAACAATGTCACCTTGAACAAAGCCCAGCAAATTGCCAGAAGACTCCTGATAATCCTGGCTAATAGGGGGAGCATGATAGGTCTGCGCATGTCAGGGGGCCTAGGTGTGCAATGACTCCAACCTTCCACCATGTGTCTGGCCACAAAGGACATGCATGGGTCCGGGTGCCCGTAGGCTTTGCTGAAGAAGGAAATGGTGGCCATGTGCCCTCTCATAGTCTGTGGTGCCATCCCTCAGTTCCTAAGGCATACCAAGTAACGCAGCATCATCTCCTCAGCCACTGGCCAAGAAAAGGTGCCATGTGGTTCCCTGAAAATGACAGAAAGGCTGCAGCTGCCACAGAATATGACCTCAGAGTGATGGGTGACACAGAGCCAAATACCCCTTCCATTATGGCGTGTTGACAAGAGACCACCGCTCCTCCTCTGCCACTAAGATGGGAAAAAACTCCAAACCTCTGGGGGATGGCCTCATTGACCGATGCACCCTTGGGAAAGGACAGATGATGTATGGGGCAAAATTCTCCTGGTACTTTCTTAGGAACCACCCCCAAGGACGGCATCCTTAAATTGGACTATGGGGCTTCAGCAAATGGACCAGCCACTCGCCCTGCTGCATACTCTTTTTGTACGCTCCCCTGTGTCTGCCGTGTCCCTTCTTTGCTCCTTTCTAGCCACCCTAGCGCCTCTGGCCCTCACTGAGTCCAGCTTTATTAGAGAAAAGACATTGACATATCAGCCATCTAAAATCTTTTCTTGCATCTTACGGGAGAGATGCAAGTCAGGAGGGTTCTCCTCCTCCTCATAAGTGGAGGAAAACCTGCCCATATCCTTGCGCTTACCAGGCTGCCAAACTGCTCTAGACCCACCTTTGTCATCAGAGTTCCCTTCCTCTGCCTTCCTTCTCAAGGCCCAGGCTGGTAAACCGGGCACCTTTGCAGCAGCCCACCAATACCTGACAGCTGTGCTGTCTGATTCTTCCCTGGACGAGGACTTACCTGTGGTTCCCCTGCAGTCTGAATCCTCATGCCACCTTGTCCCCTTTCTCTTTTCCTGGTGCCTCCACTTACGACTCAGCTTGTGCTCTTGCCATTGCCTTGTTTTGGATCCTGAGCTGCTTGAACTAGAGCTGCTTGTGCTGGAGGAGAGGGAATCCCTTCTCTTCCGCCACTGCGTCCTGCCCTGAGGGAGACCCCCCGAAGCTGATTCTATGTCTCCATCAGGCTGGAGGCTACCTCAGGTGTCTTACTCACTTTTGATTGCCCCACTTCATCCACCAGGTGCTCCACTACCTTAGAAGGGCCTTGCAAGGAGCACCTGGTAGTCTCTGGGTGCTGGGCAGCCGCTTCCTTTCCCCGTCAACCAGCTGGTCTCCTTGCCCCCAGTGCCAGCAACACCCACATTCTTCAGGGACTCCCAGCATGCTGTTAGCCAAAATGCCCGGTTATGAATTGTTATATGGGGGAATTAGCGAATCAATAACCGGCAATGGGCATAACTTGAGCTGGGATGCAACCTTTATCTACCAGAGTCCATACCATGACCAGTAAAGAGGCAGAAGCAATGGAATTAGGTTAAAAGGAATTTACTCAGATTATATGTTCACACGCACATACAAAACTGCACATACACATCACATAACATACAGAGTCTAGGAATCAAAGAGATGAATAAAGAGACTTTTGCCATGTGGCAGGCAGAGGAGGAAATATACTTCACCTCTCTTCAGAGTAGTGGTCCGTCCTGAATTCCATGCAGCTTTGGGGGATAAAAAGGGGACGGGGGGGGGGGCTAGGTGTCCAAGCATGAACACCCACTCTGGCAGAGTGCCAGGCAGTATGGAGGGGAAGGCCCAAGGGAGAGAGAGCGATTGGGCCGGGAGCACTCCAGTTATACTGTTTTTCTGGGGGCAGGGAGAAGGGTTTAACCCCTCCTAGGTTCCCAGGTGGTAAAAAGGTGTCAACAGACTTAATCTGTGGCTTGGGGTGGAGTAGTGAGAATTTGGAAATTATTCTGATTCCAATGGCTTGTGCAATCCCAGGAGAAGTCAGTAGTCTCACTGATTGGCTTAATGGCTTGAAACAAAAGGTGCGATCGCTGCTAATGTCTGGAGATCATTGCTGAAGAGCGAGTCATTGTTATGTCAATGTCTGCTGAATGGCTTTGCTGAACTAGTCCGATGTTGCAAGGGGGGGGGGTGCTGGTGCAGGCTACATGCCTGGACATATTCCCTACAATATGGCTTTCACTAGAGCAGGATACACAGGAACATGGTTGCCCTCTGGTTTGCTGGAGGGACTACTTTGGCTGCTGCTCTTTGACTGCTGGTTTCGAGGGATGAAGAGGAGTCCTTTCCATGGCGGCACAGGCTTGCCACTTGGTCTGGAGAGGCTGCTGCACACATCTGCCGGGGTTGCCATGACCAGTCCAGGAGATTGGCAACCCGTTAGGCTACAATGCCCCCGGGTACAAGGGGGGAATCCCCTCCCTGGCAAGCATTCTTAGCCTCCCCAGCCTTCTTCTTAGGGGGCATGGCCAAGCTGCCCCTTTACTGCAATGCACAGAGAAGGGGGAAAAAAGGAAAAAACAAAACAAAAACCTGCCCTCCAAATGGGCCTTGACTGGTTGACCAAGTCTGACCAGCTGGCAAAGCACAAAAGAAAAAGGGGGAGTTGATCAGTCAAACCCCTTTGATTTCACCCTGCGAAGGACAGGTGTCCCATGAAAAACCCGCCCTTAGTGATATCAGCAAAGAGGAGGTTGTGGAGAAAGGACTCTTGCACCTCCAGTGATTTAGCCTTAACAGAGGCAAGCCCCCTGTATTCTGCTGCCTCTGCCGCTGCTGCCCCCCAAAGAAGAAGGCTCCCTGTAGAAGGCTCAGCTCTTATCAGCTTCACAACTCAAAGCCAACTGAAGCTAGGGCCTGACAGGGCCTCTTTTTATGCAGAGAGGTTGGACCTGAGTGAAAACACCCAGGTCTGACTCCTCGGCAAGCCCACCCCCTGGAAACAAGGGCCCCAATTGGCCCATTCAAATCAAAGGGGGTGGGCGGCAGCAGATGCTCTCTCTGGTTGCCAAAGCTTGCAAGGCTTCGCTCCCCAGCCACGTGGAGATGCCCGAGAGCACACAGCCGACCACAGGCCTCAAGAGTTCTGTCGACCAGCTGGCTGCTCGGCCGGCCCTCAACCTCGTGCCCCTGCTGAGGCTGAAGCCAGCTCTCCCTGCACCCCCTAGCATGAGCCTGCAAATGGGGCTCTTTGGGTTAGTCTGAGCGCTTGCTTTTATACATTTAATAATTCCAGCTTTAATGATGCTTTCCAGCAATTTTCTTAGAACAGGAGTTTGACTATGGCATATATAGGTTTCTGGATCTCATGTTGATTCCTTTTTTATGAATGCTATATTGATCTCCTACCAGTTCTTCTGTAAAGAGGTTGGTTTCAGGGAGATTGAATATTTCTGTTTAAAAAACCACATCTGAGCTCAGGAGCCGTGTCAAATCCTAGCGGGTAATTTATTTGTAAACTGTTAATTAGCTTTAGATCTTGCTTGCCCTCCATTCCCATAGATATTTGGCCAACATATTCTTCAGTGAAGAATGATGCAAAGCATTTGTTTAATTTCTCCACAGTGTCTTTTTCTTCTCTCAGCAGTTAGCCTCTTATACCTTTGATGACCAGCAGTACAACTGCTTCCTTGAATGGTTTCCTGTTTTTGAAATTATTATTTTAGTGCTAGAAAGCAGTGTGCTCTGCATATGGTTGCTGTTGTTTTTTGGCTTGCCTTATTGTCCATGTGGTTGTTAATTGCAAGAGTTAATGTCCCTATTTTGTTTTCCTCATTTGCTCAAGAATTCCACATTTTACAGGAAGCCTTCTTGCTTTTTATAGCTTCCTTGATTTGGGCCATTAATCACACTGGCATCCTCCTGGATTTGTTGGTGTCTTTTCTAATCTGTGGTTCAGTGGTAGCTGGTAATCTCATTCTTCAGGACATAGGCCTGATTTAAAAGTAATGCTGGGAGATAAGAAGATCTTATCCATGCAGTCTTTCATGTGCCTGGCATCTCGTTGAAACTCAGCTAATCTGTGTGGAACTTTAGCACACCAGAGATCCATAGCCCAGATGGGCATTGTGCTGGTATACTAATGTTGTTTGTGTACCAACTCCATGCTTATTCTGATGAGGCTGTGGCTCAGTGGTAGAGGATCTGCTTTGCATGTGGAAGGTGCCAAGTTCAATCTCTGGCATATCCATTTAAAAGGATCAGGGTGATATGGAAGACCTCCACCTGAGGCCATGGAGAGCCATTGCTAAGAGTAGACAATACTGACCTTGATGGACATGACAAGGCAACTCCACATGTTCATATATACATAGAGGTGTTTTTTTTCCTGTTAAAGGCACATTTCAATCAGTCCATTGTGATTTACAGTGAGATACCATGTGAAATTTGCTTACTGCTGTGCTGTACAATAGTGTGGAATCATTTAGCTGTTGTGAAGGCCATATTCACAGAAGGCCATAGGCTAAAAGCACAGCTATTTTCAAACCATCCTCCCTTCCATGGTGGCCAAAACATTTAGCCTCAAAGACTAAAGAAGAAGCTCACCACAGAACAGGTTTTGGTGGGTAGGCCCCCTAAATTTGCTTGTTCTTATTCTGCATAACTTGGCTTCAGCTCTACTTCTTGGTAAATTAACAGTGCCATCATAAGCAGATCAACTCAGAATTCTACTTAGGACTGCACAATGGGGCATCCTCCCAAGAAAGTGTTCTTAGAAGTCTGCTGTAAGGTTTGTACATAGTTATTTATTTATTTCATTTATAGGCTGCTTTTCTTGCTGAGACTCAAGGTTGGTTATACACTATAAAAACAATTCAATCAGATGGCATAAGACATCTAACAAACAATGCAGTAGGACTAGTATTACAGAACTAGAAAACAATGCAAACAAAAACTGTCTGAGGGATGAGGTACAATGAGTGGATTACAATGGTAGATAATGAAATCAGGGAAGCATCCAAAGGTGATGTAGTAGTAATAATGGGAGACTTTAACTACCCTCATATTGACTGGATAAATGCATGCTCCAGTCAAGCCAAAGAGATAAAATTTCAGGACACCCTCAATGACTGTGCCCTCAAACAGTTGGTCATGGGCTCAACCAGAAGGGAGGCGATCCTGGACTTAATACTCTGTGGTGCTGCCAGTGACTTAGTGCAGGATGTGGATGTAGTTGAGCCAATTGGCAACAGTGACCACAATGGCATCAAATTTAATTTATATCTATGTGGGAAAGTGCCTGGGAAATCTCACACAATTACCTTTTACTGTAAAAGAGGGAACTTCTCTAAAATGAGAAACCTGGTAAAAAGGAAGTTGAAAAGAACAGGTAGGAGGGTTAAATCTCTGGAAAAGGCTTGGGGGCTACTCAAGTCTAAAATACTAAAGTCTCAGCAAGATTGTATACCACAGATCAGGAAAGGTGGTGGCTTCCCGGGAGGCATTCCCAGGGTACAACGGCGTCCCGGGAGGCATTCCTGGGGCATTATGGCGCTGGGATGGGTACAGGGCTGCCGTTAGGCGGCCTCTTAAGCCATTTCGGCTCGGGAATGCCCCCCCTTTTTTGTCGAGGGTTGCACGGATTTTTTGCGCCGGGAGGAGGTTTTGGCAGGGCCGAAACCTCCTTTGGAGGCAGCGCAGCTACGATGCCTCCTAAGCCCCGCTCAGGCATTCTGCTCAGGAATGCACTGTAAGAGCAGCAAAGAGGTACGGACCTAATCTGTATCAAAATGGAGGGATTAATTGTTAAATAATTGGTCCTTTTCCTTTGGATGGATTTGGTAATATAAGCATAACTTTTGTTTCACTAGAGTAAATTACTTCAGTTTCTACAGAGCAAATTATTTCATACTACATCCCAAATCTTGAAAAGCAGATATTGTTATCCTTATATCAATAATGAGCCATCTTACTGCATCTGCTCCAGTTTCACGGGGACAACTTATTGTGGGAGCAAAACTGTAAGAGGCTACTGTGTGAAAAAGAGATCCTTTAAATAACTCTATTTATTAATCCCCTGGTGCAATTAGCAAACAAAAATGGCTCCACAAAGTAGTGATAAATAAAGTCTACAGCATTATGTGACATCATATATTTATCTTTCAGGACTCTGCAATTGTTGCTGGTGCAATGTTTCAGAAAAAGGTGCATGTATCATTTCTAGGTTTCTTCCATTTATGCTCCGGAAAGAGCCCGTAACAAGAAACAGTTATTTGTTCACGCACAACAGCTCATTCCATGGTCTGTGTGGATTTTTTACACCACACTAATGCAAACACCAGGAGAAGGTTGGGAGGAAGCAGGCACCACCCCCCAGCCACCCTGGCCCCACCTCCTCAGTGAAGGAGGGAGAACGAGCCCGCCCTTGGCTTGGCTTGGTGCCTCCTGAGGGGGATGGGCTGGTTTCATCCTTTTCTGTGCCATCTCCTTCTCCACACCTCACAGGGCAAGGGCAAGGGCTTGTGGTGGCAGTGAATTGCACCTACCTCTCACATTGTGCCAAGGTGGCCACAGCGGGAGGTAGCCTCCCAGGCCGTCATCCCCAGGTCTTTTCCTGGCGGCCTTAATAACCAGTCCTAGTCCTCCCTTGCCAAACACTAAAGAGAAAGAACTGTGACAGCATGCTGAAAATTGCCTAGTCTATATGGTGATCACCTGCACATAAGCAGCTCACTATGATGTAACATCTGACACATGGAATGATTTAAAATGCCTACTGCATAGCATTTGTAACATATAAAACAGTCTGAAGTGCCAAATACAGATCCTCCCTCCCCATAATACTTATATATGGGGAAATGAGGGAATGCAGTGGTATGGTATATTATAAAATAACTGAACGATTCTCTCAAACAAAAATACTGTAAATAATCACTAGCAATTTTATGAACAAAACCACAATCTGTATGATCTGACATATGTAAAATATAACTTGGCATTGTCTCTAGCTTGAGTGCTCATGGTTCTCCATGATCTCAGATTTCACACTTACCACGTCAGGTACTCTACTACTGAACCTTTAGGTACCACTACTGTTGAGGTGACCAATGCCGTACAAAATATTATGAAGGCACACAGAGAAGCAATTTTGATGGCTTTTCGTCAAGTCCGGTATTCACTACCTCCAGATCTTCTGTCATGGAAACACTTAGAGATGTTCCCTGAGGAGTGTAAAAAGTCTAGATGGCAAGGAGTCATGGGGGGGGGGGAGTAAGCTGGGAGAGAGGAGGATACTGTTAGCTCCAGCAAATCAGTGAACAAGAAACATTGTTAGATTCAAGAATCTGACTGGGCAATTTATACCTAGAGCAAGGGTAAGCCCACCCTCCTTCACAGAAAATTCAAATGCCCAAGGGTAGTGATGTCTGTGAGTGTTCTACCTGGACAGTGAAGCTGGTATGCAAAGTCTTGATATAAATGTCCTTGACCTGGAATAAAAAGTCAATTTGAACTTTGTTGTTGAGTGTCCTGCTTCTCCTATTACAATGAAAAACCACTAGAATGCCTGATAACATATACAACTTATATGCATTGTAATAGGCACTGGCCGCAACAGAAGCATTATGCAACAAAACATATTCAGAAAATTAAAAAAATGTATATCAACCAAAAAACTATACCATCAAGCCCTTATACCCAGAACATTTCAATAATCCTAAAGGGGGTTTTGCAGCTCCTTTCATACTAAGCAATCCAAAGCAAGTCTATTCAGAAGTGTCCTATTTTGTTCAGTGTGTTTTCAGAATCTGACATCTAAGATATCAGAGGGCATACACTGAAGTCCATGACTATGTTTTTCTCAGGAGGACATTACAGATATTAAATAATCCTCCCTTCCATGTTGATATTTAAACATAGAATATCAGGGGGGCTACTGCACCTACCTCTGAGCCAGAGCAACTTCTGAACATTGTGTAAAACAAAACAACATTTTTAAAAGTAGCCATACATAACTGGAGATGTTATGGGAAACAGTTATGTATGTATTGTATATATTGATGTTTTGTGGGTGTCCATGATTTGATTTTTTGTGTTTTGATGTTTTGTGTATATATCGACACTGTGAAATTTTTAGATAGCAGCTCTGAGGTTAAGGAACAGTGAGTTGAAAAAGCAGTAAATAAATATCTCTGTTATTTGCATGTATTTCTAATTAGAATGGAGCAATGAATTAACGGTTGACACTTTCATTCTCTGCAATTCCCTGCCCCTTTCTTCTCCGCACATTAATATATAACTTTTGTTTTTCAATATTGTTAGTGCTGTTAACGAAAGTAACTGCTTATAGCATCAGTAGGATTGATTATTCATTGTGACATACTTGCCCAATACAGGTAAAGATCACTGCAAGAAGTGTGCTTATAGCCAAGGAGTTGAAGGCAATGCCATCAATCATGTTTTCTTTTCCCAAGCTCAATTAAGATACACATTTATCTCCTGTCTACTTGGTTTGTTTTCCTTTTTTCCTCATGCATTTTCTGTGTTTATTCTCTCTTCTCTCAGCTTTATTGAAGAGAGGGTGCTGAACACTGATTAGCCATTTGCTCATCAAACATGCTCCTTATTTAAATAGTTATGAAGGACAACTTTACCTTTGTGTCACAGCATGTGCCATTATCTGCATTGCACCGATACATCTGCATGTATACTCCCCTTGGTCTTCACACAGTTGCTCTAAAGTTGTCAATCAAATAGGAAGAGAATTTGGTCTTCACATGAACTGAACAGCACACATTGTTTTCCTTACTCAGCTTATGGAAATAGGATTTAAATGTGGATGATGCTTAAAAGCCATAAAATTAATCCGTATAGCTGATCTAATGTTTATAAAATTCTTATTCCATCTTTATGTAGCATCTGCACACCAGTGTTCCCATGTGTGGTCTGTACGTCTCTAATAGACATGTGAATAAGCCTATCTTCCCAAGCTTGAACCACAATTATAGACCAAAGTAGCCAAACATAGGAATGAAACCTCTTCTTTGCCATCTCTTGCTTCTGTCCTAGCAGAAACTGCTGATGGAGATTCTAAATATTGTGTATGTTAATTGCTGTCAAGTTGCTTCTGACTCATGGCGACCCTATGAAACAGTGTCTTCCAAACCATGCATTCCTAAGAGGAATGCCTGCGCCGGGCTTAGGAGGCAATGCAGCAGCGCTACATTTTCAACGCATAGTTCTAAGGTGATCAGAATTAATTGCTTTTACTTGCAACAATGACCAATGGTTGTAGGCAATGGTCAGGGGTTAATGGGGGACATAGGAACAGACATCCACAATGGAGACAAGCTTGTGCTTCAGAAGGAGTAGAAGGCAGCATGGGTACTAGATTTGACATAGTTCTTCAGTCATTTGCAAGTTGTGGGAATGTGGGACTTTTGTACTGAAATTTTTAGTCAAGGGTGTTGGTCTGAGTTGTCTCTGAGATTCAGCAGGCAGCATCAATTGAACTGTATCCTTCCATTAAATCCCTTCATTATACAACAGAAATGTCTAGGTTATGCAGGGAGAAGGGTTTGCCTGGAGTGGGAAAGCGCAGAAAGATTTGTATACGCAACAGTAGGCAGCTATCCAAACTGTTTGACTTCTGCTGCTTTGCAAGTGATTTTTTTTTGAAAGCTAAAAGAACAATTTCTGTGTTAATAGGCAAGCCTTTCTGTTGTAACATTCCTGATCCCTTTGGTGAGCCCACCATATGCTTAAGCAGGATTTAAAGGACGCTGCGTTAATGAAAAATCTCCACCAGATGAATGGAAAACAATGGGACAGATTGTGACCAAGATATGCACATACAACTCCAATTGACTTCCCTGCTGCCGTTCCTACATATATCTTTTTAGTTATTGAACAAAATAAATAAATAAATAAATCTTGAGCTTCTAGCACTAAGACTAAAAGTAAGAAATAAATAAATTGCAAAGCTTAAATCCATGACAAAAAACACAAAGGAAAGCCTGTTCCCTATTAGTTATCGAATACATGCCTTGGGATCATTGCCTTGAGCCATCCACCATACAATAATTAACCGAAATATAGCAGTCTAGTAGTTCTTCCTCCAGACACTGGGTGGTAAGGAGCTTTCAATCCCCCTCCAGTATGTTCCCAGGCCTGGCCAAAAATTAATATTTTATACCCTAACACTAATCGGAGAACATAAGAACATACAAAGAACCCTGCTGGATCAGACCAGTGGTCCAGCATCCTGTCTCACACAGTGGCCAACCAGTTCCTCTCAGGTATATGCCATCAAGACCTGGAGACACCTGTTTTTAATTTCCCCAGTAGGTCTATAACTTCAATTGTAATTCCCTCAATTTGACTCAGTTCTTCCGACTCCCTTTGCCATGCTAACCTCACTCTCAAGTTCTGTTATGCTCCTATAACTATTACCTTGAGTATTGTCGAATGCTTTCACGGTCAGAGTTCATTGGTTCTTGTAGGTTATCCGGGCTGTGTGACCGTGGTCTTGGTATTTTCTTTCCTGACGTTTCGCCAGCAGCTGTGGCAGGCATCTTCAGAGGAGTAACACTGAAGGACAGTGTCTCTAAGTGTCAAGTGTGTAGGAAGAGTAATATATAGTCAGAAAGGGGGGTTTGAGCTGAATCATTGTCCTGCAAAAAGTATCAAAGGTAATGTGCTAATCGTTGTCCTGTAAGTATCAAGATAATGTGCTAATGAGGGTGTGGTATGTTAATATGGAACCATTGTATCCTGAAGAGATCAGTTAATGTGTGAAATCCAAAGCTAATCTGCATGGCTATTGTGGACTGTAGTCTTTGTTAGTCTGGACTACAGTCCACAATAGCCATGCAGATTAGCTTTGGATTTCACACATTAACAGATCACTTCAGGATACAATGGTTCCATATTAACATACCACACCCCCATTAGCACATTATCTTGATACTTACAGGACAATGATTCGCACATTACCTTTGATACTTTTTGCAGGACAATGATTCAGTTCAACCCCCCCCTTTCTGACTATGTATTACTCTTCCTACACACTTGACACTGAGAGACACTGTCCTTAAGTGTTACTCCTCTGAAGATGCCTGCCACAGCTGCTGGCGAAATGACAGGAAAGAAAATACCAAGACCACGGTCACACAGCCCGGATAACCTACAAGAACCAATATTACCTTGAGTGTTTACACAATCATTCCTTTAGACTGACTTGTCCCCAAACCGGAAGCTCCTCAGCTTATTACATCTTTCTCTGTTTGTGTGTGTGTGTGTGTAAAGTGCCTTCAAGTCGCAGCCGACTTATGGCGACCCCTTTTGGGGGTTTTCATGGCAAACAGACTAACAGAGGTGGTTTTCCAGTGCCTTCCTCTGCGCAGCAACCCTGGCATTCCTTGGTGGTCTCCCATCCAAATACTCACCAGGGCTGACCCTGCTTAGCTTCTGAGATCTGACGAGATCAGGCTAGCCTGGGCCATCCAGGTCAGGGCTTTCTCTGTTTAGTCCAGGATATTTGCAAAAAAAAGTTCCCGTTCCCACTGCATTATCCCATCTGTGCATGAAACATTCCTCAAAGAAGACAGTATTTGATAAGGGGTTGTGGGTTCAGCAAGGACCCCAGGAAAGAGGAAACTAGCACCCCCTAACAAATGGACAGCTCCTTCTCACTTCTTGAATAGGAGGTGCATCTTTAACACCAGGCTACACTACAGAACAATAGTGAAGGCCTCTTTTGAGAATTTAAAACTTCAGTATGGCATCTGATATGAAGTAGTAAAATTTGATCAAGATTAAAAACAAAACTGCACAAATGCAAAGAAAGAGAAAAAAATGTAATGGGCTGTAGTTAGTGGTGTCATTTTTATTGCATGGTGCAACTCTATTGTGACAGGTAGCAGCAGGACCACTGTTTTAATTAAGTATGTTTTAATAACAGGTGGGTAAGTGTCATAAAATTCATTACATCTTATAAACACCTTTCTAGTTGCCAGTTTTAATGAATAAAGGAATTAAAGAAGATAAAATAATATTCCTTCACTTTTGCCAATCACTGCAATGAACTATTTACAGTGCAGTCCTAAGAGGACTTATACACTTAAGTTCTATATTTAAATAGAAGTCACTAGGCTGTATGATTATGTAATATATAATTATATTTTCTAATTATCTAGTGATATATGATTATATGCTTGAGGGGCAGAAGTTGTGGGTGTGTCTTCCATGTAATCAGCTCCTCACTCTCAGAGAATGAGATAGTTCCTTTAAGGCCGAAGTTGCTGATCTGAAGAAGTTGTGAAAAACAGAAACATACCTGGATGAGAGTTTCAGGGATCTGCTAAAGCAGGCTGCTTCCATGCCAGCTGTTGCCATGGAGAATTGGGTCTTAGGAGACCATTAGGCTGAGGATAATGGAAGTAACTCTTAGAAGCAAAGGAATTGCTTAGATTTTCTTTCCCCAAGGATACTTCTCCAAGGTTGAGGGGGCTCCCTCAATTATTCATTTATTTATTCATCTATACTCCATCTTTCTCCCCAGTAGGGACACAAAGTAGCTTACATTATTCTCCTCAATTTTATCCCCACCACTGCCCTAGGTTGACCTGAGAGTGTGTGATTTGCCCAAGGTCACCCAGCAAGCTTCCATGGCAGAGTGGGGATTCAAGCAGCAGGGCTCTTTTTATGTTCTTATGTTTGAGGAGCTTAGAAATTAGAAGTCCACCGTCATCCCTCACAGACTCTCCCCCAAACTCAGGAGAACCCCTATATAAAAGGGTACTCCACTTGAGCTGAAATGGATCCAGATTGCTGATGTTTAGTATCAAAAAGATTGCAGAGTGGCTTTCAGTCTATCGGAGAATAGAAAAGCTCTGCTGGATCAGACGAGTAGTCCATCTAGCCCAGCATCCTGTCACAGCGCCCAACCAGTGTCTCTGGAGGTCCAACTACAGGGCGTAGAGGCTGAGGCCTTCCCCTGATGTTGCCTCTTGGCACTGGTATTCAGTGGTTTAATGACTCTGAATGTGCAGGTTCCCTTTAGTCATCATGGCTACTGGTAGAATCCATCCAATCCCCTTTAAAAGTTGTCTATGCCTGTGGCCATCCCCACATCATGTGGCAACCAATTACACATTTTAATCACTCATTGTGTAAAGAAGTATTTCCTTATGTCCATCTTGAATCAACTGCCCATCAACTTCATTGGATGCTTTCAAGTTTTAGTATTTTGATAGAGGGGGAAAAGTTATTTGCACCTGTATGGGGCAATGGGGTCCATCTTTTGTCTAAGGCTATGATATTTTTCTGGGGAATCTGTAGCATGGATTCCTGGAAGCCTTTAGGGGCAGTTGGGGCAGGGGGGACCAAAGCAGTGAGCTCATCCCTCCTTGTGGTGGTACCAGTGTGGGAAACGTTGCTTGAGAGGTATGTGGTACAGCTTAGATGAGCACCATGAGGTGGTATGTGAAGCATGAAGGGGTATTCCTCAGACATAGCCTGGGGCATCAGTATCTTCATAGACCAGGGACAGGGACTTGTTGAGGGGTGCCATTATCCTTGATCCATAGGCCCAATGGGTAGAGAGACAGGAAGTGGTGCACCTCCCTCAAGAATCATGAAGGGTTGTCAAGGAAAAGCCTGACACGTATGCATGTGATGTCTCTAAGCTTGCAGCCAGGGTGATCTTGCCTGTAAAATCAGGGTTTCACTAACAGAGGAGGTCTGACTCTTCTGCATCCCACCAATCACTTGCACTGTGAATGGGTTTGGAATGAGGTTGGCCTGTGGGTGCTGCAGATTCCACCTTTTCAGTTGATCTAAATAAATGAACTTGGTTTTTATTTTCCCATCTGAAGTTGTCAGCTGTCCTCATTCAACATCTTCATGCAAGGTATAGACATTTATATGAAAATGCTAGGAAACACCAAGGAATAGGAAAAATCTGTGGAATATGTTTATTCCTGAATATGAACTCAATTGAGAGAAGGTCTTTTGGGGGGGAAGTGTTACTCTGTATGTCAAAGAGGGCAATAAACTAGGTAACATGAGAAGAATACAAATCATTGTGGGTTGAGACCCTAGGCCTGAAAGGAAACTTTGTAGAACCCTCTTCACTAGAGTTCTGAGAGTGATCTGGAAACGGAGAACGGAAGTAAGGGAAGCAACCAAAGCAGGAAAAAAATATTATGATGGGTAACTTCATGTGACCTCACATTGACTCCACTCACTGAAACTAATCAGAGAGGAGGCAACTCTGAACTTGATTCTAAGTGATGCGCAGGAGAATCTAACTGGAAGGCATAAGCATTGCTGAACCAACTGGGAATAGGAATAGCACAATGCTATTTACACAAAGAATTTATTTCAGTAAAATTCTTTGTATCTGAACTGTAATTCATTCATTTCCTTTGGAAGTGGGTAGAAAAGAGCAAGAGTCCAGTAGCACAAAGACTAACAAAATTTCTGGACTCTTGCTCTTTTCTACTGCTTTTGGCAGACTAACATGGCTACCCATTGTGATCTATTGTCGCGGTCCGTGCCGTTAAGGTAGCCCAGCTCCTAGAATTGACCCCTTCCTAAAAAGTGATCTGTATCTATTCAGCCCGTTACCCACTAAGCAGGGATCAACACTTTCCATCTCTCACGAGATAGACTTTCTATTGAATTGTTCCAGTAAAAATATGAAAAGAATATATAGATAAAAATATTATTTATTTCACATAAAATATATGCATGTAAATAATTACAGAAATAAAAACTATATTAGTTAGTTCAACAGGAACAAAATATTATTCTATGTATGCAAGCAATATTTAGCAATATCAACAATCTCTATAACTCTATATGAGAGTTTTCCAAGTATATATTTCATTCAGGAAATAATACAGTTTACAGAAATCTTGTAAAATAATGGTTAGTGCATTGAATAAGTATTCTACTTCAAATTATTTAAATATAAGACATACTTTACCCAGCTATGTCATTGCAGAGTTTCTGTAAGGATTCTATGAGTTCATTTAGAATAGTTAGATTTCCTTCAGGTATTCTCTAAGTATTATTCTGTTATTTCAATGCCTTTAGTAGGAGAGATCTCTTTGGTTCCATAGTTTCATGTTAGAGCTGGTTCTATTGCTCTTCCAGCAGTCTGTTTGTGACTGAAGTCATGAGACCACAGAGTCTCTATATATATTTGAGGTTTCTGGGTCTGAAGCCCATGTTCAGATTAGAAGAAGCTATGTGAAAGCCATTTCTAAGCATGCATTTGATGTAAGCATTGCTGTATAGTTAAGAGCCACTTTGATGGTTTAACTATACTGTAATTAATCAGTATTTGCTGTTACTATGTGTAAAGCTTAACATTATGTGTAGAGTATAAAACTCTATTCTACAGTCTCTCTGGCAGTGCCAATCTTTAGAGAGATACTGAGTATAGTTCAGTTTAAGAGCATAAGGCTCCATGGATCTCCACCCATGTATTTCAATTATATGTATTCCAATTAGAGTCATTCTATGTGTAAGCCATTGTTGTCTGTAATGCATGTATATGTATGCATGCGTATGTCAGACAGTTCTGTGTCAGACCTCAGTCTTAGAACTGACTGCAGAACATATTCAGTGCTCTCACCTTGTGTAGAGAAACCCCTGAAATATGCTCTGGTAATAGGCTTCTTAGAGAAGCTGCATTTACATCTTGTCTATCAGCACTAGGAAGTCTGTATATAAGATAGATCTTATGAGAAGACATTAGTCTTGTTAGAACAAATGAGTTCTCAATGTCACCATATTCAAAGATGGTAAGATCCATACCCTCATGATCCTTAGAATATAAGGGTCTTCATCATATTCAGGATGAAGCATTTGTACAGACAGTTATTCCAGACAATCAGTCTTCAGAGAGACAAACTGTATGGCTTAGTAACTCTCTCTGTAAGAGTTCTCCAGAATTAAAAGACAAGAATAAATGAAGTCCTGATTCACACAAGAATCAGATTTCCTAATTCACGCAAGAATTAGATTGCCAATTCTTTTTACATCTCTTGGTAGATGGAGGAAGTCCATAGGTGAGAATGTTCAGACCATCAGGATCTTCTCTAACCTGTAGTCAGAGAAAGGTCTCTATTTATATCTTCCCAGTGTCCTTGGGTTGATACTGATCTAATCAACAGTAGGCTTACAAGCAGCACTCGACTATGAGCTTGCCTACCTCCAACAGTCAGTCAGCAGGTCAATAATAGTTGGACTATGCACCTAATTGACATCTGCATTGGTTGTCTAACTTAGTGCTTCTAAGTGCAGCTATGACCTTCAGCTGGGACAGTAGTATTAAATGATTACAATATCAAGACTTTGAATGGCATAATAGGTTACCAACCTTGAGCTTAATACTATCACAGGTATTTTAGTTTATTTTAGTTTACAAGAACCTTGGATTGCTTCTATAATGAATGACTACAACAGTAGAATCTGGCTTGCTACTTCTGAACAGCAAGTAAGCCTTGAGCTTATTCAGTCCCAGTCTATGAAGTGATTACATCTTTTCAATACATTTAATCCTTATGAAACCTAATGGGACATGCTTCCATATCAAAATTCTGGTTATATGGTTGCAGCCCATGACACTATCTCCTTGGAAGTGGGTAGTTCATGGTAATTTCACATGACTTACCAGGATAATAAATGAACATTAGCATGAGCTAGCAATTACAAATATACAAATGTGTAATAGTCCAAGATAAAAAGATTGCCACAGACTCCTATAATCCAAGATAAACCATGTTCACATAACCTCAGACAAATATAGGTATGATCCAGTAACCAAAGGACTTCTTCATACGGGGATGTGCATAATACCATTTAATCTTAAGCAAAGAGCTGACATTTTCAAATAGCAATGCTGACAAATCAGATATTTCCTCTCATATGTTGCAGACCGTGACTTTCCTTTTTTTGGAAAAGAAACTTTTTGTACCACCTTGTCATGAAAAATAAAGTAACCCAAGCAAGCACAATAATTGCAAGAGTCTCAAGCTCAAGTTTTTAAAAAGAATAAAAACCCACACCAGATGTCAGATGCCCCTGACCAAAAAGCTATCTTCAGTCAGAAGATTCTGAGACAGTGAAGCGACAGAAGAAATCTACAGGTTACGAGGCATTTTATTCTGAGAAACAGTCTCAAATCTTCACAAGGTCAGATGATATGGGGAAGAAAGGCTATTACATGAAAGTGTTATAACTTATCAATGTACAGCAGTTTCCCAGAACTGAGATCCAGATTCTGCTGATATGTAGGGAAAAAGAAATAAAGGGAATTTCTGCTTTACATTTTATGATGATGTTAAAGGTCATTCTGTAAAGACGGAAACAGAGAGCGCACATGCACATACAACCTTCAGTGAACACCCTCCCTCCATTTTCTAATTAATATGCTATTAGAAAACATGAGAACATGTAACTTTGGATCAAGGTTAGGCGCCTGAAAAAAAAACCACCTCTAAACTTGCTCTTATAAAAGTACATTTTACTGAGGGCTTTAATAAATGACCATTACTGTAAGGGCCTTTTTCAGTTCTCTAAAGTGACCTCTATTATTTTTGAACTCTTTATCTGATTTCCCAATCCTGGAGTGTATTCTGTTAAGACAGTCTAGAGATTAGAGGTATATTAGCAGTAGAAATGCAAATGGCTTCTTCCCTTATCTTTGTGTGATTTGCCTGGTGTGATTCTTCAGTAAATATGAACGTGATGCAACACTACATTGTGTTGATTTTCATGGGTATAAGCCATGCACCCAATTGAGGATTTATTTAATGACTTTATCTTCTGAGATATAATTATCAGCCCCTCTGAGATGTATACTGTATATACAATTGCAATGGATGAATGCAGATATTTGAGTTTCAATGCCATATTGAGTAATTCTGTTTGGTGGATTTTATAGAATTAATTTAATGCTACTTTTCTGCAGATGAAAATAGCAATTACTGGGGGGATGGGGGGACTTAGGAACATCATATTTAATGTTTCCTTTCTCCAGTGGATAAAACAACACATTTACTATAATCTTAAGATCCAAACTGTGAATTTCTATCTTTTACAATCTTTTAGGGAGCAATAGTAATTAAGCCTAACCGCTAACTGTGAATGACAAAACACCCACTTGTTTTCTATTGCTGGAGCCCTACTGCTTCAGCAACTCCTAGGGAATGAGATGAAAAATGTGGAGTGAGAAATGAATTCTCTGGTTAGCCATTACGTTAATGGAAAGACTTAGTGGAAGATTAATTCATTCTGTTGTAGGACGTGAATATGCATTGTCAACTAAGTGTACAATTATCATAAGTTCCTGTCTGGTAATTGGCAATTGCCATTACATATGTGGGATCAATTTGCAGTTTAATTTCTCAGCTAACAGAAGAAACCTAGATGGGTTGTGAGACCAGTACCATCTACAGTCACACTTCTATTTATATCTGTACTGCTGGGTGTTGTAAAAGAAATGGTTTTCAAAGACCCAGGCAAAATCAACAAGGGGAGTGAGCCTATCAATGAGACATTGAGTCCTCTTCCATGAGCTAGAATCATAGAATCATCGAGTTGGAAGGGACCTCCAGGGTCATCTAGTCCAACCCCCTGCACAATGCAGGAAACCCACAACCACCTCCCCCCTACACCCCCAGTGACCCCCACTCCATGTCCAGAAGATGGCCAAGATGCCCTCCCTCTCATCGGCCAAAAATGCATGGTCCCTTAACCCACTTTATTCCCCTTTTCAGCCAGGATCAAATTGACCCGGGCTGGGGGGAAACTGTACTCATTACCTTGAAAAGCAGGGACAAAACTTTGTTCAAATCCATCCATGTAAACAGAAAGTGCGGGAGACGTGCACAGTTCCTGTTTAGCTTGCAACACCCCTGTCCCAGGTGATTGGTCGTTTCCCTGGCCACAGAATTCGTCAATTTGAAACGACCAATCACCGGGGGCGTGGGGTGTGTGCCAAACTAACAGGAACTTTATATCTCCTGCACTTTCTGTTTACATGGATCAATTGGCACAGTTTCGTCCCTGCTTTTCAAGGTAATGTGTACAGTTTCCCCCCCCAGCCCGGGTAAATTTGATCCTGGCTGAAACGGGGAATAAAGTGGGTTAAGGGACCATGCATTTTTGGCCATATCTGCCTAAGATCATAGAATCAGGATTTCTGACAGATGGCCATCCAACCTCTTCTTAAAAACCTCCAGAGAAGGAGCGCTCACAACCTCCCAAGGAAGCCTGTTCCACCGAGGAACTGTTCTAACGGTTAGAAAATTCTTCCTAATGTCTAGATGAACACTCTTTTGATTTAATTTCAACCCGTTAGTTCTGGTCCGACCCTCTGGGGCAACAGAAAACAACTCTGCACCATCCTCTATATGACAGCCCTTCAAGTACTTGAAGATGGTTATCATATCCCCTCTCAGTCTTCTCCTCTTCAGGCTAAACATACCCAGCTCCTTCAACCTTTCCTCAAAGGACTTGGTCTCCAGACCCCTTACCATCTTTGTTGCCCTCCTCTGGACACATTCCAGCTTGTCTACATCCTTCTGAAATTTTGGTGCCCCAACCCGAACACAATACTCTAGGTGAGGTGTAACCAGAGCAGAGTAAAGCGATACCATCACTTCGCATGATCTGGACACTATACTTCTGTTGAAAAGCTGAGGTGCTTTTCTAGGGCATTCCCTTTGCAACAAGGGAAACTAAAATGTCCCCATACAGTACAGTATATTTTTTCCATGACCATTAAAATCCAACTGTCCTGATCTGAGATTCTGAACCCCATCTGTCTGCCCCCCCTCTATTGAATTCAAGGGTCCCTATAGATCCAGCAAAGAGATAACATTTGAGGGATGCTTCTCACTTCCATGTAGGAAATTCCTCATATGCTGCTGCATGAGTTAAGTGCATGCTTCTGATTGGCCACATGTTCAAGTAACAGGAAATCCTGATTTCAGATAACTTTCTTTCTTGCGTAACACCCAACAAAATATCTGTGTATATTCATCAGGTGTCATATCCTATTGATATAGGAAATTCATTTCATGTGAAGCAGCCCTTAACCAGTTGTTCAAGGTGAATTCATATGGCTGCTTCTAAATCTTTTGATGACTTTGTAAAAAGCAATGACTTGTTTTAGTTTGTGGACTGGATCTTTGTTCCATACACCCTGTTCCTGCAGCAGCTTCCTATGCCCCTTTGCAAAGCTGCTTTTGTGGGCTAGGGGGCCATTCAGGAACAGCATGAGAAATGGTGTGGAGGGCTGCAGTAAGAAGGGAGAACTGGCAGAAATTCTGCTTTGGAGATCTGCTAAAATCTGTGCACACTTGACTGACTTCCTATTTAACGTATAGGGGAAATGTCTTGATGGGCCACTGACTTAGAGCCCATTCCTGAGGTGGAGGTCCAAGAGAGCTTAAGAGGTGGTATGACGCTGCTGCCAGCGTAAGTGCCTCTTATTCCATGATAAGAGGCCCTTAAGTTGGTGGCGGGGGCAGTTCCATCAGCGCCTGGGTGCTGTGGAGCTGCACACTGCCCCCCCAGCGGCGCAGTCTCTCCGGGACGTAAATCCCAGACGAGACATGTGGCACCAGCATGGGGGGCCATTCCTGGGGGCGAGGCTGACATTAGTCAGCTTCCAAAGTTCCTCCAGGTGGGGAATGCTCCCTCCAGCAACAGTATTGCTGTGCCAGGTTTTTCCTGGGGCAGCCTTGCTGTTCTCAATGGGGGAAATGCCCCATTTTCCAGTTTTTAAATTTAAAAAGGTTTTTTTTTAAGCTTTTCAGAGGCTGGGGAACCTCTTTGGAGGCACCTTGGCCACACCATCCCTGGCCACCGAAAGGCTCAGGAATGGGATGCCCAAAGGCCACAGGTGACCAGAAGCGAGCTGAACCAAGCCCTAACAATTCAATGAGTGCATAAGAGCTGCGCTGAGCGGATCTTAGTCAGGAAAGGGTGGGGCAAAAATCAAATAAATGGAACACTTGGCTTGGACATTTAAATGGACACGATGATAAATGTCAGCTGTTACCAAGAACCCCCTTCCTAGACATACACTTCGGATAGCCAGGTCCCTCTTCACCACCGGGAGGGGGGGTGTTGGAGCAGAGCCTGAAGAGGGCGGGGTTTGGGGAGGAGAGGGACTTCAATAGTGTCCAATAGCCAAAGCGGCCATTTTCTCCAGGGGAATTGATCTCTAGCAGCTGGAGATCAGTTGTAATAGCAGGAGATCTCCAGCTAGTACCTGGAGGCTGGCAACCCTACATGCACTGTAGGCCATCTTGGCTCAACTTGCATCTTGCCTGCCATTTTAGGAGTTAGCAGTGCCGTGTTTTGGAGAAGGGGACATCATGGTTCTGCTTAACCAGGCTACGCAGTTCTCTTTATTATGGTCATGACTGGCCACCACCTTTGGTGGGAGACTGACCCACTGCTGGGGCATCTGCATGTATAACTGTTGCCATGAGGGCTTGCAAAGCTGGGTGCCCAACTTGGTCTATCAATGCAATCTCCTCAGCAAATGCAAGTCCTTCTGATTGCACAATCAAATTGCTTGCATGCTGCCAGGTAGGCTTGATAACTGTTATGGACTCTTTGTTTCCTACCAGTCAGCGTCGGGCATGGGTGAAGCCTCCACTCTGCCAAACCATTCCAGTCCACCCATTATATCCCCTCATATCGTTGTATGTGAGACCCTTCTGAGCGAGATGGAGTACATGTATGTGTTGGCGTATGTTAGAAAGCGTTGCAGCTCTACAGGCGAGTAAGCACAGAAGACTCAGCACGTAGTACAAAAGTGCTCTTTTATTCACAGTGACAGAATGCTCCGCTTGGTCATCAACTCTCCACAACCCACAACCCAATACATATATAACACACCTATATACATATCTGGCATAGTCTCTCAGCCAATCACCTGTTGGCTGCCTTGTCTCCAGGACTATCTAGCTCAGTCCAGTACAAGCCAGTTTTTCTGCTCAGTCATTGAGCTGTCATGTGACACCACCAATCACCTGGCTGTCACATAGATCTTTTACATCTGCTTGCCATCTGCTTGCCATGTGCAGTCTCATATTCCAACACTCCTCCTAGACTGACATTGCAAGCCCCAATTTGCTTCTAAATAGTTCAAACTTTTCAGTAGACAAACATTTGGTGAAAACGTCAGCAATATTTACATTTGAAGCACAATGTTTCAGAACCATTAAACCATTGTTTACCGCTTCCCTGACATTCTGGTATCTTATTGTGATGTGTTTACTTCTTGTTCTTATACCTTGATATCCAGCCAATTGCTGTGCTGCAGTATTATCACAGTAAACACTTACAGGCATTTCATATTCAAGATTTAGGTCTTTAGCCAGTTGACACAGCCATTCCAGCTGAATCTCACTGTCGCTTAATGCAGAATATTCTGCCTCACATGTGCTGGTAGCTACATGAGTCTGTTTTAAAGACTTCCACATAACCAGTGCCCCATGTAGAAATAACACGTACCCAGTGGTAGACTTTCCTTCTTCTCTTTCCCCCCAACTGGAGTCACTATACACTGTGATTGTTTCCTCTGCATCAGCCTTTAAACACAACCTGGCTGAAGCTGAGCCTTTTAAGTATCGCAGCACCCTTTTTGCTGCATTCCAGTCTTTCATGTATGGACATGCACATTTCTGGCAAAGCAAATGTACTGCCATACAAATGTCTGGTCTTGTCCAACATGACAGATATAACAATGAACCCACCAACGATTGGTATTGATTTTTATCATGGAATACCTTATCATCCACCTCTTTCACATACCCTGTTGTCATGGGAGTCTCAGTGCTTTTGGCCTCTGTCATTTTAAATTTTTCTAGGAGCTGTTCAATCTTTTTCTCCTGGCACAATTCAAAATATCCTTCTGGGTTCCTGGTAATTTCTACCCCCAGATAATTTTGAATGTCACCAAGATGCTTCATTTTAAACAGTTTTCCAGTTGCCTCCTTAAACCAGTTTAGTTGTTCTTTTGTATGACACAACAAACAAAGATCATCAACATATAAAAATACAACACAGTCAGAGCCCTTTACACATTTGGTAAACATACAAGGATCAGCAACACCTTGCTTAAACCCAAGATTTGCCAATGCTTCACTAATGCATTGGGACCATGCACGTGCACTCTGCTTTAATCCATACAGAGCCTTATGCAATTTTAATACTCCTTGTTTACCCTTGCATTCAAACCCAGGGATCTGCTCCATATATATTTCTTCACTTATTGTTGCATTCAGATATGCAGTGGTGAAATCAAAATGGTGCACTATCATGTTATCTCTGACAGCTTTACACAATGCAGCTCTTATAGTATCAGCCTTCACAGTGGGAGCAAATAATTCATCAAAGTCTTGCCCTTCAACTTGGGAATAACCCTTAGCCACAAGCCTGGCCTTACGGAGTATCTTCCCTTCTGGACACTGTTTGACTTTGTAAAGCCATCTGCACCCTATGGCTTTTCTTTGAGCTGGCAGTTTTGTTACAGAGAATACCTTATTCTCTTTCAGGGAATCAAACTCAGTTTGCATGGCTTCTAGCCAGGCCTCCTTTTCCCTGCTTTCCAAAGCCATTACCTCCTGAAAGCTCTTTGGTTCTTTGACTTGTACATGATTTACATCAGTGGTCTCAAAACCATACCTCTCCGGGGGAATTCCTTTAGTGCTCCTGCTTGACACCCTAGGAATCTGTCTCCCCTCTTCAGCCCTTGGCGATGAAGCCCTTTGAGGAGACCCCTCCTGCTTCACCCCATCTGCATCCTGTGAGAGATCTGTCAATGGTAGCCCAATTTCTTTTGGCTCCTCCTGTCCATGAATTCTGGCCCAGTTATTACCCTCACAAAAATTCGCAGCTCTGCTGTAGCTGAGAGAATTATGTTCATCAGCAAACCTGTATGATTTCATGCCAGACTGATACCCAAGGAAGGTTAGTTTTTTAGCTCTCGCTCCTCCTTTCCTTCTCTTGGATATTGGCACATCAACCCAGGCTTTTGTACCAAACACTCTGAGGTAACCTAAGCTAGGATCCCTCTGGTACAAAACCCTATAAGGTATGTCTTGTATGGACCTGGTCCAGATCCTGTTGGAAACATAGGAGGCGGCCTTTATTGCTTCTGCCCAGTATGTCATTGGCAACCCTGCATCCTGCAACATGGAATACATTTTTGTTTGTAGCATTCCCCCATGTCGTTCAGCAACACCATTTTCTGCTGGCACCGCCACGTTGGCAACTCTGTGCCTCACACCTTGCACCTGTAACCACTTCTTAAACTCATTTGACATGAATTCTCCCCCAAAATCTGTTTGGAGAGAATCCAAGGTACATTTAAGTTGTTTCTGCACTCTTTTGGCCCAATACTTAAATGTTTCAAACACCTGTGACTTCTTTTTCAAAGGATACACCCAGGAGAATCTGGTGCAATCATCCACCAGAATCAACGCGTAATGGTTACCTGAGTGACTCTCCCTGTAGGGGCCTATTACATCTGCATGCACTACCTTTAATGCAGTGTCTGAGAGTCTCTCACTATGCTTAGCCACTGGGTAAGCCTTAGATTTGGAACTTTTGCATACCTCACAATCCAGGTAGTTCCCACACTCTTTAACTTTTTCCTTCCCCAGTAAGGCTAGCGTTTTCTTTATGGTCTCATAATTTGCATGAGCCAACCTTCTATGTAGCAGATGTATGCAATTGTCATGGGGGCTCTTATTAGTTATCATCTTTGCCTCCACATGCCTATTTTCTACCACATACACATTATTACACATTTTCCCTGTAAGAAGCACTTTCCCACCTTTGGATATCTTACAAGCCTTGTCTGTAAATGTTACAGTATATCCAGCCCTGTCAAGGGCACTTACACTTAGCAAATTATTCTCTAGTTCAGGGACACATAGCACCTTTTTAAATGTATAGTTCAAAGCTGGGAACCACACACTCCCCTCACGTGTCACCTCAGAATTCCTTCCATCAGCGAGGCTTACGTGCGGCAAACTTGAGTCCCGTGTGTCTTTTAAAAGTTCCTGATGCCGGCAAATGGTCTGTGACGCACCAGAGTCTAAAATCCAGACACCGGCTGTGTCACTGTGCTCAGTCAGCACCAATGATGCCTTCTGACCGCTCACAACCTCACGTGACGACTGGTCCCTTCGGCTTTTCTTCCTTGCTTCTGGGCAGTCACGCTTTAAGTGATTTGTAGCCTTGCAGATGTAGCAACGTCTGACCCTCAGAGCCACGTGCTGCTGTAAATCACCCGGCTTTCTCTGCTCCGCATTCCTTTCTCCGCCGGCAAACCTCCGCGTCTCCTGGCTTGGCAGGTTTCCCTCCGGCTTGGCAGGCTTCTCAGGATTTCTTGCAAGCAATCTCTTTTCATGTTCCAAAATTCTTCCAATAACATACTGTAAAGTTAGTTTATCAATTTCAACCGACTCCAAAGCTGTAATTAGCATGTTATACTGCTCAGACAGAGAGCTCAGGAGTATATAAACTTTATCATCCTCCGGTAGAGTCTTCCCCCTCTGCTCCAGCATTTGGAAACATTCAGTCAGTTCATTTATATGGTTTCTCACAGGAACTGACGGCAAAAGAAAAGTTCTGTACAAACGTCTCGTTATGGCTATCAAAGAGCCAGCTGTTTTTTGGACGTAGACCTGTGATAATGAGTTCCAGGCTGCTTTCGCTTTCAAAGCTCCCGTCACATGGACAAGCTGGTCGTCAGCCACGCTCAGCACTATGCTTGCCAGTGCCTTCTCATCTTTCACCACGTCCTGCGGCGTCTCAGGATCCGGTGGGTTGGAGACATAAATCCACAGTGCCTCTCTTTTAAGGTAGTGTTGCATTCGTAACGCCCACACATTGTAGTTGGTAGAAGTGAGCTTCTCCACAAGCAAGGACATTGCAGCTTGAGCCATAATTTCTCCCGCTCCCTGCTGCTCCTGCTCCGTGTCGCTCTCCTCCTCCGCCTCAGACGCACTGCTGCTGACAGACCTGCTGGGCACCTCCTCTGCTCCGTCTGACTCAACCTCAGACATCCACTCGCCTTCTGCTCACTACAGCCCTTGTTCCACAGATAGTACCTCTGCTCAGAACCTCCAGGATGTAGCGCAGTTGAGCTGAACTGGGCCCATAACCCTGTTGGCGTATGTTAGAAAGCGTTGCAGCTCTACAGGCGAGTAAGCACAGAAGACTCAGCACGTAGTACAAAAGTGCTCTTTTATTCACAGTGACAGAATGCTCCGCTTGGTCATCAACTCTCCACAACCCACAACCCAATACATATATAACACACCTATATACATATCTGGCATAGTCTCTCAGCCAATCACCTGTTGGCTGCCTTGTCTCCAGGACTATCTAGCTCAGTCCAGTACAAGCCAGTTTTTCTGCTCAGTCATTGAGCTGTCATGTGACACCACCAATCACCTGGCTGTCACATAGATCTTTTACATCTGCTTGCCATCTGCTTGCCATGTGCAGTCTCATATTCCAACAGTATGCACTCTTGTTATTGTTGGTTCTTGTAGGTTATCCGGGCTGTGTGACCGTGGTCTTGGTATTTTCTTTCCAGACGTTTCGCCAGCAGCTGTGGCAGGCATCTTCAGAGGAGTAACACTGAAGGACAGTGACACTACAAGTATCCTACAAGAACCAATGAACTCTGACCGTGAAAGCCTTCGACAATATCTTGTTATTGTTATTATCATGCCAATAAAGGGTGACTGAAATTGAACTATATCCCCTGACCTGATTGCAATCACCTTATATTACTGTCTTGGGAAGCACCCTTCCCTTATTCCAATCAGAGCCAGGATATGCATAGATGCTCACCCTGGACTCCCCCCAGGTTTCTATATTTTCCCAGTCATTTCTTTGATATTCCTTTTCTGCTGGGTCCTACAACTGTCACTGCTCTAGCAGCCAAAAATTTGGTAGTCTCACCCCCTTCACTCACTCGGAAGCTGCCAACCCCATTTATCTTTTGTTTTGTGATGTTTCCTTGCCACAAAGGAGCATCCCTCCACTGCCTTATCTTAATTTTCTTGGGACCTTTGGGAGCTCTGCCCAAGTCCACTACTTTTTTACCACAACCCCCCCCCCCCGGGCATAAGTGCTGCCCTCTGGATCATTCTAGTTGCCTCCCCCCATGAGAGCCTTCACTGGTGTGGTTACAACTTGCTCAGTTTCCAGATCATTGCCTTTCAGTTAAACCGCCCAGCAGACTTGAAGATAGGTAAATTCCACTGGACTTGAACTTTAATTTATTTCTTTCAAAACTCTCCTTTCCACTTTTTAAAATCCCCCTGCTCTCCCCTCCTCTTCATAACCATTTCCTGATGCAGAGATCTTGCTCAGCCAGTGGCTTGGATTTCCCTTTCTCTTTTTTACTCTTCAGATTCACATCCTTCTGTTTCATTATTTCATTATTATTACATTTAGGGGCCTTTCAGCTCCTGTACACCTATACTTCTGGCTGTTTTCTGGTTATTGGCAGCCCAACAGAAGCACTTTGAGCTTGCTTGTCTACTATCTGGGCGAAGATTCCTAAACCATGCATTCTGCTCCTCCTAACTGATGAGTGTGTCAGTTTTCCAAGCTGGTACTCAGGCTGTGGAAGCAAAGAGGCTTACCCTGGACATTGAGCTTAAATTCCCCCAAATTGTTCACATTTCTGGGTGAGTGATTCGGACCCAAGTTAGAGTCCACACATAGGGTTGCCAACCTCCAGGTACTAGCTGGAGATCTCCTGCTATTACAACTGATCTCCAGCAGATGAAGATCAGTTCACCTGGAGAAAATGGCCTCTTTGGCAATTGAACTCTATGGCATTGAAGTCCGTCCCCTCCCCAAACCCTGCCCTCCTCAGGCTGTGCCCTAAAAACTTCCTGCTGGTGGTGAAAAGGGACCTGGCAACCCTATCCATACGTGTCTAACGATACAGGTGAAAGGGTGCACATGTGGTGAAAGGGTGCCATGTTTAAATATTTGAAGGGATGCCATGTCAATGAGGGAACTAGCTTGTTCTCTGTTGCTTCAGAGACTAGGACATGGAGTAATGGATTTAAACTAAGAGAAAAACGATTCCACCTAAACATTAGGAAGAACTTTCTGACGGTGAGGGTGGTTTGATGGTGGAATGTGCTGCCTCGGGGGTAAGGTGGGGGGTGGAATCCCCGTCTTTGGAGGTCTTTAAGCAGAGGTTGGATGGCCATCTGTCAGGAGTGCTTTGATTGTGGGATCCTGCATGGCAGGAGTTGGACTGGATGGCCCTTGTGGTCTCTTCCAACCTTGTGTGATTTTGTGATTTGTGATTTTGTGGTAACACTGCTCTCCAGTTGCCTCCTCCCACAGTGCTACCAGTTGGTAGGTGGGATCAGTGAGTTAGCCAATACCCATTGCTGGCTGCAGTGAGTAGGGCAGTACAGCATGGGCAGTTCAGCTTGGCTTGCTTCATGGTCATTTGCACATCCTAGTCCAGTCACGTACAGGCTCGTGGGGTTTACCTGGGAACATAGCTGTGAAGAGCAACTGTAGTATCATTTGGACTAAAGTGAGGTGAAGTTATCTCTTTGGAAGTTTTATTGTTTTGCTGTACAGCATGCAAACATCTAAGTTATTGTTTCCAATGTTGCCAGGATGGAAGCTGAATATGCAGATACCCACAGGGAACTTTAAAATGGTTCCTTCTGTTGATATTAACTGGAAAACATCAATTATTACAACTCAGCATGAGAAAATGATCCGTTGAAATGCTGAAAGTTAATAGACCAAGATTACACTTTGATTTATATGGATAGATATAATTTGGGAGCTGAAGTGTCTCTTGTGTTCTGAGAAAATTGTGTGAAAAGAAAAATGGTGGGCCAAGACACCTCAGATAAAAGCCACTGGGTTGGCCTCTGACCAGCACTCACTGCTGAGTGATTATTGAGTTCAAAAACAAGTCAGTTTTATAGGAGATGTTTTAATTAAATTGCCAGTTCCGCAATATGGATCAATTCTTGCCCTTAATGGGAAAATAGCTTTTTTCACAGGAAGAAATCTTCCAGTTCGCAGCAATTAAGTCCAAAATCTTTTTTCTTCACACATTTCTTCTTCACCCTCACAAGTTGTGCTGGGAGACATACATGGCATGAGGTTGCATGCTCTTGCTTTTCTGTTGAAGGTGGTCTGCCAAATTTCTTTGGATGCTCTCTCCCCACAATATTTTGAATGAAAACAATATTTATCACTTGCTCTGAATGTATAATGTGGGTGATATCAAATATCCTTTAGCATGAGACCCTAACTATCAGTTAGATGCAAATGTGTCCAACAGAACTCCACTCAGTGAAATCCTAAACAGAGTTATACCCTTCTAAATCCATTAAAATTAATAGGCTTAGAAGGGTGTGATTCTATTTAAGATGACACTGTATGGCTCTTTCTTTTAACTAAAAGCAGCATAAGGAGCAGTGAAGGGTGGGGGTGGGGAGAGACGTTGATTTCTTATGCAACTCCCCACCCCCACCCCAAGCTGGCTCTTAGCTGCTTACATTTTCACTGGGATTTCACTGTGGGCTTTCCTGGGATTGTTTTCGGTTGGGTAAATGGTGCAGCCAGGACTGCTGAAGCCTCTTCTCCATGTATACCCTGATCCTTTGGGCACTGCACACACAGGAATTGAGGAGAACCCACAACTCATGTGTGATTATGTTATGTCTGACACAAAGTGGGGACTCAGACCCAACGTGTGTAGCTAGTAATGTATATAAAACTAGCTGAGGTGGTAAATAGGGTTTCCAGCTCTAGGTTGGGAAATACCTGGAGATTTTGGGGGCAGAACCTGAGGAGGGGTTTGGGGAGGGGAGAGACTTCAATGCCATAGAATCCAATTGCCAAAGCGACAATTGGTCAACTTATCTCTATTGGCTGGAGATCAGTTGTAATAGCAGGAGATCTCCAGGTAGTACGTGGAGGTTGGCAACCCTAGTGGTAAAACACGTGTCTGGGTGATATCACTTCAGTCCAGGCCTCAGGTGAAGGTTCACATGACTGACTGTTTCTCCAGACAAAACAATTCTCTCCACAGAGAAAACTAGCACACCAGGGAGAAAGGTTCTTTCCCTAACTCAGTGGTTGGCAAACTCATTAGTCAACAGAGCCAAATATCAACAGTACAACGATTGAGATTTCTTTTGAGAGCCAAATTTCTTAAACTTAAACTATATAGGTAGGTACACTGTTTATTAACTTAATAATTAAAGTTTTAAGTCTTAATTAAACTATAGGTACACTGAATAAAACTTGATATCATACTTAATAATGATCTTATTTATTGATAAAAATTAAATTGTAAGTAAGGTATCCATAAAATTAAATCATGACAATGACTGACAAACACTTAATGTGAACAATGGCCTTCCATCTCCCCGACCCCCACTGACCTCTCGGCGGCCGCCCTGGCGCATCCCGGCCGCCTCGGCCTCCTGCGCTCGCCTCTTGGCCTCCTCCTCCTCCTCGCCGCCGCCTGGGCTCTTTCCTTCCTTCCCTCCCCGGCCGGCCTGCTGTCCTCCTGCCCACCTGGCACCCCTCCTCAGTGCCTCGGCCTCCAAGGAAGAGGAGGAGGAGGAAGAAGAGGAGGAGGAAGGCGAAGGGGTGTCCTCCCCCCTCCCCTCTCGCTGGCATTCTCCAGCGGTGGAAGGGAAGGGCAGGCCATGAGGGCGATGCGCTGGAGCTTGCAGGTGAGGAAGGCGGGGAGGGTGTGTGTGTGCTGGATTGGGGCCTCCCTCCCTCTCCCCGGTGCTCGGGCCAGTACGTTGCAAAGATCCGCCCCCCAGGCGTGGCGGCGGCGGTGGCTCTAGGCTGGCAGAAAGGTGGAGAACTTTTGCGGGACTTCTGCATGCGCGCAGAGCCTGGCCGGGGCAGGGAAGGGACGCCAGGCTCTCCTCCACCACGATGTGCAGCCCCGATCCTCTGCTGAAAGAAGCCAGCCCCCCCCCCGCGCCCGGGGAAGGTGGCTTCTCTTGGGTGGGCGGCCGCGATCCTGCAGCCCAGAGCCGCACTCAAGGGGCCAAAGAGCCACATGCGGCTCTCGAGCCGCAGTTTGCCTACCCCTGCCCTAACTCACTAACTTTCTATATACAAGAATTTTTTGTTTGTATGGAGGAGCGTTCAATCACTCTGGAGCAGCACAGCCTCATTTACTACCTCAGTGAGAACTACACCTGATGCTCTGAAGGCCACAGAGGATGCTCTGAAAATAACACCTCTAACCTTCTAACAAAGTTAGCAGCATTTGAATCAATATTCTGTGATACATGGTGAGAAAGGTCATGAAAGAATCATTATTCTGTAATTCCATTTTTGTCTAGAATTCCATTAGCATAGCATACCAATATAGCCGAGATAAAAGTGGCCTTCTTTTCTTAGTCTATGATGTGACATGAATTAGTTTGTCCCAAAACGGCTCTAAAAAAAGAAATAGATTGAATAAAATTAGATGTACCCAGCCACATTTCAGCAGACTCAATTTTATTTTTGGTTTCTTCGCAAAGAGCAGCATAAATGAAAAATTTAGAGCCTGTCTCCTTATCTATGTCCCATTAAGATCCCAGGATATGTCTGCTGTAACTCTTCATATTTTCTATTTCATTTTGTCCCTGGTATTCCCTGGTATTTCTATACTGCTTTTCACACATTTCTTATCCATATACACTTTTTGTTCTCTTGACTCTGAGTTGTTCATTGGGTTGGATAATGTAAAAACAACAGCAATGAATCACAGGAGCACCTTTACATACACAAATCGTTTTCATGAGAGGAGAATCCACAAGTAAGATGCAGCCAGAGTTGCGCACTATTAAAAAAATCCTTCCCCTTAAAAAGAAAGTAAGATATTTGTTAGCAAAGATAAGTGAATAGGTGTACATATTAAGCATTCTTTAAAACAAACAAGGAGAGAGAAAACATCTAACAGTGGGGAAAGAATGGAGAGATAAATGACTAGAATGGGGGACAATGTTAGTCTCTCCATATAAAAATATAAAAAGCTCTGTAATCCATAGAAATTTAGGGGGAATTACATGAAGATTAGCATCTGTTCAGTGAAGTACTAATTTTTTAAAAATGAAAGTAGAGCATTATTCAGGACATGCAATGGAGTGTACAAGCTATTTGCACTACACTCGCGTGCACATTTACAAAATAAAAACACTGGTAGGGATTTTCTAGGGATTTTTGGACACTCACACATTGACATTTTGCAGTAATCCCATGGGTGCTTACATGTGGAAATGTTTAATCAGAATAGATTGTATACATGACCTTTTTGTGGATGAACCTTGTACGCAGGCACAGAAGGAATATATGGCTTTGCCTTGAGAAATTATATAGATTATCCATTCTGACCTTCACTCAGAGATAAGTCAAGTTTTATCAAGGATTACTTGAGAAAATCATTGCGTTAGTATAAAACAGTGTCAGAACTGACTTAGCACTATCCATGCTAGCTATAGCTATCTAGTAATTTGCTCAGAATTTTATTTGAATCTGGTTTTCTAAAAGTCTGAATTTAGCGGCTGAAAGTCTTGGTGGTTACTGCAGTGGTTACCTCATTGACAGTTGCAACACTGTTGTAGGATTCAGATAGGAAAATTCCTCATGTACAAGAGTATTAGGAGCCATCACTTCCCCTAATGTGTCACCATAATGTTATGTGGGGAAACTGTGCTATACAGAGCAGTACCACTGCTGCTGCACAAGCAACACGAGACACTAATATCTTCTTACATAATGGGGTTGCCAGCACTACCTCAGAAAGTGCTAGGAGATTTTGAGAGTGGAGCCTGGGGAAACCATTGGATAAGTGACATCACATCCTCCCAAACTCCACTATTCCCAGGGTGACACTCTAGGAATTTTTCCATATCTCTCTGGTAAAGATCATAGAGACATGGGGAAATTCCTAGAGCTTCACTATGGAGGCCATTTTCTAGCTCTTTTTTCCTCCTGTTTCTCGAGAGTGGAGGATTGTGGCTTTAGGCAGGCAAATAGTAAACCTGCTACATAATCATCTGAACCCACAAGCCGAGGTGCCAGTGGTACCTTCTTATGCTTTGCCACACATTCTCTGGTGTCTTAAAGTCTAACAAATGTATTGTGGGGTAATCATTTCTGGATTATGAATTTAAATAAAAACCTCAACAAAGTTCAGAGAAATTCTATAGTGATCCTTACCCTCCATTGTTATTTTTTTTAAAAAAAAAAATACTTAGAAGCATGTATCTTTTAAAAAATTAATTATTTTTTTTCATTTCAAGGCTAATACAAGTTTTCAGTGTGTTTTACAAGAGAAAAGGTTTTTATGACCTTGAATATTACTCTATCTATCATCAGTTTCCTAAAACCAATTGCATATAATAAATATCATGGCCATAAAGTCATAAAATGTAAGTGCTCCCTACAGCTCCATCTAGATAAATGAAGAGATATGCAAGTGTGTGAGAGAAATCTAAAGGCACTGTTTTGAGCACCATCTGTATTGAACCGGAAATCTGAGCATGTATTTTTGTATTGCCTACTGTCAAATGAGAGCCATTTACATAGAAATTTTTTTTGCCATTATATTTAACTGCATCTGGGTTCTGGCTCCCTCCCTGTTTGTTTTGGATCATATGCATGTGTCTTTCTTTAATTTACAAAGAAATTGCATTGCTTTCGAGTAAATGTAGGGTCAAAACAGATGTGATGCTGGAGATCCACAAGTAGCTTGCCCCACTAAAAAAAAAACACTTAATGAGCTACAGGTAGAACAGTACTGCTGGGTGGGATGGGACACGAGGATCCAAGGCAGGGGTGTCAAACTCAATTGTTACGAAGGCCGGATATGACAGAAATGTCACTTGGTTGAGCCGGGCCATGTTGCACCAGCCCAGATTGAGTGTGTGTGTGTGTGTCGGGGGGGGGGGGTTGTCTCAACTGGCTCATGGGCCAGATAAGAGCTCTCAAGGGGGGGATCTGGCCCCTGGGCCTTATGTTTGACACCCCTGGTCTAAGCCTTTCCTCCTGCTCTGTTTTTCTGACCTAGATCACCTCCTTTGTAACTAACAGGCTAAGCAAAATGTTCCTTAATGTGCATTTTTATTCCATTTACAGCACACATTCGCTCCTTTCTGTGGCTGCAGGGGGTGCATTTTTGGGGGGTACAGCCCCCAAACTTTCAGCGTAGCTTCAGAGGAGCCTTCTTGAAAGAATCCCCAAGTTTTGTAAAAATTGGATCAGCGGGGGCTGAGATATGGCCCCCCCTTTTCCCTATTGAGATGAATGGGATCAGCCGATCCTGTGTGCATCTCGACAGCGGCAAATCCAAGGCAAAACCTCCCGTGCTTAAATGGAACCGTATTGGATTACCCAGTCCTCCAAGTCCCTCCTGATGGAACAGAAGACATCCACAGTAAGACCCCTTTTGGGGTTTTAATCTATAATTTTTCTCCTGTGTGTGTGTGTGTGAGGGGGGAAGCAGAGTCTGAGTGTGTGTGGGGAGGGAGCAGTTTCTGTGGGTGGGTGGGAAGCCAAAGGGGGCTTTCGCCCGTTCTGTCTGGGTGTGTGTGTGCCCCCTCGAGTCTCTCTCTCCCTGGTTTGAGGGGGGGGGGCTTCAGTTGTGTGTCCTCAGGTTTTCCCTCATTCATAAGATCGGTTAGGTCTATTTTGATGCTTGCTCAAAAATTGTTTTCAAATTGTGACTTAAAGAATGCATTTGCCTGGTCCCGAGTCCGATGCAAAAGGGGACATCCCACCCCCTCCTGCTCCTGATGCTTAGCTAGCATGCCTCTGTCCCTTTCCATGGTTTGCAAACTCCCAGGTGTCAGGTTTTGCTTTGCATGTTGCAAACGTGTTGCTTTGCAAGGTTGTGTTGCTTTGCATGGTTTTCAAACTTCTTCTGTCCCTTTCCATGGTTTCCAAACTCCCAGGCGTCAGGTATTGCTTTGCATGGTTGCAAACGTGATGGTTTGCATGGTTGTGTTGCTTTGCATGGTTTGCAAACTTTTTCGCACCTGCCCCACCCTTGCTCCCCGCAGATCAGCTGTTTGTCGGAGCTTCGAGTGAGTGGCAAGCTCTGCTAATTGCAAATGCACATTAAGGAGGGGGGACCCCTTTCGGGGCCCATATCTCAGCCCCCGCTGATCCAATCTTTACAAAACTTGGGGGTTATTGCAAGAAGGGTCCTTTGAAGCTACGCTGAAAGTTTGGGACCTCTACCCCCAAAAAATGCCCCCCCGGAGCCGTGGAAAGGTGCGGTTGTGATTTTAATGGCTTTATTCGGCCGAATTTTTCCCCGAACTCTGGACCTCATGCCGAATTGCACAGACCTGAAGCGGGGGAGTTCGGACTTTGGCATTTCCTGAATAAAAATGGGCCGAATTTTGCCGAATCCGAATTTTACCGTGTTTTTTTTTCCAACAGCCCAATCTACCACTGAATCTCCAGGAATTTCCCAACCTAGAATTGGCAATTGTCCAGTGGGGACCCAAAATGGCTTACAAAAAATAACACTACAAGATAAATATATTTAAACAAAGTCTGGTGTAAAGAAAGAAACAAAAAGCCATGCAAAATATCTCGGGCTACGATGAAGAGCACAAGTGATAAGCTCTAAGCTAAGAGCCAAGGGCCAAGTGTACATTGGCTTGTCAAAGCTGTATGTACCTGCAATAGGAGGGGGAGACATGCTCAGCCTGGATTTACAAACAGCTGTCAGCCATCTACCCACAATCACAATCTTGCCAATCACTCAAAAGGTTTTAGCTGCACTGTTCTCAGTGCTAACTATACTAGCACCTCTTCTGTTGCCTTTCTCACACATACATGCTATAAGAAGCCAAACAGCAAGTTATCTCTTTCCCTGCCTTGGATCTTATGCATCTCCTAACATTGCTAAAACGATATCTACAATTTTTCCAGTTGAAAAAGCTGTATTCAGGCAAATCTAGAGAAGTTAGCATCTGTCATACTGATAAGTGAAGAGTTACATATCTTCTAATAGGCTTAACTCAAAAATATTCCTGCTTACATAGAATTTATGACTTGCACCTCTGGAGGAATGTCTCAGTCTCAGTCTATTTTTTGTGTTTGTCTATAATTACAACCTGCATTATTCAAAGAGCTAGCTGTGTTATAGCAAAAACAAAAGAGTCTGGTGATGCCTTGCAGGGCAATCTTGAGAACACTTTCCTGACAGTAAGTCCCACTGAATAGTTCTGAGTAGGATTCTGAGTAGACTTGCTTAGGATGGCACTGTTAAAGATTGATAATTCTATTGTGGTCTAAGCTTTCCTGCTGCATCAAATGTTTCTTATACCACAATACAATTGTTAGTCTTTACGGTGCTACTGGAGACTTTGTTCTTAATTTTGCATTTGTAGTTTTAAGGCACCCAATGTATGGAATGGGTTTCATTTCCAGACTGTAGCTACTTCTAGCATTATTATGCACAAACACCCAATTTCATACCTTAAATACCACAATATTGATTCCATAGAGAAACAAACTTTGTGGGTTGGATCCTGTTACTATAGAAGGAATTTGCTGCCATCTCCCCTGTCCTTCTCCCTTCACTATTGACCAACTGAAGCTGCTCTTGAGGCTGAGAGACCCTCCAGAACAGAGTGGCATGCAGCACAGTGGGCTACAGGTTGAGGGAAATAGCCCCCTTTCCTTCTTGAACAAGCTGTTCTACAAACAAAGCAAAGCTCACACAAGAATATGCACGCATAGCATTTGTCAATTCTTCCTCCATGCTTTATCCCATTCTGTTCCTTAGGATTCCCACTTAGCCATAAGAAACAACCTTTTCAGGGGTGTAGGACATTGCGGGGCGAGGGTGTGGGAAAAATCCATTCCATGAACTCTTTCGATTTATAGTCCCTTTGTGTTTATTTTGGCAAAAGCTGTAAACCAACAAACAAAATAGTGTTTCAGATTTCAAAGCAAATCAAGCAGCATCAATAATATATCACATCAGCTATTTGACTCTTAGTACGAGTAGCAGAGAAGCCAACTAACGAAATAGGACAAAAGGGATAATAGACGTGACCTGTGGAGAGCATGGCTGCCATCTTTTTTTCCTGGCAGGTGCCATGATTCAAAGAAGGGACATGCTATATCCGATCAAGATGGAAACAAACAACAACACCTTCTGCAAGTGACAAGGAATGTCTATCGCCTCTGCTCTCCACCATGACATTTCAGAGACCACACATGTCATTTACATACCTGATGCAGAAAATCCAGATGGTGTCCTGCATTGTGGTAAAATACAATACTAAATTAAATAACTAATAATTTGCTGCCTGTTGATTTGCCACCTCACCCTGCCTAATGACAGGGATGACCTTGTGTGCTCTCAAAGAGTCTAGATAGCAATGCTGTAGCTACCTGAAACAATCTTTGTTGTATTGTGTTGTGGAAATCTAGTGTACAGAATGTACACAAGATTTCTATAACACAGGTAGAAACTTGTAGATGTCTCGATTGTGCTGTTTAAGCAAGTTATGTCTGGCTAATGCTGGATGAGGCCATTATATAGTATTCATTTGGTGCATCAGCGGACATATTTAGTGCAATAATTGTCATATTTGCTGAAATTTCCCACCTCAGTTTGTTCCATGGTGACTTAGATCCAGTCAATATACCTTTCTTTTTTCATGACTTTTGCAAAGCAAGGTCCAGTCCCAAACTTTAAAGGCTGTGCATAGCAGGATTTTCACTCTTTTTTAGATGAGCTTTCAACTTGCCCGACTAATAAAACTCATTCAATTTCTTTCTATGTCAAGTTTTAAGGTTAAAACGAATAAAGCGTATAAGGTTTCCCATTGATCCAATGGGTTGGTATTGTACTCTGAATAATAAATTGTGCCTGTGACAGTGGTAATCTGAAGATATATTGCACTAATATCTTTCCTCAATCCTAAACACTGTATCCAGAAGGAAAAGAGGATATTCACTTTCTTGTGGGGAAGGGGGAATGACTGTCTTGGCAACGGTAGTGTTCACTTGAGCTGTGATAAGAAAAGCATCTAAATGACTACAGCCAGAGAATTTGTTCTGATTTATGTGACTGAAAGCCCCTTCCGATTTCTGCAGATAAAAGCAAGTCATCAAAGGAAAAATAGCCAAGGAAAGACATGATCTTTCCATGTTGCAGTTTCCAAGAGAGACTGATATGAAATGAAACTAAAATGGCCTAAAATGAAGCACAAAAAAATAGAAATACAGAAACATCGAGCTGGAAGGGATCCCAAAGGTCATCTATTCCAACCCCCTGCAAAACGCAGGAAATTAACAGCTACCTCCCCCTTGCTCTCCTAGTGACCCCTGCTCCATACCCACAGGAAGGCAAAAAACCTTCAGGATCCCTGGCCAATCTGGAGGAAAATTTCTTTCTGACCCCAAAGTGGTGATTAGGGGGGGTGCACCCCCCCAAGTGGTATTTTTCAGATTTGAGTATAGTAGACTTGAAAATTTTCAGCATTTCCAAAAAAAGCTGAATCCTCGTACCATTTTTTTTGTGCTTTTCCCTGGATATCCGAACATTTTTGGCTCCATCATACTCTAAAGGGAATCTTTGCAGAGCTCTGGGGAGCTGTTTTTTTAAGCAGAGGCACCACATTTGCAGAATAGCTGCTGGGGACTCTCCTTACAAGAAATCCCCAATTTGGTAAAGATTGGGTCAAAGTCCAATTTTATTGGCCCCCAAATGAAGAAAAATTGGACCCCCTGACCTAATCTTTACCAAATTTGGGAGTTCTTGTAAGGAGAGTCACCAGCAGCTATGCTGAAAATTTGGTGCCTCTACCCATGGTGTGTCCCAAACCTGGAAGTTTTCAGTTGTGCTCTATGGGCAAAGGGAGAAAGGGGAGGAGTGAATGCCCACAAGTTGTGTTTGTGCCCATCTGCCATTCCACAGGGTAGTCATATTAGTCTATTTCAGCGAGCACATTACTTAAAAACTAACACAACTTTATTCCAGCATAAGCTTTTGTGGACTGCAGCTCACTGGGACCTCTGAATTAGCATTTATTTCTCATTAAGGGGAGGTTCGTGCACTGCCTTTCAGCCTAGAGAACAGCTATGAGGTGGCCACCTGACCCGCTTCCAAACAATTACCTGTCATGGGGCAGCCCACTTAGCTGCAATCAAGATCCATTATGATACACCTGTTTGAGTTATGCACCCCGATCTACCTTCTCTGGCAGCACATCTCCAAGAGTTCAGAAGCTGTCTTCTATTGTGTTTAGGCCATTGGTCTGTCAATTTTTTTTTAATATCCCGCCTTTCTTACACAGAGGCTCTCTTGTGTCTCCGGCTTCACTGTACCTACTACCAAATCCTTTTAACTGGGTTAAAAGGGTTGCCAACCTCCAGGTACTAGCTGGAGATCTCCTGCTATTACAACTGATCTCCAGCCGATAGAGATCAGTACACCTGGAGAAAATGGCCGTTTGGCAATTGGACTCTATGGCATTGAAGTCCCTCCCCAAACCCTGCCCTCCTCAGGCTCCACCCCAAAAATCTCCTGCTGGTGGTGAAGAGGGACCTGGCAACCCCAGGTGCCAGCCAGGGACTGAACCTAGGACCTTCTGCATGCAAAGCAGATTCTCTGTCATGGAGACACAGCCTCATGCCCACCACTGACATACAGTTTTATTTTTTTCATCATCATCATGTCTGAACGCTGACAAGTAAAATGCTGTTCAGCCTTGGGGATGGTAAATGAAATCAGAAGTTTGATTTCTAATATTATTGGAGGAGATTTACTTATTTACTTACTTATTTAGATTTCTAATATTATTTGGAGGAAAAGTTGAAAAATTGCTTGCATGCCTATTTGTTGCTTTAAATATATAATCAATTATTGCAGGAAAAGGAATAAGTTGTATACATATTGTTTGTTTTGTTTTTTACTCTTCTCATCCTCATTCTGAAATGCATGGAGTGTACATGAAGGGTTAAGAACACTGGCCTGAAGGCAGTTTGCTTGACTTTAAAGATCTGTTACTAGAAGTGGCAAAACATTGAATTTGTTCTGCAGCAATGAATCTAATCAGCTACAAAAACCTCTCAGTTTTCACATTCTTCACGTTGAGCTCTGTAGGTTTATCTTCAGGAAATAACACAATAGACCATTCTTCCACTGCTTCCTTTTTCTCTGAGGTTTACATTTAGGAAACTCAACAGGGAGGAGAAATGGAACCTTGTGAGTTATGACATTTGCTAAGAAACTAGCAAAGGGACACTGGAAACTGAACGATGCCGACAAAAATGTGGGTAGATTGAGCTGCTCGAATGAAGAAGGCCACTCATTAGCCACTCATTAGCATTTTGTGATATGTGTGATTATTTTATCCAATAAAGCATTTTCAGATCAGAAGATTTAAATCTGTATGGGTGCAAAATGGCGAAGGAGGGGGATGGGAAAAAGAAGATTACATCTATAGATAGATATAGATAGATGGATAGATAGATACATATAAATACACACACACACATATACACACACAGTTAATATTGGGGACAGATGTGTGACAATAGCCAAGTGCATGATCACACAAGGTCATCCTCTGCACAGCTGTAATCACCAGGTCACATCCACATGGACTGTTTTAGAATGTCTGGTGGGGCCCATCTGTAAAATTAATATTGAGCAGGGGGTCCCCAAACGTTTTGCGGCTGTGAGCACCTTTGGAATTCCGACACACGTTGGTGTGTGCAACCACAAAATGGCTATCACAAGACACAGAGCCAACCACAACATGTCAGAAAGTGAATTCATGCATAACTGTAATAGTAACTCTTCAGCATTTCAGGTAGAAGCTCTGTGTAACAGGATACCTTTTAAAATGAACATATTGTTTTAAATTTGTTTGTTTGCATACACACAGCTTACCTTCAGCCATTCAGTGAAGATCCTTATGCTGTAGTGGCAGCTGCTGCTGAAGCAACTTTTAAAAGAAATCTGCCAATCAGAAACTTTGCTGGGCAAAAGCCCTGCCTGACTCCGCCTACTTTCTAAAAAAACTTGGCTTGAAGCAGGGAAGGTGTTTGGCACTGAAACTGAAGTTAATTTTTATGGTTAGGTAGATGGATTGTTTTGTGGGGCAGGAATTTAGACCTCAACCATTCTACCTAGTCCCTATTCCTCCACAGAACTGTTTTGAGTACCAAAATGTGATATACATACGTGCTAAGTATCATCGTCTGTTCTGTCTCATTTTGGGTTGCTCAGTGATCAGATGCTAGAATTTACTGCAATAAGAGAGTAAAAAGTGATGAGGAATGAACAGAAAATACTTTCTTTGATGTGCAAATTTTGGAATTACCATCCTGCAAATACTTTTTCAAACTCAGCCTTTTTAGTGAGAAAATATTTCTGAATTATCATGATGAACATACATTTGCTGAAAGCATCTGCTGTTATAGATATGAACAGTTTTGTTTTGGAAAACTACAAGATACTTTATTAAGGGTGAAATAAGTGCTGGATGTATTTAATATATCACGGTAGCTTCATGACAAATTTAAAATAATGTGAGTCTTACCTTTAACATTTCCATGATGAGAATTCAACATTTTAGAAAAATTGAACATTCACCACTCTGAGTAGAGAAGAGAATAAAGTCAAATGGTTTCTTGATTACTGCCTGGCAGCTTGATGATCCTAGCAGATGATCAGTCCCACAGAGGATTGTGGGAGGAGGCACGCCACATGAACACGTGGAAGTGCCCTCTATTGAGACAGACTATTGGTCTGCCAAGGTCAGTAATGTCTACTCTGACCAGCAGTGACTTTCCAGAGTCTGAAGTGGAGTTCTTTCACTCCTGCTACATGATCTTTTTAACTGAAAGTGCTAGGGATTGACCATGGGACCTTCTGCGTGCAAAGCTCTGCCATTGCTGCTCCTCACAGCATAGTAAAAGACCTGAAGGTAAGGAGGCTTTCTCTGTACAAGTGCCTAAACCTATTTGTTACCCCCATGCTGAGTGAATTACAATTTTGGAGGAGCATTAGGTATCATGGAAGAAGCATAAAAGGAAAGGATTAAACACCCTCTCACCCAGCAAACCCAAACATGGATTTTTAATATCTCATCTCTTTTGGGCCTTACTAAATTATTGGATTCTATCGAAAATTGTGGATGATCAGAGACTTGGAACAATCTTTGGCTTGAGTCCCATGCCCTGCTTCTGTAGCACTGTTCTATGCTGTGGATTGCATTCTTCCTGTTCTAGGTTCTTCTGCTCAAAGAAGACCACTGTCTTGCAATGAACCAAAAAGTGCCTAGTGTTAGAGGACCATGAAGAGTTGTACAGATGGAAGCAATGCATGGGATCCAAGACTCTGGGAAAAAATAATCTGTTAAGCTTTATTCAGCCTCCAGGCATAATAATTCTTTGAGTAGTATCTAACACCTATTTATCCTACACTGTTCTACTGGATAGAAATAGGACACAGAGTGCTGGAAAATCAGCTGAAATATAAGTTCAGGTTTTGTTCACACGTGAAAGAAAATGAAGTGGTACAGTGGTGGTTGAGTTATGAGGTGGTAGAATGGAATGCACTCCTTGATACTGCAGGTGGTAAATTTCAACTCTGAAAGTTCCTCTACATAAAACACATTACTTGCAAATGGCTACATCCCATTTCATTATTGGTTAAATGGAAATATTAGAGACTGTGATGACCTGAAGAGAGTGGATTTGCCATCAGGTTGAGTATGAGATGAAAGGGAACTGGGGGTGCCACTAGATGGGGATTTACTCTAATCAAGCCAGGTTTCCCTGGGTACACTTACTTAGCACTGAAGGATCTTGAACAGCAGACCTGGAGGAATGGACAAACATCTGGCTTGGCAGGTTAGCCCTTTCCTTACTTTTTATAGTACCTGGACTGAGAGGTCTGTGGATGTGTGCTGAGCTCAAAAGGAAAGTATGGAAACACTTATTCCAAATAAAAGCAAATATGTTTATTGGCTACAAAAGGGAAGAGGATGAAGGTGGGGACTGGAATAAGTACAGAATTAACCCAGGCTCAGGCAGAATCTGTAAAGGCAAGAGAAAGTGAAAGAATGAAACATATTAGCTAGCTGGATACAGCCCCAACCTTATGACTTGTGTAATAAACTCTGAGATGCAGTCCTTTGTGCCCCTCCCTCCAGCAATGGTCAGAACACAGAACCATGTTTGGGGGGTCTCCTGTAGTAGATTCTTTGAACATTGGCACTCAGGGCTTAATTTTCAGTGGCAAACTGGGTCTCATCCTTCTCCCCTTGGTTAGCTGACCAGTGGCCAGGTGTGGGGGAAACCACTCACAAGTTGTTCTGCAACATGTACTATTTGTTGTATACAGTCATAAAGGTCAGACTTTGGGGGGTGGGTCTGTCAGTCTTTCCAGGATGTGATATCTGGCCCCCATCCATTAAATCTTTGTGCTGGCAGAGGTACCCTGGGATTTGGGCAATGCACAAAAGCCATTTCCTCTTAGCTGCAGAGGAAAGGAGGATTTTAAGGAGTGACTGGCCAAGGTAGTTTTAAGGGTGAATTAGGATAATATTCAAATCCTGCAACACTTGGTGCACCCGATGATGTTTGTGCCACAATGAGTTGGATCACCTGAATTTAACAGCAGAGCCTCTCTCCAGCGGCACAAGAAGCCTTGCTCCAGTGTGACACACCTATTTTGCCAGAGCAAGTCTTCTTGTACCAAGGGAAGGTTCCTTGCAGTGAGGAAGTCTCCACCATTTGTGGGACTGACTTATAGTATATGCATCCATGTGACTTTGTGTGTGATTGTGGGGTTAGCAGTAGGGCTGTTGAATTAAATTTTTTTTGGTATAGTTCGGATTTGGCTGAATTCGGCCCATTTAGTTTCGGGATATGCCGAAGTCCGAACTCCCTCACTTCGGGTCCGTGCAATTCGGCGGGAATTCAAAGTTCGGGGAAAATATCCGGCCGAATAAAGCCATTAAAAACACAACTGCGCCTTTCCGCGGGTCGGGGGGGCATTTTTGGGGGTAGAGGTCCCAAACTTTCAGCGGAGCTTCAAAGGACCCTTCTTGCCAGACCCCCCAGGTTTTGTAAAGATTGGGTCAGGAGGGGATGAGATATGGGCCCTGAAAGGGGTCCCCCCACCCTTAATGTGCATCTCTGAGCAGAGCTTGCCGCCCACGCACAAAGCTCCCAGTCCCGACAAACAGCTGAGAAGTTTGCAAAGCAACACAACTGCAAAGCAACACAACCCTGCAAAGCAACACCTTTGCAACCGTGCAAAGCATGGAAAGGGACAGAGGCAGCTAGCTATGCATAAGGAGCAGGAGGGGGTGGAATTTCCCCTTTTGCATTGGACTCGGGACCAGGAAAATGCATTCTTTAAGTCACCATTTGAAAACCAGTTTTGAGCAAGCATCAAAATAGACCTAACCGATCTTATGAATGATGGAAAACCTGAGGACACACTGAAGCCCCCCCTCAAACCAGGGAGAGAGAGACTCGAGGGGGCACCCCCCCCAGGCAGAATGGGCGAAAGCCCCCTTTGGCTTCCCCCCCCACCCACAGAAACTACTCCCTCCCCCCCCACACACAGACTCTGCTTCCTCCCCCACACACAGGAGACAAATTATAGATTAAAGCCCCCAAAGGGGTCTTACTGTGGCTGTCTTCTGTTCCATCAAGAGGGGCTGGAAGGAGGACTGGGTAATCCAAGACAATTCCATTTAAGCACGGGACGTTTTGCTCTGGAGATGCATACAGGATCGGGTGATCCATTCATCCCAATAGGGAAAAGGGAAAAGGGGAAAGCCCATATCTCGGGGGCCCCTGACCCAATGTTTACAAAACTTGGGGGGTCTCTTAAGAAGGCTCCTCTGAAGCTCCGCTGAAAGTTTGGGGTCTGTACCCCAAAAAATGCGCCCCCTGCAGCCACGGAAAGAGAAAAGGGGGGAAACCATATCTCGGGACCCCCTGACCCAATGTTTACAAAACTTGGGGGGGTCTCTTAAGAAGGCTTGTCTGAAGCTCCACTGAAAGTTTGGGGTCTGTACCCCCCAAAATGCGCCCCCTGCAGCCACAGAAAGGAGCGAATGTGCACAAGCGCCCCCTCCCACACACATGAGGATTTCTCTCACTCTCTCTCTCTCCCCGGCCCGGCCTGTCGCGCACAGCTTGTTTGGACTTGTCTGCGCAGCAGCTGATTCCTCCAGTACTCAATCCTGACTGATTGGCCAGAAGAAGACCCAGCTTGGCTACCGATTGGCCGGGGGAGGAGAATGCTGCTTACTGACGACCCCGAATTTGCCGGATTTATTCGTGAACTCCCAAACTCACTGAATTCAGCGCCCCTGGTTTCCCGCCATTTTTGAGTTCGGTTCATCCCGAACTAAAAACCGCTGAATCAGGGGAAATTCGGCTGTTTTTCGGTTTGGGCCGAACCGAATCGACAGCCCTAGTTAGCAGTTATTAATTTTGTTTAGTCCCTATTAGCTCAAGAGACTCTCCCGATAACTCTATGACAAGAGACGTTAAATTATGAACTTGAGCTTGTCTCACTTTTGATTGTTTTGAATAATTTCTCTAGACATGATTCCTTTTACAACCATTTCTGTCTCCTATGCTGATTCTAAGTTGTAATAGTTTAATGTAATTCAAATTGGATTTTTTTATCACTTCATGCATTAACTTTCTACTTCAGCTCTTCTGAGTCTCCTGTGATAATTGTTCTTGCAGTTTAAAATCCAACTGATTTGTTGAATTTATTTAAAGAGAGAGTTAAATCTCCATGCTATTTTACAGGGCATGTTAAAATACAAAGGTTCTATCGTAAAGAAAATTAGGTCCCAGCCCTGGAAATACCATAGCTACTGTTGCCACTGAAATCAATAGAACCAATCTTCCAGGGACTGGATTTAACTATTTTGTATTAGACTTAAAATAGTTGTTCAGATATTGGAGGTATTAAAAAGACTATTTAGTTGTGACTGGATCATTTCCTTCTGAAGATTCAGATCACTACCATTTTTAATTTCCAAGACGACAGGATGACATTTCCCCTTGGCTGGGCTTCTTAAAAGACAGCAATCAACAGGTGATGCTTTCTGGCGACTAACACACCTTTTCCTATGATCTTGCTATGCCAGTGAACCACCACAACCTAGGAAGCTCTGCTCTCCCAGCAGAGACATTGACAGAAACAATATTATAACAGTAAGCAACAGAGAACACGGTAAACCAGCAGAATCCATGTTAACGTTACTGACACCCGCAAATCACAGAACAGTTTTCCAGCAATGTCCCTATAGGAGCCACACACTGAAGAACTCAGCCCATACACAGTGATACTAGTACATCTCTGTGAAGTCTCTGTAACTTGCTTGACACAAAACTGAACTTGAAAGACACAAATGAAACATAGTACCCTGAGCTCTGTGAATCGTGTTAAGAACCCTATGGATGAGGGTTTGATTCACTCTGGGCTAATTAGACAAAAACAACTGCATCTCTGACTGGGGTACACCGTAAAAGAAGGATGGGCAGTCCAAGTGGGCAGTCTCACAAAACCATTTCCACATCTTGCTTGAAAGAGAAATTTGTGGGGGAAACAAGGGTTTTATAGCTTCATATCCTGCTGGGGGAACAATGCCCTGGAAATGAAAAGGAGCTTTTTGCAAGATAGAGGGGACAGGGACATAAGCAAAAGCAACAACCAACTACTTATTTATACAGAGTGTTCATGTAGTCTCCCCAGTAACTCATTGGAAAGAAGTACTGAGATAAGGAGAAGGGGGTTGAGTCCTGTCTTGGCAAAATGTGGAATCAAGGCAAAAAATTATCATTTGGATATATTGTTTGGCCAGCAACAAGCGGGGAGTTGAAGATGGACTAGAACGCACACTTCTCAAACCACAGAATAACTATCTAGCCACACAGTTATTGAAGCACACTATCAAAAGACACCTTATAGGACATATGTAGCCACACATTTTCCCTGGTAACAAGTCCCCATATTAGCTGTACACACCAGGAATGCATGCCCATATTAGGCCTGGCTTCCCCTGTTCTATAACTGTTTCTTAGACACTGTTTCTTTCTTTAAATACACAGGGGCCTAGCTTGAATAAGAGACAACAAATAAGCTAGATACAGTCAGTTTTAATTCTCACTGAGTTCATGGAGTACTTTAAATTATGCCACCACTTTTCCAGGATGAAGTTATTCAGCAAGACTGTGATCTGAGAGGGTCTTTGATCCTAACTAAGTCCTACCCCTCTTTTGCCACACTGCCAATGCTGTCCAGCCCTGACCCCTATGCCACATTGTTCTGTTGTTATGCTAGTGAAGTGTTGCTGATTGCAGCTAGGATTGCCAACCTCCAGGTACTAGCTGGAGATCTCCTGCTATTACAACTGATCTCCAGCGGATAGAGATAAGTTTACCTGGAGAAAATGGCTGCTTTGGCAATTGGACTCTGAGGCATGAAGTCCCTCCCCTCCCCAAAACCAGCCCTCCTCAGGCTTCGCCCCAAAAACCTTCTGCCGGTAGCGAAGAGGGACCTGGCAACACTAATTGCAGCATATCTTCAAGAGATGCCGGTATAGAGGAATTAATCAGTATCCATTGGCTCTCAGTGTGACAGAGCAGATCCATAGAACTTTCATTTTAGTAGTGGGTATGCATTCATTTCAGAATGAATACGTAATGAACCAAACATGCCCCATTAATTTTTATTCATTTTGAACCAAAGGAATAAGAATCAAACTAATGAATTAATCTCATTCATTTCCATTCCTATTGGGTTAACTCATTTATGTTCCATTCAATTTGGATAGATTTTTAAGGAATTTTAACCTACTCTGAAGAGATTATGCCTGTCAGATTTCAGACAGATAGGAGAAAGAGACCAAGTTTATAGGCAATTAAAGTACAAATACATCTTTCCCATAATTATTTTACTTTTTACCTAACTGTAATGAAATTCTCAGGCATTGTATTTCTCATGCATGCTAGCATGTATACCAAATTTCAGGGTGTCAGTTTTATAGGCAATTAAATAAAAGCTTGTGAATCTAAAAACAATGGTTAGTATAGTATTTAGAAATTATTATCTAAGTACCATGAAATAAGGAGACGATGGTACTCCCAAAGAGATTTTCACATAACCAGGCAGCAGTCATCGAAGTAACGCAGAAGCAATTAATTGAGCATGAAGTAATTGGAAGTAGTCATGAAGTGAACAGGAAGAAATATTTGTCTTCTGGTATGAGAGTCAGAGGGTATGGCAGAGAGAGAATCAGGAGAGAGAAAGAGATATGAAACTGATATATAGCTGAATGCATTTAAGTGACCCAGAAACGAAGGCAGACCCCAGACTTTGAGGCGCCAGCCTGGAATTGCCTCTTTCTACTAGTCCTCGGCAATGCTGAACCTTTGAACCTCATGGACAGCGTGGCTTGCAAATGCTTGGAAGATGGGGGTGACCCTTTTGCAGGCCCATAAAATTGGACCCCTTGTTCACCAAACTTTGGTGAAGGTCAAAGGAGTGTCCCTTGCACCCACACTGCAAATTTGGGGACTCTACCTCCAAAAATGCCCCCCCAGGATCTTTGAAAATAATCCCCATTGACTATATTGGGCCCGAATTTTTTCAGGAAACCCGAAAATAAGCCAAATACCCATATTTACCGGTATTGCCCAGGCAAAAAAAAACCGAACCTGAAATTTACTGAAATTTTTTTTGTACAACCCTACATATGACCTGAGCATGAATAAATATTCAGAGGGATCTGTGAAAATAACACCTTTGCATACCCCCTAGCATACAACTGTTAAAAGCATAATAGAATTTCCTAATAAAAGCAGGCAACCCTATACCCAAAATCTCAAGTTGGATAATGGATAATGGTGAACTATAATGCTCCCTTTTTCAATATAAAGTAGATTCTAGAATGCCATGCTGCCATTTCGCTAATAACTGGGGGGGGGGGGGCAAAAGAGCTGGAGTGCAAAAGAGCTGGAGTGCAAAAAAATCTTCAGAACTCATTATGCACAGAAGCAGACTCGGCTCTAATGAAGGTCCTCCATATGTTGAGAAATCCAGTCCTGGCAGTCTTTTCCCTCTTGCATAATTTTCTTGGTGAAATTGTATTGGGGTGCTGGAGACATGATGCTAAAGGTATCATTCACTACCATTGTCTTCTGCCAGTGGGGGAAGACATTTTTTGTTTTGTTTGCCATTCCCTTACTGATCCTGCTCCCTGTTTATGTTTTAATTGCTGATTCACGCACATACACACACAGAGCATTTATTGTTTGAAAAAGTGCTGGCACTAGGGTTGCTAGCCTCCAGATTGTGGCTGGAGATCTCCTGCTATTATATCTGATCTCCAGGTGACAGAGATCAGTTCACCTGGAGAAAATGGCTGCTTTGGAAGATGGGCTCTATGGCATTATACCCCAACAAAGTCCATCACTTCCCCAAACCCCACCCTTTTCCAGGTATTTCCCAATCTGGAGCTGGCAACCCTAGCTGGTACTCATATGTAAGGCTGCACCAATTTCTACCAATTCCCCTGTCAGGACTCGGCAGAAGCCATCCACCAAAAGTTGCTGATACTCAGTACCAGTAAACACCACCACAAAAAAGCCACCATGTATGTATATATATATATATATATAGCAAGAGAGAGAGAGAGAAAGTTGATTTTAATGTCTTATAAATTGTTCACCCCCTTGAGGGCTCTAATTTGGTGGAAAAGCAGGATAAAACTGTTTTAAATAAGTAATAATAAGAAAGAAGTATTTTACAAAAGTAAATTAATTCAGTCCAGTATCCATCATTCTTTTTATTTCCAACTGTGACATGTCTGTTAAAGGATCTTAACACTTAATTATTTCTGGGATTGGAGCCAGTGTTTGCCATTCTGTATTAGCAAGATTATCCAAACCAGCTTGTTCATCAGGCCTGTAATTTTCCTAATTAAAAAACAAAAAACAAAAAAACCTTTATAATTTGATAAAAATGTAGTAACTATGTTGTCCATCAAATAATGGTTTTATAGTTTCGTTCTCAAATTTGATGAAAAAGATCAAGTTCTGCAGTTATTTAATTTGCTTCAGTTTGATCATTGATGTATTGTACTAATTTATGCTTGAGTAATATAAAAACATGGAATAGAATTATAATATGAATTATATTCTCCTAATTATAAAATGATACAATTAGCCTATTTGTTTATCCTCAGTCAGATGAGCATTGGTGATTATTAACAAACTATGGCTGAACAATTGAATGGTATGTTAACTTCACAGAAGCGTGGCTTATTCATTCGATGCTGCAACCTTGCCTAGTACCTAAACCTATTAAGGTTTGGGGAAGGGCTAGTTCAGCAGAGATGCCATAGCTCAATGCTACAGCACATGCATTACATGAACAGTGCCCAAGATCCAATTCCTGGCATCTCCAGTTAGTACAATTTTAGATAGCAGTCTGGTGTGCTTTTGCTAGTCAGACTAGACATTATTGGGCAGGATCAACCAAAGCTTCAGTTCAGTGCCAGGCAGCATTGTACGGTCAAGAAAAATAGAGGCTTCACAAGAATTTTTGGAGGAACAACTTTGCCATTCTGCACTTCTTGTGGCAAGTTTTTTTAAGCTGCAGAACTAAAGACTTTGCCAAAAATCATCACTGCAGGGTAGCCTACCCTTGGTTGGAAATATCTGGAGATTTGAGGGTGGAGCCTGGGAGAGTGGGGTTTAGGGAGGGAGAGACCTTGGTAGGTTATAATACCATTCAGTTAGGGTTGCCAGCTCTGGGTTGGGAATTACCTGAAGATTTTGGGGGTGGAGTCTGAGGAGGGCATGGTTTGGAAACGGGAGGGACTTCAATGCCATAGCCAAAGCAACCATTTTCTCCAGGGGAACTGATCTCTGTCGCCTGGAGATCAGTTGTGATAGTGGGAGATCTCCAGCCACCACCTGGAGGTTGGCAACCCTACATGCAGTCCACCTTCCAAAGCAGCAATTTTCTCCAGGAGAAGTAGAATTAATGTTTTAAATAAATAAATGATTTATGTAGTATAGAGATCAGTTGTAATTCCAGGAGATCTCCAGCCCCCACATGGAAGTTGGCAACCCTAGTATAGAGAGATGAGCACACAAACACACACCTTGAGGACTCTTCCCCCCAAGAGATTCTTAGGAAGAGGCAATAAAGATTAACATGAGCCAGAGGCAATCTAGTTTTGGACTTTGGTGTTTGAGTCAGTAGTGCCTCCATTTCAATTGTACCAAGAAATTGGATGGTACAATGCAAAGATGAAGAGCTGAAGTTCTACTCATGGAAGAGACCTTCCATGAGCAGAAAAACGCCTTTGGATCCAGTCTGGTTGCTATAAGATATTATGATTTCAAAAGCTGCTCAGCTGGTGCCCAAGGCTTGTGAACGAACTGAATTTCAGAAAGCCTGTTTACTGTCCCTGACAGAAACTGATAAATGGCTGGCTCCTTCCTTGGGTTGCCAGGTTCCTCCTTGCCATTGGCGGGGAGCTTCGTTGTAGTGGGGTTTGGAGGTGGGGTGATCCTGTCATGTGTAGCTATAACATAACTTCCTGGTTTATCCCAGAAGCTAGGGGGACGCCCTAGCACGTTTGTCCAACAACTCTATGGAAACTATAGAGTTTTTGGAGGAATGTGGTAGAGTGTCCCCATCATTTTTGAAGTAAACCTGGAAGTGATGTTATTGCAGCACTCCCCCCCCCCATGCACCTGCCAGCCTGCTGAGGGATGGCGGGCAGCCCCATTAATTGGCGGCCAATTGCCCCCCCATTACCGGGCATCTGGGAACTGCACTCTTTCCTTACAGTACCTGGCATATAACCTATTGTATCATCAAGATGCTGGACTCTCCTAGCATTGGAACACGCAGGAAAGCCAATTTTTTCACAGTTAATCTCCCCCAGCACATACACAGCAATCCTATTATTTGTATGAAAATTCTATCATTCTAAAAACAGGAGCCATATAATATGTTTGTTTGTTTTTTTAAAAAATTAGGATAGGGTTCTCAACTCTGGGTTGGGAAATTCCTGGAGATCTTGGGGGTGGAACCTGGGAAGGACATTGTTCGTGGAAAAGAGGAGCTCAGCAGGGATGTGATACTGTATAGCCTGCCCTCATTTTCTCCAGAAGAACTGATCTCTGTAGACTGGAGATCAGTTATAGTTCAGGGAGAACTCCAGGCCCCACCTGGAGTTTGAGAAACTTAAATAAGGAGCAACCAAAATATCACCAAATGGTGTACATACTTTCATAATTCTCCAGAAAGTTTCATCAGGATGGCTATTTAGTTTTTTTTTTTAAATGGTGCAACTTGAAAACTTGCTACAGCCAGGGTCGCCAACTTTGGGTTAGGAAATTCCTGGAGTTTGGGGGCACAGCCTCAGAAGGGCAGAGTTTGGGATTGGGAGGAAGCTCAGTAGGGATGTGATGCCATAGAGTCCACCCTCTGAGCCTGCCATTTTCTCAAGGGAAACTGATGGAAAAAATGTCTTAGATCAGTTGCAATTCTTGGAGATGTCCAGGCCTTACTTTAGGGTTGCCAACCTCCAGGTGGTGGCTGGCGATGTCCTGTTATTACAATTGATCTCCAGGTGACAGAAATCAGTTCCCCTGGAGAAAATGTCTGCTTTGGAAAGTGGACTCTATGGCATTATATTCCGTTGAAGTCTCTCCCCTCCCCAAACCCCACCCTCCTCAGGCTCCATCCCCAAATCTCCAGGTATTTCCTAACCCAGAGCTGGCAACCCTACCTCACCTGGAGATTGGCAACCCTAGTTACAGCCAGCAGCCCTTAGTCTCCACCCTCCTCTTTTCTTTGCTGAACATCAATTCTGATGAAGGGTTAACTTAAAACCATGGCCACCATTTTGTGATATTTGGTAGGGTTTCTGTGTTTTTTTAATCAATGCAACTACCTGCAATCACTCCTATTCTGTCAGTCATCCCCTTCCTCGCTTTTAGATCTTTTCCTTTTCAGCGATATCCAGCATTATTGGAAATCTGCAAATCACTCCTGCACCTACTGTATAATAAAACAGGCACAAAGCCAAGACAGCACAGCCGACCAGAACATTTTGTACTAACTCCATTCTCTTGTTGCTGCATTTCAATGGAACCCAGTATAAGAGACCTTCCCAGTCAACCTGTACCCAGAAATTTTAGAAAGGATTTTCTTTTTGTCCTTTTAGCATAAAACGGCATTCCCAGTGTGAGTGATGGGATGATGTATTTGTAACGGTCCAACATGTCTTTGAATAAAACTGCATTCTTAGCTGAGCTGGGTTTCAGATCAGATGTAAAATATGCATGAAATAAAATAAGTTAAATTAGCAGTAAGTATTATTCAGACCTGACATCCTACAGTCTAAGAAATCACTCTTTCAACTATGGATTGCTGACTGGAGACTCATATATCTTTGTCAAGGTCTCAGCTGTTTAAATAGAAGGATTTTGATTTAAATTTCCAGAAAGACACTTACATGATATTGTTCCCCTTTGGCTATTTGTACTGAAAATAGTTGCAATAGTTGCAGCTGTTACTTATTAAAAAAAAAGAAATTAAAATTCCATGCAAGTCAGTAGAAAAAGTCTAGATATGGAAACTTGCAGATGGCATCTATAGTACTCTGCGGGCACTGGGTGATAAAAAGAATACGCCAACACAGTGGCAATGTTTGATTTATAAATCAAAATATTTGCTTGCTTTATGATGTCTTCCTTCAGAACTCAAGATTAGCATCTATCTCTCCCACTATTCAGGCAGGCTCATGGACAATCTTCTGTTTAAAACACCAAATACATTACAACCCCATTTGTTTCAATAGACTGGGAGGGGACAGGAATGTCTATAACAATAATGGAAGGTTTTTTTGTTTTTTTTGTTTTGCATAAGGATATACTGAGACTGACATGGCAGCTAAAGAAAAAAAATCACACCATCAGGAGATTGGGGCTGAGGAAGTGACATAATCACATTGGTGTGGGCATTGGCGTGAGCAGGCAAATTGCCCGCCAATCCAAGTGACCTGGCAATCCTATCCTGGGGAGTGAAGGCCAACAGCCTCCCTGGCTGGGCCTTCCCTTTTCCTGCCCCACCCTCTCCTGAAGTTTTAAGAGGCTGCTTGGCCTACCTGCACAGGCCCCAAAAGGCCTCAGCTGCTGCTAGCCTCCCTCTCTGGCCAGTTGTCCAGGGGTAGTGACAGGTCAGGGCAAAACAAACCACAAAACTGGGGAGTGGATCTTCACTACCTAGGGTAACAAGCCAGCACTGGTCCCCCTGACTAACCCTCAGCGGAGAGACCAAGGAACCAAGTCCCCAGCCCTACCAAGTTTTAATCAAGAAGGGGATCGGATAGATTAATGGAGGATAGGTCTATCAGTGGCTACTAGCCATGGTGACTAAAGGGAACCTCCACAGTAAACCTCTGAATACCAGTGCCAAGGAAGGCTTTGGCCTCTATGCCCTGTTGTTGGACCTCCAGAGGATGTCCACTGGATGGCTACTGAATGAGGATGCTGGACTAGATGGACCACTGGTCTGATCCAACAGGGCTCTTCTTATATTCTTATGTCAGTCCTGCAGGGTAGGACATTTGCAAGTTGAGTTCCAAAAACAATTACTTTGGTAGCTGTAGCCAATGTAGGCCATGGTACTGGTTTAGATTGAACCCCCCAAACCCAAAATAACACCACAGAGGCCTAATTAATACAATAATAGAATCATAGAGTTGGAAGGGACCACCAGGGTCATCTAGTCCAACCCCCTGCACAATGCAGGAAATTCACAACCACCTCCCTCCCCCCAGTGACCCATACTCCATGCCCAGAAGATGGCCAAGATGCCTCCCTGTCATCATCTGCTTAAGGTCATAGAATCAGCATTGTTGACAGATGGCCATTTAACCTATTCTTTAAAACCTCCAGGGAAGGAGAGCGTACCACCTCCCAAGGAAGCCTGTTCCACTGAGGAACAGCTCTAACTGTTAGAAAATTCTTCCTAATGTCTAGACGGAAACTCTTTTGATTTAATTTTAACCCGTTGGTTCTGGTCTGACCTTCTGGGGCAACAGAAAATAACTCGGCAACATCCTCTATATGACAGCCCTTCAAGTACTTGAAGATGGTTATCATATCACCTCTCAGTCTTCTCCTCTTCAGGTTAAACATATCCAGCTCCTTCAACCTAATAAAGTTTATTAAAAGAAGTGTGCAAAAAGTATACAACTATAAGAACAGTATAAATAAGGAAGAAAATGATAACATCTAAATAGCTACCGTAGCCTAAAATATTTAGACAGGCTTTTTGGTCCTCTGACCTAGATGTTTTCTGACCAGACTAAAACACAGAGTCCAGGTAAAGTTCCAAAGTCCAAAAGCAGGTATTCCAGCCACACAAGGCCCAAACCACACAAAAGATAACTAGAAAAACAAACCAGAATGAAAGATATTACTTTATGGCAGACTGCCAGCAGCTGGCCTGATTCTGGTTGACCAATCAAGTGTGTTGTCACATGAGTACATACTCCAAAGGAACTGGTTAAAAGGATTGGCTTAAACGGAAATATAACAATATTTGATATAGATTTACCAGAATTATAAGATGTTTGAATTTAGAAGAGTTTGGTTCCTTACTGATTAAAAATAGCATTATATATTATTATGATTTATTGAAATAAATATGATTAGGGTGAAATTGAAAATACAAACCAACTAATTTTTAATGGAAGAAGGGAGGTGTAGGGGAAGTTAATACTTTCTTTAAAAAAAACTATATATAAATACTTTTTATTGGTTCCTATTTGTTTTTATCTTTATTGAGTACCTTAATTGTTATCAATAGGATCACTTTAAGAATGATTTAGTCCCTTACTAATACCTTTTATTAAGTTTATGTTAAGCAATTATTTAAGGATGTTAGATAGGATAAGAGTATGTTAATTAAAATAGTAAAGGGACTAGCCCCATTAGCAAAAGTTTATACAATTTATTTTTAGACGGAAGAGGGTGAGGGGGAAGTCAATTTATTGTTAATTTAGGAATTTTTAGTATGTTCTTTTTTAGTATTATTAGTATTGGATATTGTTTTATATGTTAACATGTCAATTTAAGAAAATAAAAATTATATTGAAAAAAAAACATGAGTACATACTCCTGCAGCCAGTAGGGTTGCCAACATCAAAGTGGTGGCTGGAGATCTTCAGGTGACAGAGATTGGTTCCCCTGGAGAAAATGGCTGCTTTGGAAGGTGAACTCTATGGCATTATACCTTGTTGAAGTAACTCCCCTCCCCAAACCCCACCCCCCTCACTCCCAACCCCTAGGGTTGCCAACCTTCAGGTGGGGTCTGGAGATCTCCTGCTATTACAACTGATCTCCAGGCAACAGATCAGTTGATCTGGAGAAAATGGCTGCTTTGGAAGGTGAACTGTATGGCATTATATCCCATTGCAGTCCCTTTCCTCCCAAAACCCTGCTCTCCTCATGCTCCACCCTAGGGTCACCAACCTCCAGGTACTAGCTGGAGATCTCCTGCTATTACAACTGATCTCCAGCTGATAGAGATCAGTTCACCTGGAGAAAATGGCTGCTTTGGCAATTGGACTCTATGGCATTGAAGTCCCTCCCCTCCCCCAACCCCACCCTCCTCAGGCTCCACCTCAAAAACCTCCCACCAGTGATAAAGAAGAACCTGGCAATCCTTCTCCACCCCCCCAAATCTCCAGGTATTTCCCAACCCAGAGCTGACAACCCTAGCAGCCAGTATGTGCTCAAAGTCAAGCAAATCACCCCTCACCCAGGGGTGTTTGCGCTAATGAGATGGGATGCAAAGGCAGAACTCACTCCTGGTATCGGGCCTTGAAGCTCCTCGGCCCCATGACCTCATCTGTACCTGTGTCTAACTCCACCCCATTCCTTATCTCTCTTGATACTGCAGGTTATTAAGTTCCCAGAGAGAAGCCTTCCATAATTTTTCCATAATAATACTAAGCCCCAAAGCCTGGACTAGATGGACCACTGGTCTGATCCAACAGGATCAGTTTTGAAAAGTTTTGAAAAGCCAAGCAAGGGTTAGAGTTTTGAAAAGCCAAGCAAGGGTTAGAGAAAGGCCAGTTTCTTGACCTGTTCCCAGGTGTATTTGCTGCTGGGGTTTTTCAGGGCATGGTCTTTCCCTTATTCCCTTCTATACAGCCTCTGGCTGGGCTGCCTACGTCAGCAGTGCCTGGGAAAGGGTGCCCCCTACCCGTGTCTCTTCTGGAGCAGGTGAGTGTGGGGGGTGGGGGTGGGGCTACCATCCCTGGACAATGGTATATAACTTCTTTGAGGTTTTCATGTAGATTAAGAATGCATGAAAAGCCTCTGCAGGTTTATGAATTAGAAAAGGACCATACCTTCAGCCTAAGTTTAAAGATTTTCTTCTAGTTTTGCGGGGGGGGGGGGCTAGCTCAAAGCTCCATTCATCTGGTAGAATCAAGCATTACGTTTTACTGCTGGATGACAGGAAAGGAAATTTTATTATTACATGAGCATAAATACTGAATCTAGTAAAAGACATGGCCGTTCTTGTGATTAAAAATGTATGAGTGAAGCCTTCAAGTATTTATCTTACGCAGCAATGACAACAGAATAATACAATTCTATTTCCCAAGTGACCAACTATAAAAAGATCATTACTCATATTTGATATAATGCTCAAGTCAGTTACCTCGACATCTTGTCAACGAGAGTCATTACAATTTGTGATTTTTCCATCATGTTCATTTTTATAGATTGTATTTATCTAGAAAGCAATAACACACAGGGAACAGAGACTGAAATATATTTACCTTCCCCAGGGTATTATTAACAAAATATCCTTGACCCTTACCTGCCAATATCTTCCCAGAGGTGAATCACAGTTTCATCTTTTCCCTTTCCCAAACAGTAAACTTCTGATTAGCTCATAAAATTCCATCATGGGCTGAGATGAAACAGCGTTTTGTTTCTTAACGTGATTAGAAAAATCACCGCCCTTTATAACGTTCTTAAGTTTGCTTTATGTAAAGAATTGACATGGAGGGAAACATATTTAAATAATTCTGATAATCAGCATTATTAATATAATACTGTCAGAAATTCCAAGTTCAATCTTTGGCTTTGCCAGTTTAAAAATCCCAAGGAAACACTTTTCACTGTTTGAGAACATGGCTAACTGCAGTCAGGATATACTAAGCTAGATGAACCAACAGTATAAGATAAATTCATATACCTTCAGTAATAGTTTTCACATTCCAGAGAAGTAATGTGTAGTACTCCAACTTCTGATCAAGATATTACGCAAAACCATTAGCATCTGCTGTTACAGCACTTATAGCCTTCTGGGCCAAATGCAGGGTGTTAAAGTTCCTCTATTAAGCCTTGATTGATTTAAGCTTATCCATACCAGTTTCTCACCAAAGATCTTTTGCAGTATCAGTACCCACATGGGTTTGTCTGTGTATACAATTTTGGACAAGACTAGGTAGAAACTCCTCAGTTAGCAAAATCTGGATTTATTTTTCACTAATCATTAAGATTTTTTATTGTGGTTGTCAGATAGTCATGTCTAAGTATAAAATTATTTGATTTATTGACTATTGTCAGGGCTGCATTGAAACATTTCTGGTTTCAAATGTTGAAGAAGAAGAGTTGGTTTTTATACCCCTATTTTCTCTACCTTTAAGGTAGAGAAACTCAAACTGGCTTACAATGGCCTTCCTTTCCTCTCTCCACAACAGACACCTTGTGAGGTAGGTGGGCCTGAGAGAGTTTGGCGAGAACTGTGACTAGCCCAGGGTCACCCAGAAGGCTTCATTGTAGGAGTGGGGAAACCAACTCAGTTCACAAGATTAGATTCCACCACTCATGTGGAGGAGTGGGGAATCAAAACCGGTTGTCTAAACTGACTGGAAAAAGACAGTTGTCTAGTGATCTGTTCCTAAGCACAGGTTTGTTTGTCCTTATTTTTAAAGCCATAAATGATTTGGGACTGGAGTTTCTTACAGACCTTTTTTTTTCTGCTGATGATTCTGTCTGACTTTGTTCATAGCAGTTTGGCTTTTATATTATACTTGAAAAAATGCTGTTAAGTTGCCCTTGAACTCTGCCAGTGGGTAGGTAAAAAATATTTTAAATGAATAAAGACACGGTAGAACTGGTTTGATGGATAATGCAGTTTATGGATGAAGTACTGTTGTATTTGATCTAAGCCAAAGAATAAGTCTGGCCCAAACCACTTCCCTATTGTAGTGTGTTTATTTCTGATATTTCTGCTCTCCTTTCTCATCTCAAGAATATTCAAGGTGGCCTAGAAATAAATTGAACCAATTTAAGAAAAGCCCTGCTGGATCAGACCAAGATCCATCAGGTCCAGCAGTCAGTTCACACAGCGGCCAACCAGGTGCCTCTAAGAAGCCCACAAACAAGATGACTGCAGCAGCATTATCCTGCCTGTGTTTCACAGCACCTAATATAATAGGCATGCTCCTCTGATCCTGGAGAGAGTAGGTATGCATCATGACTAGTATTCCTTTTTACTAGTAGCCATGGATAACCCTCTCCTCCATGAACATGTCCACTCCCCTGTTAAGGCCTTCCAAGCTGGCAGCCATCACCACATCCTGGGGAAGGGAGTTCCACAATTTAACTATGTGTTGTGTGAAGAACTTCCTTTTATCTGTTTTGAATCTCTCACCCTCCAGCTTCAGCAGATGACCCCGTATTCTAGTATGATGAGAGAGGGAGAAAAGCTTCTCCCAGTCCACTCTATCCATACCATGCATAATTTTATAGACCTCTATCATGGCTCCCCTTAACCACCTTCTTTCCAAGCTAAACAGCCCTATGCATTTTAACTGCTCCTCATAGGGCAGTTGCTCTAGTCCCGTGATCATTTTGGTTGCTCTTTTCTGCACCTTCTCAAGCTCTGCAATATCCTTTTTTAGGTGTGGTGACCAGAACTGTACACAGTATTCCAAGTGTGTAGAAATACATTAGATCAATAATAATAATAATAATACAAATATAATCACCACTAAAACTAGCTAAAAACAGCAAAAATAATAAAAAGTAAAAAACAGAAGAAACAGCAAGAAGTTTAAAAATTAAATGAAAGAAATAAAATCAGCCTTCAAAAGCCCTCAGAAATAAGCATGTTTTTTTTCCAGTGGAAAACAAGAAAAGATAGGTCTGACTGCCCATCCAGAGGCAGAAAATCCCACAACCTGTGGGTAAAGCCTTAAAAAGCTTGGTATCTCCTAGGAAGAGTCACTCTGGCTTCAGTGGAATTATTTCTTGGCATAAGTACATTGATTGTACCATCTGGCTCTATGCGCTGATTCTTCTATCAGAGTATTTTGTTCAGATTTGTTCCATTTTTAATAAATGATTCATTTCTTATGGCTCAGAAATCATATAGGACATTAGTTCAAGAGTTGAAAATATCAAAATGATTTTTGTACTCTTCCCTGCAAAGTACAAGCTATTCTTTTTAATTGCAGTGCAACTCTTTGAAAATTTATGTGCAGCATTCGTAAAACAAAAGAGATTTCAGCTCCCTTATAACAAATAAAATATATGAGGGTTTTTTACAAAGACACGTGAAAGGCAAGCCAGGAACTGAAGGCCACACAGAAAACTAAGCATCCTAAAGCTAGAATATAAAATGCGGTGCTCAGATAAGAAAAACCATGAGCATCATCTTGCCAAAGATAAACACTTTTACATAGCATTAACATTACTAAGAAAGTAGACTCTGCCCTCCTGAAATGAATGGGAATTAAAATTGCTGCTTTTAGCTGGATTATGACAAGTAACTGTACCAAAGCCACCAACTGACCCTTAACCATTCCATTCAGAGAGATTATCAGTGATATATATACATGCAGGGAGCCGACAAGGATTTGTGTGAGTGTGTGGGGATCTTATTTCCCCTCCCCCACTATTCCCAGCTTCAATTCCTGGCATCTCTTGTGAAAGGGACTAGGCAAGTAGGTGATGTGAAAGACCTCTGGAGACCCTGGAGAGCCGCTGCCGGTCTGAGTAGACAATACTGACTTTTGATGGACCAAGGGTCTGATTCAATATAAGGCAACTTCATGTGTTCCCCTTTCCCTGTCTCCATCTCTCATTCCCACTCACCAGCAAACCTACCTTTATCTGTCACTTGTCTTTAGTTTTCCTGCTTTGCTCCCCCTAGTAGCCTCTACCCAGGAAAACGATGGCCCAATTGCATGGTATGGAACCCGTAAGTACTTGTAGTAGGGTTGCCAACCTCCAGGTAGTAGCAGAAGATCTCCTGCTATTTCAACTGATCTCCAGCCGATAGAGATCAGTTCACCTGGAGAAAATGGCCTCTTTGGCAACTGAACTCTATGGCACTGAAGTCCCTCCCCTCCCCAAACCATGCCCTCCTCAGGTTCTGCCTCAAAAACCTCCCGCTGGTTGCGAAGAGGGACCTGGCAACCCTGACTTGCAGGGGGCACCTCACTTTCCCCTGCATCCCCTTCCTTGTACTGTTTCCTCTTTCCTTCCATATCCGCACCTTTCCCTGATTCATTCCCTTCTTCCCACCCAACCACCAACCTACCTTTTATCCATCCCTCATATTTAGCTATATTTATTATTTATTTATGTCATTTATACCATGCTTTCTTCCCTAATGGGGACCTAAAGCAGCTTACATCCTCTCCTCCATTTTTGTCTTCACAATGACACAAATCGGTGAGTCTGAGAATGTGTGACTGACTCAAGATCACTGAGCAAGCTTCCATGGCAGAGTGGGGATTTGGACCTGAAACTCTAACCACACTGGCTTTTGTGTGGTGGCTGCTAAAGAGCAGTAGCAAGCAACCAGTTCCGGATGAGGCATGTAAGTTTAGTATCAAATCATGCAAATATAAGTCGAATGGTATAAAGTCACCCAGAGATCGCTGGCAGGACTGGCCCTAATGAGTCCTCCCTCAAAGGCCAAAATAGCTCTGGAAAGGGCGCTGCCCCTTCCCCTGCCTTTTACTGACAGAAGCCAAGGCTTGAAGCCTGGCAATACTGTTGTGGTTGCCTTGCACTGGCTGCTGAGGCATTTGTTTATTAAAGCTACAGGTATTGGATCTGCTAGTTTGGTTTAAAAAACAAAAACAAACCCCAATGCTTTTTTATTGTAAACTTGGGGCTTTGGAGGATTGTAGAAATATTCAACTTGTCTGTTCGTGGCTCCAGTCTCTAAATTTAAGTATCCACATATTTGGCTATGTTAAGAATTAGATATATTGATCCCACTACAGGGCATTTTCAGTAGGGGCATCTTGCCTGTGGAATTCCTCTCCCCTTGAAGCTTGCTTGGCACATACCATATGCTGATTGGGTCTGAACTGGCTGAAACTAAGACTCAAAGAGATTTTGGGATTGTAGTGGAAATCTTGATGAAAATGTTGGTCTAGTGTGCTGGAGAAGTGAAAAGAGAAATTCCATGCTGGGAATTATTAGGAAAAGGATTAAACATAAAATGGCCAATATTGTAATGCCATTGTATAGATCTATGGTGTGGCCTCATTTGAAATACTGTGAGTAATTAAACTGTGGAATTCACTGCCAGTGGAGGGGGTGAAGGCAGTGAGCATAAATGGCTTTAAAAGGGGGTTAAGCAGATTTAATGGCTTTAAAAGGGGGTTAAGAAGTTTTTCCTCTTGCATTGTTTAAAATATTGTATCTTTCATACAAACACTTTGACTTTCTTCTGACACTTATTAAGAAGCAAAAAAAAAAAATCCTTTGCCTTTTTATTTTAATCTGACTGGTCATTAATTTTACCTAAACAAGGCCAGCAATATCTGAATCACGACTTCACAGGATATAAATGGCAATTTACTCATACATTTTCAAAGGAATCCAAAATTTGTTATTGTATTAGCATGACATTTCGGGGAACAAGATCACATGAGGTGAAATGACTAAGATTCTTCTCTAACTACCAAGGAATGTTAATTGAAATGTATGAAATAGCTACATTTCTTTTGCTCTGTAGCTAAATACAAACCCCACCTTTTATATATTACAGACAGATTTGCCATATACAACCGTTTGACCAGGATAATTAGAATTTGTACTATTCTGCTACCATGGAAACATCAATTTTTTACTTCCAATATCTTGCATGACCTTGCAAACACGCCCATTGGCTTTTCCACATTATCACTTTTTTGTGTGCATAAATCAATTTGTCGTACTTTTTTGCTCTACTTTCGTTAGGGAGAGAGCACATTTTCTGACTACTCAAAGCATAATATTTTATATCCAGGGTCATGTAGTCCAACCCCCTGTACAATGCAGGAAATTCACAACTACGTCCCCCCCACACCCCCAGTGATCCCTGCCCAGAAGATGTCAAAAAAACCTCTTCAGGATCCCTACCCAAACTGGCCTGGAGGAAAATCGCTTCCTGACCCCAAAGTGACAATCAGCATTTCACTGGGCACGTAAGAAAGGGCCACAAGAACCAAGCACTGACACAACCCTTCCTGCCATCCCTTTCATGATCTGCCTAAGTTCATGTATGATGATGATGTATTATATAATCTTTTTGACTGCTTGGTTTTGTTTTATTGTGGTGAGTTACCTCCAGAAGGTCTAGAGAGGTGGCATGCAAATTTTGTTTTTAAAAAAGATAACTATTAAATTTCTAGATGCTTCCATTTCATTACTTCCGTTTTTGTATTTTTATCTGAATATCAGCCTTTTCTTGGATTCTTGAATCGTCACTCTGCCATGAATACAAATTCTTATCTGTTCATTTTGCAAATTATGCTGGACACTTAATACTGATGCCCTTCAGAAATAACTAAATAATCCTGTTGCAGAAAAAGATGGGTGTAACATGGTTAGAAATGGACATAGGCTGTAAAGTATTATATGAGACCTCTTTCCTGACAACAGTGCAGTATTGGCATAAGCATGCCAGATTATAAAGATTATAAAGATGTTTTATTCCACCGCCAAACAGAAGTGAGTCAGGAAAATGATGCTAGCAATGATACACTAAAAGGCAACAAAAGAAAAATGATCATAAAGATGGATGGTGGCTCACAGGAGACATCATTCTGCAGAAATCACCTGAGGTACCAAGAACCAATCTGAAGAGATGATGGCAGAATCTGATTTATTTCAGGTACAGTTAAACTTTTGGGAATGCTGAGTTAAATTTGCATTTCAAATGACTATTTCTTTTTGTGCAGCGAAAAGGGTAAGGGGAAGGAATGATAAGAGCTGAACCGTTTAACATTGAAGGCTGTCTGTATCAGCGTTGCTAAATATTGGTGGGTAACAGGAGGGTTCCATGTACAGACCGCACTTTTAAATAACTTTTGCATCTGTGTCCCACCTGTTCTTCAAGGAAAGGAGCCCAGGGTGACATATATGGTTGGTTCTTCTCCCATTTTATCCCTATGGCAGTCCTGGGAAGTAGGTTAGTCTGAGAAAATCCAAGGTCACCCATTGGATCAAGGCCATCCTCTGAGCTTTATGGCTGAGTGGAAATTTGAAGCTGGTTTCCCCTGTCTTAGTTTGATGCTTTAGCCACTACATCATGGTGGCCCTCAGCACTGTTCAGGGGTTGTGAGATAGGGTTGCCAGCTCCAGATTGGGAAATACCTGGAGATTTGGGAGGGGGGTAGAGACTGAGGAGGGCAGGGTTTGGAGAGGGGAGGGACTTCTGTGCCATAGAGTCCAATTACCAAAGCAGCCATTTTCTCTAGGAGAACTGATCTCTTTCACCTGGAGATCAATTGTAATAGTAGGAGCTCTCCAGCCACTATTGGCAACCCTATTGTGAGACCATGCTTTTTGTCAACAAAGGAGGGCTGCCCTGTTGAGTACGACTTGGTTTAAGGGATTATAGCTTCTTGAGCTGTACTTCTTGCTCTTCAGTAAAGCTGCTCTCTAGCTGTGACGGACAGAACTAGATTCTTACAAGAGAAAAGGAACCACTGCCATTCTATGTTGCTTTCTCTCCTAACGCTTGATGTGTTACCATGCTACATGTTTTCTCATCTTCACATTGATGGATGGTGGCCTCAGAGGTGGGGGAAAGCAGCACCATCAAGCCATGCTTGTTCTTAAAGACCTGTGCATGAAAAGGGAAGAAAGACACATGGAATGGTTGTCACTCCGTATTTCTTGAAGCACCTAGGTAAATCCTTATCATGGTCTGTTTAAGGACCATTGCACTTCTACATAACATAGAACCTTGAGGTTCTGGGATGTGCATGTTTAGCTTCCTACATGGGCACTGTAGTATGCGGAGGGGGGAATCCAATGACAGATACCTTGAAAAATTGCTTCTCTGCTACATTGCACTCAGTGAAGATAATGATAATTAATATAACTCATTACCCAAAGAGAAAATGTTTCAACTTCATTAGAATGCAGATGCACTAGGTCTTTCTCATTCTAAATAACATCATAACAGGGTAATGTGTTGTAGAGCTGTTTAGATGCAGGTCACTACCCACTGGGGAGGAGCAATAAAATCTTCTACATGTGTTTATGCTATCCTAGCTGCAGCAGGATCCCTGTGGGCAATAACATTATCATCACCATTAACACTGTCATGAAGCTCATTTATAAGTAAATGCGTACATTTAGGGACCACTAAAACAGTGGGCAACATTGTCGGGAAAAGTGTGATCAGACATTATTCATGAAGGCTCAATGTGTCATTTATACGTAAATTTACCTTGAAAATGATCTAATCCATCAGGACTATTGTAAGAAACGGTAATGCATTTGAGGGAGAGGTGGAACTGTGAGGCCTTTTCTGTTGGATTGTCTGGGGCCAACTACTTGGCTCCTTCTGGAACTGTCTCCATCTTTCTTTTCTTTTAATGCCTGTTTTGTTCCTGGGTTTGTTCTGTTTCTGAGTTTAGTATTTTAATTCACAGTCTGTCTCTTCTCTGTTCACATCTGTTCTGACAGGTCTGTTTATTTTACGCTTGTAATTTTTAATGAAAAGGTGTTCTTACTTTTTAAATTTTTTTTTATTATTTTCCTCTAATATATCAATCCAACTTTTCAACAATATAAAAGATTTCTATAAACATTAATTAAAAAAGATAAGTAGTATTGTTGATATAACATTGTAACTTTAAATTAAACAATTGACCTCCCCTCACCCCTTCCATCTGTTTATAAATTTAACCCTCTTTTGCATATCAATACTAATCCCCATTTTGAATTAATAGTAGAACACTATCAATTCATAAACGTCTTATACAATCAAATAAAGATCTCTTAGGTTATCTATACGTTCCCTTAGAACAAGTAGGTAATTATTATCAATTTATTGATCTAAGTAGAATAATACAATAAACAAAAAGGATTAGATCAATGAATATCCTTTAAACATCCCCATTTGAAATTCATTTTCACAGTAAGTTTTCCAAGCCCCCCATTCCTCCAAAAATTGCGCATTGTCTTTTTGATTAATTAAAGCCGTAAGTTTCGCCATCTCCATCAGTTCCAACATCTTTTGAATCCAGTCTTTTTTGTCTGGTGTTTACGCCACCTTCCATTTTGCTGCATATATCAGTCTTGCTGCAGTGGTGGCATATAACAAAAATGTTCTTTGAGTAAATATAGTGTCCGGTACCAAACTCAATAACATCATTTCCGGTGTTTTAGGGACATTATTCTGTATAATCAATCTGATTTCATTATATATCATATCCCTTTTTTTTTTAGCTTTTTCACAAGTCCACCACATATGATGAAATGATTACATTTCCAACATTTCGGTGACATTGATTTGTAAGTCTTTGCTAGTTTTTTCGGTGTTAAATACACACAATACATCATTATATATATTTTTTCTCGCAGTGTTTGAGACGGTATGGATTTCATATCTCGGGACCAAAGTCTTTCCCATTTATGTAACATTATATCATGACCTAACATCCGTGCCCAACTGACCATAGTAGGTTTTATTCGTTTTTGCTTACAATAAAGTTCCAACAATAATTTATACATCTTAGAAATCAGGTGGTCATTTGTATCCAATATAAGTTTTTGAAAAGTTGATTTACTTTTGGAGAAACCTGTTTTCAGATCTTGAAGAAAAACTGATCTTATTTGGTAGTATTGGAACCAGGTTAATAAATCCTTAACCCCCCCAAATTTTTTTTTAGTGAGTACTTTGCGCCTTCCCATTTTAAAAGATCTTGATAAGTAATGAATTGGGCGGGTCTTAATGGTCGCAATGTTAACATTTCCTGTGAAGAAATCCATAATGGAGTCTTGTTTTCCAGTAAATGTCTATATCTGATCCATATTCTAAACAAAGATGATTTAACCATATGCTGCTGAAATGATGCATGAGTCTTAACTTTGTCATACCATAAGTATCCATGCCAAACCACTTCTATTGTCAAAACCCTCCAAGTCCAGTAAATGCAAATTAGTCAGTCCTATCCAGTCTTTTAGCCATACTAAAGCAGCCGCTTCAGCATATAGCTTAAAATTAGGAAGTGCAAAACCACCCCTATCTTTTGAGTCTACCAAGTATTTATAGGCAATTCTTGGCTTTTTCCCTTGCTAAAGGTGTTCTTACTTTTAAAGGGAAAGTTGCATTTTATGAATATTTTGAACAGCTTTAGGAATTCTGTTTGAAAGCCAGGATACAAATAACTTACTTGTCTTACTGTTCTTTTGGCTCAAAGGTCTTGACAGACTGAGATCCAACTCTCTTACAGGCAATCACAGCCGCTAAATATTTAGCAGCTGCTAAGGTAGTTTTCTAATCCTCATCTACAAGGAAAAACTGGACAATTTTTTTAGATGGTAAATTCACAAAACTATTAAAAGAGAGGACAAATACCTTTCTCTCAGATCAGACTAGATTTCATACTTCAATAAAATATGTTCTAAGGACTCAAGCTGATCCACAACCAGATCCACATTTACAAACTCTGTCTGAATGTGCTATGCCTGTGAATTGGCCTTCCAGTATGGCTGAGGGAAAAGAATTTAACTGAGCAAACATAAATGCTCTTCTATAATGAGTGAACGTTAGGTCTTTTAAGTAGCTCAGGATGGCCTGAGAGAAGGGAATTCCAAAGAACGCTGGTAAGCATACACGCTGTGCCCTCAGTAAGGTACTTAATCTATCCAAATTCAGCACTGTAGCCTTATTTGTTTTATGATGGCCACATCTTTGTCATCAAATCCTAACCACTGGAGTCTATTCTTAACAATCACCTTCCATGGCCTCATATAAGGGTCCCTCTCAATAAGATTCAAAATCTCTTTCCTCACAGTGGATATTTTTTGCTTTAATTTAAATGTCAAGATCCACACACGAATTCTGGACCAATTCAGCTCTAAGAGCAATACCTGAAACATAGCTTGGTATACAGCAAATCTTGCGGAAAAACTGTAACAGGAGTTGATTTAATGATTCATCCACTGCCTCTATCAAGACCCCAATTCCATACAGGAATTGGTATTCTACCTTAGAATTGAATACCTGAATAGCACCTGGGTGAAGAAAAATTGACTCATTGCATTTCTGGTGAATCTAGCTTTTTTATATAGCATTAGTCACATGGGCCTTCCAATTCCAATTTGATTGAAAGATGACCTCCAGATAGGGTTGCCAGCTCTGGGTTGGGAAATATGTGGAAATTTTGGGGGTGGAGCCTGAGGAGGGTGGGGTTTGGGGAGGGGAGGGACTTCAATGGGGTATAATGACATAGAGTCCACCTTCCAAGGTGGCCATTTTCTCCAGGTGCACTGATCTCTGTCACCTGGAGATCAGTTGTAATAGTGGGAGATGTCCAGCTACTACCTGGAGGTTGGTAACCCTAGCTCCAGATACCTATTGCTTTACTTGTACAATTGGTTGTCCATTTATGAGCCACTTATATACTGGGGGGGGTATAAAATTTAGGAAACACCATAATATTGTCGAAGGCTTTCACGGTCAGAGTTCATTGGTTCTTGTAGGTTATCCGGGCTGTGTGACCGTGGTCTTGGTATTTTCTTTCCTGACGTTTTGCCAGCAGCTGTGGCAGGCATCTTCAGAGGAGTAACACTTCAGAGGTGTCCTTCAGTGTTACTCCTCTGAAGATGCCTGCCACAGCTGCTGGCGAAACGTCAGGAAAGAAAATACCAAGACCACGGTCACACAGCCTGGATAACCTACAAGAACCAAACACCATAATGTTTTTATTTGTGCATATTTATGACTTGTCCTTTTTTTTACACAGTATTCCACAAATAGTTTTATGTAAACCAAGCAGATTACATAATAACAGAAATGTATCATGTTCATACAGCAAACGTGGCAATTTCTGTCCCACTAGCACTGGCACATGAGGGGCCAAATTATTTAGATATGTATTAAATAAGAGTGGGGCCAATAAACAACCTTGTCTCATCCCTTTATGCAAGGGAATTTCATCAGTTAATTGTCCCTGAATACCATCACCCATTTGAGCAGAAGATTTAGAATACAGTTGCTTAATTAGCCACAACAAGTGTTTATCAATTGAAGTATTTTCTACCTTAATCAATAGTCTCTCCCTTGGAATGGAATCAAATGCCTGCTTGAGATCAATAAAAGCTGCAAACAGAATTCCTCTGTTTACTGAGGCATATTTGTGACAAGAAAGCGAAGAGTTAAAAAGTAATGTTCTCACAAAGGAATATAACATGGGATTTTCAGACCAAATCTTGTTGACTCATTTATAATTTTCCTGAAAACATGTAGAGTAGTCACATTCATAGCTTTACACAAGGTCTCCCAACCATGGATAATATCCTATTTTTTATTTCTTGCAATTAAATTTTAAAAACACTTCTTTAGTTGTAGCAGTTCGGCTAGGTTGGTTCTGGTATTATAATTTTGATACTCATTTTGCGTCTGCCTCATCAGTTTGTTTTAGTTTCCTAAAGTTCTTATCAAACCAAAGATTTCTAGAGATAAAATAATCACCTAAAGGTGCTTGTCTTAAAATAGCTGGTTTGAATAAATCAAAAAGAGAATCCAAGATTTCCAAACATGGAACTATTGGCATATCAGTTCTAATTTGCCTAGCCAAGTTCCTACAAGGTTCAGAAAACATCATTTCTCTGATTTTCACTTCTATCTCTAGTGTCCAGATTCTGAGCTTTAATTTAATATCACATCATACAAGACCAACGTGAGCTGCTCTTGGCAAGACCCACGAATGTGATAATTGGAGTACTAAGCACAAAGGAAAACTATTACTTTCCAAGAAATCACCTACAGACTGTAGTACTCCTTCTGAGGTTAGAAAATAATCTATAATACTCTTCCCACTGGAATTTGCACACATATAGTTGCCCCAGGTATCAATCATATGACCCCCATTTATAAGTACTAACTTATTTAACAAACATAATTTCAGCAGTTATTTCCCTGCAGAGTTAAATTTAAGACCTTTAGAGTTTCTGTCGAAGTTACCTTGGTCTATGCAATAATCTAAATCCTCCCCATCAAATTTAACACACTCATCTAACTTTAATCTGCCTATCCCCACATTAAAATTGCCTGCCAATATCATATCTGCTTGAGATATAGATTACAAATATTTCCAACATAATTTCTCAGTAATCTCCAGTAATCATTTAACATGGTCAAGTTTAAAGATGGAGGCATATACATGGATATTATCACAAGCAAACAACTCTTCAGTTCTATAGGATACATATGAGTAAACCAACGGTTGGCCAATCCGCTTACCCATTACAAAGCCCTATAAAAAGGTTATACCTAACTTTGCTCAGTTTCCTTTTCCTCTTTCCCCTCTGCTTCACCTTTCATATTGTTTTGATTGGATCACAAGCCATTATGCAAACCACCTTGAATGCATCGGGTGGAAGATGGTATATAAATACAGTAAATACATTGTGATAAAAAGGCAATTGCTCCATTCACAGCACAGATCCTACAGGTTTCGTGTGGGTATGGGTATGCAGAGAAGAGGGAGGCAAACACAGATGAGGGTTGGTGTTATATAGTGGTTAGAGTGTCAGACAAGGACCTGGGAAACAGGGCTAGAGTTCCCCACCTAGCCATGGAAGCCCACCAGAAGATCTTAGGCCCGTCATAATCTCTCAGCCAACCATAATCTCTCAGCCAAGGTTGTTACTGTGATTATTAGGTGAAGGAGGAGGGAATGTGAAAAACTGCTTTGGGTCCCCATTCAGGGAAAAAGACAGGATATAGATAACACATTTAAAAATAAAATAAAAAAGATGAGTTATATAAAGGGGCTATAGAAAATAGTCTGTATCTTTCTTAGCATTAAAAAACAAACAATATACTCAAGGTTAAATGCTTGCAAACTATTCCAGAGCTCATTAAGGTTACATTAGATTGGATCCCAATTCCCCGCTCCTGTTGTAGACCATTGACTCCCCCTTCATGTTTGGGGGTGGGAGTGACTCCCGTCTCCTAGGAGTAACATTTTGGGGGGCATTTTGAGCGGCAGCAGGAGGGGGAAAGTGAGAAAGATGCATTCTGTTGACAGAAATCCCTTCCAACAGCAGAGAATTTCAGCAGGATGAAACCCATTCTTTTGTTCATTATAATCTCAAAAAATTATCTCCATGCAACCTTTATTCTGTAAGTATGCTCAGTACCATACATCCTAGTTTGGTACATTTAAAATATAAAATACAAATGTGAGAAACATATGTTTGCAAACATGTCTCATACAGGTACACTTGTCAGGTAGTCCTGAATGGGTACTGGTGCTTCTTGAATTTATACTTGGTGGCTGTCCTACACAACTGAGTAATATTTATTATACAATAAATCAATTGACCAGAAATGGCCTTAACAAAATGTGATTTATTCCTAAAGGCGGTAAGACAGGACCAAGAATAAAAGAAAAAGCATAGATAATGGAATAAAGAAGTACAGTATATAGAAAACCTACAAACTAAGCAGAAGGAACAAAGAGAGAAATGTTTCTCAGTAAATTATAACTCAAGATAGCTTCACTGTTATATTCACCTTGAAGGATAATTGCAGCATAGAAAAAGAATGTGTACTGTCACATATTGAGTGTGGTGTGACAGCTTATTTTTGTCACGGATAGACCAATCAAGCAACTGTAACACACTGTGCACAGCCTCCAAGGGCAAAAAAGCAACCTTTGGTTGGTCCAAAGACTTCTAGTTCAAGGGAATTGTCCTGTAGCTGCACATGGGCTTTGGATCGCCCTCCTACTGCCATTGCCTGCCTCCTGTCTAAAAACACAGCGTTGTGACTGAATCTGCTCAAATTCCAATTCTTTTCTCAGAAAAAAAGGAACCAAATCATGTAATGAACATGTAGTGATAAAGCACTGAGGTGACAGTTTTATGATATGCAGGAACATCTGAGGTTGAGGGGTGTGTGTGTCTAAATATGGTTCCCACCCCCAGGTGGGTCCTGGAGATCTCCTGAAGTTACAGCTGATCTCCAGACTACAGGGATCAGTCAACTTTAAAGGCAACTTTAAAGGTAGATTCTGGCATTATACCCGCTAAACTCCCTCCCCAGGCTTCAGCAGCAAATATTCAGGAATTTCCCAACTCAGAGTTAGCAACCCTAGATCTTTAAGTTAACATACAAGTCTGCTTTACTTAAATGGAAGGGACATCCTCCTGAGCATAATTCTTTGTGTCCCATTCATTAAAGTGAACGAGAAACCGCTTATAAGCAGAGGAGAATTCTAAAGGCTTGTAGTCACTTCCAAACCATCAAAGCCTTGCAAGTTCAGTGGCTAAATTGACATGGCCTGAACAGACAAGACAGAGACCAGTCCACGGCACACCTACCATCTGTAACTTAAATACCTAACCCCACCCCATGAGCAGTATACGATTCTTTTGGCTGGATATGAACAGGACCCAGAACCATGTGTAATTAGCCACCATGAACTTTAAAAGGAATACAAAATTTCTTTTAAATGTATCCATGCTACACTTCTAAAACCAAAGTCTATATTTCTAGCTTCAACAAGCATAACATCTGCCAGAGTTGTTTGCATTATTAATCTGCTTTTTCTTAATTAAAGTCTATCAAGTGTTTTTCCCCCCAGTACTTCTCAATGCCAAGTAATTTGAGCCAATGCCATTCAATCATTACAATTTATACTCTTGTTTGGAGAGCTGTGTAGGAAGCTGCTGAATAAGAATAAGGTACAAGAGCATAATTATGTGCAAATGTCTTGCACAATTATTCCAAGTGGAACAGTCAAATTTTGAATCATGAAATAAAAGCTCATTTAAGGAAAACTGTCAATATTTAATTCCTCTGCTAGCCAGCCCAGCCATCAGTCATTTTTGTCAGTCAAAATGTAGGAGTACCTTTCTTACAATGTTATGGATTAATTCAAGTTTAGTCATGACATGAAATCAATATTTCATGGAGATTCAAGGGAGGATTTTCACAGTGTTTCAAAGATGGTGGAGTGGGCTTCTATGGTCCTCTTCCTTGTACAGATAAAGCTGAAATGAATTTTGAAGGACAAACGTTCAACTTCATTAAAATTTCACTGGAAATAATTAAAAGTTATGTTGTCTTGGTTTTTTTGGTTTTTTTTGTTTTGGTCTGTCTGTTTCAATTGCAGATTCTCTTGGATTGATGTTTTTAGGTAAAAATTAGATATAAATCAAAATATTTACATTTGAAGATTGATTCAATTATATTTGTGGGTGCCCATTTAAAATGGTCTGATGTGTTTTGCGTGAAATCTGCTACCATGACCCAGACAGCTGAAATTCTTCAGGGCCTATTTGCCAAGACAAGTCTATCAGAGCAACTAGTAAGTGACGATGCCCCCACAGTTTGCCTCTGAGGAATTCAAATCCTTCATGCACCACATCATCCATCGTATCAACTGGGCTCCGTATCACCCATCCACCAATGGTTTGGTGGAGAGATTTGTACAAACTGAAGCAACAGAACTGAAATGTTTTTTACTGGCATAGTGCAATGCTCCTCATGCTACCACTAACCAATCCCCTGCAATGTTGTTTTTAGGGTTAAAAACATGTTAGGAATCAACAAATTAGTCAAGCCTCTGCCAGGGGATGTGGTGCCCCTTGTCATCTACAAGTGTGCCAGACAGTATTGGCATGTGATTACTGGGGACTCAACAAGTGGTGCCTGCTATCGTCCATAACCAGACAGGTCCTTCATGTTATACTAGCCAAGTATCACCTGACACAATTTGGCATCGTCACATTGATCTGCTATGGAGCTCAGGGGTGCCTCCAACATGGACTGTTGAAACAACGTACTCAGAACATTTCATGACATCATCTCCAGCATCACAGGTGGAAGCTAGATCCCACACACCTAGGTCAGAAACTGATGTTGCTGAGCAGCTAGTTGAGCAAGCAGCTTCTAATGTGTTGCGGCCAGACTGTTGCACAGACATGGAGCTTCCACAAAGGAGTGTATGGAGAAGGGCAGACAGTATCCTGAATAAAAACGCAAGCCACCCAAAAGACTTGATTTGTAATCTGTACCTTCTGGGGTTCTTTATAAAACTTTTCATATGCAATTTTGTTTTATGACATTCTATCTAAGGGGCAAAGAGAACTGTTATTTATTTGAATGTGTCTGATTCTGCCATAGAAAAGAGCAAGAGTCCAGTAGCTACTTAAAAACCAAAGAAATCTGGCAGGGTATGAGCTTTTGTGAGTCACAGCTCACTTCTACAGATCTCAAAAGCTAAACAGGGTTGGCACTGGTTAGTATTTGGATGGGAGACCACCAAGAAAGTCCAGGGTCGCTGTGCAGAGCCAGGCAATGGCAAAACACCCATGAACGTCTCTTACCTTGAAAACTCTACAGGGTTGCCATAAGTCAGCTACAACGGCAGTTTCCACCACCACGAACTGAATCTGCAGTTATGTTTCACTCAGTAGTTGGTTATGTAGAATCTGCTGAAGCTTCTGTTCAGTTGTGTCTACTTGTTCTCCTTACCATGTTTGTTACTGAATAGAATATGCTTCATCATAAACCCAGCCTTGTGTGAGTCTTACTGAGTTACTTGATTAACAGCAAATATCTGAAAGAAATTTAATTTAAAAAACTGCACGAGATCTGGAGGAAAGAACCAAGAGATCAAGGGAAAGTAGATTCTAAGACTAGATTAATTCCAACATTAACTGGATTCCAAGGGTCAAACCAGATGAGATGTTTAGTTCTGTGAATGTGTGGCCAGTGATTTTTCATTGCCTAAATAGAAATAGCACTCCTTGCCACCTGATATGGATCAGAATCACAATGTACACAGGGAGGAAGTTTAATTCTTTCTTGTATTCTACTAATCAAAACTCAAATGCCCCTCCAACATGCTTGTTCAAAACATTGGGGGGATGTTAAGAGTTAAACTCCCCCAGTCTGGAGTCTCCTTGGCCTCTATATAGCAATTTTAAAATGTGCTGGAGATTTGCCCAGCATCTTGTTTATCTTGACCTTCATTCGTTTTCATTCTGAAGCATATTTTCCTTGCATATTTCTCTCTGAGGATAAAAGTTACATAGTAATTATTCTACCGGTATCTCAAATTATCTCTGAAAATCCAAAAGCAAAACACTAGAAAATGCAAATGGAAATAAATTCATTTTATGGCATTGTATTCTCAGGGATGTTGGCTTTCATTAGTAAATACAGATAATTTATTCTAAGACACCATGAAATTGAAATCACACAAATAAAGCATTGTAAGACAATGACAGTCAAAGCATGCAAATGCCTGACTCTTTATTCCGAATCCTAGACGCAGAACAAACATTATCAACTCAAAAATTCCCAAGTAGGTTGGCAATGTAGTTCCTTGAGATTAAATTGGGTCAGCTGCAAGTGCACTGGGGCTTACCTCAACCACCAGCTAGCAGTTTATGTAACTAAAGGCTGCTAAGTATTGTCTTCACACAAAGACAACATGCCTCTACTAACTTTGTCGGAGACCAAAAGATGAGGTTACAATAGGGTTGCCAGCTCTGAGCTGGGAAATACCTGGAGATTTTCTTTGGGTGGGGTGGGGGAGCTCGAGGAGGGTGGGGTTTGGGGAGGGGAGGGACTTCATTAGGGTATAATGCCATAGAGTCTACCTTTCAAAGCAGCCATTTTCGCCAGGTGAACTGATCTCTGTCACCTGGGGATCAGTTGTAATAGCAGGAGATCTCCAGTCACTGCCTGAAGGTTGGCAACTAGGGTTGCCAGGTCCCTCTTCGCCACCAGCGGGAGGTTTTTGGGGTGGAGCCTGAGGAGGGTGGGGTTTGAGGAGGGGAGTGACTTCAATGCCATAGAGTCCAATTGCCAAAGTGGCCATTTTCTCCAGGGGAACTGATCTCTATCGGCTGGAGATCAGTCATAATAGCAGGAGATCTCCAGCTAGTACCTGGAGGTTGACAACCCTATTGACAATCCTAGGTTATAATTATAACTACAGAGCAGCAGCTACTGACAAATAATAACCAGGCCTGGAGCATACTGCTAATTGTAATAACCAAGCTTAGACTTAGGGTTGTCAATTGGGGGCGTATTGCATTCCACCTGGTGAAAAATTCCCGTGGGGAAATACCCCAGGAAATGAGCTGCTTTGAAAAGACCTGCTTGACTGTGATTTCGCCCAAGAATACAAGGTGTCTGGATCAGGTGGACGATAAAACTATCTGCTTATTCAATCACTAATTAAAAATATTTTGATGTGTTTATAAAACTAATTGCCCTTGTAAAGATTCAAGCAATTATCTGAATAAACAGACAGAGGACTTGCAAAAAAAAAATTGCTAGCATAAAATAAGATGCGTTGGCTGAATCTTTGAAGTGTTATCAGAAGGGGGGAAATAGTACAAAATATTTCTGTCATTGTGAAATGTTTAGCATAATGAGAACATCAGTCTTGTCTTGTTTTGGTCTCCCTCCTCCTTCAGTTCAGGAAAAGAGTGCAGTGTTTTTATACCCTTTGCTGTGGCAACTCCATCAGACACATAAATGTTAACAAGCTTTTTGAATATAACTCTTTCATCAGTGCTTTCAATGAACTGTGTTTTATTAATCACCATAAAAGAAAATGGAAATCATGAACTCTACCTGAGAAAACTCACCAGGAGTAATGGGAAATGTATACTTTGAAATTACATTTCTAGCCACTAAGTTTGACTTATTATTGCATTACTTGTTACTCTGTTCTGGAAGTGTACTTTAAAAATTGTGGCTGTTACACAGAAATCCATGGGTGTCTCAGAGTAAACTTGGATCTGATTAATAGATATTGCCTTGAATTCCACTGGTTGCACAACCACAAGAAGCCAGTTTTTAGAAGTTACAGGATTTGACTTCAGCTGTGTTATACAATGATCCTGCAGCTCTTCCCTGCACTACCTCACAAGCTATTGTGGCATTAAAAACTTTGGCCGCAATCCAACCTAGAATTGTTCACTTAGCTCATTGACCTCAGGGCCTTAAGCACTCTGAGGGTCAGCCTACGATTTGCTGGCATGCAATTCAACCTTTATATCATTAGCGGAGCAGCAACTCTGGAGAATGGCTTTATAAAATAAACTATCCCCTGCACTGTTTCCCTAATCAAACCTGCCCTCCCTGGGCTGCTTTTAGCCCCAGCAGCGAAAACACAGGAACCCATATTGTGACTTTCCCACCTATCAGACCTAAATGCAGCCCCAGGGACTTTTACTGGGGAAATGGTGTGGGGATAGGGTTGCCAGGTCCCTCTTCGCCACCAGCAGGAGGTTTTGGGGACAGAGCTTGAGAAGGGCAGGGTTTGGGGAGGGGAGGGACTTCAATGCCATAGAGTCCAATTGCCAAAGCGGCCATTTTCTCCAAGGGAACTGATCTCTATCGGCTGGAGATCAGTTGTAATAACAGGAGATATCCAGCTAGTACCTGAGGGCTGGCAACCCTATGTGGGGAGGGGAGAATGAAGACCCTCATTCCTCAGTGCTACAGCCCCAATCATTATTAGGCTTCTTTGTGAGGGTAAATTTCAGCAAACATCATGTTATTTTGGCCCTTAACACTATGTTGATTTATTTATTTAGTGAAAATAAATAGTCTTAACTGTATTACTCTAGTAAACAAATCACACAGAATGCTGTAGCACCTGAAGAACTACGTATTATAAGTGGAACCTTCATAAGGGACAGCCTCCATCAGATGAGTAACCTCATTTACCACCCGGCCTCCCAAACTACTTGTTAACCTCACAGGAGTTTAATAGCAATTAGTATTTTAGTTCAGACCCATTTTAGAATCAGACTTTGTTTTCTTACATCTAAGTCAGAGTTTCATGTATATAGTCCTTGAGTCATTCACCAGCATCTTGAACAATGTCATTGTGAAGCCGAGAGTCCAATATTTGAAACTTCCTAGGCTAACAAAACAAAACCATGCAGCAAGCAACACATTTTCCTATTATGTGGACCAGCAAAAGAGAAACAGAGGAAAACATATTTCATAATACAGCTCCCAGTACATATTATGTTTTTCAGTTTTACTGAAGACTGCATTGTTAAGGCTATGCAAATTCTGTAGACACAATCATAAAACTGGGTGCCAAGATAAATGTATTTCCATGGTCACAATACACAAAAAGAAGGGTTCAGGTCCCAAATTCCAAGTTTTTACCTAGTTTGGATTTTTCTTGTTGCATGGAATGATGTAATACTGGAGAATAAAAAGGCAGATAGAATAGTCTGGGCTTGGAAGGTAACAAGGGTGCATGGTAAGGTTTTTCAAAATGAAAGAAGTCCTGTGTTGAATTGATTTTGCTCTTACTAAGAATAGTTAGCTCCCTCTTTGGCATATGATTTGTAGTCCTTGAACTCAGCAACAAATTCACCGAAGTCACAGTACCATTCCTCCTGTTTTTAAACGTTGGCTGAGCTGTTCTAAGCAAGTACTTGCTAAATTCTCTGTTAAGATACTTGAATAAAAGGCCAGCCTAGGCAAAATTCCAGAAGTTGGTCACTTATTTTTGACTAAATTTCCTGCTATTCTAGTGTGTTTCCTTAGGAAACTGTTTCATCACAAATACTGGACTCTTCCAGAGTTTGGTTTACTGTTGTGTGGGCAGCTCAACCTTTTACCATGCTTTCAGTCAGCTGAATAAACTTGTACTTCATGTGGAGGGGCTGTGGCTCAGTGGCAGAGCATCTGCTTAGCACACAGAAGGTCCCAGATTCAATCTTTTGCATCTCCAGTTAATGATCAAGTAAAAGGGATGTAAAAGACCACTGCCTGAAACACTGGAGAGCTGCTGCCAGTCTAGGTAGACAATACTGACTTTGATGGACCAATGGTCTGATTCCATATAAGGCAGCTTCATGTGTTCATATCACGGTGTCCAGATACCAAGAGAAATGGGACTTCTGTTGTGATGTCATTATAGTCTTGCCCATGAAGTAGCAGTAACACATGAGACAGCTAAAAAAAAGGAGCATTGTTACCAGCACTATCTGCTATTTAAAAAAAAAGCTGTTTCAAGGGAGCACCTATCTTTGAGAAAAAGAGAAATGTTGCTTGAAATATCCACCCATTGCTGTTAAGGGAAAGCTGATTGCTGTTTTCCTCTTTTATCTCTTTTTACAGAACTCCATGGTATATGAAAACCATGCAGTTTCTCAGATGGAACTGCATTTCCATTTATGGAAGATTGGGGTGATGTCTGTCAATTTCCCCCTACCATTGCAGACCCCTACTTTGCCTCATATGCTGTTCGTGAGGGTCTAGTGATCTCCAGGAACTACATTTTGGAAGGGTTTAGTGAACCATCGCAGGAAAGGAAAGCCTCAATCCATGAAGTCTGCAGATGGTTGGATACATGCCTATGAGTACTCCTGCACTTCAATAGTACAAGGGAGAAAAGCTTGAAAACAAAAACATCAAATATAAAACTAGTGTGGTGTAGCAGTTAGAGAGCCTGACTAGAATTTGGGATATCCAAGTTCAAATCCCCGCAACCATGAAACTCAACAGGTGACCATAGGCCAGTCACTTTCAGTCTAATCTACCTCACACATAGTGTTGACGGGGAGATTAAATGGAGGATGGGAGAACCATGTACATACCACTCTGAGCTCAATAGAGAAAGGGTGGGGTTAGTATAATTTAAATAAATAACATAAATGTATAATGCCCTCTCCTTTGGAACAAGTCCAGTCATTCTGTCTAAAAAAGGATGTAAGGCAGGGAAAAGGTAAAATAAATTGTCTGGGAGGGTGAGGAAATGCTTAAGAGCATGAGTTAGTTCTGTTTGGGAAAATAGGTCTATGGAAAGATATGATAGCAATGTATAAAGCTGGGGGTAGTGCAAATAGAATGGATACATAGAAATTATTCTCTTTCAAAAATACTGGAACCAAGGCTACAATAAATCAATGAACTGTCATTAGGATTTTTTTTTTTTAATCCCCAATAAATGTGGTGTGAAAGTGTGTCTCCGGAACCACAGATGCTCTAGGGACAGCAGAATGGAGATTTTAAAAAGATTAATTAAAAGTAAATGACCACTGAGGGAATTAATTTACAAGGATTTATGATACTGTTTTCCCACTATGGCATCTGTCCTGAACATTAAAAAAATAGTTTAGAGACTCTATTTGTCTCCTATAGTTGACTCCCACACCCATGTTGCTTAGATAAAAGAAACCTGAATTTATCCATCTCACGCGGCTTAGATCAGGCCGAAAGTGAAACCGTAACTTATACCTAATCTCCAGTCTCAATGAATAAATAACTGGCACCATAATTCACCATCATGATTTCTTTGGACCTAATGGCAAAATCCCCACTGGTTTTAGTGAAGCCAGAATTTTACTAAGCAGCTGAAATCTCAAGCCACTTTTTCTGAAGATGTTTTCCTAAAAGAAATAGGACCGATCCAGAGGAATGGGTTTGACAGCTTTGATGGACAGATGCAAAACCATGACTTATTATCAATGTGCAATGTGTTATCAATGTGCAATAAAATCAGTGCGGGTGCTTTCTCTAACCAAGGACTTGTACCACTGTTCTTTTGTGGGAGTGAGAGGAAGGCAGTCGTCTTGCCCATACAGCTAGTTCAGCATTCCTGTGTTCAGCTGGAGCCAGGCCACTATTTTTTTCCAGCAAACTTTCAAGTAAAGCATGAAAGTGATGGCCACCCCTTGCTTGTCCCAAAAATCGAATTTATACAAAGCGATTCAATTAAATTTGGTTTTAGCCAATACCTGTTGATATTGATAAACCTATCTTGTCTTTAAGCCAGGCTTAACATTTTAGCTACAAGTTTGAATTCAGACTAAAATTTCCATCAGCAGAATACAACTTTCTTGCCGCACCCCTCCAACTGCAGCTTATTGATTTCCAAAAAATACTGAGATTCTGGGAAAGCAGACCATGGGGAACAACATGGGAGAGTCTGCAGTGGGGAGGGAATGGGTAAGAATAGATAATTAACAGTGCATTCCTGAGAGGAATGCCTGTGACGGGCTTTGGAGGCAACATGGCTGTGCTGCCTCCAAAGGAGGTTTTGGCTCCACCGAAACCTCCTCCCGGCGCCAGAACACCCCGGGAATGCCTCACAGGACGCCGACGCAGCCTTCAACAGCGTTCAGGCCACTAATGCCAGCGTTAGTTTCCCGGATGCTGGCGCAGGGCCCCCAGATGCCATCATGGTGCCTTCCTAACCTCCTAAGGGCTTTCGCCCTTAGATCTCAGGAATCAGATCTCAGCTAGTCTGAATTCAACCCATAGTGACTAAATGGAACGTCTACATCCAGACCTAGTAAACTTCTCACAGCCAGTTCTAGGAGGCCTGGACCTCTCTGCCCCTGTGTGTTGACCATCCAAGGCAAGTGGTTGGCCATAGTGTGCAAGAAGATGTGGGACTAGATGGACCACTGGTCTGATTCAGCAGAATGCTTATTAAGGTTTGTAAGTTAGTGGCCATTGCCACATCTCATGACAGTACGTACTATCAATTAACTATGTATTGTGTAAAGAAGACTTTTGCCTGTCTTGAATGTATTACAAGTCAGCTTCACTGTGTGGTAGAGTTACAGATTTATGAAATAACATTTAAATGTACAGAATATAAACCCTACAGATGCCAAAAAATGGCATCTGTATATTAAAATCTTGCCTTACATTTTAGTTCTTTGGAGATGTGGGTAGGGGTGGATCCCACAAAGATTAAATCCTTGCATTTCAAAGAGTTTTTGATGAAGCCACTCATCAGACTACTGAGGAATTCCACTGGGATATTGCCAGATTTCATGGCAATTCTGGACTGATTCAAAATGTCAAGTCTCTTTTATCAAGGATAAAACCACACTCAACCTTTTCCCCAACCATATGAAAATACGTAATTTTAATAATGCCATTAAAACTGAAGCCTCTTTTGTGTCAATAACTGGTGTAAAATTGGCATACAAAGATAAGTAGCATAAAATGCCACAAAACAGGCAAATAAAAATTGGAAATGTGTCAATGAAAATAGGCTAGACAAATGTAGGCTACCACACTATGGGTTGGATTCAGTGGTCTGTCAGAAGAAGTCACTGCTGGTTACAGACCTTTCCTGCATTCCTCTCCCCTCAGCAGTCCTTTCTGACCTTTGGAAATTTTATTCCTGGGGTATTGAGACCTAGGTGGATTAACGGATGGGTTGGGAGGCTGCAATCAGGAGAAGGAAGGGGACAGAATTGCCCTGTATTTTCCACCAACATTGTTCTGATGGAAGAAGGAATTGATTTCATTCCTTTTCTCTGCAGCAGTCTCCAGACCTGAAACGTCTGGGGACAACCCTTCAGGAACAGAATAGATTGCTGGAGGGAGAGGAACATGGGAAAAACCTGTGATCCTTATATCCATAGATCACAGGATCCCACCCACAGCATAACAATGAAAAGAAATAGAAAAATACATGCTCATACATCCCTAGAATTTAGCACACTGAGCACATATCCCTAGCTGGATTTGCCATAGGCGAATAGGTGCAGCATGTATGCTATTGTTGCTCATGCTGGTCATGTGTTAAGAAGGGGGACAAGTGTGAGGCTCCCCTGCCCCCAAGATGGTCTCCCTGCTGTCTGACATCCTGCCACCAAAGAGGACAGCTGGCCCACCAGCACCCAGGTCCTCTTCCTTCCCTAGACTGGCTCTCCACACTCACTCTCTCCCTGGTCTGAGCTCAGTCCATTGCTTCCTCCCCAGCCAGGCGTGGTGCCTTCCCTTTTATAGGATTCCCTGGCCCCACTCCCACATGGCTTATCTCTAATCTCCTCCCCCCTGCTCCATCTGGGAGAGTATAAAAGGAAAAGGGAAGCCTTTCCTGCCTCTTTCCTTGCTGCCTGCCTCTCCCCCTTGCCGCTCAGGGCTGCTTCTTAGCCACTCCCTTTCTGACCTTCTCCAAGTCCAAGCTTGGCCTTGCCTTCTGACTACACCCCTCCCCGCCTCTGCCTGGTTCACTGCCTTATTCTCAGCTGTGTCAGAGTCATCTGCCTAGGTCCCAGCCAGCTCCCTCTACTGACCTTCCTTACCTGGTTGAATCTGGGCCCTGTCTGTCCTCAGCTTGAGCAGTTGGGGAAGGGTCAAGTAGGGACCACATGCCGGCTCCCAACAACCAGATTTAGTCTTCCCCCTTGTCAAGGATGGGTGTTACCACTGATAATGATGAAGAAGACTTGGTTTTTATATGCCGACTTTCTCTACCATTTAAGGGAGAATCAAACCGGCTTCTCTTCCCTTCCCCTCAACAGACACCCTGTGAGGTAGGTGGGGCTGAGAGAGTTCTAAGAGAACTGTGACTAGCCCAAGGTCACCCATCTGGCTTCTTGTGTAGGAGTGGGGAAACCAACCCGGTTCAGCAGATTAGTGTCTGCCGCTCATGTGGAGGAGTGGGGAATCAACCCCGGTTCCCCAAATTAAAGTCCACTGCTAATATGATACTATATTAGCACTATTTTATAATATAAACTGAGTTTCTATTAAGAGCTTATCATGAACAAGAACACTGTTCTGTAATTTCTAACAGCCAGAGTTGTTAGGGAAGTGGAAATGTTCACGTCTTTGATGTCTACCTGATAGCCTATGGGACAAAAAATTAACCATCTGTTATCTTCCAAAAGATAGGTCACAGTGGCAGAATCATAGCCCTGGATGCTCTAAGTGTTAAGATCAGAAAAATGAGAAGATTACGTTTCCCTCTCATTAAAAAAAAATGATATCCTTCAGAAGCGGAACTAAAACAACCATTCAAGCCGATTTTAAATCAATACATTTCATGTATTTGCACATTCATTATTTATACTCTCTGCAAAATAGTCTTGCTGTTCTGTCAACAGCCTGCTTGACCTGTCAGACAAAAGGCAGCTTATTTTGGTTACCAATCTTGTTGCTTCAAAATGTCTTCTATCCAAAACAGCATCTCTACAACAGTAATAAATCGAGCATTCACATTGTGTCTTTTGAGCATTCAAAGCAATTTGTATGCATTTTCTCAGCATTCCCTACAATGCTCTGAGGTAGGTTAGTATTATTGTGCTCATTAAGCCACTTTTAACCCTTATAGCCTAAGCCTTCAAAATCCAAACCAACTACGGTCACCTACAAGTGGTCAACTAGTGACCTCATGTTCCTGGTGACCTACCTGGTTTTAATTAGCAGGTGATAAAATTCTCATTCACCTTTTCACTTGTGAAAAAAGGAAGCAATAAGTATTGGTGTATAATTAATATAACACTGTATTGTGTGGTACTTGTAATGAAACTTCTGACTCCAGTGATTACTCAGAATGTTCAGCTGCTCAGGAAACAAAGCAGTTTGCAGTCCAGCTTCTGTGAGACAAAGAAAAATTGTCAGTTTGGATAGAGTCACAAAGTCTCAGATCTGGAAAGAAGTCTCAAGTGATATGGGAATTAAGGGACGTGGAGCACAGATGTAAGGATAACAAAGGAAGGTTCGAAAGAGGAAACTGAGGAAAAGGAACACAAGGAGTATGCAGGTGGAGAAATGAGGCTTGGCAACAGTAGACATTTTTTGTTTCATCTGGAGTTCCCTCAATTAACCCTTCTTCCTTCCCTATGCTTTTAACTGCTGGGTCTGTATTTTGACATACGTATTTTACTCTTGGTTTTAATGTTCTGCTTTCGTTACCCCCTTTCATGGCCCTGACTGGGCAGAAAACTAAAGTGCAAATTCATTGAATAAACAAAGAGCCCCGTGGCGCAGAGTGGTAAGCTGCAGTACTGAAGTCCCAAGCTCTGCTCACGACCTGAGTTCGATCCCAACGGAAGTTGGTTTCAGGTAGCCGGCTCAAGGTTGACTCAGCCTTCCGTCCTTCCAAGGTCGGTACAATGAGTGAGTACCCAGCTTGTTTGGGGTAAAGGGAAGATGACTGGGGAAGGCACTGGCAAACCACTCCATAAACAAAGTCTGCCTAGGAAACGTCGGGAAGTGACATCATCCCATGGGTCAGGAATGACCCAGTGCTTGCACAGGGGACCTTTACCTTACCTTTTAAATAAATAGTACCATAGGACTCACATCATGAGAAGACTTTGGTCTTTTATGCGTGGGTACTTTGGCTCACATTCGCCCCTGCGCTGACTCAGTTGTTCCTTGGAGTTATGCATGAATATTCCATCCCTCACAGTTGATTTCGCGCCCACCCCACACTCTCTCCGGGTCTTCCTGAAGCTCTTTTAACGCAATTCTTAGTTCTTCTCTGACATCAGCCTGGGTCAAATCATCGCCATTACTGTGCATAAGCCAAAATGCGGGTCTTTCTACCCACGCCTGCACATGCTTTCCTCTTCCCACTCATCCGCCAGCCAGTCTTCAGCCATCTTCTCCACAAACCCCCAGGAAGCCATTGATACTGGAGAGGTAAACAGCCATGTGGCTGCTTACTTCTCTGGCCACTTTTTTTTTCTTTTGATATAGTTTAGCATTAAATGGTTAAAAATATAGATAAAAATGAAGAGGAAGCCGAGGCTAAGATCCAGTGCTCCCTCCCCCCTCCCCCCCGTGGGTAACCCATCACCCTAAGGCAGGGCGGGTGGGGGTGGGAAGAGAGCATTGGATCTTAGCCTCAGCTGCTTCTCTTCATTTTTATTTATATTAATGATTTAATGCTAAATCATCATATCATAAGAAAAAAATGGTGGTGGGTGGCAGGGGAAGTAAGCAACCACATGGCTGCTTACCTTTCCAGTCCCTGTTGATCGCAGGGGACAGGTTGCTGAGCCCGGTGCTTCCTCGTAATCCATTACAGTGGAGGGGAAGCCAAGTGCCGGGCTGCTGCCCAGGGCTTACCTTAGCTTTTCCTCCCCTGTGTGCTCCATGATCGCAGGGGATGGGTAGCTGAGCCCTGGGATGCAGCTCTGCCTTTTTTTTTCTGGTGGCACTTGGGTTGTAAAATGGCCACTCAACGGGGGCAGAGGAGAGCTGGAAGGGTGGTGGCGATGGTGACATTTTTCTAATAAAAAACACTACAGCCAATTACAAAGGAGCGTTTTCAAGGGGCAGGGACTCAGATGCTTCTGGGTTTTTTTTAGTGATTCTGCAGTACTCCTGATACTCCAGGAATTTTTTCGGGATAAACAACCACCATGCATAGGATTTTGAGAATTCAGATCAGAAAAAAAGTGTGGGTCAAGGTTAAATTCCCATGCATAAAAGACCAATAATCACTGGAAAGAAGAAGAGTTGGGTTTTATACCCTGATTTTCTCTACCTTTAAGGAGTCTCAAACCAGCTAAAAATCACCTTCCCTTCCTCTACCCACAATAGACACCTTGTGAGGTAAGTGGGGCTGAGAGAGTTCTGTGACTAGCCCAAGGTCACCCACAAGGCTTCATGTGGAGGAGTGGGAAAACCAACCTGGTTCACCAATTAGACACTGCCACTCATGTAGAGGAGTGGGGAATCAAATCAGGTTCTCCAGATTAGCATCCACTGCTTTTAACCATTACACCACGCTGGTTCTCTTAGACAATAATACTAGAAAAAGTTGAAGGCAGTAGGAAAAGAGGAAGACCCGACATGAGATGGACTGACTCAACAAAGGAAGCCACAACCTTCGGTTTGCAAGCCCTGAGCAAGGCTGTTAATAATAGGGCATTGTGGAGGTCATTAATTCATAGGGTAGCCATAAGCCTGAAGTAATTTGACAGCACATAACACACACACATGAGGACTAAAGGAAATTAAAAAATGAGACAACCCCCCCACCACCACCACCTTACTTCACTGCAGTTGTATGTTTAGGGGATACAGTAGGCAGTGTCCTGAACTGTGTGGTGGTAGAAATAAGAAGGTGAAGAAAGTAGGAGAAAGTAGGACAGGGGCATTACTGAACAGTGGGCACAGAGTCTGCAATACTGGCAGCTGGAAGCAAGTAAGGAAGGCAGTCATGAGATACAGGATTCTCATTCTAAAATCTGTTTGTGGTCTTTACTGTCACTGCCAAATTGCAACCTGTCGACTTTTAGCCATCAATCCTATTCACACTTATCTGGGAATATGCCTCATTAAACACAGTTGGATTTACTTCTGAACACTGGGTTGTGTTATAAGAGGGCAACAAGAGCCAAGAAGCAGAAAATGGTTGGTGCTGAATTTCACCTATTGATCTGAGCTGATCAGCCAACCAGAACTATGGTAGAAAGGCAGGAAAGAAATATTTTCACATTCTTTAACTGCAAACCTCTAGTTTTATTCTTTTTTTAAAAAATAGAAAGTTTATTTACTCTAAACAGCAACATAGACAAAACACCAAAACACAAAATAAGTGACACAGAATCAAGATGCTGGCTGACTTTGGATCTGTGGCTTTTAAGCAATAACCACCTAAATCTTTATTGGTAGGAAACAAATTAAGGGAAGGAACAGGGTGGAGAGCTTTTTTCATACAGCCAGGTAGAGGCAAAATATACTTCTAGACAGTTTAAAGCTTGCCTGCACCTGAAAGCAAAGAAACTCTATGTGAAAGATGCTTGATGTGAGCCGCTCTGAGCCTGATCTTGGCTGGGATAGAGCAGAGTATAAATTCAAACAATAAAATAAATAAAACATAAACAAGGAGATACTAGTGAATTCACTGAAGTATAAAGGTTTTACAGCAGTTGAAATACTGACATCAATATTAAAATAAAAGCAAGTTTTACCTCACAATAAAAATACAAAAGACTGAAGAAAGAGACCTTGTATGAAAAATCTGGGGGCAATTCAGCAAATTTAGAACTGTATACAAGTGGCAAATATGGAAAAATGGCACACATATAACCCCCCCCCCCAAGTGACTATTAACTAGGGCTGTTGATTCGGTTCGGCCCAAACCGAAAAACAGCTGAATTTCTCTCAATTCGGCGGTTTTTCAGTTTGGACGAACCGAACTCAAAAAGGGGGGGGGGACCGGGGAGCTGAATTGGCCGAGTTTGGGGTGTTCCCGAATAAATTTGGCCGATTCGGGCCCTTTCCCCCACCCCACGGGCCTTCAGGGAGCTTCCCTGGAGAGGCGCGGGGTGCCTCTCCAAGGAAGCCCCCTGAAGGGGGGCGGGGTGCCCTGGCGCAGATCTGTTTAAAGGGCACCCCGCACCTCTCCAGGGAAGCCCCCTGAAGGGGCGCGGGGTGCCCTTTAAACAGATCTGCGCCTCCCGGCTGGGAGGCACAGATCTGTTTAAAGGGCCCCCGTGCGCCTTCAGGGAATCCCCCTGAAGGCGCGGGGGGCCGAATTTTTCCCCGAACTCCGGATCCCCCCGAATTTCCGGGGATCCGAAGCGGGGGAGTGCGGACTTCGGAACGGCCCGAATAAAAACGAGCCGAATTTTGCCGAAGCCGAACTATACCGATTTTTTTTTCAACAGCCCTACTATTAACTGTACATAGCAACATTAGGTTTGCAAAAGTTTTGTAAACAAGTTCCCTTCATTTAAGATGCAGCATGACAGGAGCTTATGATGGTGCAAATTTCTTGGCTTGTGCTAGAACCCTCTTTTCATATTCTACTCTGTTTTTGCAGTAAATTATGTAGGCCTCTGCTTGAGCTGAGTCTTGAATATTTGGTGTATTTAGGAGTTCTTGAATTCCTAGCAAGATCTGTTTGATTGTGATGGCAGGCCTCCAATCTTTATCCTAGGATGGACAGACACACCGTGCCGGAAGGGTAAACATTCGGATGGAATAAAGGGGGCTCAAATTTGCACTTTGGTGGCGAAGAGGGATAATCATCCTCGAACAGCATCCGTAATTTAAATAAGCCTCCTACCCACGGTGTCCCTTTCTTCCCTGGAACAGCACATTCCCAGTTCAGGAGATTCACTGTGCCATCTGGATTTTTGGTTGGTACAGCTACAAAACCGAAGGGGTGGTCCTTCCTCCAGGCCTTCCTCTCCTGGGCGAGCCGGGTGAGCGCAATGCCAGACATGGTGTCGACCCTTTGGTGTGAGTGGCTGCGGCAGCAGCAAGACCTGGTTCTCCCAGATTCAGGTGATGGCCTCTAGTTTTATTCTTCTGATGGGCTTCCTTATAAACAATCTGGAAAAACAAAGAGCTGCTGCCAGTCAGCTTAAGAGAAACTTCCAGAAAGCACATTTGTTCTTCAGCCACAGGTAAGCCCTTACTACTTACTAATGCTAACATTATCACAGAATTTGTCCCTTCTTGAATACAGACCGGGGAATACAGAGGCCCATGAGAATGGAGTTCTGCTCTAACTGCTGCATCATATTAACTTTAGAGACAATGGTGTGTGCATGTGCGTGGTAGGTTAAATGGAATTTAAGTCTATTGTGTTCCACTAAATTTTATTAAGCAATAATTTTATTATCGGTTTTAGATAGGCTGCAACTGTACCAAACCATTCAGGGATACCAAAGCCCAATAATTCCTTCAGTGAAGACGTTGCTGCAGTGTAGCTATCTGAAATGTGTTTACTAGCATAGAGGGAACAGTGCAGAATAAATGTGAACATAAGAAAGGCCCTGCTGGATCAGACCAAGGCCCATCAAGCCCAGCAGTCTGTTCACACAGTGGCCAACCAGGTGCCTCTAGGAAGCCACTAACAAGACGAGTGCAGCAGCACCATCCTGCCTGTGTTCCACCGCACCCAAAATAATAGGCATGCTCCTCTGATACTAGAGAGAATAGGAGTGATTCATGACTAGTATTCATTTTTACTAGTAGCCATGAATACTTCTCTCTTCCATGAACATGTCCCCTCTTAAAGCCTTCCAAGTTGGCAGCCATCACCACATCCTGGGGCAGGGAGTTCCACAATTTAACTATGCTTTGTGTAAAGAAATATTTCCTTTTATCAGTTTTGAATGTCTCACCCTCCGCTTCAGCAGATGATCCCACATTCTAGTATTATGAGAGAGGGAGAAAAGCTTCTCCCTGTCCACTCTCTCTAAACCGTGCATAATTTTATAGACCTCTATCACGTCTCCCCTTAACCGCCCTCTTTCCAGCCTAAACAGCCCTAAGGGTTTTAACTGCTCCTCATAGGGCAGTTGCTCTAGCCCCCTGATCATGTGGATGAAGTTCTTATATAAAGAAGGCTCTAAAAGCTCATTCTACCTTTTAATGTCTAGTATATGTGGGCATTTCTCCTTGAATTCCCAGGAAAGGAAAGGAAAATTCCTCGGTTCTTGTAGGTTATCCGGCTGTGTGACCATGGTCTTGGTATTTTCTTTCCTGACGTTTCGCCAGTAGCTGTGGCAGGCATCTTCAGAGGAGTAACACTGAAGGACAGTGACTCTGTGTCAAAGTGTGTTGGAAGAGTTATGATTAGCACATTACCTTTATAATGATTAGCACATTACCTTTGATACTTTTTGCAGGACAATGATTCAGCTCAAACCCAACCCCTTTCTGACTATATATTACTCTTCCTACACCCTTGACACTGAGAGACACTGTCCTTCAGTGTTACTTCTCTGAAGATGCCTGCCACAGCTGCTGGCGAAACGTCAGGAAAGAAAACACCAAGACCACAGTCACACAGCCCGGATAATCTACAAGAACCAATGAACTCTGACTGTGAAAGCCTTCGACAAAAGATTCCTCCCTCCCCTCCCTTCGCAGGCATTTCAACAAATCAAGGATGTTTTTTTTAATAAATATTTTTATTGGTTTGTAATTTTAAATAGGGATACAGGAAAAAAGAAAAGGGAAGGGGGAAACTATTGGTGAAACAACATATAATATTAACAAGAAGGTTCTACCCCCTTATAAAATTCAAATTACCGTCATTTGTTAACATAATATATTTGATTGTCAACTTAACTTTCATAACGTTTATAAGATTTTATTATTGTTTTTTGGTTTTGATATATTCATAGAAGGCGTGCCATTTGTCTTTATTTGATCTTTGAGTATCCGCTTGTAACATTTCTGTTAGGTGTGCCATTGCGATGAATTCATACGCTCGGCCAATCCAAATTTCGATGTTTGGTATTTCATCTGTTTTCCCGCAGTGAAGCGAACACCTTTCTTGCCGCCGAGTTTAGGGATTTTAATAGGATCTGTTGGTCTTTACTGCGTTCATCTGGTAACAAATCAAGGATGTGAAGGTCACGCCTAACCGCTGACCCATTTCCCGTCCCGGCTTCCGAGGGAAGGCTGCGGCTGCAAAGATAGGGTCGCGATGCGAAGTGGGAGGAAAAGGAGTTGCCTCGAGGGGCGGCTGCTCGGCCCCGGGCTGCCCCGCGAACGCCCCCCTCCGCCCCACTGGGGAGCTGGCGGGCAAGATGCGCGGGCTCCTGCTCGCGTCGCTCGTCCTCCTGCAGCCCCTCTGGGCGCCGGGGCTGCCCGGGGAGGCCGGCCCGAGCGGGCGCGCTTGGTGCCAGGCCTCCGGGGCCTGCTACAGCGTCCACGTGGCCAGCCGGACCTTCAGCGGCGCCCAGGAGGCGTGCGCCTTGCGCGGGGGCGCGCTGAGCACGGCCAGCGGGGAGGCCGAGATCCAGGCCGTCGTGGCCCTCCTGCGAGGGGCCGCCGGCGGGGCCGGGCCCGCCGCCTTTTGGCTGGGGCTGGCGCGGCGGCCCCCGCAGTGCACCTCCCAGGAGCTGCCGCTGCGGGGCTTCTCCTGGTCCCCCGCGGAGCCTCCGCAGAGCGGGGCCAACGCCACCCCGGCCGCCCCGCCGTGGCTGAAGGAGCCGAGCCTGTCGTGCACCACGGAGAAATGCGCCGGCCTGCAGGCGGCGGCGGGGGGGCCCGGCCGGCCGCCGTGGGGGCTGAAGGAGCGCTCTTGCGCCAAGCCGAGCGCGGGCTACGTCTGCAAGTACCGCTACCCGGGCACGTGCCCCGCGCCTCCGCCCGGCGCCGCCCGCCTGCGCTACACGCTCCCTTCCCGCCTGCAAAGCGCCGAGCTGGCCTTCAGCCCGCCGGGCACGGTGCTCAGCCTGCGGTGCCTCGCGGGGGAAGCGCGGCTCACTTGCCGGGCCTCGCCCGACGGCTACCGCTGGGAAGGCGCGGGCCGAGGCCTGTGCTCCTGCCCCGGCGGCTACTGGAGCCCCGGCGAGCAGCGGTGCGTCGACGGCGCGGCCTGCCTGGGCGCCCCAGGCGCGCTCCTCTGCGTCTGCGCCTGGGGCTTCCGCTTGGCGGCCGACGAGAGGTCCTGCCTGCCGGCCGAGGGGACGGCGGCCCCGGAGCCCCCTGGCCTGGTCACTGCCACGGCAGGCGGGCCTTTGCCGTCCAGCCCGCCGGGGGACGGCAGCAGCTCCCGGGCGCCCTGGGCCCCTGGCGAGGCCAACCGCAGCGCCCCTGCGGCCGAGGCGGCCTCCCAGTCTACCCACTACGTCTTTCTCCTGGTCACGCTGGCCGTGGTGCTGCTGGTGATCCTGGTCATGGCCTCGCTGCAGGTGTTCAGGTCGTGCTTGGGGCTCTGCTCCTGCAAGGGAGGGCCGGCCGGCAAGGGGCTCGCGCCGTCTGCGGCGCCCGAAGGCGACCTGGAAGCCTCGGCCACGCGCACCAGCTCCGAGCGCTCCTTGGGGCCCAGCAAGGCCGAGTCCGCCGAGGCGTCCGAACCGGTGGCTGGGCAGGCGCCGTTGGAAGAGCCCGAAGGGGACTGGGGTGGTTCTCCCGAAACAGCGGCCTAGCCTGCATCTCCAGATGCATGTGCCTTTCTTTAAGATCTGGAGTTACCGAGGAGGAGCTAGACTATTTAATTTTGTTTGCAGGGAGACTTCTTTTTTGCAGTGGGCAGCTTTGCAACTGAGGGGCCCGTTCCCCTCTTTTTCAAGCACGTTTGGCCCAATGAAAGGCTTTTTGTTTTGGGGATGCTTTTGGATTCCATCTGTGCATAATGACAACTGGATCAAATTGCAACTAGTATTCAGAACTTGACTGGCTTGCTGTTGTCTTTTAACAGACCCTTGTAACATCTCGTTCGCATCTGTTTTCCACATGGGTTGTCAGGTGGCCCTTCTGTTACAGGAATGACCTTTATTTCTTGATACCAAAGACTATGACAGTACAAGGCCCTGAATGAAGAGACATTTTAGCCTTGTGGCGTTCAACTGTTTGGAGATTTTCGTCTGTCAACATTGCTCATGTATAGCATTGTTGTAATTAAGGAAGAAATGGTGGCACTGGGGCGAAACAAAATAATTCATCTGTTACAGGGCACTGTATATGACTTAAATATTATTGAACTTAAAGATGAATAATGTGTGAAATACTTCTGGTTTGTTCCTTAGTCTTCTGAGGATTTATTAACTTGAGCTGGTTTGTTTTTACTGCTGAAGAATAACTTGCCTGCTCACATGAGTCTTGTACATATATGCATTTAGCTTATGGATTGCTGACAAAATTGTACTTTGAATATGAATAGGCGTATATTTAAACAACTAAAGCTGCAGTCTCACTTTAAAGAACTGCAGATTGGGTTGTAAGGCTGCTGCCCTTGGCACAACTGGAAGTCAGTTTCACTGAGATAACCAGAACTTACTACAAAGTAAAATCAGAAATGGACTGTAACTTGACTGCAGTCTGTACCAATTAGTGTCCCAGTTCAATTTTGTTTCAGTTTGGAAATTGTGAACATTCATTATGCTGGGTTGTGACCCCAAGCTGTCTGGCATTAAAAGTTGTTAAACCCCTTTATTTTTATGTTAGGCTGCAATGCTAAATGCCATTGCATTGCACTTATATCAATGAACACTGACAGTCCAGGCAATGGCCCAATCTAGAGCACATGAACAAATGAAGCTGCCTTATACTGAATCAGACCCTTGGTCCATCAAAGTCAGTATTGTCTACTCAGACTGGCAACGTCTCTCCAGGGTCTCAGGCAGAGGTCTTTCACATCACCTACTTGCCTAGTCCCTTTAACTGGAGAGGCCGGGGATTGAACCTGGGACCTTCTGCATGTCAAGCAGAGGCTCTACCACTGATCCACGGCCAATCCCTGATTAGCACAATTAGTTACACCTTTATCGTGAAAATCACTGAAACTAAGATCTGTGCTGAACTGTGTTAGGATCAGAGTGTAAGAATGGGTGACTGTGCTACCTTGGTGGCATGGCAGCTTCATAAATGACCACTCTTGCTTGTGCTGCTAATGAGGCATGTCACTGCATGGAGAAACCGATGTTGTGGCTTCTCCCCCACACCAGCATTAATGAATTGTATAAAAAGTGCTTTACCCATTGTAATTGATATTATACAGAAAATTGTGCTTCCAAAAACTGTAAATGAATGGATAAAATTTATGAAAAGAATAACAGACTTATGGTACCTTAAAGATTAACCCATTTATTGTAGCAGAAGCTTCTATGAGCTGGAGCCCACTCCATCAGATGCATGATGACCTTTAATTGGCATATCATACATTAAATAGCAGACACTGCGAAAAATCCTGGGTTGCCACACGAGAAAAGTTTTGTAAAAGTAAGGAACGGCCAAGGGGAAGAGAATGGAAAATGAGCGGTTGCACAGGTTGTGGAGAGAGGAGGGAAAGTGGAGGATTGGGTGGAAAGGTAAGAGAAAGAAAAGCTGGAGAGGAAAGGAAGTGAGGTTGGGGTAAAAGATGAGATTTGCCCTCCCCTGTGAGTCCTATATTTGTATATGTGTGTGTGCATATGTGTAAGTTTGTACACACAAGGGTACAAATAGAAGGGCTTGGTGATATTATTGCAAAGAGAGGTCTGAAGGCCCAGTATCCCACACTATGGTCATTTTTTCACGGAGGTTTGGCACGGTTTCGCCTTTGTTTTGCCTCGCGGAAAATATTTGATTTTTTATGAACGCTTCGAGGTTTAGCAGAAAAACCAGTCAACTCTGCGTCTTCTCAAACCTGTGTTGGTCCGTTCTTTGTGGTTGCTACACGTTTTTTTCCGCTCCATGAAAAATGTTCCTGGGTTAGGACCAATTGTTCCCACCCATGTCGGCTAATTTATCCTCTCCTGTGAACGGCGATTGGCTGGGAGAGTTTCAAGCCTGAGGGACAGCCTCCCTCCAAGGCAGGACAGATCTCCCTCCTGCAAATCCAAGCCAAAACTCCCGTCACCCTTCTGAAGAAGGGCAGCCAGTCTGCTCTGGGTCTCCCTCCTGCCGGTGCGATCCTGTGTGTGTGTGTTGGGGGGGGGCATCCTGAGACCGGCAAATCCAAGCCAAAACTTCCATCACCCTTCTGAAGAGGGGCAGCCAGTCTGCTCTGGGTCTCCCTCCTGCCGGTGTGATCCTGTGTGTGTGTGTTGGGGGGGGGCATCCTGAGAGCGGCAAATCCAAGCCAAAACTCCTGTCACCCTTCTGAAGAGGGGCAGCCAGTCTGCTCTGGGTCTCCCTTCTCTATCTGGATGGAAGTTCCTGGCAATGGATGGCCAGAGCTCTACGGGGGGGGGGGGGACACAATGATGACCATCTGTCAAAGTCTGGGAAAGGGGGGGCGTGGCCAAGTACGAGGGGGGGGGGAAGGACGCCGAGCATGGTAAATAGAAAAGTTATATAAGGAAACCGGAGGGACTGGTGCTTTTTTGGCTGGGGCTGTGTCCACAGAGGTGAACTGCACTGGGTAATCTGCTGGGCGGAGTTGGGGCAGAGTTGGGGGCGGGCATAAACCATGAGCTTTTCAGAAGGGGACAGACCAAACCGTTGTAGAATACTGCTTGCTTTGTTCCCATGAAAAACCAAAACTACTTCTGGATTGACGGGGACATGAAAACATGAATTTAAATTGCGCCCATGAAAAATAAATTTAGATCGCTTTTTTTTGCTCTGCAGCAAGAGAGCATCAAAATCTTCTGTGAAAAGTGGGCCTATAAGTATGTTGCATTACATTCCAAGTAACAAGTGGAAAACAATTTACTCAGAGTGTGTGTGGCCTGCTCCCTTCTGCTACTGAGCTGGCAAAGTAAGGTGAATGGTTTACATAAACGGCGATGGGAGAATTACTTTCTGTAGTGAACTGTCCAGTTCCAAATGGACAGTTGGGTTAGTCTTCAGAAGCAAAATAATACAAGGATCCAGTGGCACCTTTAAAGACTAACAAAATTCATGCCAGCATAAGTTTTCATGAGTCAGAGCACATCTGATGAAGTGAGCTGTTGGTCATGAATAGGGTTGCCAACCTCCAGGTGAGGCCTGGAAATCTCCTGGAATTGCAATTGACCTCCAGACGATAAAGATCAGTTCCCCTGGAGAAAATGGCTGCTTTGGAGGCTGGACTCTATTGCATTACACCCTGAAGAGGTTCCTTCCCTTCCCAAACCATGCCCTCCTTTGGCTCTACCCCCAAAATCTCCAGATATTTCCCAATCCAGAGCTGGCAACCCTAGTCATGAAAGGTTATGCTGGAATAACATTTTGTTAATATTTAAGGTGATACTAGACTCCTGTTTTGTTTTCCCACTGTCAGATGTGTGAGCTTGGTAGGACTGGGAGCCTGTTTCTCAGTACAGAAAGTAATTGCCACTTTTTATAGGTTTATGTATGCTAATCATCTTATTTTGCCAAGTCATGAACAGATGGGAATCAGCTGTGATCAGATTGTTAATTCTTTTGACTGGATCTTGTTTTTATCTTGTCTGCAATATAACACACCTTTGACCTAGAATGCTGCTGTACCTCCCTGTAATTGCCGTCACCCCCTGTTTTCTGGCCCTTTATTTGGCCCCTTTTATACATATCCCTGCCAACTAAATATAACACCTCAGTCAGCTGGTGAAGTGGACTGTGGCTCACAGTATAACACAATAAATATGTTAGTGTTTAACTTGTCATAATATTTTGTGTTGTTTCGGCTGTAACAGACTAACATGACTACCCCACTGGGGTTGAAAAGAAGTATTACAAAGCTGAAAAGTTACATTTTAAATAGAAATTGTATTTTTATGTTACAGACTACAAGAGGCCCAAGGATACCTGAAATACTATTTTATTTAACCAAACCAGCTTCTGAATTCTAGCGAGGAATTCTCATTTAAAGGACAGTATCAATTTTCAGTTGGCTTATCTCTAGAAGGAAAAAAGATAGGATTTACCCTTTGTCTCGGTAAAGGACACCTTGTTCATTGATGCAGTTCTTTTATTTTAGATCTTCTTCTGGATTTTCTCTGTATTAACTGTCACCTTGATCATCTAGTTTTTATAAATCTAAAAATGGCTGATGTTACAGGAATGTCAGTTCTCAGTTAAAATGTGAATGCCAATTTCTGATCAGAAATCAGACATCAGTAAATTGGATCACATCCAGATTTGTTAAGTGGATCTTCCTAAGATTTATGTGGAAGGATATATTACGATAAACACGATTATGCAACATTTATTATGAATCTGCTGCTTAGCTACTGTTCTTCTTTCAGGATGCCATCCTGCTCCCAAGTGTGTATATACTCAGGGAGAGTAGCTTAAAAACCCAGGCCCCATAGGAACCAAGTAGAAGGCAGGGAGAGGCTGTGGTTCAGTGGTAAAGCATCTGCTTGGCATGCTAGAAGGTTCCAGGTAAAATTCCTGGCATTTTCAGCTAAAATGATCAGTTGGTAGGTGATATGAAAGACCTCTACCTCAGACCCTGGAGAGTTTCTGCTGCCAGATAATACTCAATCCTTGTAACTAGATATGCCAGGGATTGAACCTGTGACTTTATGCATGTAAAGCAGGTACACTCAGCCCCTGCCTCATCAACTCCAACCCTCTCCCCATGCTGTTTTTGATACCGAACACATCCTTTTGCTAATAGGGAGGGGGTTTCCATAGCTTTAATAACATTTTAACAAATAGCATAGATGATGGTTTACATTTTAATGAAGTGGGCCCTATAGTTAAATGAATTGGAAATGGATCATCTTAAATGAAATGGAACAACTTCAGATTTGCATGCTTAGATGGCCTGGACAGGTGTGCAACTTAAGCAGTCCAATATGTCAATATTTTATAATAGCTCTGTGCTTCATGACAGTTATGAAATATTAGCTTTCTTCCTAGATCTAGATAAAAGCTTCTTGCATGTGGAAGATAAGGTCAGAAGATGAACTGGGATTGAATTTCTTCAAAAAGGAGCTGATGAACCTGTGTACTGATATTGCCTGTATTCAGATCAATCAACATGAATGCAATAACAAATATAATATAAGTTGGTCTGCAATATTACAATTATAATTTGTCTAGTATACAGGCAGCCCATTCCTGAAGGGGGGCAGTTAGGCAGCAGCTGGGGCTACACCACAAAGAAAATAAAAGGCATTTAAAAAATAAAAAAGGGAAAATGCCCCCATTGAGTAAAGCGAGGCTACGCCACCAAAATACCTGGTGTAGCAACGCTGCAGCTTGAGGGTGCGTTCCCGGTGATGCCTAAAGGAAGCTCTGCCCCCAGGAACACCTGGGAACGTCCCTCCCATGCCAGCGCGGGCTCCCGCTTCCAGGATTTCGATGCTGGCATTGCAGCGCTGGTATTGGAGCCCTGCGCAATGGTTTGGCTATGGTTTGGCTACCTTGCACCAGCGTGTTTGTCCCCGCACTAGCGTAGGTGCCACTTTATTTTGTGATAAGGCGGCACCGACACTGCTGTCTTCACTACAGCAGACGCATGCTAAGTATTTGTTGATATATCATAGAAATCAGACATTAAGGAAAAAGGCTCCATTCACTTAAATATCACCTATCGGATTTTTTTGAAAAATCTGAAATCCCAGCAATGTGGCTTTTACATTGGATTGAATACATGAGGTTTGGCCAGGGTACACTAGATTTCTTTGATTCAAAAGCCATATGTATTTCAATTTTTTTTTAAATGGGAGTTCACAAAATATGCAAAGGTGCTCTGCTCATATTCTCTTGTGACTGGCTCATCCTAGCTCATTCTTCGGAGCTTTGTCTCATTGTAAGATGCATTTCTCAGATTTAGTGGCTGCATTAACTAACTGGCACATGCAAATACATGTAACAAAATCAAGACAGCCCATTTGTTCACACAAAGCACCATGGGAAGGAGGCAATTTGAAAACAAATGATCAGTTGTTAAAAGGAGGGGGAAGATTGGGTTCCCAGTAGGGTTTTTTTCTGAGCAAAACACCCTCTTCAGTGTAGTGGATGAAGGGGGGATAGATTAAATTATTAAAAGACTTGTTTGCCTCCCTTCCTGGCATCCTTTAAATTCCACACAAGTTTCAGTGTTCTACTATACTGTAAAACGTGCTATGAATACTTGAATATGAAGGATGACATTTTATATGTTGGATTCAGTATTCAAAACCGTTTCAAATACCTAGCTGTGATTAGAAGATAATAGTGTAGTCAGATAAACTGCACCCCAGCAATTTATCCAACCTATCCTAAATTGTGGATAAGAAAATTCTGTAATCAATTCATTATTTAACACAAAGTCATTATAGATCCTGAAAAAGAATGAGATGTGGTGTACTTCGTCAGAAAAATGCCTATAAAAATGCCATGTTGAATCAACATAAGAGAATGTTGAATCATCCTCTGAGAGCCTAACTAAAGCTTACACGCAGTCGTTATAATAGAAGTTTGCTAACCCATTTCTTTGCTGAAAAGCAGGAAAGGAAGGGCTTGAGGAAAAATGTGTGGTATTATTAACTCTTTCCCCATATGTTGCTTTCCCTCTCCTGTGGGTGAAATTGTGTCAGGGATCCATGGGTAGTATGATCTGAAATGTAAGTATTATGCCTGTCTGACTCATTGGTCACATGACTGAGTGGGAGAAGTATGGGTTTAGCAGGAGTGCACGCTAGATTTTTTGGGGTGGGTGGGTAGGTGGGATGCAAAATCCTTCTGTGTTCCACATTTCTAAAATGTAGATTCCAAAAGCACTCAGAGGATGGAAACAGACTGAACTGTACCAAAAGCAGACAACCAAAGGACAAGGAAGGGATGATTTTGAAATGAAATTTAGATTGTCTGCTGAAAAAAGCAAAAGCTACACACCAAATAACATTTAAGAGGAGAGAGGAACTCGCACATTTTATTCTTCTAGCAGCCTGCTCCTATGCACAGTTCAATGCCCCTTAGTCTACTGATTTCAATTATTTTTGTCATGTCTAATTTTATGTAGGTGAATGATACAACAATAATAGCCATGATGTAGTTCCAGTGATGTAATATCCTGTACACTTTATAATCGTCCTGATCCATCCCTGTGCATTTATTGCACCAAACCATAATTATTTGGTAATATCTTTAATTTCCAGCAAAAAACATATTTTTTTTGCAACTTACATACCTTCTGGATTGATCCATTTTATGTCACTGAGCACTTTTAAAGCTCCTAATGTTCACCAGTTAAAAGATAATTAACATTGCAAAGGACGGGGCTGCCCATTCCTCTCCTCTAGTACAATCCTCTTGTCACCCTTTAAATCTAATTTCTAGCCCATTAATTCCTTGCGACGCACTTCAGAATAGTTATAACACTCCTTAAAAGTGGAGGGGGGGGGGAAACGTAAGCTGTGATTATGAATGCATGATGCATATTTGATGATTTATCTTCATCCCATAATCGGGAATAAAATTCAAATCCTCAAAAAGATGTTTAATAATATTTCTAACTACAGAGGACTTGATTAAATGTGCTGTGGGATTAGAGTGAAATTGAAAGGTGGCCAGGGGCAAAATTCAAAGACTTCAAACAGCATTTAAAACACACACAACCAAAGTGCTACAGATTAATGAAGATTTCATAAAATAAATGGGTTGAGCACTTCCCTATCCTTTGGGAGAAGTTTCTTTATATATTAAAGAAGATCCATCTCCTTATACCCCCATTTACCCCCCATCTTGTAAGTTACTGTATGTACAGTTTATTGCAGATACACATTGGGATGCCCCTCTAGTTTCCCTGGAGCTTGATGCATACATTGAGCATTGATGGGGTTGTGCATGCCCATCAGGGGTTGGGGTGGTCACTGGCCACAGGCAACAAAAAACACTTTCTTGGGAGTTAGCCCAATAAATAGATCTCAGTAGGATTTGGAGTAGACCTACTTAGGATTGTTCTCAAAGTTCCACTACAGCTGGATTGGATCTAATGGTTCTTCTTCAGAAATCTATAGGGCACCCAGGTAGGAGGTTATGACTATGGCAGAACACCTGATTTGCATGTAGGAAAGTACCAGGACCAGTCAGTTAAAAGGATCTTGGGTAGTAATTATTTGGAAAGACCTTCCTCTACATGAGACCCTGGAGAGCTGCTGCCAGCCAAACCATACTAACATGGATGGAGTCCATAAAAGGCAGTTTCCTCTGGTGTGTGTGTGTGTGTTGTCAAGTTAGAGCTGACTTATGGCAACCCCTTATGGTTTTCAAGGCAAGAGTGGTTCAGAAGGGGTTTGCCATTGCCTGCCACGGTGCCATGACCCTGGTAGTCCTTGGAGGTTGCCCATCCAAATTCTAAGCAAGAGTCGGTCTTGCTTAGCTTCTGAGATCTGACAAGATCAAGTTCACTTGATCCCTGTTCACTTTAGTGATGGAGGCAGCATATGCAGTATTGTAGATAATACAATGCTTGTGGGGGCACTGTATGTGTACACGTCAACTCTTTCTAAAATTGTATGGACCCACTGGGCCAGGGTGATCAGCTAAAATGAGTTTGAACTGAGTTCTATGTGGGTTTTCAATGAGATTTGATAGTGTAGCTACAGCAAAGCTACATAAAAGGCCCCACTCCTATTAGATCTTATAAAGCAGGAAGGCTCGAATGGAAATTGGTAGTTCTGGAGATACTCTGGACCCTGACAATGTAGAGCTTTAAAAATCAAATTGTATCCAAAACCCCAAGCGCCCTCTTTTCTTGCCAGTTTGTCATATCCAAGGCAGGCTGCAAAGTTAGCACCACAGAGTTAGCATCCCCTTGGGCATGGGCCACAGCAGCTTGAGTCTGGGAGGCAACAAAGAATGTGTAGCTTGTCACTTGCCTCCTGTCTGCTCTTCCTCCCATGTTGCCAATTTGCCGTGTTGCCATGCTGTTGTCCAAAAAAATCCTGTTTCGGTCATGTACAATGAAGCAGTCCTGATTGTAAAACAAAAATTATGACAACAATTCCAGATATAATCCTAAATTTCAAGACTTAAAGATCCCCAAAGGTCTTGTTCCAAATTAATCATAACTGTTCCTTCCCATGCACATTTGTTTATTGCAGGATGACTTGCGGGCTTGTAGGCTTAATGTGTGAAAATGGGCAGCTGTTAACTTTTCATGACATGGAAGTAAATAACATCAACCTGGTTAATAACATCCCATTAAACTTCTATTCAACAGACAGGACATTTCTCCGGGATGTTGGCACCCCTAGTTTATTGGTAAGTTTTGGTACACTGAGAGAACCTTATCAGATGATGTGTTTACTGAGCAAATGTTCACTTGCATTTTCCCAAACATCAAATCAAATTTTGTCACAGAAAAATGTGATTCCACTCCACCCTCGGAAAGCACTTTATTGTCTAATCTAGATGTTACCAGGGCGTGCATCACAGTGGCAAGATCTCCCCCTACCCCAGGAAAGGTCACAGCCAGCTCACTGTTGAGAGCCAGCGTGGTATAGTGGTTAAGAGCGGTGGACTCTAATCTAGAGAACTGGGTTTGATTCCCCGCTCCTCTACATGCAGCCTGCTGGGCAACCTTGGCTAGTCACAGTTCTCTCTGAACTCTCTCAGCCTCACCTACCTCACAAGGTGCCTTTTGTGTGTGTGTGGGGGGGAAATGATTGTAAGCCGCTTTGAGGCTCCTTTTGGTAGAGAAAAAGAGAAAAGCGGGGTATAAAAACCAACTCTTCTTCTTCTTCCACCAGTCAAAGCTGGCAAAGTACACTACTGATCACCACTACCACTTGCCTTGTTAGTCCAGGGTCTCCAAGTGTAACATGTGTTGGTTTAAGGAAGTACTTTAAGCTAATGACAAGATGATATAATTTATATATATAATTACATCAGATATCAGAATCATGTTGTGTTGGAAATGTCAAAAGGGAGAGGGAAGTTTTCCAGTGGACCTGCCCAGTGGCTAGAAAAGATTGTAGAATAAGGTCAAGTTATCAGTTGTAAACTGAATAGGAACTAAACTATTGTTGTACTCTCCAGTGCTTTGCTAGCCTGTACAAAGGAAATGCTTTTCAAACTATTGTGAACTGATTTTGAATATGATCAGTAAGGATAAATTATGCAAAATATTGTAGAATGTTATCTGTCCTCACAATAGCAGCATGGAAACTTAAATTATTTGAATATGCCAGTAAACCAAAGCTGACCAATTATATCAGAGGGAATGAAGGAAGATAAAAATAAACAACTTTTGTTGAAAACTGAACTTCTTTTCAGTTATTGAGAAAACAAACCACGTACTTTATGAAACCTTACATGTGTAATTTATTGCATTATTTAAATTTCATTGCAAAAATAATACTTATAACGTAGGCCAGGATCCAAACTGGCAAGCAAGAATGCTGTTCGTGAGGGGGTGGGGGCTCCAATCTTGCTATGGTGGCCCAACCTCAGAAAATACCCCCAAATATCAAGATTGCTGTTGGAAGAAAAATATTGCCCCCTTTCCTTCTGCACAGGTGATTTGGAGCTCACCCATTTCAAAAATTCCTATACCTCAGTTTCTTTCTATGAATGCTGAACCTTTGGTAGAATTTTTTTCTATCATTTTAATTTAATCGAATTTGGGGGAAATCCATTGTTCTACCTGCTGATGCAAAGTACATTGAGTACAATCCGGCCTCATTAAAACCAATAGGAGTTTTGTCACTGGCATGCAGTAGGTTGTGGATTCTTCCCATAGTATGAACAATATCAGCTTTCCCCAAATATATCATTGCCAGAGTCACACCGCTAATTTATGCTTTACTGCTGTTAAGACAGGAGCTGACTCACAGTTTCCAGGCCTCTTGCACTGAGAGGGGGCAGTGTGAATTTATAATCCATTGTTTATAGAATGCAATAACTAAAAATAAAATGCTTCCAGATGAGTTGGGTTAGCTGCCACATTTCTGATGGACCGCAAAATGCCCAGGTAGCAAGCCCTGCTGTAACATCTGTGATAGCTGCTGTGGTGCATGTGCTGGGGATGGGGAAAGACCTCCATGCAGAAGGAGAACATCAGTTGCACTTTTACTGGAGGTATGAACTTAACCTGATTTTTATACACTGTAATAGCCCTTTGGCGTGTTATAGTCATTGTTCACCTGGTCACATATGTGCAGTAAGCTTTAAGGTCTGGCACTTTCTCTTCATCTGTAGTAGTTTCTTTTCCCCCACCATTAATCCTCATTTAGCTTGCATTACTATTGCAGCCACTCTGAATCCCTCACTGTTCAGTCTTCTCTGCTCTTCTTTGTTCTAGAGCATAAGACTAAGCTGATTTAAACATGGTTCATTACTTGATGGCTTCACTGTTGATAACTTGTGTGTGTGTTATAAACAGCCTCAAACTGTACAGTTGTAAATTATGCAAACAAACAAATCACTGTGAGTGTGAGCTGTCTGTTCCCAACATAGACCTCCAACATTGTTGAGTCTGTGGACACTTTTGGCATTTTGAGAATGGGTAATGGACTCCAGAGGTGGTGCCAACCACGAATGGTGCCAGTCATGAAATACTCCACAGAATGTCGGGAGGTTCGAAACCAAGCATCCTCTGAATAGGTACCCCCTGCAGATTCAAAGGTGATGTTTCCTGGGTTCTTCTAAAGCACTTCCTGCACTGAAGAGGTGGAAGAAAATAAAGTTGGTTCTCTTAGGTGGTGAAGAGATACAATCTGGTTTCATTTGCCAAGGAAAGAAGAGAGTTTGCTCCTTGTGCACTCACAAGGAGAGGCCACCAAGCCCAGAGACATTAGAAAGTCTATGTCCGTGGCCAACTATGGGTGCATGGCTGTGACAAACCTGCCTAGGATGACCTCAGTGTGTTACTAGCCAGGCAGCTGGTAGGGTCTCTTGGGTTTTTTTCTGTTCCAATCGAGACCCTTTGGATTTTTATCCCCAAGATGTGAGTTATCGCCAGGAAACACATTGGCAAGCACACTATAAATCACTGCCATAGATAGAACTTTCTCCTCCAAATCTCAAACACCACTGGTTGATATATTCAGCAGCAATTTGGGAAATGTACGTGTGAATTACCTTTTCTTACTTTCTGAACTGGAAATGTTGCATCTTTGAAGGGGTTGTTTTGGGGTTTGTTTGGATTTTGCTCTAAATATGTTGGCATGTTGAGGGATTTTCGGAAAGTTCAAATCTGAACCAGTAAAAAGTCTCCAATTTCCCTATGATTTTCTTTAATTGAACTGTTTCAGGTGGGTAGCTGTGTTGGTCTGCTCTGCAGTCTAGTAGTGCCTTAAAGACCAACAAGATTTTCAGGTTTTCAAGAGTCAAAGTTTTCGAGAGTCAAAGCTCTTTTCATCAGATATCATGTAGTCTTCTGTATCCCTATGATTTTCTTTAATTGAACAGTTTCAGATAAGTAGCCTTGTTGGTCTTTAAGGTGCCAGTGTGGTGTAGTGGTTAAGAGTGGTGGACTCCAATCTGGAGAACCCCCACTTCACGTGAAGCCTGCTGGGTGACCTTGGGCTAGTCACAGTTCTGTTAGGACTCTCTCTGCCTCACCTACCACATAGGGTGCCTGTTGGGGGCGGGGGAAGGTGATTGTAAGCCACTTTGACTCCTTATAGTAGAGAAAAGCAGGGTATAAAAACCGACTCTTCTTCTTTAATGGAAAGGTACCCTTTGGAAACATTCATAATCTTTATCAAACATAAAACCTCTTACATTGATACTTGTAGTTTCATTGCTTTTAATGAACCGGAAGTTTTTTTACTTAACCTTCCTTGGTCTAACAGTTGACATGTTGGTAAATCAGACAAATCTGAAGTTTTCTGTAGCAAAACAATTAAATAAAAGTATATCTCAAGATCTGAGTAAGGCTATCAAAGAGAGGACATATTGGAGGACTTTGATTCATAGGGTCACCATGAGTCGGAAGCGACTTGACGGCACTTAACACAACACACACACACATATCTCATTGTTTACATTGCAGTGTTATTGTTGCAGAGAATGTCTAACATCTGGTGAATATTGATGTTCACATATGAATGTTGACCATACGAACACAGTTCACCATGTTGGTTATTACTCCTAAAGCCCTAAATGGTTTAAGACCTGGGTACCTAAAGGGTAGCATATTCCTGTCCAAGTCACATTGCATCAAAAGCCCAGTTCCATCTGTCTTCATTTTCTGAAGAACAGTAAAGCAAGCTATCAAGATCTTTTCATCTGATGTCTTCCGTCTGCGGAATGCCTGTTCAACATCCATCTGCCTGGCACCATATCTGTTATGTTTTCAGTGCAGGACCAGTTCTCCCATGCATTCTATTGATTTGCTGTTGAATAATTATGAGTATTTATATATGTTTCTTACCTGTTGTGTTATTTGGTTTTAATTCTGTTTTAGCTGTCATCATCTGATTTTATTTCTCCTTGGTTTTGCATTAAATTGGCTTATTATTTAAAATATTGGTTTACTAATATATTTGCTGCCTATTGTTTAATACTTTATATTACTGTTTTAAGGCTCGGTTGGTTTTAAATCATATACTTTATGCAACATTTGTGATTGTTTTGTTTTATGGCATATTGATGGCAATTTATTATCTTAATTTAAGTTGCTTTTCGATCTACAAATATGGCTGAATGTTCAGGCTAGACATTTTTAAAAGGAATAGTAATATATTTTCCCTAGATGAATTTTTGAACGTCTGTATTTTTAAATGTTTATCCATATCTATTTCTCCCCTTTTCAACCATGCCGCAGGGAATGTTGAAATGAAACACTGAAGGATAAGCTACAATGTACCAGCTGTTAGAGAACAGATGTATGACCCTAGCAGTTCATTTTTCACTTGTTTCCTTGTATATCTCTGTGTTTGGACATGTACAAACTGTCAGGGATCATTGGCATGTGAATGTCACCAAACTTTAATGAAATATTAATAAGCTACATTAAATAGGACTGTTTCTGTATTTGATAAAGTAAGACTGTTTACTTATTTTTTCTTGCAAATACTTAGAAGATAATGATCCTAGTTTTTTAAATTATGATACATATATACTGCTTCAAAATATGTGTTTATAATGCCTGTAAGTATCATAAAAGAAGAATGTGCCATCAAGTTGAAACTGACTCATGGCAACTCCAACCATTGGGTGTTCCAGGCACGAGATGAGTAGAGGTGGTTTGCCGTTGCCTTCCTCCGTATAGTGATCCCAGTTTTCTATAGTTGTCTTTTGTATTTTATTTTTATTTTTTTATTATTGTATTTGTTTGTTTTGTTTTATATTATAAATATATATATAGATAGATAGATAGATAGATAGATAGATAGATAGATAGCAGCCAATGGTTGCACTTAACATTAGACTGTTAAGACCATCATGGCATGGAAGAGGAAGACAGGCATGAAGTACTCCATAAACCTTGAAATCAATCATAGGAGCACCTGGAACTGATATTGTTCAGTTTACATCACAGAGAAAGAACCATCAAGGTCACTTTTCATGTAGGTAAGATGAATTTAACCACACGTGATGGTTTCATGCATCACCATTGCAGCCCCAGAAGCCTGCTGACCTACTTTTGAGCTAGTTTTTAGTATTTAAATAGGGCATTTAAAAAAAAAAGAAACCAGCATTCCACTTCTGATATATGACAAGATGGAAAGGTAAATCGTTTTCTTAGTCTGTCTTGCTGATTTACTATGCAACGATGTATCATTAGCATCAGTGGGAATTTGTCTTTCAGTGGATTGCTCCTTTTGGCAATAATTCAGAAAACACTTGCACAGGCTATTCCTATTGTGCCTATTCCTATTGTGCAAATTTAAATGTCTCTAGATGCTCATTGCTATGATTATATTTCTGTCTTTATGAACACCAAGAAAATGCAATCAATATTTTCTTTGATGCTGGTGGGGGATGGGGGTGGAGCATAAGCTTCAAGGTTACAAACACAACATACTAAAAAAATTCAGACACAAAACTAGATGGGGGCCTGCACGGAACTGTAGGAGGAAGTAACCATTTGGAAATCGCATCCCACCCTCAACATTTTCCTCCCTGAGTTGTTCAAGCTTTTACGGACTTGAGCAGGCTGGATTCTTTCCCCTCATTTCCCTCCCTCAAACTCAGCATTCCATACTCCTGAAGTTCATTTTGGCAACAGTTAAATGTACAGTTATAATTTTTGGCATATCTTGCAACTACCCACAAGTGTAGAGAAAAATCTACCTTGTCTGCAGGTGGTGTGGTTTTCCTACTTTAATTATCAAAATGGAGGCAAGCCATTTCACAATTAGTATAGCAAGCTAGAGATCCATCAGTAATCATGGGGGTGGGGAGCAATTTGGAAAGCCTATCCCACTGCCAAAATTTCCCTGTCTGGAATTACTTTGCTGTTTGGATTTTTGGCTCAATCCCTCTCCTGCTGACAGACAATATTCCCACTGATTCAAATAATACAGGGTTACAAAGAGACAAATCTCTGCCTACTGCAAAATCTTACATGCTCTCTGCATTTTCTGTGGCTTCTTTCTGACATTTCATAAATAATTTCCTGAGTAATGCTAAAAATGGTAGTAAATGTAATGTTTGATGACTTTAATGATAAATGTTGAGCAATCTCAGATCCTGAATCAGTGTTTTTTTCTTCTTCACATAGAGTGATGATCTGAGCTTCCTTACTGATATTATATTAGCTGGGTTAAATCCACCTGATTAAATTCACCTGATCTGATGTCTGTATGAGTATTTCTACATTTTATTGCTGTGAAGCCTAAACTATTTGTTAATTTTTTTTTCTCAGTTGTTTACACTTGTTCTCCTGTGCTCCCTGCAGCCACACAGCAGCTGTGGGGAACCTCTTCTGGAACTGCTTGAAAGAAAGAAAGAAAGAAAGAAAGAAAGAAAGAAAGAAAGAAAGAAAGAAAGAAAGAAAGAAAGAAAGAAAGAAAGAAAGAAAGAAAGAAAGAAAAAGAAAGAAAGAAAGAAAGAAAGAAAGAAAGGAGAGCCCAAACGGGCTCATGGGGAGGGGGACATTCTACTTCCCCCCTCCAGCAATATTCTCAAGTGAAAACCATGCTGAGGGGGAGTTATTTTCCTGATTCTGCTGTTCCACATGCACAGATACGTCACGTTGAGCTTTTGCCTCTCTCTTTCCCTGTAGAGCCTCTGCCTCCATTCCCCTGTCCACTGTCCATAGCCAATCAAAACTCCACCTCAGCCTTCTATAATGAAATAGCTCACAAAAAAATGGGAGTTTGGTTTATATGATATCAGAAAGTCCTCTGAGCTACCCTTAAAAAAACCATTCTTTGCTCTGCGACTGCATACTTCCATAATCAAAGGTTGTTCTGTCAACCCCTTTAAATTTCTAGGCATCTGTTTTCACAAACTGCTGCTGAGATTGAAGTCTTCCTGCAAGCTGAAGCAAAGCCTCAGCCTCAGCCACGCGAATGGAGAAGAAGGCAGGCTGTTTGAATAGTTTGTAAAGAAAATTTAAAAAGAAAATAAGAAAATAAAGAGGTGGCTAAGTCATGCACATTTTCCTACAGCTGCCACTACTGTTAAATGTATCAATTGCTGACCAAACAATTTGAAATAATGGTAGAGGAACATCGAAAGCTAAAATTTTACAAGAGTGTAGGCTCATAGCATGGGATGAGTGCACCATGTCTCACAAGGCTGTGTTAGAAGCTTCAGACTACAAATTGCAGGATTTGCGAAGAAATAACTATGGGAACTGTCACCATTATATTAGCTGGGGACTTCTGACAAACACTTCCTATTATTCTGCAAGGAATTAAGCTGAAGAGTTGCAGGCCTGCATCGCATGAACGCATGACGCTGCCTTATACTGAAACAGACCCTTGGTCCATCAAAGTCAGTATTGTCTACTCAGACCGGCAGCGGCTCTCCAGGGTCTCAGGCAGGGGTAATTCACATCACCTACTTGCCCTAGTCCCTTTAACTCAAGATGCCGGGGATTGAACCTGGGACCTTCTGCATGCCAAGTTGATGCTCTACCACTGAGCCACAGCCCCTCCCCTGGTCATACATTTGGAGCAGTGCCCCAAAATGCTAATTCAGGAAAACCATGCAGCCACAGCTTGATGATTTCTTAATAAAACTAATTAAAATCCAAATGCTGTATGTTTTTACATTCAGGTGCTCTAACTGATTTCTACACAGGCAAAATAGGGGAGCACTGTACAAAATTATTCATAAAGTTACGTGGATAAATTATTAGGGACTGTGGTCTGTACTACTCTGTATAGTTTGCTGTAAGTTGGATCCTATTATGTAATTTTGCATCATTTAATGTGTCATGTTAACACAGTGCATTTCTGAAGGGGGGGCGAACTGTGATGTCAGGGATGGGGCAGCTGAGACTATGCCTCAGAGGCTTCCCAGCCACCATGGAGGGAAAACATTTCCCCCCCAAAATAAAACCAGGAGAAAAGGCTTTTTTTTCCCATAGGGAAAAGCAGGCTTCCACCACATAAAAGGTTGGCAAGGCCTCTGCCATCCCAGGAGGCATTCCTGGGGGTGAAAGAGGTTTGGAGGCTGCCTAACAGCAGCTCCGCCCCCAGGAATGCCTCCTGGGACAGTGGCGCAGGGACTTGCACTGGAAGAACACTGGTGAGAGGCCCCACTGGTGCCCAAGCTCCACGCTGCCACCACGGTCCATGGGGGCTGGTGTAAGTGGTACTACGCCAGCGTCTGTGCCAGTTTGCACAGCACAAGTGGCACGGATGCCACCATAGGGGTCACGCTGGCTCCTAAGAGCATTCACCCCCCCTTTAGGAATGCACTGTTATGCTTTGCTTCAGTTCTCTTTTTTTAGACTTCTGGTTGGTTCTACAACCCGAATCCCATTTCATTGTTAATGTTTATTGATTGTCCCATCTTGTTGATTGTATTGACTATGCAGAGTGAGTCAATCTGTCTTGAGTCCCAGTGAGAAAGGCAGATCATAAACAATGTAAATAAATAAATTTTAAAGCATAGTTGTTGTAAAATAAAATGTACTGCAAATACTTATTGTTATAGGAGAAAAACAGGGCCAAAGGTTGCTTTCAACATTATCCCACAGAGCACACAGGTATAGAGCCCCTATAAAATAATATTGTAAATGCAGTGAGATACAGGCTTGGCATATGGAGTCAGCAGGAGTGGGCTTCCAGTGAAGCAATAATCTGCCATGCAACAAAATTGTATGGCTCTCCTAATGGTCTAAATTCCCACCTAAATACTAACCAGGGCTGACCCTGCATAGGACTTTTACCTAAGGTTCGTTGCTCGCTGGACCCGTACTTTCCTGTTGGGATTCTATGCACTGTTGGGAATCTATGCACTGAAGCTCAAATCAAGTCCCTGCCCCTTTAAATGCTGCTTTGTGATTGGCTTACTTTGTAGTGTGAGAGAAAAGCCCTCCCCCCAAACCAAATGGCAGCATAAAAAAGCCTTTTAAAAACAAAAAACAGAACAATTTTAAGAACAAAAAACAGAACAAGCTAGGGGAGAAACCCAAGTCTCATTTTTAGAAAGTCTCTCTTCTGCCCAGAAAGAGCTCTGAAGAAGCAGGAAGCATTTGAATCCCCGCCTCTTTACATCCTGCTTTGTAATTGGCTGTGAGAGCAAGCAAGCTTCCGTGTCCTGCACTTTGCCCTATGCATGGGGATTTCACCCAGGCTGAGCTCAGAGGAGATGCAAGAATTGGATTAACAAAGGAACGGGAAGTGCCGGGATTTGTGAGGATTGGCAGCGAGGTCTTCTTTAATGGACGGAAAACTCATGCATAACTCCAAGGAACAACTGAGACAGTCTGGGGGTGAATGTGAGTGAAAGTACCCATGCATAAATGACCTTAGTTTCTAAGATCCGACAAGATTGGGTGATCCTGGGCTATCCAGGTCAGGGCAAGAAGAATGTGCTAGGTAGTAAGAATAGGTATGAGCTTTTGTACATCAGTGGAGCAGTTCCAGTGCATACCTTTCTAAGGATTAGCTTGTTTTTATTTTATTTCTCATCTAAGATTTTTTGCCGTGAGGTTTTAAAAGGGTCATGCTTCAGAGAAGCTAGGAATCCCGCAGTGCTAAAGCACAGTTTAAGGTGTAGTTTAAAGGCGGCCAACCACGCCCTAGCTTCAAGTGACATTTGGCCAAACTTGGAATGAAGAGTAACGCCAGCAACACATCGAGGGGTATCAAAAGCTCCCTTAAGATCCATAAAACCCGCATAAAGGGTGCTATTTCGGGGGGAGGAATATTTCTCGGCTAGATGGGAGAGCACTAAACAATGGTCCACGACAGACCAACCCCTTCTAAAGCCAATCTGTTCCCAGCCAAGGATGTCATTACTCTCAACCCAGTCCAACAGCTTCTTTAATAAGTAGGAGGAATACAATTTGCCTAAGCAAGACAAAAGGCTGATTGGATGATAACAGCTTGGGTCAGAGCACTGACCCTTTTTAAAGATTGGGATGATAATAGTATGTCTCCAAGATTTTGGATTGGCTCCTGATGCATTAATTTGTGTAAATACAGGAGCAAGAATGTTGGCCCACCATTTACTGTTGACTTTAAAAAGTTCGTAGGGAATTAGATCAGGACCTGGGGCTTTGCCTGAGCGTAAGCTATCAATGAGCGGTTTAATTTCATTAGGAGACACATCTGGCCAGGAATTCAACAAAATAGAAGGTGCTACAGGTATAAGTCCCTGGTTTTCCACAGAATAGGAGAAGAGGCTCTTGAAGTAAGCTACCCAGACTAATGACGGGATACATGCGGGGACTCTGGCATAGCCATTACTTAAAGAATTCACAGTCCGCCAGAAAGTTGAATTATCATTGTTGTTTATTGCTGTAATCAAGCTCCTCCAATTTTTATATAGGGCCTCTTTTTTCCTCCAGTTTACCAAGTCCTTGTAGTTCTTTTTAATAGTTAACAATTCCTTCAATACTGAAATAGTATTGTTCCTTCTGAATTCTCTATGTTTCCTGGTTATTGCTCGTTTGAGTAGTCTACACTCGCGGTTAAACCGAGAATTTTGTTTGTATAACGCATGCAAGCTTGAGGTGATTTCTTTAGTAAATAAAGGTTTAAATAAACCAATTAATCTGAAAAAAAGAACATTTAAGACAGTAGCTGCAGACTCTTGCTCAAGGAGGGCAGCTTTCAATGAAGTCACCTCCAAAAGCTGCATTTTGCCACGCACCAAGGAATCAAGCTCAGGGCTCCAGTAAACACGAGCTAGGGCTTTTTGGGATTGGTGCAATATTTGATGGTAGGACGGTATTAAGTGTTGAACACATAATTGGTTGATAGAAAGAGAGATAGGGAGATGGTCACCTCCCATGTAATCGCAGACTTCCATATTACTGATTAGAGGTAAGAGATCTAATGAAACCAGAAAATAATCGATAACACTGGCACCATTTTGGATAAAAAAAGTAAAATCTCCATTAGGGTCGATCCGCAATCGCCCATTTACTATTATTAGGTTCCTCTGAATAGCGAATTGGGCCAGACTTAAGCCGGAATAATTAATTACCGAGTCCCTGGAAGTTCTAGTATACCATAGGGAACTCAGGAAAGATTCATCAAAATTCCCTATAAGATTTTGGAAGAGAGTATTATCATCCGGCCCTATTCGTGCATTAAAATCACCAGCCATAAGAACTGGAGTAGTTGGATTATGGAATGTATCAGGAAGGCATCCTCTTTGCTGAGATTGTACAAACTCTGTCAAGCAGTATTATCTAGGAGGGCTTTCGAAACAGATGTCTGGGCTGTTACTTAGCTGTTAATCAGCTGGTGTTGATTTATGGTTTGTTTGCCATAGGGTAGAATTATTCTGGGTTTTAGGTGCATGTCATTTGAACTATTGTAACCCACTTTGGTTTTGGAGACAGGTAGGCTAAAAATAATGTTTTAAATAGATTAATCAATGGATTGCCAACACTGTTGCCTAGATTCTTCATTAAAACAGAATGAATGAATGTCTGTTCCAGGCTTAATGGCTACTGCGAAGGCACCGATGAATGCATAGTCTGTACCACTGGGGCGAACTAGAAGGTTTAAAAACTTAGGCACTGTTTGTCATTGGTATATTAGCTGTCAACATATGGATGTACACTCATAAGGCATTCCTGCTATGTGGAATATATATGGTAAAAAAATTACAGGAGAAGAGCCAATATAGTCTAGTGGTTAGTGTTGGACTAGGATCTGTGAAACCCAGGTCTGAATCGCCACTCTGCCATGGAAGCTCATGGTTGTCCTTGGACCAGTCACTGTCAGTCTAACCTACCTCATAGGATGGTTGCTGTGAGGACAACGTGAAGGAGGGAAGAACAATGCTGTAAGCCACTTCACCACTAGGTGGAAAAGGAGGGTTTAAATGTCTAAATAAATAAAATCAAAGCAAGATTATTTACAGTATCAGTAATGAATGTTGAATTTGGGCCACTTTGTTCCTTTGAAGAGGAAAATGATGCAAATAGATAACATTCTTCATATTTTTTAAATTCTTTCCTGAGACAAATATTGCCACCTAAATGTTGTAACATCAAATGCCTCAAATATCCTCCAATAGCCCTGAAATAAAACATATGGTGTTCCTCTAGGAATAGAATCTTCTAAATGATATTTATGCATTTTAGCACAACGCAGCAATTGTATAAGACACTTATAAAAAGATGCAGATCATTATTTTTTGCTTTAGATCGCCCTCTGGGTAATGGAGTCATAAAGATTTCTGTGTAAGTTAGGAGGCAACCTTAAAAATAAACTGTATAAAACCAGACAAGCTATATAAAGTGTATGGCATAGAAAGAGAGAGAGAGGCATCTGAGTCAAACACAGACAGACTTGGCATGTGACTCGTGACCAAGCATGATATACATAGATAGTAAATACTTATTATCAATGCACCCCACATGGTGACAGCTGTCACTATTTGCCACACCAGGTAGGAGGCAGAGAAGTGACTCGTTAAGCTGCATGCCATTGCCATGAACATTATCATAGCTGGCACCATGTGGGTGCACATTTGTACGGCATATTAGCTACTTGAATTGAATGTGGGGAAATCATCTTTGTTTAGGGAGGTGCACAGACACATTATTTGGGTTTGGTTCATTTTTCCAGAACACACTGGTTGGATTCTTTTGGCTGCACTCCTAAAATGACTTTCCTGGGAGTAAGCCACATTGAATAACACAGGGATTATGCCTGAGTAGACTTGTTAAGGATTGTTGCTTTAGTTATGTTATATCATGTGTTTGGGCTGGGGGCTGGGGTCCTTATTGCATCTGGGTGGTATTTTCTTAGTCAGTAGCAAACATACCTGTTAAATGTTTGCCTATGTGAGATGCCTTGAATATTATTATAGAACAGATTTTTTAAACAAATAAGTAGGTCTTAAAAAACTATGAGAATCCTTAGACCCTTAGCTGGACTGACCCCCTCATTTTTTCTAATATATGTGTACGGGTGTGTACACACATGCATTCACAGTTACTGATATAGCCCTGTTGCATGTCTGGGATCATCTATGTTAAAAACTCACACTGCATGTGCCTACACAGAAGATGTTGATGAACAACAGTTAAAGGTAAGTGCAACTCTGTTTTTCCAAAGCAAAGAGGAGAGATATCAGCAATACCATAGGACTGTGCTGGTTCTCAATTTGTAGTTGAATCCAAAAATCTTTTTTTAAAAAAGTGGAGAAGGAAGTGGATTAAACACTTTATAGTGAGTCAAGCAGCAGGCCTTGGTCTACTACTGGGTCTTATGTTTGGAGAGTCAGGAGTTTTTCAGGTGGGAAAGTGGCCAAACCCACATTCAGAAGAGGCAGGGCAATAGTGGCAGGCAGCTGCTGATTCAAAAAAGGAACAACATTTACATCTTTAATTTCTAGTATGTCAACAACCAACCTGAGAGCTCATTCCTGAGCCTGGGGGCCAAACAGGCGACTAGCCCCCTACTTGAGTGTTCATGCCATTTGTGCCGTGCAAAGCGGCACAGGCGCTGGCATAGTGCCACTTGCCACGGTGCCCCAGGACTAGCGCGTCATCGTGGCCCATGGACTCCAGCTTGACCTCCTGCTGGCATCCTGGTAGGCATTCCCAGGGTGTACGGGGGTGGGGGGCTGCTGGTAGGCTGCCTCCTAACCCCTTCCAGCCCGGGAACGCCGCCCTCTGAAACAGCATTGCTGTGCCAGGTTTTTCCTGGCATAGCCTCGCTATTCTCTATAGGGGAAAATGCCCCATTTTTGAATTTTTAACTTTTAAAAGGCTTCTTTTTAGCCTTTCAGTGACCAGGGAACCTCTTTGGAAGTGCCGTGGCAGCTCCTCGGCTACATTGTCCCCAGCCACTGCAAACCTCAGGAATAAGCTGTTAATGTCTTTATTTTTTGCACCTCAGTCCTTGATGACTCCTTACCCTTGCAACCTGTTCTGAATGTGATCCCCACCCCTCCCCCTCTAGAATAGCTTCAGTTGCTGAGCTTGCATTTTTCTTCTTATAAACTCCAGTCTACAGCTATTGGTCTGATGGGACTCTGTGCTAGAGAAATCTGCAGTGCAGAATGCATAATGAGAAGAAAATATTTTATTTGCCTCTATAGATTTGTGATTCATTTTCTCTGTGGATAACCCCTGGAGACTGTTCCAGTTCTGGCGCCTAGAAATCTTAGAGAATGGAATTTATGCAGCTGTTATTTCTGTGTTTCTTTGAGTTTTTTTAAATGTAGTTGTTCTAATGGGAATATTTATTTTGCACAGGTCTGTTTTAGCTAAATGAAATGAAGCAGTTGACTCTCACTTGCATATTTCATCTCCATGTCATAATAGCATCCCCCATGAGCAATGTCCTATGCTTTGTGACTTGGGGACATTCCATCAGAATTAAACTGTTCTTTGTGAAAGCCCCCCAAACATGATGCATATCTATAAACAACAAAAGCAGAAGTCTTGGAGTTCTGTGCATCAACAATCGTTTCCCCTGCCTGGGGAATTTTGTTTCATTAGGGTAAGCATTAATATTTCTGAACCCCCTCATTTTAAAAATGTATGCTGGTACCATAGAAATTTCTGCCGTTTCGTGGGGAACAACTGCATGCAAACAGCTTCCAAAATGAAACCGTGTTTGCTGCACACCATATCAGAAGCAGCACATATGACTGAAGCCTCACTTGTGAGTGTATTCCTTAAGGTTCAGTTAGAACCTACTCAACTTCAGTTACATCAGGATCTCAGCCTAATATCATTAAGGGTGCCTCGTTTCTAATTCATTTTTCAGAGGCAGCTGTTTTTGCTGAGGGGAAACTTGAAATGCAGTTCAATGGAACAGTCACAGCCCAGTTACAAACTAATGCCTCACCCTGCCATTTCTGCATGCAAATGCCCGTGTTGTGCTTGGTGATATCGTGCTGGTGTAGCAGCTGGCTAGCTCCAAGCTAAGCAGTCATTTTGCTGGCACAGCACATCTAATTCAGAGCTTGCTGCTAATTTAACAGTTTGCGCAATTACTGAAAAAAAACTGCTGTCATTCCTATTAGAAAGCAGATATTACTGCATGGAATGAAAGGGATTCAATATAAGGAGGGGAAAAGAGGAAAGGGCCCTTCTGCTAAATAGCTGCCATAGCAATAGGAGCATGGCTGTAATCCTCAGGAAACTTTCCTGGGAGTAAGCCATAATGAATTTCATGAGACTTAAACCTGCTTCAAATTGCTCCCCAACACTGCAGTCCTATGCAGTTACTCAAATCTAAGCCTATTAACTCCAGTGGGTTTAGAATGCAGTAACTGCATAGGATCGCACTATTACTCTGTAATTATGTTGCGTATATTTTCTGTAAACCACCTTGACAGCAGCATACTGAAAGGTGGCATATAAATGTTAAATATAAATAAGAGTTTGCACTATAATATACCAGGTTGGAATCTAATTCTGCCGACAAAGGGTAATCTTACCTGATTCCCCTCCTCACTGCAGCCGCTCAACCTACATGGCTTTAGGTCTATGAGGCCTCTGGCCCAACCTCCAGGAATGCCTTTGGGGAGTCATGGGGGCTGCTAGGAGAAGGAAAAGGCAAAGAAAGGCCAGCTTCCATTAGCCAGACATCTGTAGGATTTAATCCATGGTTGAAAAGGAGCAAATCCAGCTATTTTTTCATCTCGAAGCAGTGATTCACCTTCTGGCCGCATTTTACAGTGAAAAACCTGTGCAAAATCATAGGTTAGGTTAAGCAATGCTGCATGCACCTGAAATTGCACTAATACTGTAGCTGATAAGATTCTTGAACGCATGTTCAATGCTCAGGGTATATTTATAACATGCACTTTCCATCTGTAGAATGTTTGATGTGTGCATGATGCTTCCCACCACTGCACTTTTGAGACATTTATTTCCACAAATCAGCTTAAAATAAAACAGCATGAAAAAGTTGCAATTAAAGTAGGGAGTACATGTTAGAAGTTATCCTCATTCCAAGGAAGAGCACCTTCTTCTGTGAAATTAATACTCATTTCTATCAACTTTAGCATTTTTCCACTGAGTAGTTGAAAGACTTCCTAAGAGGCCTGTTGCAGATCTTACAAGCATTTCCAGTATTAAACTGAATTGGTTGTACTCTCATTGCTAATGCAAGACACTCTGGACAGTCACCATAGAGATGCAAACAAGAGCAATGCCTTGGTCTCTTCAAAGTTATGGATAATTATTGAATCAGTTTAATACTGAAAGTTCAGGTTGGGTATTTATTGGCTCTGTTTTGTTTTTTTCATCTCTTATGATTCCCCATCCAAGAGTAAGTCATCTTGGCGGAACTTAAGAAACAGATAAATGCATGTTGGGTTAGCCTACTATAAAATGCAGAATAGCTTCTTGTCAAAGTGTCTTTGCGTGATGACAAATGAACAAACGAGCAAAGCTTTGTTTAATGTGTCAACAAATTTCAGTTCTCTGTGTGATTATATTCTTTCTCAATACCGTTTCTATGAAAGCAGCCCAGTGATTGCACAGGAATAGGCAAAAAAATTGATTGTAGAGTACTGTTTAATCTGTTTATTAAGCTAACACTGAATTACAGTATTGCTGAGAAAAATGACAGCATAAGAGCACTAGATTTCCTCTTAAGGAAAGAGTGATCCAGGTTTGAAATACAACTCTAAAAAATGTAAACACAAATGAACAAATGGCACAATGGGGTTTCTGTCCATTCTGGAGAAACTGACAATCCTTCTAATTTCAGTGACATGTTACTAAAAACCAACAACCCTAAAAGGACAATTCTTATAGATTTGGAAGGGAAGTAAAATTAGAAAACAAGTGAATGCCCCCCAAATGATTAATTTCAAACAAAAAGCCCACAATACAACAAAAGGACTGAAATATAGATCTGAAAGCTTTCAGCATGGTTCAGTGATTTCCCATGTTAGTGAAGTTTAATAATAAAACAATCAAAGTCATTTATAACTGCATTGAAGTGAATGATAGTTTCCCTTTTTTATTTCCATGGGTTATAAATTGACCTTATTACCAGGTTGTGCACAGCATGTTTAACCCTTTTGGTAGAATAGATAGTCTTATGGGTCATATCTAAATAATGTTCACCCTACAGTTTGGTATCCCCAAGTGAAACATATGTAAAATATGTGAAATATATGTAAATACGTTCATGTGTATTCCTTGTTATCTCTTTTAACCCATCCTTCCTTTCTCTCTTTAGGTCCTTCTAATATCTCTCTCTGATAAAATGGAGGGCTTAATCCAACCACGGATAAGCACTTTTGAGTCCCTTCCAATTGAATGGGAGAATGAATCATGTGCTTAAGGCTGCCATCTGGGGATGCCTTCTTAGGAGTAAGCACCATGGAACAAGGTAATAGCCTTCCATGGAAAAATGCAGCAGGTTGCTTTCAGTGAAGTCAAAGGGACTTCAAAAATGCTTAGTTTTGACTGGATCATGTCCCTGAGCTCATTTAAGTTCAGACTGGTCTTGTTTCCTACAAAAATAAAGATGTAAAGCACCATAAACATTGATGGCACTACATATATAATAAATAGAAGTAACAAGAAGCTGGGATATTTGTGCACTTTAATGAAGATTTAAAATGCAACTTTAAATACTCTCTTAACTTTTGTAATAATGTTGTTAATTGTATGATCAAGGAGACAGAAAATGTGAACATGCAGTGTTAAATTACATTACTTCCCACATTTTTTGTTTTCACCTGAAATGTGAATTTCTTGCCAAGCACATGGTTCTGTCTTTCTTGTTTATCCTCACAACATCCCTGAGGTGGCTGAGAAGGTGATTGGCTCTTGGTTACCTAGTAAATCTCATTGCAGAGTAGGGATTTGAACCCAGGCCTCCCTAGTACAACATGCTGATTCCTAAACTCATTGGCTATGAATTTTTAATTTAATTTAACACTAGTATGGTGTTTTGTTTCAAGGACACTACACAGCTATATTTGCAGTCCTCAAAGAACTTGTCCCAGAACAGTTTTTATATCATAGGTGCATAGCTTTGAGGAAGTTTAATATCTTCATTTTCACACATTTCTTTGTTAAGTGCTTCTGGTCATTTGCAAATTGCATTTAGTAGGGTAGATCTAGCACAAAGATTTGGAGCATAGGTGGCCAGTATTCTATATGCCACCTTCCTTTTATTTTTAGCCTGCTCCCTTTGTATTTTATCAGAATGTGTATATGTGGTTCTTGTAAACCAGAAAAAAACACTGTGATTTTAAACAACAAAAAATAAGTTGCTGTTTTTCAAATAAATTCTCAGTCCTGACATGTGCAATAACAATAAAAGACAGGAAACCAGAATGAAAGGAACAGAAAAACATTCCTCCACCATGGAAACAATCTTTCCCACCCTCAAAGAAAGTGCTTTGAACAAACTCAACCTTTGATATGAATGTAACCACCCTGAACTGGTAAACAGCAGAAACTGTTCCAGAGATAATAGTTTCTACAACACACAAGGACATGTTTTATGAAACAAAAAGAACATACATTTTAAAACTAGGATTCTCAAAAATCAAACATACAGTGAAACATCTGGACATAGTGTAACCAATTAATGATGAACAGGCTGATGAAAATGGAACAGACACAAATTCCTGTGGCTGTAGTGCAAAAAAGGGGGATGGGCTGCTTATTTTTGTCTAAAGTACCATTTTAATTTTTTTAAACATACATTTTTTGTGTGAGATCTGCTCCCAGCTACTCTAAGAAACAGGGTATTTGGTAAGATGGGCAACTTGGTTTGATCCAATTTGTCAGTATTCCTGTTTGAAGTCCTCTTTAGTCCATAGTGACATAGAAAATATACATCCTGTTTCTGCCAGGGAGACTGCCCATGGCAAGCCACATTGAGACTGCATTGGCAGCTTTATACACTGGGGTGGATCCAAAGATACCTTTGCACTTGCTTAGGGGAGGAACCTTCAGCTGAAGGGTCCAGCCCTTGATCCAAACCATGATGATTGCTCTGGGTGTGCGTTTCCCACAGCAATTGCACTTTGAGGAGCTCCCCAAAGATTGCAGGCACTGTGCCTCTGACTGTGAGATAATGAAGTCAATTGGGAAGGCAAAGCTGTAGCTTGTGACATCAGCCTAGCCTGTGAGCTGCCCACGGTGGGCCACTATGGCATTTGGAAATGAGTCTGAACTGACAAGGCAACTAAGAACCAAGAGGGCTTTTTAGTTGCACCTCCCAAGCCTTAAGCCCCCGAACGTCAAGGGTATTTCTCTAGGGAAACGACCAGCAATGCAAATGCTGTGTGGATTGTGGCAAAATAATCTTTAAGGAGACATTGGGATAAACTCTTCTGTTTTTCTTTCAGAAATGGAAACGGGGGGGGGGGCTGGTTGCTTCCTTTGATTCTTGGAGAGGTAGCCCTCCCTCTTTTGCCCTCCCTAGTATCACACAACCCAGACCAGCCACCTCGCAGTTCTTGAAACAGCTTTATTTGCACACCTTTATTGTATGTAGCCACAGAGCGAAACGTTTCCCAGATCAAACATTCCTGGGAGCCCCCGTGTGCCCAGCGCTTGACAGTCAGCGGGGACCGGAGGAGGGGGGTATTTATCTGGCTCTTATCAGCAGCCTGCTGTTGCCGCGAGATAATGAAATAATCGCCTGGCTTGTTAGCAGACCGGGTTCCTTTCCCTTTCCAAATGGATTGCCATTTCCCCTTGGGCGCTGCTGAATGCCAGACAGAAATTCGTAGCGGGGGAGGGGGGGGCAGATTCAGAATATGAATGCGCTCTTTTTCTCTCGGGCGCCTCGGTGAAATTGACCCAGGATTTCGCTTCCGCTTTCCTGGGGCTGTTTCGACACAGATCCAGGATTTGTGGTGCCCCAGAGACCGCTTTCTTTTGAAGGATTCCCCCTCACCCTTTTCCGCAAAGGGAAGCGGTTGACTTTCTCAGGTTCGGGGGAAAGGGGGAGAGTCGCTGGCCATTCAGAAGGTCGTGCGCTCTCCTTACTAAACGGTTTCCAAGGCTGGGACGCGGAACGATCTGGAAACCAGGGCGCAAGGCGCGACCATGCGCCTGTTTTTAACACCTCTACTCACCCCCCATGTGAAACAATAAAAACCGAGAGCGGCTCTGAGCATGTTCAGAGCGCTTTCCAGCCCGGGCGCCGAGAAACGGCGATGCCGGGACTAAACTAGAGGGCATGTGCAGAGCCCCGGCATCTTTCTTGTGTGAGAAATTAAGCACCGGTGGGAACGAACAGAAGGAAGGAAGGAAGGAAGGAAGGAAGGAAGGAAGGAAGGAAGGAAGGAAGGAAGGAAGGAAGGAGAGAGAGAAAGAGAAAGAAAGAGAGAGAGAGAGAGAAAAGAGAGAGAAAGAAAGCGAGAGAAAGAAAGAAAAAGAAAGAGAGAGAAAGAGAAAGAAAGAAAGCGAAAGCGAGAGAGAGAGAAAGAAAGAACGAAAGAAAGAACGAAAGAAAGAACGAAAGAAAGAAAGAAAGAAAGAAAGAAAGAAAGAAAGAAAGAAAGAAAGAAAGAAAGAAAGAAAGAAAGAAAGAAAGCCTGGCTCCCCGGGGTCGATTGTTTTCTTTTATTAGGCAAGGGGAGCAAAGCCACCGGCGGCGCCCGTTTCTTGCACCGAAGAAGTCAGCTGCCCACCCCGGGACTCCCTCTCTGGTGAGAAGCCAGGCGGGCAAAAGCGGCAACTCGGGAGAGAGAGCGAGAGCGAGCTCCGGAAAGACCCCCGCCGGTCGCCCCCGGGCAGCGCTGAGCCACCCCCCGCCCGCCTCCTGGAGGGGACGGCCGGCGCCCAGCCCCCGCGAGTCCGAGGTTCCTTGCCCCCTCCTCCTCCCCTCTGCCCCGTCCCGGATCGCCCCCTCCCTCCCTCCCTCCCTCCCTCCCTCCCTCCTCCCCCCGCCCGGCCCGGCCCTCCGGCGGGGTGCTCAGAGGGTGGTAATCCGGGAGGTGCACGTCCCGTTGCGGTACGCGCCGCCCGACTCGCCGAAGTTGTCGGCGGGGAAGTCCTCGACGCTGTAGGCCCTGCTCTTGAGGGCGGTGGCGTAGTAGTCGACGGGCTCCTCGGCGGCGTTGTCCATCCAGCTGAGGCACAGCAGCCGCTGGAAGGAGCGCCTGAAGTTGTCCGAGAGGAAGCCGTAGAGGATGGGGTTGGCGCAGCTGTTGGCGTAGCCCAGCACGACGGAGAGCTGGCTGATGGTGGCGTCGCCGGGCTCGACGAAGAGGTTGACCAGCTGCACCACGTAGAAGGGCATCCAGCAGATGACGAAGACCATGACCACCATCATGACCATGAGGGTGATCTTGCGCTCGGAGCGCTTGCGCTGCTGCCAGCCGGCCTTGAGCGCCACCACCCGCAGCTTGGCGATGATGAGGATGTAGCAGAGGCTGATGGCCCCCACGGGCAGCAGGAAGCCCACCAGGAAGGTGTACACCACGAAGACGGCCATCCAGCGGCGCTTGGGCTCGGGCAGCATCATGTTGCACGCCACCGTGCCGTCCGAGTTGGCCTCGGTGTCGGAGAAGACGATGATGGGCAGGATGATGAGCAGCGCCAGCCCCCAGACGGCCAGGTTGACCAGCTTGGCCACGCTGGGCCGCCGGTAGCGCGACGCCTTGATGGGGTGCACCACGGCCACGTAGCGGTCCACGCTCAGCACCGTCAGGCAGTAGATGCTGGTGAACATGTTCACGGCGTCCACGCTCAGCACCACGCGGCACAGCAGCGCGCCGAAGGGCCAGTGGTGCAGCAGCGTGGAGGTGACCAGGAAGGGCACGCTCAGCATCAGCAGCTCGTCGGCCAGCGCCAGGTTGAGGATGTAGATGTTGGTGGCCGTCTTCATCTTGGCGTAGCGCAGGATCACGTAGATCACCATGGAGTTGCCGCACAGCCCCACCAGGCACACCACCGAGTACACGAAGGAGATGAGGATGGCGCTGCCCCCCGCCGCCGCCGCCGACCCCGACGACCCGCCCGCGCCCCCGCCCGACCCCGCCGTCCCGTTGCCGCCCGCCGCACCCGACGCGTTCCGCCCGCCCGCCCCGGCCGACTCCATGCCGCCCGCGCCCGGGCCATCCTCCGACCCCTCGGCCCGGGATGCGCGGCGGCGGCGGCGGCGGCGGCGGCGGCGGCGGCGCGGGGAGCCTCGCGCCTCGGCCAGCCCCACTGGCCCCGGCGGCGGCGCGCGGGGGGATTCATAGGCGGCGCGCGGCGCGTCAGCGGCGACGACAGGCGGGCCGGGCGGGGCGCGGAGGCAGGCGGCGCCCAGCAGCCCCTCGCCTGAAGGGGAGGGGGAGGGGGGAGGAGTCCTGCGGGGCTGGCGGGGCTGGCTGAGAGGGTGGCCGAGAGGACTGGGGCGGGGGAGGCGCCTGAGGGGAAAGTTGGCGCCTGAGGGGAAAGTTGGCGCGCCTTGGCGCCTGAGGAGAAGCGCGGCGAGGACTGGGGCGAGGACTGGGAGGACTGGGGCGGGGGAGGCGGCCAGGGCGCCTGAGGGGAAAGTTGGCGCGCCTTTGCGCCTGAGGAGAAGCGCGCCGCCTCAGGCGCAAAGGCGCGCCAACTTTCCCCTCAGGCGCCTTGGCCGCCTCCCCCGCCCCAGTCCTCTCAGCCTCCCGCCCGGGAGACAAGGGCCGCCACAGTCCCGAAGACGCACCCAGAACGAAAAGCCCGCCGATCCCGACCTTCCTTCCGGCCCTCCGAAGATCCCACCTCCCCATCGCGCAGCTTTGGAGTCCTCAGCCCGGAAGGCTTCCTGGGGCTGAATCGTCCGCCGAAGCGGGGGGCGGCAGGCAGGGTTAGGGGTGCGCTTCTGCCGCCTCTGGGGCGGCTGGCCTGAGGCGACTCGCCGCTCCAATGGACGCTCGACATGGACCAGGGCAATCGAGAGAGGGGGAAACGAAAGGCGCGGAGGAGCATCACAACCTTGGTTCATGGAGACACAAAGCCAAACAAGGCTTTTAAAAAGCGGCCCTTAAAAAACAAACAAGTGCGTAAAAAGGCATTAAAAAAACCAAACCGCCTTAAACCGTATTCATAAAACCAGCAACAGCTACCAACAGTAGAATCTCTTAAATGACTCCGATCCGGAGGTTACTGCAGATGTTGCCAATTTTCTAGTGGATGTGATGAAAGTTCAAAAAGCCCAAAGTTTGTAATTTCTACTTTTGGAATTTACTGGCCTATGTTTGTATCTTAATGACTGCATATTTTATGTACCTTCTGTAACAATTGTAATATTACTTATGCCATTAAAGGTTTTTCATTCATTCATTCTTACTTGAAAGTTTTTCTTGTTGTTGTTTCTTGCATAAAAAGATGCTTCGGGTCATGATTGTGAGACATCTTGTCTGCTACTGTTTGGAGGAGAACTTTGCAGACTTAGGATGCACCAGCACTGCAGGGAATTTCAGGCACCCTTGGCCTCCAGTGAAGAAGATGAAGACATTGGCAACCTCCTCTATAAATACTAAAAGCTCGTGGTTAACCAAATGTCTCCCTAGAGTGGATCAAATGTCTCCTAGTCCCCACAGTCAACATCTTCAGGACCTTAACCACCAGCACTCCACTTCAGTGCCTATGCCCTATGATTAATTAGAACCAGCCTATTCTGTTCCCTCACCTCCACCACACTTGGGCTTCCTGCTTGAATTCAACCCCATAGTCATCCTCACATCCTCTTTAGTCTTATCATCTTTCCAACTTATACCCCATCCCTATCATCACCACAGCATTTACTCATGCATTCATCAGACCCCCAATCCACAATTCTAATAGTTCGCCACACCATTTTTTTTCACTTGTCCCTACAATGTTATACAGTGTACAGTGTTAACATGTGCATATCTTTGAACTCTTTTGCAACTTCTATTATTATTGGTGAAAATACTAATACACCATTGTCCAATAGAGACTTTGCATTCACTTGTACTCACAGCTTTCATCCACTGCATACACCATAGCACATAATCTGGCTTGTCAATATACACATTACCATCTTCTGTGAACATGTATGCAAAGAGGCAAAACTGATGAAACTGCAGATGGCTACCAATATGTAACATGATCTTGCACGATACATTGATCCTGTTGTGTTTCGCACACACACACGCACAAAATAATATACTGTCATTATAATGACACAAAAAGATTGCCTTCTTTCCATGAATGCCAGTAAAATAGATGAGGGTTCCACATTTGTGAGAAGTATTTTTTTTTTACAAATAAACAGTGATGAAGGTTAAAGGAGGAAGTGCCAAAGATAGATTACAGCTGAACATCAAGAAGACAAAACTAATGACTATGGAGGATGCATACCTATTCTCTCCAGGATCAGAGGAGCATGCCTATTATCTTGGGTGCTGTGGAACACAGGCAGGATGGTGCTGCTGCAGTCGTCTTGTTTGGGGCTTCCTAGAGTCACCTGGTTGGCCACTGTGAGAACAGACTGCTGGACATGATGGGCCTTGGTCTGATCCAGCAGGGCTTTTCTTATGTTCTTATGTTCTTATACAACTTTAAGGTTGATAATGATAAATTGAAATTGTTCAAGACTTTCTGTTCCTTGGTTCCATCATCAAACAAAAGAGAGACTGCAACCAAGAAATCAGGAGACTGAGACTTGGAAGGGCAGCCATGAAGAAACTAGAAAAGATCCTTAAGTGTAAGGAAGTGTTCTGGAGACCAACATAAAGATAATTCATACCATAATGTTTCCCATAATTATTCATGGATGTAAAAGTTGGACAAGGAAGAAAGCTGACAGGAAGAAAATTGATACATTTGAAATGTGGTGTTGGAGAAGAGTTTTGCGGATACCGTGGACCACCAAAAAGACAAATAAGTGGGTTCTAAATCAAGTCAAGCCTGAACTCTCCCTAGAAGCTAAAATTATTAAACTGAGGCTAGCCTACTTTGATCACATGATAAGAAGACCAGAGTCACTGGAAAACACAACAATGCTAGGAAAGGTTGAAGGTAGCAGGAAAAGACGAAGACCCAGCATGAGGTCGATGGTCTCAATAAAGGAAACCACGACCTTCAGTTTGCAAGACCTGAGTGAGACCGTGAACAATTGGGTGTTTTGGAGGCCATTAATTCATTAGGTTGCCATAAATTGGAAGGGATTTGATAGAGCATAACACACACATGTGTAAAAATTAATCTGATGTATTCTCTGTCAAATCTTTCCAGACCTGTTCCCCCAGCTTGAGCCGCAGACTTATGTTTCCTCACAAGCATGATGGATCCCCCATGGGGAGGAAAGGGGTTTCAGAGCAAAAGTGGCAGGTGTGGCAGATTAAGCATGATAGGTTAAACATGACTCCTCAGGATGCTTACGAGTACAGATTTGGGCCAAAATTATCCACAGTTGTAGGCTAGCATGAAGATTGGCTACAATAGGATATCTACACATACATTACATTCAGCTCCTCAGAGGGAGGGCAGTATTCATACGTGACAAACAAGCAAACTGAAAGAAGAGAAATATGTGCAGCACTCAGAATATAAATAAATTGTGACACCTTAAAGACTAGCAGATTTATTGTGGCAAAGGCTTGCCACAATAAATCTGCTCGTTTTTAAGGTGTCACGAGCCTGTTTGTTGCTTTCCGTCAGTTACACAATCATCACTAGACACCCAGCTGTCTTTCATTGATGAAAAGTTAATTTCTGGCATTTCTGATTCCCCACATACACAGCAGAATATATGAAACTGCAGCATACACTTGGGAGAGGGGGATAATGAAGCTGCCTGTTTTTTTCCTATCCTCACTGGAAACACTTGAAGTCTTCCAATGGTTTCAGTGTCTTGCCACACATCCTTCTCTTTCGGAGAAGAGGGGGCTGGTTGACAGACATGCTTTGGAGTGGGGACAAATCACAAAAACACACAAGGTTGGAAGAGACCACAAGGGCCATCCAGTCCAACCCCCTGCCATGCAGGATCCCACAATCAAAGCACTCTCGACAGATGGCCATCCAACCTCTGCTTAAAGACATCCAAAGATCATAGTAGACTGTGCTGAATGCTGCTATAAGATCAAGTAATAGCAGCGTTGACTCGCCTCAATCCAGCTGTCTATGGAGCTTGTCTGTGAGGGCAACCAGGGCTGTTTCCATCCCACAGCCAGGCCAGAAGCCGATGTATCCTCCAGAAAAATCTGGAGCTGTTTCACTGCCGCTGTCTCAACTATCTTATCCAGGAATGGAAGATTCGATATTGGGCAGTAGTTGGACGGATCAGAGGGATCCAAAGATTTTTTTAAAAAAGAGAAGTATTACAATTGCATGTAGTAAGATGTATGTATCACATATGCACTGCATCAGGTGATTTAGATCTCTTTCCAGCCAAACAAACACAAAAACAAACAAACAAAAATCTGCTAATGGGACATGCTGACATCCTTTTTCTCAGAGACTGTCAGTTCATGGCTTCTGAGAATTTGAGATGCTGCTTCCCTAATTCATGGTGCTTTTCTTCACAACAGCGTGAGTAAATCTGCAAATGATCAACCCGAACACCTGTTTAGTGTTGACACAAGACCGTTGGGTTTTGATGGAAAGCACATATTAAGGTACAATTATATAGCAATTATGCATCCTATATACAATATGTGGCTTCAGAAAATAAAAAAGAGCACAATAAATGCATATTCTTCTTTTGTTGTACTCATTTGGTTTGTCTGCAAGATGGTACTTAGTGTGCAGGATAGTTCATTTTCTCAGGTGCAAAACTGTGCGGTGCTGGCTTGGAAAATGCAGTACTTCTCAGATAGTATATTCACAGTAGTTGAGATGACAGTGTAAATGTGGTTGCATAAAAATCACAGGCATCTCTTACAGATATCGCATGTATGATAATGTGATTTATGTGATAAGTGAAATAACTCTGTCCCAAGCCCATCACCATTTTTGTGCATACAACTACTCTCCTAGTCAGACATTTTTTTAAAAGAAGGGGGTTATCCTACTGCAGCAATTCTGTTTTACTCTGCTGAGATATGTTCTCTATCTACTATGTATGGATAGGCTGTCAGGAAGGATATCATAGTGCTGTCACTAGAAAGTCCTGTGAGAGTATCCTGCTTTGGCTAAAAATATAGTTTATAACATGTATTCATCAAATGCTTTCCTACAGCTACTCAGAACATTACCACTGATTGCGGCTTTTATGGGCTCTGAGTTTTCTGCTAGTTCTAATTTTTATTGCTAGTTGCTGATAACACCAAATGATTAAACTAATGTGCAGATGAATAAAGTCAGGATGGTGAGAACCAAAGTGGATTGTGAAAAGCTCTGAAAGGATCTCTCCAGACGGAGTGACCGGAAGTCAATATGACAAATGAAGCCTGATGTGAAGAAGCATAAGTTGATGCACATTCAGACAAAAAATCCTAACTTTACCTATATCCTGGTGTACTCTGAACTAGCGGTGACTGAACAGGAAAGATATCTTGGTTGTAGTGGGATGTGTTATGTGTGTTAAGTGCTGCCAAGTTGCTTCCGACTCATGGCGACCCTATGAATGAAAGTCCTCCAAAATGTCCTATCTTTGATAGCCTTGCTCAGATCTTGCAAATTGAGGGCTGTGGCTTCCTTTATAGAGTCAATCCATCTCTTGTTGGGTCTTCCTCTTTTCCTGATGTCCTCAACTTTTCCTAGCATGACTGTCTTTTCCAGTGACTCTTGTCGTCTCATGATGTTACCAAAATACAATAGCCTTAGTTTAGTCATTTTCGCTTCTAGGGTCAGTTCAGGCTTGATTTGATCTATAACCCACTGATTTTTTTTTTTGGCAGTCCACGTTATCCGTAACACTCTCCTCCAACACCACATTTCAAAGAAATCTATTTTCTTCCTATCAGCTTTCTTCACTGTCCAGCTTTCACACCCATACATAGTAATAGGAAATATGATGTAGTGGGATAGTTTAGTGAAAATGTTGATTCAATGTGCAGACATGGTGAAAAAGGCAAAAATCTATGCTAGGAATTATTATTAAAGGGACTGAAAAAGTGGCCAGTAGCCTTGTATAAAATATGTGCAACTGAGAATTGCCATTTGGAAAAAAGACACTGAGGGGGCACATGATAGAAGTTTATAAAACTATGCGTAGGGCAGAGAGAATTGATAGAGGCAACTTTTTCTCTCTTTCCCAAAATACTAGAACCCAATGAACTTGACGGACCATTGGTCTGGTCTTACGTATTTAATGTATATAACAAAATGCAGGATTCTCCTATAATGGTATTTCCTTTCTCCACTTAGTTTTTTTGGAGTTGCCATATTGGCAGTCAATGCAGCAGATAAGCAAAACCCAACCCAACCCAACCCAGAGAGTGGGCCTTTTCGTTGGTAGCGCCACAATTATGGAATAACCTCCTCAGGAAGTGTGCCTGGTGCCCTCACTTTCAATCCTTAGAAGGCAGCTAAAGACAGTTTTATTCTGGACAGCATTTGATTGTTTTTTCGTACCTATAGGCAGTTGTAAATTGTGACTTTAATTTATGTTTTTTGGTGTATTTTATATATTTTAATGCATTTTGTTCTGTTTATATTGTAAGCTGCTTTGACTTCTGTATGGAAGAAAGGCAGCTAATAAATGTTTTAAATAAACAAATACATAATAAGAATAGGAGGCTTCAGGATCTGAACTAGGAACAGTTTTCATGGACAGCATTAGGCATTGTTGCAACAATCTAAATGGGAGAGTATATAAAAACATGGCTTAACATAGTGTTTAAGAGAAAAGGGGCACAAATTAGACACAGCCAAAAAATGCCTTCAGACCCATGGCTGCCACCTGAGCGTTAAGGAGGAAAACTGAATCCAGGAGCAGACTTTATCTGTGCTCCTTTATAGGGAACGTTACAACCAACTATTGGTAGGTCACATGGTCCTGCAACCAAACACACTTTTGCTTTTTTTGGAATCAGCTTCATGACAGCCAAAATGCACATAATGTGGATATTTCAGTGTTTCTTGTTAGCACTAAAAAGCAGCCACGCTGTGGGAAGTAGAGCTGGAGGTCTGCGATTGTCTAGGTGCAATAGCTCTGGTGAGTTATCCCTCTCCACATACTGTTTCTCTGATTTTTTTTAAAATCCTTCCACAGCTGTTATGACCAGGGGGTCATATCAGGAAACAACTCTTCTCTTCCATAGCCTCAAAGCATATTGTCCCTATAGAGACCTGATGACAAACTTCCCATGTAATGTGTCATTTTGTCCCTTATCAAGCCCATATTAGATAAGAACTTACTCAGATCTGATGATTGCACCCAACAGTGTGCATCTTCTGGGACCACTGGTGCTGGGGGTGGGGGTGGGGAGAAACAATTTAAATCAATCATATTGAATTGAACTAATAGCATCTTCTAGGGGATTTGCAGAAGCAGTGGCATTCAAGTCAGATCAGATACAAGTGGTTTTATCCACAAAATGTGTGGTAAAAGAATCTTAGTTGGATGTTACGGGGCTATTCATATCTGGGTAGATCCCAGTGCAGTAACCCTTATCATATGAAACAACTCCACTGGATGGCAGAGAAAGCAACTTTTTCTGCCACCATACCATCACAGTATATAGACCGTGTCTGACTGGATTAATCCCAAATTTTCTGCCACTTGTGCTCAAGCTGTCTCATTTGCAGCTTCTATATAGCAGCTTTTAAATAGAGCATGACCTGTTCAAGATGACCCTGGGGCATACATAATGCAAGCAAGCCAGTAAATCACGTATGTGTGTGTGTGTGTGTGTGGGTGTGTGTGTCAACAGTCCTTGCCCAGCCAGCCACCATGGTGAATGCTGCCACGGTGCAGATTCAAAAGTATTCAAAATGTTTTTCATTGTGAATTGCAAGCAAATTGTTGCTATCATATGATGCATTCAGCCCACCATAAAACAGGCATAACCTTTGCAAAGTTCTCACAGTCCCTGATGGGGAGAGCTTGAAAGCACATTTCTTATGAGATGATTTTGCTCATGTGATACTGATCTAGCATTTATACCAGGCCTGCTGTGGCCCTAAAAAATAAGCAGCAGCAGCTGGAACACAGTAAAAATTGCCACCACCTTGTCCTTGCAGACTTTTCTGTCTCTTGGAGCTGTTGCAAAACATGCAGACAACAGATAGTGGCCATGCTTAGATCTGTTTTTCAGGGGAAGGGGATAATTTATTAGCAGCGGAGAATACCAGAGGCATATGCAACTGCTGGTAGTCATGTCCGGAGGAGCCTTCAGTGAAAAGGAAAGCTTATTCAGGTTACTCTTTTACAGCGTATTGCTAATGGAGCGTCAGTAGACTTAGACGGGTGTAACTCTGCTTAGGGTGGCACTTGCCATTTATGCAAGGCTGTTTCCCTTGTAGTCACCCTGCTGACTGCTTCGGGGCTTCCTTTTGATTATGCATGCCTTTCCCGACTAGGGTAGCCAACTTCCAGGTACTAGCTGAAGATATCCTGCTATTACAACTGATCTCCAGCCGATAGAGATCAGTTCACCTGGAGAAAATGGCCGCTTTGGCAATTGGACTCTATGGCATTGAAGTCCCTCCCCTCCCCAAACCCCGCCCTCCTCAGGCTCCTCCCCCAAAAACCTCCCGCCGGTGGCAAAGAGGGACCTGGCAACCCTATTCCCAACTGTCAGAGGTCACCTTGCTCTCTCCTCGTGTTTCTGCATATTTTGCCAGTGTTTTCTGGATGCCGTTTTAGCCAGAATCTGGAAAAAGTGGGCAAAATGTGCGGAAACGCATGGGGAGCACAAGGCAATCTCTGATGGTTGGGAAAGGAATGTATAATCACAAGGAAACTCCAAGGCAGTTGGGGGAGGGTGACTGTAGGAAAACAGCCCGGCATAAATGGCTCCTGTTAATTATGTATTGTGAGACACCTTGGAGATTTCCACAGGTAGAACGGCAAAATACAAATGTTTTAAATAAGTAAAAATGGTTTAAGAAGGAATTTCACTGTTGTACTAGTATAAATATAAACTTTAATAGACAGCACTACATGGAAACATTAACCAACACATAATATAGCTTCTGTATTAATAGAGCAGACTGTACTGTAAAGCTTTTCATTTAATTTTTTCCCCTTTTCCCAACCATTCATACCCACTCACATCTAAAGGCACCCTAGAAGCTTCCTTTCCTGGAAACTTTTCAGTTCTAGTGATGCTTCTGTTATCACTTCCGTCTGCAATTTATGAATCACCATAGTAGACCTTGTATGGTAAAAATGAATTTTTAAATCAACCACATTCAAGTTTCTGTTTCAGAGATGTGAAAGAATTGGTCAAACTGTTTTTAAAAGAAAAGCATTATTTCTGACTCACTTAACTGATGCAAGCACTGAATGATGTCACTAAAATAATGTTTGCATGATTTCTTCAGAGGCTTGATGCCATTGATTTAATTAGATTTACTCTGCTTAGTTTAATAATAATTGACATAATCTTCCTACCTATCCAGTCAAAGTGGGTTATGTAGTTGAATGGGTGATATATCTAATGGTAAGCAGAAAAAAATGCACATGAAAAATGCCCACATGAAAATTGCTCACACACACACACACACACAAAAAAAACCCACGGTCATAAATGCGCACGAGAAAAAAGCCCACATGGAAAAAAACCCACACAGAAAAAAGCTCACACGGAAAGAAGCCCACACGGGAAAAAGCCCACATGGGGAAAAGCCCACACAGAAAAATACTCACATTTGAATACTTAATATTATTTATTTATTTTGTTTTTAAAAATTACAACCATAACATAATTTTTACAACCCATAACATAACTTTTACAACTATTAACATTAACAATTACTTAATAAAAAATAACTATATCAGAAAGAACCATATTTTATTATTTCCAAATCATGAAAAACACTATTTGTACTGGTATGATAATACCTGATAATTATTCATTTTTTATTCTTACATCTCACATTAATTTTATTCACACTTATGTAAACGTCTCTTTTTTGTTATTTAACTATATACTTTATTCCTTTACATTATTTGACATGAAAATAAAGCCATTTCACTGTTTTAATGTCTCTGCCAGCTGTTGAAAACAAACCCGGAATGAATGGGGACCCCCTGGATTAAATGAGGGACCAACATTAAATAATAAATCGAATAAATAATAATTCAGATATAAATCTTTACTGCAAATTAGCCAATCGCCTTAAGTAAGTAAGTTTATCTTCTACCTGCTCATACTGCTGCACAGAAGTGGCAACCATGTCATGTAGTGCCTCGTATCTTCTCTTTTTCACCTCTGGGCGACCTGCTTTTGCATTAAGGTAAAGGTCCCCTGTGCAAGCACCAGGTCATTCCTTTTTTTTTTTTAAATAAATTTTTATTGATTTTTAAAACTATAAATTCTCCATAATTTTGACAACAATGTAAAAATAGTATCACAATTACAATTATATTAATTGTTGTCTTAATTACCATTAAACATAAAAATAAAACGACTTCCCCATCACCTCCATCTACCTCTTAATAAAGTATTATTATCCTTCGTTAACATATACTGATCCTAGCATTAATTTCATTCTAAAGTGTCATGTTTTATAAAGTTTTACATTCTGGATCAGAATAAAAAGTAACCTTCCATTATTCCCAGATCTTGTACATTATCACAATGATTCCTTCAATTCTCCCCTTTTCCCTAGTTTCTCCAACTCCACCAGTTCTAACATTAAAATGATTTAATCCCTTTATTCTGAAACCTTTGTCCCTTTCCATTTGGCTGCATCAAATTGCAGCCATTATAACATAAATTTAATCATACTAAACAACATTCTCTCCAGTATTTTAGGGATATTTCCTGTTTAATCAATCTTATTTCAGTGTAAATCATATCCCAGATCCATATCAAAAGTCCACCCATTCCAGTATACCTTTATATCAATTGATAATCTATATAAGGAGGACTTATTTATATAATCCCAAAATGATGTCTTAATCTTAATTCCACTACTTCATTAATAGCCATGCCACCCGTCCACACTGTCAAAGCCTTCCAATCCAGCAATCATATTTAAGTCAATCCTTTAACCATGGTCTAATACTTCCTTCTGTAACTGAAATAAGTCAGTCAGGTATGGGAGCAGGATTTCTTTGTTCTCTCTCATTTCCTCAGGCAAGGTGCGTATCCAAAAATAATTCTTTCTGGGCTTCATCTCCATCGTGGCTTCAATCTGTGTTCCTTGACCTGCTCTCTTCTTCTTTATATCCACACGTCCTTCCATGACTTTTTTAGATGAAAGGTCCATTTCTTGTATGTCTGATCTCTTTGTCGCCGGCTGGTTACTTTCTTGAACTTCTGTCTTCTTCTTTATATCCTTTTGTTCTTCCGTGACTTTTTGGGCAGAAGAGTCCATTGCTTGTATGTCTGTATTTGTAATCATCGTTTGAATTTTCAAGACTTTTATGACTTCTGTAACCAGATTCAACTTCTGATTACATACCTGTGATGATTGGTCAAGAGTCATCATCATTGAAATCAATTGAGCCATCTGTGTTGAAATCTGTTTTAATTGTTTAATTGTCGCCTCAGAATGTTTAGCAAGCATGTCCTGTACTTTTTTTTCCATGGTTGAATTCTGTAAAATTCTCTTTGATTTCATAAGAGCAGGGCTATGTATTTAGCCAGATCAGGGAGAGGTTCCAGAGTATATAACTTAATTAAATTTGATGGTCATCTAGCAGGAGTCCATTGCATGTAGTTGATAGAGAATACTTCATTGACCAACTTAATATCTTTTTCGGGTTGAAAAAATAAGTATTTAAACTTAAAAAACTTTTTTAAAAAAATTGAAAATACCAACGAGTTTTACCAGACGCTCTAGATCGGCTGAGCCAGGAAGTATTCCAGGAGTTGCCTCATCGTGGACCTTCTATCGTCTCTTCTCTATGGTTATTACCTTCAGGAATGGTTTTGGTGTAACACGAGTAAGACGAATTTCCGGTCCTACGACCTTCTTCCTGTTGATTTTGTAGAGCAGTGGAGAGGTAAAGCACAGAGTCTTCCGGTCAAAGAGTCCTCTTTGTTACAAAACGTGACTGGAGGATCTTTTTTACCCCATGCAAATTCTCAAAGATTTCTCCCTCCCCTTCCTTTAAGAACACGTCGGATTGGCAGATCTTACGTCAATCATTCAAGCTCGTTGTTTTAGTTTAAGTTGATCAGTTTGATAAGGCTCCTGCTGCTTTGTCTGATGGATCTCATGCAGCAAAATCATCCAGTTCAATTAAGGGAGAAAGACGGTTACCAGGAATATTTTCTTCAACCCCCTGTTATTCGATAACGCCAGTGAAAGACGAAGGTTTCTTATCTACTCACTTGGGCGCCCGGAGGTGAGGTTTTAATCTTAATGTAGTCCTTATGATGTTTATAAGGTGCTGGAGGGTAGAGTCTAAAGCCGAAGTTGCGCGCTGGCGATTTCAATCCCTTCGTGCCCACGGGACCAAACGTCTGAAACTCCGGGGGACTTAATAAAGCTCCCTCGGAGTATTCAGGAGGTCAAATCGCATATATGGCTGCAGGGAATTCCTGCCTCTCAGCCCACTTGCAAGGGCTGGGTTGGGATGCGATAAAACACCCCAAATTACACACAAACTTGGATACTCCCCAGGAGCCCCTGGGAAGACGCAGCACTCAGCCCAGCTCAGCACCGGAAGTCCAAGCACCGGGTCATTCCTGACCCATGGGGTGACGTCACATCCCGACGTTTACTAGGCAAGACTTTGTTTATGGGGTGGTTTGCCAGTGCCTTCCCCAGTCATCTTCCCTTTACCCCCAGCAAGCTGGGTACTCATTTTACCGACCTCGGAAGGATGGAAGGCTGAGTCAACCTTGAGCCGGCTACCTGAAACCGACTTCCGTTGGGATCGAACTCAGGTCGTGAGCAGAGCTTTTGACTGCAGTACTGCAGCTTACCACTCTGTGCCATGGGGCTCCTGCTTGTGCATTAGCCAATGTTAATTTGTGGCAAGCCAGGTCCCTCGGCAGTCCATCAAATAGAAACCACACACTGGGATGACTGCAGTGAAACAGGGAATTAAGAGTGTTGTGAAATTCTTCACAACAGTTAGTAGTTTTTGGTGACCGTTCAAGGGCTGCATCATGATGATTCCATATTCTTATAGGAAACTGAGGATCTCTACCTGCTGCACCCTCGATATATGTAGAAAAGAACTACGTGAGCACCTCATTATAGCTGTCTTCATCTGGAAATGTGGCGGCAAATAAGATGTTTGCTTCCAAACATATTGTGAATATGGAAATTTTTGTACTTTGAGTATTTTTCCATGTGGGCTTCTTTCTGTGTGGGCTTTCTTCCGTGTGGGCTTTCTTCCGTGTGGGCTTTTATGACTATGGGTTTTTTTTCTGTGAGCAATTTTCTTGTGGGCTTTTTTCTTGTGCGTTTTTTTTCATAGAACCATATCTAACAGCGTCTAACTATAGGAGGGATTGCAAAAGATCGGACCTTTCTGAAGGTAACTGATACAGAATACATGCCTGGTGACCTCCCTATGACTGGGGGAAGCCAATGAGTGGTGTGTTGTTTTTTTTAACCACCCACCTATGGCACACCCTTATTTATTTATTTGCCATCAAATCGCAGTCAATTTATGGTAATCCATAGGGTTTTCAAGGCAAGAGTTGTTCAGCAGTGGTTTGCCATTGCCTGCCTCTATGCAGCAACACTAGATTTCCTTGGTGGCCTTCCATCCATGTATTAAATAGGGTTGACCCTGCTCAGCTTCTAAGCTCTGATAAAATCCGACTACCCTGGGTAATATCTTAAATTCCAAAACACTATTAACAGAAAAAAGATGTTTTCAAACTGTAAAAGCGGGTTCTAATAACAAGGAAACAACACTACTTCTCCAATAGTTAAAATCTGTAGTAAGCCATGCTGGTCCATTGATGGGGGGAGGATCCAGAAACTACATTAGGGTGACATATTTTAAATAGGACCAATTAAAATATCAGAAAGTAGTGACTGCAAACTTTCAGGTTCTCCAGAACTACTAATTAGGCTGGATGCTAAGTATAAAAACGGGATGGTGGTGGTAAAAATGCTTTAGGGCAGGTTGGAAGAGCCCAAATTCTGCAGTTCGTACTTAAAAAAAAAATTGGAGACTGGGCAGTGTTGCAGATTGCCATAATGTAATCTAATAATGCATTCCTAAACAGAGATAACCCTTCTTTGACTTCAAAGGACTTAGAAGCATATAACTGTTTAGGATTGCACTGCAAGTATACAACACATCCTGATCGACAAAGAGGCACCCTAATCAAACACTAAAGTAATGTTTGCATCACTATTTACATAATGTTATAATATTTGTTACTTATATAGCCTTTGCAGTTGATTTAGATTAGGCTTAGTAATGGCAAGAAATTAAAACTAAGAGTGCAGAACGCCATAAAAGAGTATTTGCCTGAATAAATGAAATTAAAGCTTATAGTGAATAGCTCATCATTGAACAGGAGTTCCCTTGATGGCTTTTTTTAGTTTAGGATGATTTTCACAGAGCTTAGTTCTCCTGATATTCCAATTTTAAATGCTTGTGATTATTGTTTTCCATTGGAATATTTCCAAATATGCACATTATGAGAAAATGTATACATAAGAACATTCTCTTGAGATAGGGATCCTTTAATATGTATTGCTCACTTACCCTAGTATAAATCACATAGACCTAATAAACTGCCACACGATTCCAATAACACTATTATTGCAACAGTTCTGAACTAATGGGGGAAAATCACTTCAACAAGATGTTTCTTGGGTAAACACATGCAAACATAATAATATCAAAATAACTTTGCTTTTGTTTTTATTATTGAAGCTAATTCTCTCTGTGTGCATCAACTACAGTCTTCTGATTGCTATCTTCATTACTTAAGGTGGCCTGCTGCTTGATATCTACTAAAGCATGTTCCTTTTCTATAATGTCTCCCACCTAGTGAAACTAACGGACACCCCAAGGAGGTGGGGTGGGCACCACCTTTAGAATTGTTTAGGAAGCACAGTAAAACTATTTAATTTGCAAGATCTTTTAATGGGGTTTAAGCTGCAGGCCTTTTCATGGGGGAGGGGACTAAATAGGATTTTATTGTATTTTGTAGCTCTTTGTACTGGTAGCTCTTTGTTCTGATACTGAGCTTCAAAGAAGCTGGAAAGCCGCTGGTGACTGAATTTTCTGTCTACTATTGCTCTTCAATAATGCTACTGACACATCACAAGTCTACTGTCCTCTCTTCGCCAGAGGAATCTAAAGATATGAATACTTTTATGAATTTCTATACTCGGCAAAATGAGGTATCCTGTACTATAAAGTAGAAATTTTCAGCTGCTGTGGTTGCACTGCCTGTCTCTTAAAATTCTCTACCAGCAGCTATCCTACCTATCAGCTGATCCACTTGTGCATTCCAACAAACCATTTGGAACCTATGAAGAAATTCACCTCACTGATCATCTACTGCTTTCATGATGGTCATTCACTTCACTATAATATAGTGTTAGAGAATGCTCAGTTATTCTTTAGTTGGCCCAGACCTCTCCATCTGGTCTGTAGGTCACATATGAATACTATATTTGGCATTATAGGCCTGTGACCAGGATGACATGACTAACCTACAGCTGAGGAGTCCTGCAAATAAATCAGATCGCCTTTGAACCAGAATTAGCTATATCTTGTTACTCCCTAGTAGTTGAGAAAAGAGCCAGCATGGTGTAGTGGTTAAAGTGTCAGACTAGGACCTGGGAAACCCAGGTTCAAATCTCCACTCATGCCATGGATGCTTGCTGGGTGACCTTGGGCCAGTCACATACTCTTAGCCCTGACTCTGGCTAGTATTTGGATGGAAAATCTCCAAGGAATATGAGGGTTGTGATGCAGAGGCAGGCCATGGCAAACCACCTCCCAACACCTCTTGCCTTTAAAACCCTATGGGGTTGCTATAAGTTAGCTGTGACTCGATGGCAACAACAACAACAAAAGGCTGAGAATACCTTAGCACATTGAGAGACAAAGATATTCACTTTCCTTAACAAAGGATCATAGTAAATAGTCACAGAATGATAGACTGGTTGGCCCTAAAGCCATTGTTTAAAACAATGTTTTATATATTTAATTAGAACTTCCTGAGCAATCATTAGTTGAATTAATCTATAAGTGAGATATTTCGGGTGCCAGTGACTCAAGTCTGAACCTTTTTTTGGTCCCTGACTTTTCAATAAGGCTTGATTACCATAAATCCTCATCTAGTTATCTGAATAAGTTAATCAAGTATTTAAAGTATCAGCTGTTCCTAAGGCATATGGATATATTGCTGCTCTCACCATCATTATTAATCAGGCTATTACTAATTACTGTAAAATGGGCCCACATTGGGATATGAATTGGTGAGGGGCATACACTGCCTCAAGAACTGTTATTGTATTTCAGGACTTAATCATTTAATATGATAATGAACGGAAAGTTTCAACAAGATCTATGTTTTTTAAAAAATTGCTATATGTTTCCTTGCCCTGACCTGGATGGCCCAGGCTAGCTTGATTTCGTCAGATCTCAGAAGCTGAGCAGGGTCGGCCCTGGTTAGTACTTGGATGGGAGACGACCAAGGAATACCAGGGCTGCTGTGCAGAGGAAGGCACTGGCAGACCACCTCTGTTAGTCTCTTGCCTTGAAAATCCTGTTGGGTCACCATAAATTGGCAGCGACTTAGTGGCACTTTACACACACACACACACACACACACACACACACACACACACAATATGTTCCCTCACACATGTACAGCATTCCTAAAGTTTAAGACTGAATTCAGGGTTTATTTTTTGCCTCCCACTCTTCTTCAGTTCATCCCCTTCTCTCTCCTTATGGGATGTCAAGACTGAAGTCAAAAGTCTTCAATTCTCTCCAGTTGTTGTACATCCTGTACAGGCACCTTATCAAACTAAGGTTTGTTTCTATTGATTCTTAACTAGGATTAAACTGGTGCCTACATTCAGACATCTGAACAGACTGGAGTTGAAGGGCCTAACCATGATACATTGTTTACAGGTCCATCCCAGTAAATGTCTTGTTGACAGGAACAAGGGTAGATGTATAAACATGTATCATGTAGTTTAGACCCTTCACTGGAAACTTCCACTTTTGATCTCAGTGCAGTACATGAGTCCAGCAATAAACATCCATATTTATTGGTCTAATGGATTACATAGTTTCACATTTGTTTATTATATTTTATTTTATTATTTATTTTTTTGTATGTTTCAGGTTGTCTTTCACAGTGAAGATGAAGATCATCCCACCTGCAGCAGGCAAAAGGCAAGCCTAACTCTGGAATGCCAGCCAACATGGTGTAGTGGTTAAGAGCAGCTGACTCTAATCTGGAGAATCTGCTCAGTTCCCCACTCCTCTACATGAAGCCTGCTTGGTGACCTCAGAACGCTCTCAGCCCATACTGAGGCAGGCAATAGCAAACCACCTCTGAACGTCTCTTGCCTTGAAAACCCTACAGGGTCACCATAAGTCAGGTGTGACTTGACAGCACTTTCCACCACCACAACTCTGGCCATGACAGGCTGTTAATTCTCCTCCACCACTGTGGCAGGTTTGCCACTGCCAGTCCAGACAAGTACATGAACAAGATAACATCGTGGGCAAAGGAGACTTCAGATAGGTGTTGCGTTTTAATAACTGTAGTTTGTTTCACTGTTGATAATTAGAAGTTTGTCCCATTAGGGAGATCGTAGTTTGTTGCTGGGCCCTAGGGAGGCCAGGTTGGAACCCCCAGGAGGAATTAGGGGTGGGGCTAGGGTTGCCAGGTCTTACCTGGCCTCTGGCTGGAGCCTTTTTCAGCCAGGTCTGTTTACCCTGAAAGTGCCAGAATTGCACAGGACACTCTAGTGATTCCTTCTAAAAACTCTATGGAAACCAGAAGTGCTGGAGTAATGTTGCATGCATGCTGCATGCATGCTGCATGCATGGTTCACCTCCCTCCCCTCAGCTGGCCTACATCCACCTGCCAGCCAGCTGAGAGGCAATGGGCAGCCCAGTGAGTTGGTGGGCAGTTGGGAACCCTAGGTGGGGCCAGGTATGCTTGCATTGCACTGGTATTGGGCCAGTATACTGATGTCTGGTTTTTTATCAGAAGTGACATCTTTAGGTGCTCTGGTACTTGCAAGAACTCTAGAGTTTTTGTAAAATGCTAGATCACCCACATGCCGTTTATGGTTTTTACTTCAAGTTACATAAGTGCCCCAGTGCAATGCTGGCAGGTGCTCTTTGTCCCCACCATTTCCTTTTGCAAGTACAGCAAACAGGGATGCTGGGAGCCCCCCTGCTATAGTGAGAGACCTGGCATCCCTAAGACTCCTCCATTCTGAAAGGAAAAAGGCAGAGTAGGAGGAAGAAGATAGGAGCCCCGTGGCGCAGAGTGGTAAGCTGCAGTACTGCAGTCAAAAGCTCTGCTCACGACCTGAGTTCGATCCCAACGGAAGTCGGTTTCAGGTAGCCGGCTCAAGGTTGACTCAGCCTTCCATCCTTCCTAGGTCGGTAAAATGAGTACCCAGCTTGCTGGGGGTAAAGGGGAGATGACTGGGGAAAGCACTGGCAAACCACCCCGTAAACAAAGTCTGCCTAGTAAACGTCGGGCTGTGACGTCACCCCATGGGTCAGGAATGACCCGGTGCTTGCAAAGGGACCTTTACTTTTAGGAGGAAGACAGAAAGGTGGAGGAGAAAGTAGAGCAGGGGCTACATGAAAAATAGAATAAGAAAACTTCATGTTAAGAATTCTGCCTTATGTTGTGTCCTTGACTGCACCAAGCTACACAACAGTAGATTATCCAGACCTGTGCAGAAGTGCTTGACTGAGCCAACTCAAGCAAAGCAGTACTGGGAGCCCCAACAGAAGTAGCTGCTGGTAATTCAACTAGTGCAGGATTGAGTTTGCTCAGTAACTAGAATTAAGCCTGTAACTGGAACAACATTCATGTTTGCAGTCAAGCATCATTTCTTTTAATTTTAAAAAGAGTCTAGAAATTAATTGGCTGCCGTAGCTGTGGGGAGGGGTAGATTTAGGAACCCGACTACTGAGGACTTCTGCCACTAGGCACTGCAGAGTATGGACACATTGATGAACACATCCTTAGTGGTATCTCAATGTTGGGGGGACAGCAAGAGTCAGAACTAGGGATGCCAGCCTCCAGATGGAATCTGGAGTTCTCTCGAATTTCATCTCATCTCCAGACTCCAGTTCCCCTGGAGAAAATGACAGCTTCAGAGGACAAACTGTATGGCATCACATCCCTCCTGAGCATCCTCTCCTCCCCAAACTCCATCTTCCACCCCCAAATCTTCAGGAATTTCCCAACCTGGAGATGGCAACTTGAATTGGAACCTACTGGGGGACAAAGTAATGACTATTTAAAAACCATAACACTATTTTCCAAGTGATGCACAAATTCTGATACTAGAAGGCTGTTTCAGCCATTTTTCTTAGGGCAAGGAGAAAGACACTCAGGGGGAAGGTCAATGGAGTGACTACTGCCATATCCAAAATTCAAATGGAAAATGTCCTCCAAATGCCTTGGACAACCTAGAAAAAACCAGTATCACCCTGGAATATTACCCTTCCTGTAGACCGGGGAATGATTTGCCATGTGGGCAGAGCAGAAAGGACGACCTTGTTTGGGAACTGCTTTTCACTGTTACGTAAGAGACCACTGCTCTGTCAGTACATTTTAATTATAGTTTCATTCAGGAACTTTGTTCAGCCCAGGCTACTCAGCTAACAGAGTCAGAAACTCCATCAGAGGGATCAGTTCCTTCTATATATAGTGTCAGTATATAACTCTGATTAATGCTCTAATAAATATTGTTAGCAGATAAATTAATTTACCACTCAGCACATAGTAATAGCACCTATAAACAGTAATTTCAGTGATGTGCACAGCATGAGGAGAGATTGTTATAACCTATACCTCCAACAATTCTTTCAGGTTCTTTTTTTTCAACTGCACCTCCTTTCTCTGTTTTTCTGACAACATCCCACAGAGCACTGTCCTTGGTCCCCTCTACTTATTCTCTGCATTTTTATCCTTGGATGACTTCATCTTGCTGCACACATTTCTGTTACTAAGGTGGTGATTCACACAACTGCCTTGAGAAGTCAAAATCAAAGTCTATATGCTAATGTATGTTTCATGCATGAGGGAGATGTTCTCACCAGATGTTTTTACTAATTATAAGAAGAGTTGGTTTTTAAATGCTGATTTTCTGTACCTTTTAAGGAGAATCAAACTGCCTTACAACCTCTTTCCCTTCCTCTCCCCACAACAGACACCTTGTGAGGTAGGTGATGCTGAGAGAGCTCTAAGAGAACCGCGACTAGCCAAGGTCACCCAGCTAACTTAACGTGTAGGAGTGGAGAAACCAACCCAGTTCACCAGATTAGAGTCCACTGCTCATGTGGAGGAGTGGGGAATCAAACCTGGGTCTCTAGATTAGAGTCCACCGCTCTTGCCCACTACATCACGCTGGCTCTCTAAGAGCTTGGATAACTAAGTGCTTGGATCCTGCCAAAGATTTCTGCTGATGGAAAGATTTACATCAGTGGAGAGTGACTTTCTTCCAGCCCCCACTACAACCCAAAATGCTCCTCCCAATGCTGCTCTTGGGGGAACAGCAGGGGAGGGGAATACTTCTGCTCATGGAAATGTTAGGCAAGATTCCTCCTAATAGGCCAGAGGAATGGTACCAGTGCCTTTGGCCAATCTGAATAGAAAGTTGTAGCTGAATAATTAGATGAGGGCCTATATTCAGAGCAAAATCCACATTTGAATTATGGGAAGATCAGGAGATAAATCTAAGAAAGGAACAAAGAGAGCACTCCTGCCAGGATTTTATAATAATGGGGGAAATTATTAGGCAATCTATCTCTACCTCCCACATTCCTGTTCTGTTCAATACAACATACGGTACTCCTAAATGGCCTCTTTTCCAATCATTATCTTAATGTTGCCCTTTCCTAGAGCCTCATCCTTTAACCAGTTTGCATGATTCAGATTTCATGAGATCTGTACCATACTTTGTGAACCTGTACCTTAAAATAATAGGTCCTGATCTAACAGTAACCAAAAAAGGAGGAGGACATGGAGTGTGATGTCAATAATGAAAGCAATCCATCAATATTGACATCAATATTGAGACATCAACAATAGAGCAATCCATATTTCCTGCAACAGTGCTCTGCAAAAGCAAATACAAGCCTTTCAGATTATGCTTATCCACCTCAATTTTAAGTAAAGTATGCTTTTACATACATGGCCCTTTTAGCATAGACGATATTTCCCGAACAAATCGGAATCAGAGTGAATTCATCTCTTCTACTCATCTTGGAGCCAACAACAGCAAAGAGGAAATGGAAACAAAGCAAGGCAAGATTTAAAGGAACAGTGTAGCATATGGAGATTAATAAATTTACTTGCTACTAGCCAAGAATTGTTACAGCTTCCGGTTTCCTGCTACTGGTGTTCTGTGTTCAGTCTCAGTTACAATGTTCAGTGACTGTCTCAGTTAAAACGTCAGTTACAGTCACTATCCTATTAATTCCTGTTTAGTAGGGCTGCCGTGGCACCCCATGGCACCGTTCCGTGGAGAAGTGGGAGCAAACTGGGTCATCACCTTGATGCTGTGATGTCACTTCCAGCACAGTGGTAAAACCAAAGAGTTTCAGGTGAATCTTAGAACATTTCCTGATTCAATGACATCACTTCCAAGTTCACATTAGAAGTGATGTTGCCGGGTTCCAAATACAGTTGTATAGGAACAGGCAGCAAGTATTTGAAACCAGGCAGGCTGGTTGCAAATCAAAGTAAATTTGGGCTAGAGATACACTGAAGGGGGAGGGGTTTACAGACATTTGATGCTGTTAATGCTTGAAATACTGCCACAGATTATCTCACTCAGAACACCCACCAAGTAACACCACCTGTTACTTGTGTCACTCAGAACACCCACCAAGTAACACCATCTGGGTGGCAGAATTACACACACACACACACACATACAGAGGAAGCCCAAGTGCAAGGGACCATAGGAATAACTTTTAAAAATACACTGGGCAAGATGACTGAGAGATAGAATAAAATCAACACTGGGGTGGCAGCTGCTCTTGAAATAAAATTCTTTTAATCTGCATAGCCAATCAGATTTCCAGTGGTCAATCAGAAGTCCTGCTGAGCAGGAGCCCCCCGGCCCTACTCACTTTCTAAATCACTTGGAGGGCTCCAGGCAAGATGTTGGAGGGCACCCTGGTGTCCATGGGTGCCACACTGGGGATACCTGTACTCGACAATACATAACAATACTAAATAGCTCATGGATATCTGTCCTGAATTCTGGCACCTACACAATATTTATCTGTACAGTGCAATGCATATCTCAGAGAGGAAAATAATTAAGAGAGGAAGAGTAAACAAAGAACAGGTAGGCAGTTTCAGGTGGTATTGTTGTTAGAGTTTCTCCCTTGTACCCTACTGAAGATTCTGCACTAGACAGTTTTCAAGGCTTTGCCTGTGAAAACACTGATTAGCCACACAGATCTCCAGAGTTTACCATTGCTGGAGAAACCTTTCTGCCTCTAACTCTGACAATGCAAACTTTTAGGGCGTGAGTCCATACTTTTGAACTACTAACCAGCAAACCAGACAGGACACCTGCACAAACATTTTTATTTTATTGAGAAATTTAAAAAAAATATTGAGCAAGACGTAAAAAATAAATGCACAAAAGAATAAACCCCACAAATACTGTGGAAATGAATGCTAAAATTATCAGCATTCCTAGCATTGCTAATCATATTATAGCAAATGATAGTTTTAAAACAAATCAGATTACAGAGTTTGTCTCACTGCTTATAGGGATTATCAAAAACAAAAACACCAAGTTACCCAAGATCTCACCAAGAGATCTCACCTCTTCTTCTTCTAAGACTTTCAGCCAGATAAATCTGATTTGCTTGTCACAAGAGTGCTTATTTATAGAAAAATATCAGGCATCTTTCTCTAAGTTTGATTTATCATAATCATGTGATTATTTCTAGATATCTGACTGGTTATCACTAAATAAGAAATAAGCAATGTGATGGAGAGGAGGTGGGTTCAGGAGGAGTTTTCTGAGTGGAAGTATTTCCTAGTGAGAAGAACTGGAACAAGATTGTTGTTGGGTATCATTATAATAGCTTCTTTTGGTTACACACTTTGTAATCTGTGGAGATCCTTTAAACTAGACTGAGGTCAAGAAATCAGAGCATGTTGCTTTGATTGAATTGAAAATATTCTAAAATAATATCCAAGGAGCTGACTGTGCCTGATTGAGTCATCTCTCTGGCTTGTCCTCTTGCGTTAAGGCTTCACCTTTCCATGGCTGACCTAGCTGGTCATTATACTGCAGGACTGACATTTCATTATGCAAATGAGGTCTGCTCCTACTTTTCTCCAGACCCATTTAACCTCCTTTATCTTGAACGCACACACCCTTCAACTGAAGCTCACCCAATTTTTCTGATAAACAACTCTTGGGGATAAGGGTGAGCAAGATTTTGTTAAACTGGCACTACAGGTACACTGCTTACAGACACAGACTGAGAAAATGAAGGCAGAATGGTCATGATAGCAGATCCCCAAAGTAATCTTGTCCAAAATCAAACAATTTTAAGATATGTCTTTTTTCCCCTCTGCATTTGCTAATAGCAGTGAGAAACTTCTTGCTGCGGTTATTAGCCATGAAGTATGATGTATGATAATCCTAACAGGGAGGTGCTGTTTAGTACTTTCATAAAAGGGTGATTAATTTTGGTGGGTTCCTACAAAATAATTTTGTAGAGTTTTTCACTTTCAGACTGTGACTGGCAGATGCAATAGTTGTAAGGAGTGCTCGCCAAGAGAAAATCTTTAGTTTTGTATATTTACTCATTGGACTTATAGAGCAGAAGGTGAGAAGAATATCAGTTGTAAGTATAACTTCTCATGTAACTTGGCAATAATCAACACCTCTTCTTCATGGTTAAAAAAGAAGAAAGGAGAATGATCTTTGTTTGTTTTTTTAAAGGAACAACAACAAAATGCTTTATGCATTAGAACATGTACCTCTGTGTAAGAATACTAACTAAGGAAGGGGCACACAACTGCTATACTGTGGAGATTATAAGTTGTGATTGCTGAATCTACATTTACAGTGCTGAGAACTGATTATTTCTGTACGGCACAGAAGGTTTAGAAAACATGTAAAGAAAATGCAGTAGTAAAACTGATCTCTTTTGTAAAAGGCCTTGGTTCCATACTCTGTGGAGCCAGTATAATTTGAATGGGAATGATCAGAATTTTCTTCTAAAAATGCTTCTGATTATTGTGTTTTCTTCAACAAATACCATTTTGCTTATGATGAACTGGATGCAGAACAATAGCTTAAAGAATACGAAGCTAGCTATAAATACCAAAAAGTCCAATACAACATACAGAATAAAACTACCACTAAATACTGTTTCAGTAACCAAATCATATCATAAGCCAGCAAGAATCATGTTCAACAATAGCAACAACAAAAATCTATACAAGTGTTGCCACCACCAGATTTACACGTAATATGAGAGAGTAACAGCAGTAAAATTAGCATAATCAATAAGTAACCTTAAAAGCCTTCTAAAACAAGTAAGTTTTGTGTTTCTTTAGAGGAGGTTCATGCCCTGTGGGATCTATTAAGGTTCTGAAAGACATGCAAGGCTGCCTCTTTGTGTGCAGCATTTAATTAACTAAGCAAATGGGAGAACTAGCTTGCTGTCCTGATTTGTACCAGAACTGGTGACTTGTTGAATTTTAATTAGAATCTGATGTATTGTATTTATAGGTTTTATTATCTATTTTAAGTTTTAATGCTATGTGTGTACATTGTGAATCTTCTTGAGTCCTCTTGAGGAGAAAATGTGGGTTATAAATTGAACAAACAAACAAGAGGGCACAACCCAGCCAAAGATGCCTGACACAGTGAATTCCATAGACTGGGAGCTGTGGCAGAAATGGCCCTGTCCTGAGTCCTTGCTCATTGTACTTCATATAAGGCAGGGCTAGCATAGAGGTGTGCAGGGGAAAAAAAGTAGTTTTCCAGATCCAGATATATTGGGGCTGAAACATGTCTGTATTTCCAGCAACCTGGGTTCCAAATACCAGTATGGTGTTCGGATCCATTTATCCGCTCCCCCAGGTTTCCAATATTTTATGACTCCATTATTATGTAGAGGGAATCTTTCCAGGGGGTCTGGGGTATTTTTAAAAGTACTAGCACCAAACTCTTGTGCTAGCGCCTGCTGGTATCTGCCCTTTAAATAACAACCAAATGTCAAGTGAATTGGACCAAGGGGTCCAATTATATAGGTCCCTGAACAAGTTGCCCCTAGCCACCCTCCGTTGTTTTCAATGCAGGGGGAAAAACCCTTCAAAAATGTAAAACCTGAGAATCTCCCCCTGTAGGAACACTATTGAGGCTATTGCTAAACCCAACCAATGTAACAACTGAGAACCTGGAATTATGCAACTCCTAAAAATCTAGAACTATGTAACACTTGATAATCTCAAACGATGTAAAACACAAGAATCTTGAATTATGTAACATATGAGAATCATAGAATAGAATAATAGAATCATAGAGTTGTATCATCTGCAAATTTAATAAGCACCCCTTCTATTCCCTCATCCAAATCATTTATAAAGATGTTGAACAACACAGGGCCCAGGACTGATCCCTGAGACACTCCACTTCTCTCCAAGTGGATGAGAAACTATTAACAAGCACTCTTTGGGTGCAATCTGTCAACCAGTTACAGATCCACCTAACAGAAATAGGATCTAAACCACATTTCCCATGTAAAATGCCAGAACCCAGACCCCCTCCCCAAAACCAGAGACAAACCAACTCCAGCAAAGAACAAACTTTAAAACAACAAAAACTTGAAAGTGACAGAATCCAACCTAAAGCAGCCTGGCAAGCTGATACCAAGCCCCAGGACATACAGAAACACTGGGGGAGGGGGGAGAGGAACAAATAGTCCTAGGAGCCTGCAAATGCTGGCTCCTGAAATTCCCAGTTAATCCTGAATATTTCTGAGATTTTCAAGTCCCATTGTTTTGGTATCCCCCAAAACTAAGATATACTGATAAGGGTTCCCTCCCCCCCGATATATTTTAGCTTGTTTTCACCCAAACACTGAAGATGAAATCCTTTTTAATTATTTCTCTATTTGGACTCAGTCTGGTTGGGTAACATCTGGAATTAGAGAACCAATGGTTGTAAAAGTGCTTTGGTTGGATATTTAGTTTAATTATTTTATTCTTGCTGTTCACTGGTCTTATATTACATATCTCTGCACATTCCTTTAATAAATCCTATTAATTATATTTTGTGCTCTTCTTGGGTTTTGGGGCTTCATTCTGAATCCAGTACTTCAGCTCTATTGGCCACAGCTACCAGAGTAACTGCTTTTTGGAACTCATCTTGCAAGGTTTCTACCTTGGGGGGCTGACTTTTGATCTTAGACCTGGGAGGGCAAGAGGCTGAGTCCCTTGGTCTCTGGATGGCAGGTTAGTTAAGGGGACAGGAGGTAGCATGTTACCCTTGGGTTTATTGTGAGGAGTCACACTCCAGCACTTTGTGGTTTTCTTTGTCAACCTTAAATAAAATTACAACTTCGACACTACAACTGAGCCATGACTTTCTTCATTTATATTAATGAGTCAGGGTGGACAGTTTTGGAATGACGGGGAACTTTTGTTCTTTTTAGCTTTATATTACTATTAAATGTATAAAAATTAAAAATCTGGCAAAGAAAAAAAGCAATTGCTTTTTGTGCTATCGAAGAACAATTATTTACTGGAAATTATTTTGGTTTCTCTTAATCTGTGATAAAGTCACTTGAATATTGGATCATGCCCTGTCTTATTTAGAGCCTGAATCAGATTAAAAACAAAACACCCAGCATATCAGTTCTGTGTCTCCAAGTAGCAGCTTAATTTTAGCTCAGTGCTTGACCTTTCCAGAGCTTCAGCTGACAACAAAATGAAAATATCCTTTTGGAAGTGATTCACTCAGATAATGGCAGGTTGGAAAGCTTCACCTCCTAACTACAATGATCTGGCTTTTTGCCCTTAACAAGGCATTACAAAAATTTGCTTACATTCTGTAAACCATGTTGCAGAAAGCATGAAGCAGGAATTCTCTGAATCAATAATGCACTTTTGTCTCTCAACTCAGATACATGAATATGAACTCTAACAGCAACTGAAAATGTTTATTAAGGTTAATTACTATAGCACTACCTCTGTGCATTGTGTCTTATGGGATAACAGAAACAATAACCCCCCCCCAAGTAATTTAGAGTACAACTAGATATGAAAAGAGATATCTGTGATAAGCAAAGCTACAGCCTTCTAAGTTCATTGACGTCAGTCCCAGTAAGGGAAAAGGTAACCTCAGCCCTGATCCAAATCAGACTTCTCTGTTGCTGCTATTAAATAAAAGAAATGATATCAGGAGCCTTGATCACAGATCTCTTGCATCTTGTCTAGTTGCACCCTCAGAATTTTGACAGTGTAACAGGCAAGAGTAACAAGACTGACATGCACCAACACAATTACTGATACTAAGACTTAGTTTTGGTTAAGTTAAAGAATAAGGCTGATAAGCCAAAGGCTTCTGGGAAGTACAGAGGGGTTGGAGGAAGTGCAGGTCAGTGGAAGAAAGAATGGTACCATTTAGGTTTCTGAAAGGGAATTCTGTTACAGGGGAGGGGAAATAAGGGGGATTGGTGGGGTTTTCAACACTGCCTTGGAAAATACAAGGAGATTTGGGGTGATGGTGCTTGGGGATGGTGGAGTTTGGGGAGGATGTGATGTTAGTTCTGGATGATGCTCTTGGCTGCCTCCCCTTTAATCACAGAAACTAGAGTATTTATCATAGAGAATAGGGGCAATTCCCAGAGCATCATAACGTGGAGGCCTTCTTCTCAGTTTCTCAGGGAACTTAGGAAATTAGGGCTGGGGGTTGGTAATTCACCACTCTGGGAAGACTAGAAAATGGGCTAATACTTTTCAGAGATTAGGAAACTTTTGGAAGGCTGTAGGCATAGGCATTTCATTCATAGGGTCTCCATGAGTCGGAAGTGACTTGACAGCATTTAACACACAGGCATAGGCATAGCCTCAGTGGCAGTTCCCTTGATTACTAACTTTATAGTGTGCATTACCAGTCACGGGCAGCCTCATCCACCATATTGTAACACTTTTTTTTGGAAGCTGATAACAGGCCCTGTCCATCAGGCAGAGATCTACGGGTTTCCCGATTCAAACTGAAAAGTTTGGTTTTTGTGTTACTCTGGTATTTCTTTTTCTAGGTTTGGTTTCACACTCTATCCAAACCCTCCGCCAAACCTCAAAGCTGTCTTTATTTGTTTTTTTTTAAAAGAAATTTTATTGGTTTTTATAATACAAATTTTCCATTTCAACAAACAACAATGAGAATAATATGTAAATGTAAATCGTGGCTAATGTTGTTATAATTACTTAAGTATATAATATAGAAAAAAAAATAAAGGAAAATTTTTGGACTTCCCCATCACCTCCGTCCGTCTCTTAATAAAGTATTCTATCCCATCACGATATGGTCTGATCTTAATTATTTTTATATCTTAATTAAATTTCAATTACAGTATTCTGTTAATATAATTAATTATGCTTCTTTATGTTATGTTTATATTCTTATCTAGATCAGATTGAAAGGTACTCTTCCATTTCCCCCAGTCCTAATTCATATTCACAATATATCATCCAAGCCTCCCATTCCCCCATGAATCGTACATTGTCTTTTTGTTTAAAGTGGCTGTAAGTTTTGCCATTTCCACCAGTTCAAACATTTTCATAATCCAGTCTTTTTTCCCAGGAGTGTCTGCCCCTTTCCATTTTGCTGCATAAAGCAGTCTTGCAGCTGTTGTTGCATAAATCAGAAAAGTCCTTTGTATTAACAAGTCATCAGGTATCATACTTAATAAAGCTGTCTTTATTTGTGATAACCAAATGAGTGGTGTAGATTCTAGCATCTTCACCTAAGAAGCTACACATCCCACAGGGTTGTTTGTTTATTTGTGAGTTATAATGTAGCAGGAAGTTTCCTGGTGTACCACTAACAGCACTTGTGGTTACAGGTGGTCAAGCTGGAGGAAGGGAAAAAGTTACTGCATGGGACATGCCTGAAGAGAAAGGTAAAAAGGTAGGAAAGGAAGGACAACCTCATGAAGGGCTTATCATCACATGGTCTGAACAATGATAGAAGTGGGTTATTGCAGACAGTGGCTATTGGAGAGAGACCGTGATGTGACAAGGAAAGTCTAGAGATAAGAGGGTGTAGTAGTTAAAGAGGGTGTCAACCAGAGCATTAGAATAACTGATGACATTTCCCCCCTTATTATGTCAGTTACAGTAGTAGTTAGTAACTCCTACACAATGCTGTTAAACGGGGCTCCGACTTACCCTGCAGAGCCCAAGGTTGGTGGGCTGGGCTGTGGTGGGTGCTGGTGAACCGGTTCCCCTACCTCACCCCGAGGGCGGCTGGGCAGCCATGGAAGGGGAGGAGCCCGAGGCTTCTGGCTGGAGGGGCCCCTCCACCCTTTCAGGCGACAGGGCAGGAAAAAGCGGCGTTGGACCCAACGCCGCTTTAGCTGCCGCGTGCCTGCCTGCCCGTCATTGGTGGGAGCCGGTTTAAACGAGCCAGTCAGGCTCGGGCTCCCAATCGGGGGGGGGGGCGGGCCCCCGGGCAGCGGGACCTGAGGTTTTCACTCAGGTCTGGCTCCCCGGCATATAAAGAGGCCATGCTCAGGGCAGCCCTCAGTCGGCTTCAGATTGTCCCTCCCACCCACCGCTGTATCATGCTGTTTGATGTTTTGTTGAATTGGTTCTTGCTCTTGCGTCACAACTTTGGGCGGTTTGGCATGGGGATCTGATCCAGTTTGGGGGGGGGGAACTGGCCTGCGTGCCCTTTTCCCCAGCAGGGAGGATCCCAATAAGGGATTTTGGGGGACATGCCAAGATGGAAGGCTGCCATGAACAACCCCGGCGGGGGGCTGTCAGGGGGCATGCCTTGCCATGTGCTCTGAAATGGCCTCCTTCCAAGTGGCAGGGGACCACACAGCTGGCTGCCACCCTTGTGTGTCCCAGGAACTGCCATCTCAAAAGTTGCCCAGCATGGCTGGGTATTGCGCATCAGCCTGCAATGGTGGCAGGTCGATGGTAGGATAACGCTCCCATGCCATGCCATGCCAATGCCTTGCTGCTGCAATCAATAAAGTTGTGCCATTTCCCAAGCTGGTTGTATGTCATCTTTGGGTCACTCCGCTGGGGGGTATGGCTGGGTTCTCACTCTTAATGGGCTAGGTCTCGCCAGAGCACCCCACACAATTAGACTCTAGCCTGGCAAACTCAATTAGCTAGCAGATATCACCAAGCAGACTCTTGCATGCCGCTAATTCAAGGTAGAACAGGACCGAGGGCAAATGTCAATGGCACCCTTTCTGAATTCTGCTAGGATGGCTTGTATGTGTGAATATTAACAGGAGACACAATGTAATATTTTGATTTTAATGAATCTGTATAGCCAACATTAAGGCCATTTTAATCTCATTGATTCCAATGGGAGAGAGTTAAGCAGGCACTTGCCTCTCTTGTGCTGATCAACAGAGCATAAAGTGCCAAATGCAGCCAAATTGTTTTAGCTTTAGGGCTTCTCTTTTAACATTGTACTTTTGCTAGCCTTGAAAGACTCTTGTGATAAACCGTATAAATATTTATTTATTTAGTATGTTTTTATCCAACCCTTCCTCCAAAGAGCTCAGGGCAGTACACATCATTCTTCCTTCCTTCGTTTTATCTTCAAAACAACCCTGTGAGATTGGTTAGACTGACAGATTATGGTAGAAGACCTTGGCAATGTGGTACAGGAAGAAAAAGCCTGCTCATGCCTTTACAAGAGAGAGGTGGTCTTGGTGGTGCTGGAATGTGAACTACTGTAGTGAAGAGGGCAATTGTACTACTCCTTAACAGAGTTCTGGAATTAGATTTTTGTAAAATCTGGAGACCTTTTAGTTCTCCTTTATCCCACAAAGAAATCAAGGCACTACACACCAAATAATTTGCAATAACTAAAATAAAATGGAAAAGTCAGCTTGCAAAAGCTCAGCAAAGAAGTGGCCTTCCAGACACATTTTAGAAAGGCCATCCTATAATAGTCTACTGTAGAAAATACCTGAGAGTGGGCCACAGCAGTTTTTGCTTGTCTACAGGATTAATGGCCAGTAAGTAAGGTTGAGGAGAAAATAAAAGGGCCACCTCAGTCATTAAGAGATAAAAAAAATGAGGCCAAGGCTGATGGTGCAAGTAAAATAAAAATGAAACAGTACTTTATTCCTCAGCTAAAATTTTCCTTATCTCAGTAGGTAAAGTAGCCAGTATTGCACTGGGAACTTCCTGAAGATTTAAGGGTGGAGTCTAAGGAGGGTGGAGTTTGGGGAGGGGAGTGACCTCAATGGGATATAATGCCATAAAATCCACCCTCCAAAGCAGCCATTTTCTCCAGGGAAACTGATCTCTGGAGATCAGTTGCATTTCCAGGGGATTTCCAGGAGGTTGGCAACTCTAGCAGTAAACTCCAAACTGAAGAATGCCATTACAACACATGAGCATGTCAGGAGAAGAGATCTGACCAGTATGTGGGTCCGAAGTCAGAAAGGGCTTCGAAGGTAAGGACATGCACCTTGAACTGAGTCCAGAAACACACAGATAATTAATGTAACATTTGCAAAATCCATGCAATGTGTGCAATGTGTAGCCTCAGATAACAATCTGGCCGCCATACTTTGCACTAACAGGATTGTCCACATTGTCTTTAAGGGCAGCCCCATGCAGATCACATAGGCCGTTGATTAGATCAGGGAAATAATGGGGGGGGGGAGTTAATTTATCTTCCCTCAGCTCTAGGCCCAAATTCAAAGAACCCCCAGCTGCTTTTTAATGATATGTGATTGTGCATGTGATTTTTCCATCAAGGTACAGCTGATTTATGGCGACCCAGTAGGGGTTTCAAGGCAAGAAATGTTCGGAAGTGGATTGCTATTGCCTGCTTCTGCATGGGCTGAGACAATTCTGAGAAAACTGTGACTGGCCCAAGGTCGCCCAGCAGGCTTCATGTGGAAGAGTGGGGAATTGAACCTAGTTCTCCAGATGTCACTCTTAACCACTACACCACACTAGCTCTGATATGTGGTTACCTCTTCTTTAATATGTAGTTTGGACCTAAAGTGCAGGGATGCGACAGTGTTTTATAAAACTATATGCACTGTGGAGAAAGTGGATCTTTTCCTCTCTCTCCCATAATACTAGAACTTATGGTAACTAGTTGACATTGATTGGCAGCAGATTCAGGATAACCAAAAGAAAGTACTTCCTAAAACACATGATTTATAGAATTCACTGCCATTTTAGTGTACTTTTTCCCCAAGGGGGTATCTGAAAATTCTAAAAGGTCTAAAAAGGAGAGCCTAACCACTTCTTGTACTGTAATAGCTGGGTAAGTGTGGCATGAGAAAATGTTGTAACACATGCCTTCATCTTCAGTCTTTTGCCCTTGGCATGTTGCAACTTCTTTTGTATAGGTTCAGGGTTGCCAGGCTGAGCTTGAGTAAGCCTGGCAACAGGCAAAAGGATGGGGGGCAGGGATATGGTGCAGGAGCCATCACCATGTAGTACAATAATGTAACTTTTGGATATAACCTGGAAGTGACAATGGGTAGCTCTAGGAAATGCCAGAAACTCTATGGTTTTACCACAGAGTATCCAGCAATTCCTAGAGTTAACGCCATCAAGACCAGGGGTTTGGCAGCTCTGCACAGGTGAGTTCTAAATGATTCATTAAACAAGTTACCTGGTTTCTCTTTGGGAGTCTGGTGATTGGATCTGGGAGACCTTGGGTCAGTCATTCTCTCTCAGCCTTACTTACCTCACAAGGTTGCTGTTGTGAGTACAAAATGGAGGAGGGGAGAAAGATGTTGTTAGCCATCTGAGGTCTCCATTGTGGAGGAAATCAGAGTATAAATATAATAAGGATAAATACCATGCTATAGTTCAAGGAAAATGTGACCAGAAAGTGAAATAATGGCTCGGGAAGATTCTTAAATACCTTTAAATGAAGTAGACAATATATTTTTTCTGAAAGCAGGGAACATTGCATTTTGATAGGGCAAATGTGGTTTGACATCTGTTCAGTTTGGGCTGCTTCTTGAAAGCACTTATGAAGCAGCCATCGATCAGTTTAAACTACTTTCAGCTAACACAAAATCATGACCTGTTCCCACAGTGTTTTGGGTCCATAGGAACTAAAGTTTGTCAGTCTGTGTTGACTTTCAGCCTCAGAGAGCCATGGGCAGAATTGACAAATAGATGACTATTTGTGGCACGGGCTGAACCACCAACAGACACTGGCAAGTGAAAAACAAAGTTTTCAAATGTTATCAATGTAATTTTGTTGATTGCATTGTAACAGTGCTCTTTTTGCTGAGAACTTCTGAGATCTTAAGGTTAAAGGATTTTAAATGGGCTCAGCATGGATTGGTTTTGGCACATGTCTGAAAAAAACTTGAAAAGCTGACGATGTAACTTGGTGCCTGAAAATCACAAGTGCATTGTAAAGTGCAGGAAGAATGAAATGTGGTTGTAAACCAACCTTCCTGCATGGCCATCAATTGATCCAGAAACCCAATACCAATCAATTGCATTTAAAACAGCCTCTTTGCTTTTCACAAGTGAACAACAACAGGGGGAGAAGGAGTGAAACATATTTAAGTAGCATGTGTAAATTGGATTGCTGAGTTCCCTGTGTGGCTCAGCCTGTAGCTGGAAATCAGTGTAGGGTGCTGATAAAAAATCATAGCTGTGTCATGTGCTCAAAGAATCATACGAGTCCCAGATCGAATTGGACTACAGGCTTCTCAAGGTTGATTTTGTGGTGGCAATACTTATTGGCACTGGACTGTAATTGTACAAAGGAAAGGCAGTTCTAGATATTTCAACTTTTTGCCCATAGCATCCTGATGGCCATCTTGCTCCATAATCATTGCTATTTCTACTTGTAACATTCCTCGCAGGTGCACTCTATATTTTACAGAGGGCTCACACTTGTGGATTCTGTGCTGATAGGCAAAGGGAGAGGGAAGTTATAAAAAGTGAAAGCTGTGGATCCTGTCCTTTATTTTTCCGCAGTCATAAGAGCTGGAATCTTACTTTTAAAAAAGAGAAATGGGAAATGACATTCTTCTGTTCTATCCATGCCATACAACTATAAGCACAGAGGGGCTTCCTTCTGCCAAGTTTGAGTACAGTCCTCAAACTTTCTACTGGGTGTGTGTGTGTTAAGTGCTGTCAAGTCGCTTCTGACTCATGGGGACCCTATGAATCAATGTCCTCCAAAACGTCCTATCCTTAACAGCCTTGCTCAGATCTTGCAAACTGTGGGCCGTGCCTTCCTTTATAGAGTCAATCCATCTCTCGTTGGGTCTTCCTCTTTTCCTGCTGCCTTCTACTTTTCCTAGCATGATTCTCTTTTCCCATGACTCTTGTCTTCTCATCATGTGACCAAAGTACGACAGCCTCAGTTTAGTCATTTTAGCTTCATCTAGGGTCAGTTCAGGTTTGATTTGATCTATAACCCACTGACTTTTTTTTTTGGCAGTCCACGGTATCCGTAACCCTCTCCCCCAACACCACATTTCAAAGGAATTTACTTTTTTCCTATCAGCTTTCTTCATTGTCCAGCTTTCACACCCAGCTTTCACAGTAATAGGGAATACAATGGCATGAATTAACCTAATCTTGGTTGCCAGTGACACATCCTTACATTTAAGAATCTTTTCTAGCTTCTCCATGGCTGCCCTTCCCAGTCTCAGTCTCCTTCTGATTTCTTGGCTTCCTACTAGGACCCCGTTATTATAATGGGTTCATCAAGATTGGTTCCATATGCACCGTGAAAGTAGCCTACATGACACACCCTGGCCTCCTGCACACTGTTGCTCTGTTCACCAAATTTAAAGATCATATCTGTATCATAAACTGCAATGTAAGTGGTGTCTTTAAAGAAAGCAGAGCTGTTAGACAAGTGCAATGCAGAAGGCAGCTAGGCATAGGTAAAATGGATATTGATGAACATGTTGCTATTGATCAGTATAAAATGAATAACACAAAGTAAAGCCTGGGTCTGGTAAAAATGTGTACTTTTGGGATACTATTTATCATATTGATTGTGATGAAAATTATATAATCTTTCACTCTAGACCATTTTGTGACTTGTTGTTGATACTATATGCAGTGGTGCATAGCATTCATTACCTTGAAAAACATTTGGGAGGAGTAGGATTTCTATTTGACACACACAGAGGGCCAATTTCAGGTTTTTGTGGGTCCTGGGCAACAGAGTATAATTGGGCCTCTTTCCCCCTTTGGTGCAGTCTAGGGTTGCCAGGTCCCTCTTCACCACTGGTGGGAGGTTTTTGGGGCAGAGTCTGAGGAGGGTGGGGTTTGGGGTGGGGAGGGACTTCTATGCCATATAGTCCAATTGACAAAGGGGCATTTTCTCCAGGTGTACTGATCTCTATCAGCTGGAGATCAGTTGTAATAGCAGGAGATCTCCAGCTAGTACCTGGAAGTTGGCAACCCTAGTACAGTCCCTTTTGCCTCTAACTACACTGTTTCCATTTGGCCTCTCACCTTTGGCTCTACCTTTCTCTTTTAACCACTCTTTTTTCCATTTCAATTTGCCTACTCTGGTAAAGAGAACTGTCTTGGGCCTTTTATGTAGGGACGTTTCACCATGGTCACCCCCGCCAACTGATTTTGATTATGCATGCCTTATCTGCCTGTCAGAGGCCACCTTGCTCTCCCTGCGCATTTTGCCCACATTTTCCAGATCCTGGCTAAAACAGCATCTGGAAAACATGGGGAGAGTGAGGTGACCTCTGACGGCATCATTTGCAGTGTGGTGTAGTGGATAAGAATGGTGGTTTGGAGCAGTGGAGTCTGATCTGGAGAAACGGGTTTGATTCTCCTCTCCTCCACATGAGTGGTGGAGGCTAATCTGGTGAACTAGATTTGTTTCCCCACTCGTAAACACGAAGCCAGCTGGGTGACCTTGGGCAAGTTACAGCTTCCTCTTCTTCTTCCTCTTCTTCTTCCTCTTCCTCCTCCTCCTCCTTCTCCAGTACAGATGTTCTGGAGGACCCTCAGTCTCAGGGTCTGCAGGAAAGTTTCTCCACTCTCATCATCACAATTGAGGAGTCAATCCATGTCTGTCCAAAATACTTAAACAGCTCAATAATCCTAATATGCTGAAGGTTTTCATTTGGAACCATACAGTACAAAAAAAAAGAGAACTCAATTTTATCACTCAGCACTGGATCAAAGGAGCGTAACATAGCTAATACAAGAAAAAAAATTAGTATTGAGAAATGCATCATTGTTTTTTAAACCAATAATTACATTTTTGATGCAGCAAATCTAATCCTCCAACCAATATCACAAACCAAATTGTTACTTCTTGGTTTTATGCATATGTACTGTTTTAAAATTTGGTTTTATGCATATGTACTGTTCTAAAATTTGGTTTGTATTATCTTTTTTAACTGCTTGTTGCCTTGAGAGCCCTGATTTGGTACTAAGATGGCTAAGTATATTTTTTGCATCATGATCAAGACTGGGATAACATTCACCCTCCTCCAGTCTTGGGACACATCTCTCAGCCTCCAAGTTCTTTGAGCACTCTCGGGTGCACACCATCTGGCCTGGGGGATTTGTACTCATCCAATGCAGCCAAGGGCTTCTCAGCAACCTCTCTGTCCATGTCTACCAGTAGCCTGGATGCTGTGCCTTGCCTACTACCATCTCTAGATGAGCTTGTACACACACATCCAATCACAGTACTGAGACTTGCTTCCATCTCTGGCCATCACAGAGGCAATAGCCAGAGCACCAGCAGAGAGAGCAAGACTGCACATGATTCAGCACACTAAACTGGAGATGAATAGTTGTCCAGTGGAGAAGCCTCACTTTGCCCAGGTTCTAGCCATCGGATAATTAATCAAGGACCCCCAGTAATTAATCTCTCTGCCTTTAGACATGAACAAAACTTGTTGTATTGGTGTTCCGCTGCCTAAACAAAGAATCCAGCCCTGCTAATTTTATTATTCCCCATCTCGATGATAAAATTTATCTTGGGCTTTTACTCTGTTCAGATCTTAATGTTCCTTCCAAACATGTAGTAGTAGAAGAAGAGTTGGTTTTTATATGCCGACTTTCTCTACCACTTAAGGAAGAATCAAACCAGCTTACAATCACTTTCACTTCACTTCCCCACTACAGACACCCTGTGAGGTACAGTAGGTGGGGCTTAGAGAGTGTGATTAGTCCAAGATGACCCAGATGGCTTCATGTGTAGGAGTGGGGAAACAAATCCAGTACTCCAGATTAGTGTCTGCCGCTCTTGTGGGAGAGTGGGGAATCAAAGCCAGTTCTCCAGATCAGAGTCCACTGCTCCAAACCACCACTCTTAACCTCTACACCACACTGTGTACCTCACCACTTGCAGTGCAATCTTAAATAGAGTATCATCCTTCAACAGACTTAGAAATGTATAAATCTTCTTAGGGCTGCATTATTAGTCACCCCTGCTGTATGGGTCACTGCCTAGATGAAAGGGTTTTGTAGTTAAGCCAAGTGTAAAACCTAAACCAACAGCTCCTTAGGCTTGGACTAAGAAACAGTGGAAGGCTGATAGTTTCCTTTGTCTCGGATTATTTTAGTGTAGATTTGGGCTTCAAGTGGAAAGGTGGCCTGAGTGTTGCCCGTGTCTTTTGACCACATGTGGTAACACAGGGTACTGCTTCCTGCTCTTACTCTGAATGAATGAACATTTCCATTCCATTTTCTATCCTTCCCTGGACAGTTACAAAAAGGGGAAGGGGAAAGTTTTAAATTGAATGCATACTTATTTCAGTTCAGCCCAAGTTACAGCAAATGCCCAAGATGCTATGAATTCTGTACACACCTGCTAAAATTACTCCTGCCAAGCCATTGAAATGGGATGAGCTATAAATATAAATCCATCTGTGCTAATGTCTACCAGAGTGCTCTGCTTTTCAAATGGAGAGGGAAAGTATTCTTCCTTCTAAAGAACCAATATTATAAAAAAGCACAGAGAGGTATTGCCTTCGGTAAAACAAAAACACTGATATGGAAAATAAACAATTGTTTGATATGTGAATACAAACCCTGAACTTACTTCAAGTTCATTTGCCTATTTAATAAAGCCCATGAATGAACTAAAAATTAACAAGGCTGAAACACAAATTCCCTGTAGATATAAGTTCTCAAGGGAATCCAGTCCACCTGATAGTTGACTTTTTAATCTTTAACTGAGGCTAAAAAAGTGGAATGCTGTAATAATATCTCCAATGGTCTAGAGGCTGAATTGAAGTGGGAGGGCTTAGTGGTAGAGCATCAGCTTTACATGCAGAAGTTCCTAGGTTCAATTCCCAGTCTCTACTTTAAATGGTTAGGTAGTAGATGATGACAAAGGGAGGGGAGGTGGCATGGCTATCCCAATTTCATCAGATGTTGGATGCTAATCAGGGTTGTTACTTGGATGGGAGACCGCAAAGGTTGACTCTGCAGTTCCTCTGCAGAGGAAGGCAATGAGAGCTGGTGCTCAAGTGGCTTGCCTGTTTGTCGTGATACCCAAGTATTCATGCCATGGATGCCGATAAACTCCCACTTCTGATCTCCCCTCATGGACACACCTGCACAAGATAGGCCAATGAATAACTATGCTGTACACTGTAAAAACAACAAAAATTATATATTACCATGTGCCACTTGCACTCCTGAGGTGACCTTCTCTTCACTGTGCCTTCCCTTAGATTACTTTGTCTTGTTCCAGCCAGAACTCAGGCACTTTTAGGGTGGGGCCCATGCTGTGGAATGGCCTGCTGGAGCAGGTGCAGAATATACCTTCACTTGTTTCTGTTCAAAGTGTGTGCTGGAGGGCATTGTTTGAGCGAGCTTTCTGTGGAGAGTAATGAAATTGTTGAAAGAAGATTTATGTTGTGCTTCTATATTAATGTATTTTGTTGTTTTTGATGGGCTAATTCATGGTATTGCTATTTTAGTCCTTATTGCAACACATTGTTGCTTGTGTAAGCCACCTGGAGTCTTTGGAGAAAGGCAGGATGCAGTTGTTAAAGAAATAAACAAACCCCACCCACTGGACTTTACTGGAGAAGAAACTCACAGAATGTTAACTGACTGTGAGAGCAATCCTAAGCAGGTCTCCTCAGAACCCTACCCAGGACTATTAAATGAGGCTTATTCCCAGGAAAGTGTTTTTGAGATTGTACTATGTATCATGGTTGGGGGAAAGGGCAATCCCAGTAGTTCCTTGTAGTTTCTTCTAGCGAAAACTGACTTCTACTACTCTGTAGGGTTGCCAAGTCCATGTTGGGAAATTCTTGGGGTTTTTGGAGGAAGAGCCTGGGGAAAGTGGGTTTTGGAGTATAATGCCATAGATTCCATTGTCCAAAGCAGCCATTTTCTCCAAGGGAACTAACCCCTGTCATCTGGAGATCAGTTGTAATTCTGGGAGATCTCCAGGCCCCACTGGGAGGTTGACATCCCTAGTTAAGTACTACTCCTTAGTTCCTACTGGGAAGAATAAAGGTCTGACATATCTTTTGAAGTTACTACAACACCATCTTCCCACTCTTTTTAAACCTTGTGCTACAGAATCCACTGAAACTGCAATTGATGTTGTCCATACCCTAAAAGAATTTGTATGAAATTCTCCAGGACAGAGTCTCACTTTATATAGGGCCCGGCCCACTTCTCCCGTCAGTCTCTCTGGGAGTCTTCAAGCAGTGGCTGGATGAATATTTGTCAAGGATGCTCTAGTCTGATCCTGCATTGAGCAGTGGGTTGGACTAGATGGCTTGTATGGCCCCTTCCAGCTCTATGATTCTATTATTCAATTCAGGAAGCCAAATTACAACTTACCTTTGTAGAAAGAAAACCAAGATTGGCTTCAAATTATCACTAAACTACATACAATGAGCAGTCTGTCTGTTATCTGGTACACTCAATTCACACTAGTCCAAAGGCAAGGTTGAATTCTTTGTTGGAATGGCAAGAAACTTTCATTACAGTTTGCAAAATTTTACAAGCAATCTATACTGTCCATGCCCTTACCGTTTTTTATTCTGAGAAGCTAAATGATACATTTCCCAAAAAATATCTCAACAGGTAACTTTTACACTGACTGTAGTATGATTAAAAAAGAAAAGTGATTGGTGGAAGTGGTGGCTGAGACACGTTTGAAGTGTTTTTACAGGGAATAATTAGGTCTAACAAATTTTCTGAAACAGGAGCAACTACTTTTAGCAGTATAAAACCAAAAGACCAACAGCCTCTTAACGTGGATATTAAAAGATGCATTAAGTGGGAATAAAAGATCTGTTTCCATAGCTAATATAACATGAAATTTCATACTTGAAAAGCCCACAGTGAGAAATGCTGAGCTGAATATGCCATTCTATTAATAGAATTAGGTTTGGCATTTGCATGTATTAATTTAAGCTCATTTAAACTCAGTTACACAAAATACTAAATTTCCTACTTCTGGCACTCATCAAATTTTTATTACCTTTAGTTGAATATTTTCCCTTTATAGTGAAATGAAGAACTAATTCCATCACTACCAGTAAATATGCTGTACTCTTTTGCCAGAATTATCAAGATACTGGTTTTCAGTATCTTCTTGAAGTTGCCAAATAAGGTGTGTTGCTATGCACTCCTTTGCAGAGTTATTCTAGTCTAAACTCATTGGAATAAATGACTGGAGTAAATATTCACAGGATTGCACTGTCATTGCAGGAGAGAAATTAGAGGTTGCTCTGATACCTCTGCCAAATAGCTGAGAATACAAGGGGCACCACCATTTAATATTTCAGTAGGGGTTAGAAAACTTTGAGGCTTAGAGATTTAACAGTAATTTTCAATAAAAAGGCTAGTATAAGAAGAATAAATTCTATTGTAGTGATTGGAGACATAAAGGTTCTTGTGGAACAATGATAGTGTGCACCTATGGTAACCCTAATGACAACATAGACCAGAAGTAGAGAACACCCCGGATAGAATTCAGCACGATCTGGGCGAATGTGAACAAGATGCAATTCAACAAGGATAGACTGATCTCTGTCGGCTGGAGATCCATTGTAATAGTGGGAGATCTCCAGCTAGTACCTGGAGGTTGGCAACCCTACTGAACTGGGTGAGGTAGTTAATACCTCAGGATAGAAATAGGATGCAGCTGGACTTGGATAGGATGGAGGACTGGGCCCATGCAAATAGAATAGGGACAAGTGTAATGTGTTGCACTTGGGTAATAAAAATCAGCTACATAAATATTGTATAAAACATGGCTGGACAGTACCATCTGTGAAAGGGATTTGGGAGTTCTAGCGGACCATAAGCTTAATATGAGCTAGCAGTGTGATGTGGTGATAAAAGGAGCTAATGAGATTTTAGGCTGCATTAGCAGAAGCGTACTGTCGAGGTCATGCAAGGTATTGGTGCTTCTCTACAATGTCTTGGTTAGACCGCATCAGGAGTATTGTGTTCAGTTTGGGGCACTGCAGTTTAGGAAAGATGTTGATAAGCTGGAATGAGTCTAGCAGTGAAGCTGGTGAAGGGTTTGGAGACCCTGTCCTATGAGCAGAGGTAGATGGAGTTGGGAATCTCTTACATTGGAGAAGAGATGCTAGCAAGGTGATATGATTGCCACCTGCCATTCTGATAACTAAAGTGTTGTCATGTGAAGGATCACGCAGATATTTTTTTCAGTTGTGTTGGATGACAGGACTCAGACTAATGGATGCAATCACAGCAAAGGGGGTGTTGTCTAAATTTAAGGAAGACTTTCCTAACAGTGAGGTGGGTTCTACGCTAGAACCCCTGTGAATTGGTGGGTTTTTCAGTTTTAAAGTGTCATTTGGATACCTACTTGTCTTGGATATTATAGTTATAGTCCCTTCATTGACAGGGGGTTAGACTAGATGATCCTGATGGTCCCTTCCAACTCTGAGATTAAATAAATTTAAAGTGCTTAACTTTTGCTTGATCATGCCTAGTATTTTATTGGTTACCAGTTCAGTTAATACACAGCTAAAAATTCAGAACTTTAAAAATGATTCAGTGCAATAAAAAACTCTTATGGATGAAGATATACATATGAAGCTGCCTTATGTTGAATTGGACCTTTGGTCAATCAAAGTCAGTATTGTCTAGTCAGACTGGCAACAGTTTATCAGGGTCCCAGGCAGAGGTCTTTTACATCACCTACTATCAGATCCTTTAAATTAAGGTAGCAAGGATTGGACCTGGGACCTTGGCACAGTTCACTACTAATATAACATTAATATGACCACCACATCGCCCAACACACACACACACACACACACCCTACAACAAAATGTATATGATACATCCTAACATTGTCCAGCTAATAAATCTTAACCTGAATATTCTAGTAACTTGTCAGCTAACATTGACATTATTTAGCATTGGGTTTGGGGAGAATAAATATTTTATAGGTCCTTAGTACATAAATATGGAGATGAAATGTTGGGATTTGTCAGCAAATGCCTTTCCTCTATGTATGCCAGTGGTGGCATCCATGTGAGAAGACCATCTTGATTTTCTTTGGCACGTTGCCTTTTCAATTTGATGTGAGAGCTTCTTCTCAATGGAACATCCGTATTTTATTCAATTGTTGTGCCACTGATGGATTTTTCTCCCCTAATTTCAATATTTTATCTAACTCAAGTTTGCCGTTTTGAGATTTTTTTATAGTTATGGTTCATTATGACCAGAAATAGAATTAAATAACATTCATAAAAGTCTAAAAATCTAGTGTCCACTTTCCCCATTTATTTAGAGTGGGTATACAATTCTTTGACAAGTCAATCTGAAGCTGAAAACTATTTCAGAAAGTACTGAGAGTTGTCTGTCTGTCTGTCTGTCTGTCTGTTCTGTAGTTCAACAGACTAAACCTGAATGCAAACCTAAAATCTCAGTTTGTCTTCAATCTGAACCAGACTGAAATTTCCCAATCCAATAATCAACTATAAAGAAAATAAACAATTCGGTAACCAGGTGCTTAGGTGATTCCTTTGAAGGTGGCAAGGTCAGGACTTTTTGGTTTAATCGAAGACAGAAAGCAGCAGAGTCAGAGAGTATGAAGTTGCTGAAGAGGAAAAGGAGGAGACAGATTCTTATTTCTTATGTTTGCTTTGACACATAGATAGCACGATGCAGGACCCCATAGCTCAAGTGCTACAGGACTGAACAGCTATCCTCCAGCACCACCTTCCAGAACCACCAGGATGTGATGCCCTTAATATTCATTTCAGTTAATAACTCCTAATGATATTATTAGGGTTGTCAACCTCCAGGTATTAGCTGGAGATCTCCTGCTATTACAACTGATCTCCAGCTGATAGAGATCAGTTCGCCTGGAGAAAATGGCCACTTTGGCAATTGGATTCTATGGCATTGAACATAAGAACATAAGAAAGGCCCTGCTGGATCAGACCAAGGCCCATCAAGTCCAGCAGTCTGTTCACACAGTGGCCAACCAGGTGCCTCTAGGAAGCCCACGAACAAGACCCTCCCATCCCCAAATCCCTCCCTCCTCAGGCTCCACCCCAAAAACCTCCCACCAGTGGCAAAAAGGGACCTGGCAACCCTAGATATCATGGCCAATGGTGCTTAAAGGTGCTGAGAGGTCCAGGAGAATAAACAGGGTTCCATTCTGTCTATAACTTGGTACAGGTCAGTTCCAAAACCTCAGCTGAAGGAATACTAAAATGGGATCAGATAATCAGCCATCCAAGAAAGCCTGGTGTTGCTTTGCCATCATTTGCTTGAACGCTTTTCCCAAGAGGACATGTCTAGGACAGGGGTCTCAAAACTGCGGCTCCAGAGCCGCATGCGGCTCTTTGGCCTGTTGAGTGCGGCTCTCTGAACTTGGTTTGGAGCCCCTGCTCTTGCGCCCGCTCGCGCCGGCATGCCTGAGAGAGAGAGAGAGAGAGCGGGTGAGTGGGCGCGGTGTCTCCCCCCCCCGCTGTGGAGAATGGCCGGGTCCCCCTTTCCCTTGCCCTCAATGGTTGGGAGGCTAAAGCCTCCCCTCCCCTCTAGTCGTGCAATTGCTGGGCGGGCGGCTCAGCGGTTCCTGGCCCCCCCGCCTATCAGCTGTTGGGCGGGGCGGGCTTCCTTTGGTAGACCTGGCCTTCGGCTGAGTCCCATTGGGAGGCCATGTCTACCCACTGGCTTTCTTGGCAGTAGACCTGGACTCCGAGGAGGGGAAAATCCCCCTTCAGAGGCCAGGTCTACCAATTGGCTTCTATGGGCCTCCGGAGGCCAGGTCTACTGCCAAGAAAGCCAATGGGTAGACCTGGCCTCCCAATGGGACTCAGCTGGAGGCCAGGTCCACCAGTAGGCTTTTATGGTGGTAGACCAGGCCTCCAGACGAGGACTCCGGACGGGGAGGGGGAAATGGCAGGGACTTAGAATTTAATTTTTATCAATAAATAAGATCACTATTAAGTATGATATCAAGTTTTATTCAGTGTACCTATAGTTTAATTAAGACTTAAAACTTTAATTAAAGTTTATTAAGTAAATAAACAGTGTACCTACCTATATAGTTTAAGTTTAAGAAATTTGGCTCTCAAAACAAAACTCAATCGTTGTACTGTTGATATTTGGCTCTTTTGACTAATGAGCTTGCCGACCCCTGGTCTAGGATGTCAAGTCTGGCCCTATATTGTAACTCTCAATAATTCTAGAGTTGGCACAATGGTCAAGTGCTAAGGCCAAGACTCATTTACAGGTATATACTGAGTGGTTTTACCCAAAAGACTTTACTAGTGACCTGCAAAAAGGTGACAAGTTTCACTGACAGCTTTGTTTGTGCATGCAGCTGATAATCCAAAGGTTGATTCCAAGTGCAAAATTCAAGAGTATTTTAGCGACAATCACAGCAAAATCTTGATATCAATACCATTGCCATCCTAAAACCAGCATTACAAGTTTTTAGAAAGGGATACATCTCTACTTAAATCATTACAAGGTCACAAAACAGTATTCTACATCATGCTACTCAGGCAAATATGCCAGTATAGTGTTTAAGAAGTCCATCTAGGGTCCATTGTTCCTCAAGGAGAAGATCAATAATTGTAGGCAAGCTTCCTTTAAATGTACCTTATCAATGTATTGCAAGACAGCTGCAGTATGGGACATGTATAATCCTCCTAAGGTTACATTGTCAGTTTGCATGGGGTAATGGTAAGATCTGACCAATGCCTCATACCAACTGCATGCATGTCAAACCAAACCCAATATGTGATGGCTCCATGACAGATGTGCAGAGGCTTCTTACCAGATCAATGGATATGGAAAGCAATGCAACTCTGTTGTGGGGAGGGGAAGGGAAGGTGATTGTAAGCCAGTTTGATTTTTCCTTAAGTTGTACAGAAATTCGGCTTATAAAAACCAACTCTTCTCCTTCTCCTCCTCCTTCTCCTTCTCCTCCTCCTCATTTGACTGAGAACTTTTCACCAGGAAATGCTAATATAGGCATATTGCATTTCTACTGTTAAGCACTAGAATGAAAACATTCTTTTGTGGCTAAGTGCCTAGATTAATTTGCTGAGGAATCTTGGTTAAGGATTTTGTGGGTGGGTCTCGGGCAGAGTTCAATACCTTCTTAGAATTGCCACTGTCTCAGCAAGTGGGTTATGCATGTGATCCTATTTCCCTCTGTCTCTGTTTGCTAACTCTTGTTCTTTGTTTTGGAAATGGCCAGGACTTTGCATTCGTGGTCCCACTTTTTTTGCAGAGCAGTACTGTTCAGTGCCAAGATGGAAAGAAAGAAAAAGACACAACAAAATGGAGGCTTATGGCAACTACAACCTTTCCCCCATTTAAGAAATTAATTAGACAAAATTTGCAGTATTATTACCAAAAGCATTCACTGTGGTATGTGATCCACAAGAAAATATGGTAATGTAAGTACTGTGGCTGTAACACACATCCTATTCTGCTTAAAACTATACATATTTATATGAGTGTAAGTTGTTGAACTCAGTGGGACATCTGAGAAAACATACATAGGATTGTGCTGCATATGTCCTTAACCATATGTTGGAAAGATGTTGCCTTCATTCAGTTTTTAAACTCACAAAAGGGATCATAATAAATCCCTTTACAATATGTGCAGTCAGTTGGATAGGAGTGGTTTGAAACAGCCTGTAGCACACAGTGTTTTAAATTCCCTCTGGTCATTGCTGTGTTTGTACCATCCTTAACAACAGTTGGTACTACAGCAATGTTTTTAATTAACTGCAGCAGTAGTGGTGGATTATCAAGTAACTAGAGAAACGGCCTGTGTGCTAAGAACCATAGCAGTGCTATATTTTCCTTGCCATGGGAGGTATATAGAGGCCTAAAGGTCTCCAGTGTAGCTGAGTTCATAAGGTTATGGTTGGTAAATCACACTTTTAAAAATGCCTTTCCAGGTTTTGTTACTCCTTTAAACTAGAGAAAATAGGACCAAAGTTCTGTAAATTTTGAACCGGCAAACCATAAATCTCTGTATTTTGCAGGTGTTATTTTTTTATGACTATCCTGGGTACCGTTTTAGTGAACTGTAAGTGAGAAGGAGGCAGCTGCTTAAGATGCAAAGAAGCAGGCAGGAGGATAAAACCTTGCAATAAAAGCCAAAGAAATGCAAAGGCATTCATTAAAAAGAAGTTATGAATAAAATAAAGGGGAAGTACAGTTTAAAGAGATCATGGTTGACATTTCTGTTTTCCTGCACCACTGTTTAATGGGTGAATCAACAGGGCAACTTGTTCATGCAAGACTCCAATTTTCATTTTTCAGTCTGGTTTGTAGCTGCTGACGGTGTTATATCCATTTATAGCAACGTTGGTATCATAACTATTTTTCTGCAGTCTTGTAATATTCATTTTTTCTGTTGCAGCAAATAATACCCAGATGTGTGTTTTGCTACAAAGTTAGTACAAATCCCCCACAATACATTCCTTTGACACCAATTTAGAGATTTTTTTAAAAATTCAAAAGATATTCCTAATGATGCTAGATTTTTTAAAAACCAAGAACCCCAACTATCATAATATCTCAGAACCTTCAAAGGTAATGCAAGTGGAAACAAATCTCATCTCTGACTCTCTGGTTTTGTTGCAGATTAGCTTTGTTATGCTGATTAGTTTACATGGATCCCAGCCTTCAGTCCTGCCTGTGTCTCTTCTGCTGCCCTAGAAGTCCATGTGGACTTTGGGGTGGAGGCAAAGAACTGAAGGTTCTGCCTACATTGCCACCCCCCTCAAAGTTGACTTTAGGGGCAGCAGTGGACCCAGCCGAGAGGTAAGTGAGGGGTTTAAAAAATGGGGGAAGACCAAAGTGGCCCCAAATAATGCTGAATAAATTCGGCATTATTCGGGATCCGCATTGTGTCTTTTTATTGTCACAATTTTTTGCGTATAACCCCCCCCTGAAAAAATACCGAAAGGGTATTTTTGGTTCCCCCCCCCCGTTTGGCTTTATCCAATGCACACCCATAGATTATAGAGGGCAAAGATGATAAATAGGGTTGCCAGCCTCGCTCTTGCAAACGCCAGGAGATTTGGGGGGCGGTGCCTGGGGAGGCGGAGTTTGGGGATGTCACTAGCAATGATGGCCTAGGCCAGGGGTCGGCAAACTCATTAGTCAAAAGAGCCAAATATCAACAGGACAACGACTGAGATTTCTTTTGAGAGCCAAATTTCTTACACTTAAACTATATAGTTAGGTACACTGTTTATTAACTTAATAAACGTTAATTAAAGTTTTAAGTCTTAATTAAACTATAGGTACACTGAATAAAACTTGATATCATACTTAATAATGATCTTATTTATTGATAAAAATTAAATTCTAAGTCCCTGCCATTTCCCCCTCCCCGTCTGGAGTCCTCGTCTGGAGGCCTGGTCTACCGCCATAAAAACCTGTTGGTAGACCTGGCCTCTGGCTGAGTCCCATTGGGAGGCCAGGTCTACCCATTGGCTTTCTTGGCAGTAGATCTGGCCTCCGGAGGCCCATAGAAGCCAATTGGTGGACCTGGCCTCTGAAGGGGGATTTCCCCCCCCTTCTCGGAGTCCAGGTCTACCGCCAAGAAAGCCAATGGGTAGACATGGCCTCTGAGGAGGGAAAAAAGTAAGGTATCCATAAAATTAAATCATGACAATGACTGACAAACACTTAATGTGAACAATGTGAGCAAACTTCTAGATTCACAGACTCAGTAAACACATGAGAATATAAGAAAGGCCGTGCTGGATCAGACCAAGGCCCTTCAAGTCCAGCAGTCTGTTCCCACAGTGGCCAACCAGGTGCCTCCAGGAAGCCCACCAGCAAGACCAGTGCAGCATCATTGTCCTGCCTGCGTTCCATAGCACCTGATATAATAGGCCTGCTCCTCTGATCCTGGAGAGAATAGGCATGCATCATGACTAGTATCCATTTTGATTAGTAGTAATGGATAGTCCTCTCCTCCATGTCCACTCCCCTCTTAAAGCCCTCCAAGTTGGCAGCCATCACCACCTCCTGGGGCAGGGAGTCCCACCATTTAACCATGCGTTGTGTGAAGAAATACTTCCTTTTATCAGTTTTGAATCTCCCACCCCACGCCCTGGGGCTTTCCCGCCACCCTCCACTTACCAGACAAGCCCCTGCGCTGGCTCCAAAGTGTGCCTCTTCCCGGCTTACAGGGACCCACAGGCCCAGAAGACGACGGGGGAACGGAGTTGGCGCCGCAGAAGATGGGGCGCCGCGGCCCAGCGCCGCTGCCGGGGATGTGCCGCCACAGGAAACCCGCCCCACCCAACAGCTGATAGGCGGGCGGGCCCGGGCCAGGAACCACCCAGCCGCCCACCCAGCAATTGCGTGGCTAGAGGGGAGGGGAGGCTTTAGCCTCCCAACCATTGAGGGCAAGGGAAAGGGGGACCCGGTCATTCTCCATGGGGGGGGGGAGACAGCATGCCCACGCTCTCTCTCTCTCTCTCTCTCTCTCTCTCTCTCTCACTCTCTCTCTCTCTGGCACGCCGGCTCCTCAGGCCGGTTGCCGGCGCGAGCAGGCGCGAGAGCAGGGGCTCCGAACCAAGTTCGGAGAGCCGCACTCAAGGGGCCAAAGAGCCGCATGCGGCTCTCGAGCCGCAGTTTGCTGACCCCTGGCCTAGACCTCTCTTTGGTCCTGGTAAGTCCCCCTTCCCGCTGGTTGTATTTGGGGATGAAGGCTCAGCTCATGGCTGCCAACACCAGGTTGGGAAATTCCTAGAGATTTGGGGGTGGAGCCTGGGGAGGATGAGGTTTGGGAAGGGGAAGGACCTCAGCAGGTTAAAATTGCCATGGAGTCCACCCTCCAAAGTAACCATTTTCATTGGGGGAGCTGATCCATTTCATCTGGAGATCAATTTCAGTTTTGAGAGATCTCCAGGCCACACAGGGATGTTGGCAACCCTAGCTCACCTAGGGTTACCAGCTAACCAGAAGAAATTCTCTGGATTGGTCTTGTGGCATTAATAGAAGATGGATCTTCAGAAATCTGTGGATAAAGCTTTTGACAGCATAGAGATGTGCTGCTGTGGTTAAAGTCATAGCTATATTGAAGAGATGGAAGCCTTAGATTAAACCAAAAGCTTCATAGAAAATATAGGTTTTGAGAAAACACTTCAAGGGGAAAAAAAGGTCTTCTGGGTGGGAGTTCCAAACAAAGAGTACCAAGGAGATGTGGAGTACCTTTCATTATTGAGTACCTCTCATTATTCAGTAATGCTGAACTTTCCACCTTGGGGTAAGTTCCAAAGGGTCTTGTGAAGCCAAGTACAGACAATCATACATGTTGCTGTACATTAACCAGAAGGATAAAATCATGGTATGTCAGCCACAAAATAATATGGTCATTGTTGTGATGTAAATCCAGGAGCAAATAGGAACCAAGGATCACAAGCCTCTCTAACTATCAATGCTAATAATATTGCACAAGGACACATGAAGTTGTCTTACACCAAGCAAGACCACTGTGACAGATGGCTAAGGTGTGACAACCATATGTTGATTTCTGTCTCTCCCCCTTTCTAACTGGGATGAAATGGTGTTTTGGACTTTGCTGCAAACTCAAAATGAGGCAGGTCCAGTTCTTTTGAAAAACATAGGGATCTGTGCACAACCTCCAGGTACAAATATGCATTTGATAGTTCATGTGAATGATCTGTTATAATGTGCAGAATATGTAGATGATGAATTCCTTGCTCTGGTCCTCAAAGGGTGTTTTTTAGGGACTTGGAGAGGGTGATTGCTGAACAGCAGCTCTAGCATATGTGACAGATGTGCAGACTAGCAAAACTTAAATTTAATGAGAGATATCACATCTCTATGGAGGGTCCTGTGAGTTTTTTCCTCATTAAAATGTAAACTAATTCAGAAGAGAACATTGAGTAGTAAATAGTTGATGCGCACTAAGTGGCATTTTCAGTGTGTGTCTCTCTGTGTGTGTATGTATAAAACTGAGTGGAATATTTACAGCATTCTGACTTTGTGGATTTTGCCTTCGGTTCCAGCAAAAACACTGACTTTAATTTCGGCAGTGGAGTTACTGTTTATTGCCTATTGTATCAGGCTTTAGTGGCCATCACCATCCAGGTAAAAGGCTTTTAAATTCTAGCATCCTGAGGGGACAAAACGGGAGGCAAGATCTAAACAGTGTATAGCACAGTTCCATCATAAATTTGTCAGATCTCATGCTTATAACCCCAAGGTCCTGGGATATTATCCTGACAAGAGACAGGAGAACAACTCACATCCCATGTGAAGTATAAATTGTTTTAAAAGCTGCAGCATCAACCTTTACCTGTGCTACTGCTTAGATTAGGCACCTTCCCCAATGTCCCTAGGGAGAAACAAATGGGTTTATGGTCAGAATTTATCCACAGTTCAACACAATCCATATGATAGATATATATGCCTACATTTGTGCATCTATATATATTCCGATGCTTTGCATTTCAGACTATTCTGCCTTTGTGGCAATTCTGTGCATGTGACAAGGGCTAGTGTATTTCTGGTAGGTTTGAGACCGACAAAATGAAGTACTTCTTCACACAGCAAGTCAATATACCCAATTCTCAATGAGGCCCCATCTGTGGATACTTAGAGCCAGAGATCTGGGGCACTGACAGATAAAGACAACTCTTTCTACAAAGCTGAGAAACACACCAGGGGTGCAGAATAACCTGAAATCTTTAAAAAATAACAACACATCAAAGGATGTTTGACTCCCTTTCTGGGACTCTTAAATGCTCAGTTGTCCAGTGTTGGTGGGTTTCCAATTGACTGCATCAGTGAAACACAACTTTGCCTTTCTATAATTTTGAAGCTGGAGCTCATTGAGCTTTATAACAAACCAAAATCCCTCATTTAAAGTCTTAACCTTATTTAAGTGTTTCATGGTTTAAGAGAAGTTGTTGTCTGTAGTGGTTCCTGTAGTGGTTCCTGACTGTTTTTAGAAATGTTGGTGTAGTGGTTAAGAGCAGTGGTTTGGAGCGGTGGACTGTAATCTGGAGAACTGGGTTTGATTCCCCAGTCCTCCACATGAGTGGTGGATGCTAATCTGGTGAACCGGTTTGGTTTCCCCACTCCTACACATGAAGCCAGCTGGAGGACTTTGGGCTAGTCACAGCACTCTTAGAGCTCTCTCAGCCTCACCTGCCTCTCAGGGTGTCTGCTGTGGGGAGAGGAAGGGAAGGAGATTGTAAGCCAGTTTGATTCTCCCTTAAGTGGTAGAGAAAGTTGGCATATAAAAACCAACTCCTCCTTCTCTTTCTCCTCCTCCTTCGATGCTGATCTGTACAAATGATAAAAGGAATAACTTTAGCATTAATAAACAGATGTCATTAGTGGCCACAGCTAGTTAACCACAACAGTATTCAAGCCTTGGTTTCTGTCAGGAAAAGGCTGTGGGACAGGGCCCTTTCCAGGGATGTTTTGGCTCAAGTTGCACAATTTCAGGCTGTGCCAGCACTGTGCAACTGGACCAGAGTTTTCCTAGGGAGAGGCTGCTAGGGGAAGGGAAGGAGGGAAAGCTGAGATGCGGGGACATATAAAGGTAGGTTGGGAAGGAGAGAAGGAAGCAGAGAAAGGTAAGGATGTGGGGGGCTGCGAGGAGGAGGGAAACAGAAAATAGTGTGGAGAGAGGGAAACTGAGGTACCCTCTACAAGTCTTTGCAGGCTCGTCACTGTACTACTGGGGCCAGCTCAACCCAGCCCACCTGGCAACACATAACAGGGCCCAGCCTCGTAACTTGTGCCCTTGCACAGCATCTCGAGGACAGGCCATACTATAGGTGATCCCCAATCTGACAGAGCTCCCCCAAGCCATTCTGTCCTCCCCAACCCCAGCTAAATAAAGAGCAGGGGAACGCAGACCAATTGGCATCAGAACATCACCAGCTAGGCCTGCTGCTCTTTGGCTGTTAGACAGCTCCTGAAAAGGACAGCCCAATATCTATAATTCCAGAATTCCATATCTAGGCAGACTCTCCAGAACACTGAAACATTTCTTGCACTTTGTTTAACTGAGGATATGGCCTGTGATGATTCCCTTGGCCTGGCCTGGACTCCAGGCTGGTAAAATCATGACACAAAGTGGTAAGTGGCCCCGTAGATTATTAATTGGCCCCCCTTACAGGGTTGTTTCTGCAGCTCCCTTTAGTTGGTTCTCCCCGTTCCTCCAAGGACACTCTCAGAAGGTTGTCGTTGGGGAGAAGAGGGTTTCCCGACAAGACCTGAATTGTGGGGTCCTGCAAGGTTTGATCCTCTCTTCTATATTATTTAACATATATATGCACCCTCTTACTGAGCTCGTAGGGAGGTTTGGAGGTGGATGCCATCAATATGCTGATGATTCTCAGCTGTTCCTCCTGCTGGATAAGCAGCCAGCAGCAGGGCTCTTGGCACTATACCGGAGCCTGGATGCAGTTGGGGAGCTGGCTGAAGTTGAATCTATCCAAGATGGAGGTCATATAGCTGGTAAAGACTGAGATGCTAGCTGGAGGGTCACTCCTGAGACTTGATAGTGTGCAGCTGACAGCTGTAGACTCTGTAAAAATCCTTGAAGTATGGTTGGATTCTGTGCTATCACTGGATAAGCAAATGACCATGGTAGCACGGTCAGCATTTTTTCACCTACACCAGGCCTACTAGCTGGCTCCTTATTTGTCTTGGGTTAGACCTTGCCACATTGTTCCATGCAATAGTCACCTCCAGATTGGACTACTGTGATTTGCTCTTCATGGGTCTACCCTTGAAAATGCTTTGGAGACTGCAGGTGGTCTAGAATGCAGCTGCCAGGTTGCTGACTGTTACATTATGGTCAGCAAGAAGCTGTCTGTTTAAGAGGTACTCATTAGAAGTGGTCTCAGCCAGTGTGGCTGGGTGTTTCGCATACCAAGGCAGTCTCTTTGGCTTGATAAGAATCCTGTTGAATTGCAGGTCCATTCTTTGAAAACGCTTGTATCATATTGAACATTACACCATTTGCCAGCACTCTTTTGCTTTCTTGCACCAACCATTGCTTGTATTTGCCGTGTTTGGTTGCTCCCAGAAATAGCAATCAGTTTGTTCACTGGGACTTTTCTTATCATATAGTGTTATTACATACCAATTTTAATTCTGTCAACTGTGTGTGTGTGTTAAGTGCTGTCAAGTCGTTTCCAACTCATGGCGACCCTATGAATCAATGTCCTCCAAAGTGTCCTATCCTTAACAGCCTTGCTCAGATCTTGCAAACTGAGGGCCATGGCTTCCTTTATAGAGTCAATCCATCTCTTGTTGAGTCTTTCTCTTTTCCTGCTGCCTTCAACTTTTCCTAGCATGATTGTTTTTTCCAGTGACTCTTGTCTTCTCTGTCAACTATTTTCTATAATTCTTCTTGATTTAATTTCCATGGTATTCTCTGTTTAATATATATATATATTAGCTTTATTTCTGATCTTTCCATTAAGTTTTAGGCAGAAAAATGATTTAAACCTTGTCCATTGTTTCTCATATTTTCTGGGTACACTGATAAAAATAATTTCAGGAGGGGACTGGAGTATTTCTCTGTCCCCCGCTCCCCCTTTCCACAAAATCCCAGGATTCTGCCCTACAATAGCCACAGGCTAAAAAAGGTCTGTGTGGTTATTCTATTGCAGATAAGCTATAAAAACAACGCTGTATGCAAGTCTTTTCCCTTCACAACATTAGATGGAGGGGCAATCTCTTTCTGAAATGCTAAGCCAACCTTGTAAAAAGCTAGTTCAAGAAATTCAGCCTGCCTTAAATTGAGCTGAATCCATGGAATGTTACACTCCACTGTACAGTAATCATTGTGGAATTGAGCAATGACTCGTGGCAAAATAGCAAGTTTTGCTCTGTGTGCCACACCTTGTTAAAAAAGAAACAGAAGATCGAGCACCATCCACATGCCCTTTCCACATACCAGTCAATTCAATTATTTGCAAATAATCCAAACCTGCCAGAATCATGCTGTGCTTCAAAATGTTTGTTTTATTCAGCCTTGAAAATGAAAAAAAAATCTCTAAGCACTTTCTATGTAGAAGAAAGGCCATATATAGTTTTACAGTTCTGTCATGCAAATATTCAATATTCCGGTTTATACTCTAGCCAATTTCTCAGTGAAAATCCAAAATGAACCTCAAAACAGCAAAACTAGGTAGTATTTGGAAACTGGCCTCAATGGGCAGATGTGTGAATAAATACCAAGGAGAAGTTCTGTGAAGGGGGGTGATTTTTGCTGACCCCCCCATGGTGCATCTCTGATTTCCCCCACTTGCTCCTCTAAGGGGCAGCATTTCAGAAGGCTTTTGGAGCTCCAGCAGGTGGTAGGGGGAGGTGAGGAAGATTTGCTCCACTGATGGAAATCTTTCTGTGCTCACAGAGGGATAAAGAGCCTAGGATCACTTTGTTATCTTAGATCAGCATTTGCAGTATTAGCCAATGTGGAGATAGAAAAGAGGGAATGCAGGATCCTCCCCCCACATCTAAGAGAAGATGACACTGAGATCAGGTACCCCGAGGGTCCAGCTACACATTACAAACTCCTTGTATTTGTTGGGGATCAACATTAGGACATTGCATCGCACATTCAGTGGGAGATTTGTGCCACACATTTTTTCTGTTTGTGACTACATCCAGCAGAAAGAAACCGCTTCAACCTCTCTCCCTGCTGTTTTTGCATCCTCAAACAGCCCCACTGAGCCACTACTGGTTCTGTTGTAAAAGTCCCAATATTTATGTGGCTGCATGTAAGCTTCATAGTGAAGCTAACAGCAGCTCCCTGGGGCTCTTTGAGAATGAGAAAACAGCAGCGGGGAGAGGCTAAAGCCATTGCTCCTTGCCTGCTTTTGTAAACAGTCAGAGCCCTCTTCCCATTAAGAGGTGCCACTCAATCTGCAACCACCCCAGCAATCAATCAGTATTCAGTGTGGTGTAGTGGTTAAGAATGGTGGTTTGGAGCAGTGGAGTATGATCTGGAGAACCGGGTTTGATTCCCCACTCCTCTACATGAGCAGCGGAGGCTAATCTGGTGAACAGGATTTGTTTCCCCACTCCTACACACGAAGCCAGCTGGGTGACCCTGGGCAAGTCATGCTCTCTCAGCCTCACCCACCTCACAAGGTGTCTGTTGTGGGGAGGGGGAGGGAAGGTGATTGTAAGCTGGTTTGATTCTCCCTTAAGTGGCAGAGAAAGTCGGCATATAAAAATCAATTCTTTTTCTTCTTCTATTCAAGAGAATAGCCGAGACATTCTCTTGGGTCCTGACGACTCATCAAACCTCTCCCATCTTTTTGTTTGGACCCCGGAAAAGCAATCAATTCTTTGTCTCTGGCTTTCTTGTCAGCTTACTTTATACTGCCTCAGGACCCATTTTGGGGTATAAATATTGGTATAAGGAAGTAAAGATGGATGCTAGTCATGATGCATACCTATTCTCTCCAGGATCAGAGGAGCATGCCTATTATATGAGGTGCTGTGGAACACAGGCAGGATGGTGCTGCTGCAGTCGTCTTGTTTGTGGGCTTCCTAGAGGCACCTGGTTGGCCACTGTGTGAACAGACTGCTGGACTTGATGGGCCTTGGTCTGATCCAGCAGGGCCTTTCTTATGTTCTTATGTCCTTCTTTGTTCATAGTGTGTGTGTGTGTGTGTCTTTGATGTGGGTGGGTTCTTTTTTCGTTTCTGGAAACACTGGCCATTTCCCTCTTCAGTGCTGCTTTCCCTGAACGTCTCTTCAAGACTGATAAATATCACCCACCACTGAAACTCTATCCAACTTCCACCCTTTTTCTCTTAGTCAGTTCTTGTATGATTTGTGTGTGTGTGTTCAACACGTGAGAATATATTTCTTATTTTTTTCATTTTTACCATTTTAAATGTACAACTTCCTGATGATTTCAGAGTTTTTCCCAGGACTATCCTGGTATACCCAGGTTATACCCCCAGTTACCCTCTCACGCTCTGTCTCTCCAGCTAATTCCCCCAACTTAAGTGGAGACCGCCCGCTTAGAGTAACACTTTCGTCACAAACAGAAAAGAGCTGGTCTGTGTTTTGTGAAGCACAAAACTCCCATTGGATGTGTGCTGCAAAGTCATTGTTTGTTGTTCCTCAACAAAGATGAGGACATTATCATTTGTAGCTGGACCCTCAAAGAATTGGTTTTGAATGAATAGATGATGGGGGGAACACTTGTATTATCTCTACAGCTCCTTTCCCCCACTTGAGTGCTCATTGGAGCTTCCAGATGTTCCTGCACTCCAGCCTCAATAACCCAACCAACAGTATCAGCACAGTAGTGGTGCCCAATTTTTCGGCAATGCTTGCAGTTTCCTAGATCAAGGTTATCGTGTTGATGTTTTCATGCTAACCACGCCATGTATATATATGTGTGTGTGAGCGATGATGTTATAATTGCAACAATTGCTGGGATATAGTACTTCCTTGCTCTCATGAATTTCAAGTTCAGATTCTTTCCTCTCCTGGGGATTGCTTCATTGTACTACACACACCAGAGATGTGTTGCTAAGAACTGTTGAGATATGGCTTAGAAGACTGACACCTTATACAGTCTGACAGCTTACACAGTCTGTGGAACAAAGTGATATTGACTGAAGCACTTCAGGCTACCAGTAGGCAATGGTAGGTTTACTAAAAAAAAAAAAAAAAAAACCCAAACAAACAAACTTATAGTGCAGGGAGAAAAAAGAGGCTCTTTTTGCAATGTGGCAGTGCCTAGAGAATGCTCCCCTATTTCCAGACCTTATAATGTTACGAAGTTCAGTTCTTGTCCAGATAAGATTGCACATCTGAGCTAAAGAAATCCCATTTACTGTTGTTGCTGGTGATGGTTAGGGTAGGTAAACAACTAAAGAAAGGACAACTAAAGAAAGAGTCACTCTTTTCGCTCCCAGAAATTTTACTTTTTTCCATAGCAATGCAGGAAACTAATTGTAAAGAGAACCATACTTTGTTATTAAGAACCATATTTACTAGTAGAATGTATTGCATTACTATCCTAACAAACAGGATTACATCAGTAGGTTCTAGATTTTTCTGTGGGCCAATGGAGTTGCCTACCATCTCAGTTTTTGGTGCTTGCATGTCTGTCTGTCTGTCTTTCTTTCTTTCTTTCTTTCTTTCTTTCTTTCTTTCTTTCTTTCTTTCTTTCTTTCTTTCTTTCTTTCTTTCTTTCTTTCCTAGTTGTGTTAAAGTCAGTCATCTTCCCTTTCCCCTATTGAGAGCCAGTGTGGTGTAGCAATTGGACTAGGCCTGAAGTGACCCAGGTTTAAATCCCCGCTTACCATGAACCTCCCTGGGTAATCTTAAACCAGTCATTCTATTTCAGCCAAATGTATCCTACAGGGAGGAGGAGGAGGAGGAAAAAAGTATGTATGCCACCTTGCACTCCTTAGCTAAGGATAGTATAAAAATAATAGCCTTTCCAAGGCTGTGTCTGAAGAGGTGCCTTCCCCAAGAATGCAATTTGGTCTGGCACTGGATGCTGGCATGCCAAGCTCCAGCCCACACTTTCCATCATCTCCCATCTGTTCTGCTGATGGAGGCCATTCTAGGCTGGGTGGAGTGCAGAACTCAAACTAGAATTACATACAAATTGTAACTTGATTTTTTTTAAAAGGCAGATTAAGGGGACAAGTGCTAGTATAGGATGGAAGAAAAAAAGAGATCTAGTAAATTAACTGGGGGAAACAAAGCGAAAGAAGGAACATCTGACAATATAAGGTAAGAAATCATAGAAGGAAACAATGGAGATGGAGAATGTAAAAAGTTGGATCTGAGGGCCCCACCCTGTGTCCTGTGTAACAGTCACATGTGAGCTGTGGGTTCTCCTCAGTTCCCACATGCACAGTGCCCAATTAGATCACAAATGGTTTATCCAATAGGCACCCCAGGGTCATTTCAGGCCAGGAAAGTGGTAGTGGGGAGGAAGGGTGGTGGGGAGGATGAAGCTCCTTCTCTACATGTGCCACAGTTGGGATCTGAATCATGCCCTGCACAAATGTGGAAACTGAGGATAATCCACAGTTCATATGTAACTGTTACACAGGATACAAGGTGTGGAACTCCAAATGTGTACTATGTAATGTTTGAATTGGTAATGTAGGGAAAAGCAAGAAGAAGGAGGAGAAGGAGTGGGGTGAAGAAGCATTCAACCAGGATGCTTAGGGAATGAGGAATTATTATTTTGTTTTATATGACTACAACAGAGAGAGAGAAAAGTTTGGCTCTGCCATTCCCAATTCTAAGTTAGTGTGAAATGGGAGATAAGCTTGGACATGTGCACATGTGGCTGTTTGAGCCTTTTCTGTCCTGGTGAGGGCTTTGGAGGTAACTCCATTTGCGGGGGGTGGGGTGGGAGGGTGAGTATTACAGCGGGTGGTTGGGGGGAAAATCATTGCCATTTCCCCCATTTCCCTCTAATTTATTCAGATGAATTTGAAATGTTTCTTGCTTTAAATATTCTGCCATGCCTAAAGCCAGCAATATATTTCTTTTTATTCTGGGTCTCAGCAAGAGAGTAGCTGCCACTCTTTTAGCAGCCTCTTTGAAGTCGAACATCTCGAAAGGGAGCTGAGGTGTTCAAGACGACTATCTTTTGAAACAAGAGACTTTTATTCCCTTGAAAATGGCAGCATTTCAGATGCTAAAATAACATGTAAGCTCTGAGGGCTCTCAGGCATCCCATGTATATATGTATTAGTGAAACTGGAATGTAATAAGGAAGACTGAAACAAAGATTTTGAAGGAGGTGGTTTGTTTTTTGTTTAGCTGATTCTTACAAAATGTGATCCCAGAATGATTCCTCTCTAAGTACTCCATTTTATTTCAATGTAATCAATCAGTCCTTACCGAACTCAAACAGAATGGAACACTAGAGATGGATCATTCTTCCACACGCCTCCGTTCTCAAATTTTGAGAAGTCTCAAAATCTCTGAATGAGAAAAGTAGGCCCTTAGCAAAAAAATATCAGTCAAAGCACAGTAGTGAAGGGTTTCAGTTTGCAAAAGTAACATTTAATGGGGTCTGGGGCTACTGCTATGTTGGAATATGCAATATATGGAATATACAGGGGGGAACATATGGGAAAGCTAATAAGATATGGATAAAGGTCACTACCATCTTCCTTTTGGTTTCCTCGAGTTCTTTGTTTTCTAATAGTCCCACCAGCTTTTACCTGCTCTTTCTATGCAGCAATGTCAGTTCCTGGATGAACTATTTTGTTCTTTTTAATTGACTCTGCTTCTCTGCTCTGCCAACAGGATGAAGGTTGAATGGGGGAATCCTTCGCCACTCAGTTAGGAATCATAGAATTGGAAAGGGCCATACAGACCATCTAATCCAACTCCCTGCTCAATGCAGGATCAGCCTAAAGCATCCCTGACAAGTGTTCATCCAACCGCTGCTTGAAGACTGACTGCCAGTGAGGGGGAGCTCACCACCTCCCTAGGCAGCTGATTCCACTGCTGAACAACTCTAACTGAAAAAAATATTCCTAATATCCAGCCAGAACCTTTACTTCCATAATTTAAACCCATTGTTGCGAGTCCTATCTTTTGCTGCCAACAGGAACAGCTCCCTGCCCTCCTTTAGCACCTGCCAGTTTGACTCATGTTCTGCTTCTTGGTCATGAGCCTGATTTTTCACCTGACTGTTCAGCTTTTCATGAGCAGCTTGAACCTTCTGCACATCCAACAATACAGTACAGTGTATTGGCAGCATTTCACATATTCACATTCTCGCACAACCTGATGGGAGTCTTATTTCCCCCACCCACAAAACTGTTGTCAATACATGCTGCTTCATAGCCAATTATAAAAAGCAAGAAAACCACTCAGGACATTTATAAATACTGCATTTTAAAAAATCTGATGTTTGTTTAAATCTGTGCTATCAATACTATTTGCTACAGACACATTTTCACACAGTCTTATGAGAATCAAAGAGTCTCTCCCCGCCCCATGTCATGTAATTACCAACCCAACCATCCCTGGGGGATGAAGCACTTTCACCTACTGCACAGATAGAAAAAGGATCCCAGGACAGAAGAAAAGGAAACTTCACCACCAGGGCTGCGGTGCAGCTGCAAAGCTGTTTGACGTGCTTCATGAGTCAGACCAGTTTCCCTAGATGCCAGTGAGGCCTAAGGCTTGGCTCATGAGTGACTGTGGCTGACAAAAATGGTATATTTGCTTGTGAAGTGTATCCACCTTGAAGTTCATTACTTCCCTATACTGCGCTGGTATAATGACCTGGTCCCCCCTCCCCACAGGTTGTGCTTCAAGTCAATATAGGTGAAAAGCTAGGAGACCTGTGTTTGGACCCTATCAGTTTCTAACAAATGTTGATAAAAGCCACATAGGGGCCTGATCAAAACTGATCTGTGGAGGGGAAGAGGGGGGTGTTTAATACTTCCACTGTGAGGGCCTCCCTCTTCCAGCCAAGACCCCTTAGATAGTAAGGTTCACCTCTTATTCTGGACTTACTTGTTTTAATACAGCCAAGGGATCTCAAACTTGGGGAGTCTCATAAAGGCACCTGGGATTGGGAAATCCCAGGAATGAAGAGGAAGGGTGTTGCTGCAAAAAAAGCAGAGCAAGTGCTATCTCCCACTTGCAACCCTAGGTTTCCTGATTTTTTCAAGCATCCATGAAGCTAAATTCATATTCTAGCAGCAGGCCATTATATAAGGGTAATGTATAGCCATCCCTCAAAATTAACGCTTGAATCCTGCAGCAGCAATAAGAAGTTCAATTTACAGTTCTGAAAATAAAAAAGTACAGAAAAGTGAAAAAATCTATGTGGTGAGTGACAAAAATTTTAAAAAATTACAAACAGCAGCAGCAACAAAGACTTTGTGGTCTGTGTTGTCTCTCTCTCTGTGTGTGTGTCTGGACCTTCATGATATGGCATTCCGCATTCAGGAGTAACAGGAGGTCTGCTAGAGTGTCCATGGGCTGACCAGGCCTTCCTGTGCTGGAAGTGCTTGTGACATAGTGGTATCTGACCGGGGGGTATATATAAAAACCACCCGGAAAAGAAGGAAACGCAGTGGGAACAAGCTGGAGATCTTGAAGGAGGCTCAGGTGGAAGGGAAGGAATTCTCCAGGGACTGTCTTCATCCACTACCCCAGTGGGTCTCAAGGAAAGCACAGGAAAGATCATCCTAGAGCAGGGGTCCCCAACCTTTCTGAGCCAGTGGGCATGTTTGAAATTCAGACATATCATGGACACAGCAACAAAATGGCCACCACAAAATGGCCGCCATAAGAGACAGAGCCAGCTACAAAATGATTGCCATGGCTTCACTTCAGTAACACCATGTAGATCTTTGTGCTGTGGTGACAACTGCTGCCCAAGTAACATTTAAGAAAATCTGCATGGCCAAACCAAGTCAGTCAGAAGCCTTGTTTGGCAAAAGCCCAAATTGGCTCCACTCACTTCCTAAATACTCTTGGTGGTAGGGGTGCCAGCCTCCAGGTGGTGGCTGGAGATCTCCCTCTATTACAACTGATCTTCAGGAAACAGAGATCAGTTCTGCTGGAGAAAATGGCCACTTTGGCAATTGGACTCTATGACATTGAAGGCCCTTCCCTCTCCAAACCCCGCCCTCCTCAGGCTCCACCCCAAAAATCTCCAGGTATTTCCCAACCCAGAGCTGGCAACCATACTTGGTGGGCACCATGTCTCAGGATGGCTGAATAGGCTAGGCATATACCCAGACGGAACAGAGGTATATGGAAACCTCCTTCTCCGCTTGTGATTGAGAAATGATGCCTAACAAAGGGAGACACCTTATAACAAACAGTAAAGAGGTGAGCCGTTATCCCACAAGGGAATGGGCTTGGGGTGCTGCCAAGCAAGTTATCAGCCTAGGCCCTCTAGGCCACAGAAGGCACTATACAAACACTCATTACACCTTTGAACTACAGGAGGGCAAAAGGAGGCTCTTGAAGTAGTTGGTACCAGATAGTAATCAGGGTGAAAGTGTCTCAACAATGCAAGAGCCGGTGTGGTATAGTGGTTAAGAGGCTTGGATTAGTATCTGGGAGACCAGGGTTTGAATCCCCACTCATGCCATAGAAGCTCATTGGGTGAACTTGGGCCAGTCATATGCTCCCAGCCTAACCCATTTTACAGGGTTGTTGTGAGGATAAAATGGAGGAGAATGATGTAAGCCGCTCTGGGTCCCCACTGGGGAGAAAGGCGGTGTATAAATGAAATAAATAAATTGTCTAATCACTCGGTTTTCCAGTGTAGTTCTGTCACTGTTCCCCTTAATTCCTAAGCCAGTCATCTTCCCATCCCCCCAAAGCCATTTTCTTCCTCCCTTCAACCACTAATAACTAGCCATTACCCTTCTTTCCTTAATGTGAAAATGGCTGCTCTGTCACCACAACAAAAGAGAGGGGGGGACAAATGGAACTTAACCAGAGTACTGATTCTAAACCGAAGAGGTTGAGCTGAAAAATGCTAAAATTACAAATATATAAATTTTAATAAGGTGCACATTCGAGTTAAAAACATAAGGCCTCTAGCATAGGCAAGACGTTCACATTCAATGTATACAAACATGAACACCTGCGATGTACAATCTTACATTGACCAAAGTAGGATCCAAAAAAGGACCAGACGCGTTTCGGCCTAAGAAGGTCTTCCTCAGTGGTCAGTAATATAATTTAGCACACATCCTGATAGTATAATTATATCATAAAGAACAGTAAGAAATGTATAAAAGCCATTCTAGTCTAGTGAAGCTCCCTGTAAGTTTATTTATTTCTTATCTACTTGACCTATTACAATGCTTGATGTATACACATCCTTAAGAGCCTGGCATTCAACAGGTGAGACATGGAAGCCATGTTCTAGTATATAAGAAATAAATAAACTTACAGGGAGCTTCACTAGACTAGAAGGGCTTTTATACATTTTTTACTGTTCTTTATAATTACTGTATATTAGCAGGATGTGTGCTAAATTATAACTATATTACTGACCACTGAGGAGGGCCTACTTAGGCCGAAACGCGTCTGGTCCTTTTTTGGATCCTACTTTGGTCAATGTAAGATTGCTCTGTCACCACGCCAGGCAGTTCTGTAGCAATTTAGCTCCTGCATCCTCGCTTCTAGCAGTTCTGCTTTCCCAAGCTAACTTCTGGCAATCTAGAAACATTTGTGACTGAGCCAAATTGACTTTCAGTACTTTCAATAATGTGTCTCTCTGTGTGTAAATGTCAAAAATTGCAGACCAGTTTTCAGTGATTTGGGGGCACATCTGTGTGTTTTTTTTTTTGAAGCTGTTCTCCTCTGAACTGTTTTCTTTCTTCTTCTTTGCCTTTGTAGACCTTGATCTTTTTTTTTTGCCCACGCTGCAGTTTCATTCTACTGGCTGTGGTGATCTACATGGTTTCGTTGATGAAATGAAGAACTCTTATAAAGAAAATCACATGGGTCATCACATCCAATAAAGCCAGTCAATGTGGGCAAATAAGGCTGAAGATGGAACAGTAGCAGCCAGGAGAACAAAATCTAAACAGAAATGAATGTTCAGTCAGGGGAGCATTTCTCATGAAGCTGTCTGGCTGCATCCAATGTTCGACTTTCAAAGGAAACATTGGAATCAGCAAATAGTCAGTGCAGCTCTAAAACATTGGCCCCCCAAGCCTGACAATGAAAGCCCTATCACCACCAACTCACAGACATAAATCCAGAAAAGACCAGCATCATTGCTTTGACTACCCGAAGCAGTACCCAGTTGCCATCCCACAGATGTACCTAACTTCCCACATTGTACATCAATCTGGTCCACTGGGGATGAGGATAGGTTTGGAATAACCATGTGCATGTCTGTATCCTAAAGTGGTTGGAGTTATGTGAGAAAGGTTTGTTACCACTGAAGAGATCATTTCTGTACTATTGCTGGCATTTTTTAAGGTAGAGCTGAGCTAAAAGGGGATGGATGAGTTTCACAAACTTTTTTGGTACTCTCTGAAAAAGTCCTCCTTTGGGTGTTTTGGGAAGAGGGTGTAGCAGCTTGAAAAGATGTAACAATTATTGTGGAAGAAGGAAAAGTACTTCTTGCCAAGGACAACATTCCCTGGTTAATAATGCATTGCTGGAATTTAACTTCCACAGAACAATGCAGCAAGATATGGGAGGTCCTTACTGTTTGTATGACTGACTCAGCAACTAATCAATTGAGGGCAAAGGACTGGCTTTGTTGGTGCTCAATGACACCTGTCATATAGTCACTTCCGAATGGCTGCCAGTTCGATGATGATACAGAGATTTAGGCCTTCCCATCTCAGCCAAAATCCCTGTCACACTGACTTGGTTCTGTTTTCCTATGTTTCTGTCCTGTTTCTTGTTGGAATACACCAATGTCTCATGTACAGAGAACAAGAAACAAGATCCTGCAGGGGTCAGCAAGCTCCTGTTAGACAGGACTGTAGGGAAAGTACCTTTTTTTAAAAGGGGCTTCACTTGGTCTGTGTGCAGAATGCTATTCTTAGGCTTTTCTTCTAGAACAGTCTAGAAGTCTTTCTCAGCTGGACTTATTTCTTATCTTTTCTGTCCAGCTCATTAGTTTTTCAAATAAAGTTTTCTTAGTCTTTAATTAGTTCAGTGCCCTGATCACTACACTCTGCCAACACTTCTAAGGTGGAATTTTCCACTTGCTGCATCTGTTGGTCATTGCCCACTATCATGACTAGGTCCAACATGACCTCTGCTGGTGCATCAGTGCAGTTATCTCCATGACCCTTGCATGCCTTTTAGTTTTTCCAGAATAGGGTGAAAGATAAAAAGGAAGGAGACTGGACATCAGTCAGCAATAGGGTTGCCAACCTCCAGGTAGTAGCTGGAGATCTCCTGCTATTACAACTGATCTCCAGCCGACAGAGATCAGTTCACCTGGAGAAAATGGCCGCTTTGGCAATTGGACTCTATGACATTGAAGTCCTTCCCCTCCCCAAAGCCTGCCCTCCTCAGGCTCTGCCGCAAAAACCTCCCATCAATGGCAAAAAGGGACTTGGCAACCCTAGTCAGCAAGCATTCTTTTCTATCGCCAGAAGGACTTGGAAACACAAGTGGCAATGAAAGGGACCACACCAAGCACTTGCCCAGGGCATTGGTCATGACAAATGAACATAGGATTGTATGTGTGTAGGGAGAGCATGAAATGTGGTCTTCCATATGTTTGTTAGGACTAGAACCTGAAGACCCTGTTTCAAATCCCCACTCTGCCATGAAACTCACTGGGTGACCTTGGCCCAGGTAACTCTCTTTCAGCTCAATCATCCTCACAGAGCTACTGTGGGAATAAAATGGATGAAGGGACAGATAATCATGTATGTTGCTCTGAGC